>NC_140425.1:1358333-2037500 GCF_965140295.1 Lepidochelys olivacea
TACGGGAAGCTCTGGCTATTTTTAAACAGCCAGGCTTCCCTGTCGCAAACCAACAGACACCCTACTGCCCGCCCCCTACAGGCTAGCAGCCAATCAGACACTCACTCAGGCTCTCACACTGCCCCCCCAGCAAACACACGCTCGGATACTTCCTCAGCAAGCAAACAAACACAGACTCGGATACTTACCAGTCCCAGGCAAACTCCTGCTGTGTGCTGCTCTGCTGTCCCCGCTGCTCAGCTGGTTCTCCGCCGCTCAGCTGGTTCGCGAAGAACTGGCTATTTTTAAACAGCCAGGCTTGCCTGTCGCAAACCAACAGACACTCTACTGCCGGCTCCCTGCAGGCTAGCAGCCAATCAGACACTCACTCAGGCTCTCACACTGCCCCCCCCAGCAAGCACACGCTCGTATACTTCCTCTGCAAGCAAACAAACACAGACTCGGATACTTACCCGTCCCAGGAAAACTCCTGCTGTGAGCTGCTCTGCTGTCCCCGCTGCTCAGCTGGTTCTCCGCCGCTCAGCTGGTTCGCGAAGCTCTGGCTATTTTTAAACAGCCAGGCTTCCCTATCGCAAACCAAGAGACACCCTAGTGCCCGCTCCCTGCGGCTAGCAGCCAATCAGACACTCACTCAGGCTCTCACACTGCCCCCCCAGCAAACACACGCTCGGATACTTCCTCAGCAAGCAAACAAACACAGACTCGGATAATTACCAGTCCCAGGCAAACTCCTGCTGTGTGCTGCTCTGCTGTCCCCGCTGCTCAGCTGGTTCTCCGCCGCTCAGCTGGTTCGCGAAGCTCTGGCTATTTTTAAACAGCCAGGCTTCCCTGTCATAAACCAACAGACACCCTACTGCCCGCCCCCTGCAGGCTAGCAGCCAATCGGACACTCACTGAGGCTCTCACTCTGCCGCCCAGCAAACACACGCTCGGATTCTTCCTCAGCAAGCAAACAAACACAGACTCGGATACTTACCAGTCCCAGGCAAACTCCTGCTGTGAGCTGCTCTGCTGTCCCCGCTGCTCAGCTGGTTCTCCGCCGCTCAGCTGGTTCGCGAAGCTCTGGCTATTTTTAAACAGCCAGGCTTCCCTGTCGCAAACCAACAGACACGCTACTGCCCGCCCCCTGCAGGCTAGCAGCCAATCAGACACTCACTCAGGCTCTCACACTGCCGCCCAGCAAACACACGCTCGGATTCTTGCTCAGCAAGCAAACAAACACAGACTCGGATACTTACCAGTCCCAGGCAAACTCCTGCTGTGAGCTGCTCTGCTGTCCCCGCTGCTCAGCTGGTTCTCCACCCCTCAGCTGGTACGGGAAGATCTGGCTATTTTTAAACAGCCAGGCTTCCCTGTCGCAAACCAACAGACACACTACTGCCCGCCCCCTGCAGGCTGGCAGCCAATCAGACACTCACTCAGGCTCTCACACTGCCCCCCCAGCAAACACACGCTCCGATACTTCCTCAGCAAGCAAACAAACACAGACTCGGATACTTACCAGTCCCAGGAAAACTCCTGCTGTGTGCTGCTCTGCTGTCCCCGCTGCTCAGCTGGTTCTCCGCCGCTCAGCTGGTTCGCGAAGCTCTGGCTATTTTTAAACAGCCAGGCTTGCCTGTCGCAAACCAACAGACACGCTACTGCCGGCTCCCTGCAGGCTAGCAGCCAATCAGACACTCACTCAGGCTCTCACACTGCCCCCCCAGCAAACACACGCTCGGATACTTCTTCAGCAAGCAAACAAACACAGACTCGGATACTTACCAGTCCCAGGCAAACTGCTGCTGTGTGCTGCTTTGCTGTCCCCGCTGCTCAGCTGGTTCTCCGCCGCTCAGCTGGTTCGCGAAGCTCTGGTGATTTTGAAACAGCCAGGCTTCCCTGTCGCAAACCAACAGACACCCTACTGCCCGCTCCCTGCAGGCTAGCAGCCAATCAGACACTCACTCAGGCTCTCACACTGCCCCCCCAGCAAACACACGCTCGGATACTTCCTCAGCAAGCAAACAAACAGAGACTCGGATACTTACCAGTCCCAGGCAACCTCCTGCTGTGAGCTGCTCTGCTGTCCCCGCTGCTCAGCTGGTTCTCCGCCGCTCAGCTGGTTCGCGAAGCTCTGGCTATGTTTAAACAGCCAGGCTTCCCTTTCGCAGACCAACAGACACCCTACTGCCCGCTCCCTGCAGACTAGCAGCCAATCAGGCACTCACTCAGGCTCTCACACTGCCCCCCCAGCAAACACACTTTCGGATACTTCCTCAGCAAGCAAACAAACACAGACTCGGATACTTACCAGTCCCAGGCAAACTCCTACTGTGAGCTGCTCTGCTGTCCCCGCTGCTCAGCTGGTTCTCCGCCGCTCAGCTGGTTCGCGAAGCTCTGGCTATTTTTAAACAGCCAGGCTTCCCTATCGCAAACCAAGAGACACCCTACTGCCCGCTCCCTGCGGCTAGCAGCCAATCAGACACTCACTCAGGCTCTCACACTGCCCCCCCAGCAAACACACGCTCGGATACTTCCTCAGCAAGCAAACAAACACAGACTCGGATAATTACCAGGCCCAGGCAAACTCCTGCTGTGTGCTGCTCTGCTGTCCCCGCTGCTCAGCTGGTTCTCCGCCGCTCAGCTGGTTCGCGAAGCTCTGGCTATTTTTAAACAGCCAGGCTTCCCTGTCGCAAACCAACAGACACCCTACTGCCCGCCCCCTGCAGGCTAGCAGCCAATCGGACACTCACTCAGGCTCTCACACTGCCGCCCAGCAAACACACGCTCGGATTCTTCCTCAGCAAGCAAACAAACACAGATTTGGATACTTACCAGTCCCAGGCAAACTCCTGCTGTGAGCTGCTCTGCTGTCCCCGCTGCTCAGCTGGTTCTGCGCCGCTCAGCTGGTTCGCGAAGCTCTGGCTATTTTTAAACAGCCAGGCTTCCCTGTCGCAAACCAACAGACACCCTACTGCCCGCTCCCTGCAGACTAGCAGCCAATCAGGCACTCACTCAGGCTCTCACACTGCCCCCCCAGCAACACACGCTCCGATACTTCCTCAGCAAGCAAACAAACACAGACTCGGATACTTACCAGTCCCAGGCAAACTACTGCTGTGAGCTGCTCTGCTGTCCCCGCTGCTCAGCTGGTTCTCCGCCGCTCAGCTGGTTCGCGAAGCTCTGGCTATTTTTAAACAGCCAGGCTTCCCTGTCGCAAACCAACAGACACCCTACTGCCAGCCCCCTGCAGGCTAGCAGCCAATCGGACACTCACTCAGGCTCTCACACTGCCCCCCCAGCAAACACACGCTCGGATACTTCCTCAGCAAGCAAACAAACACAGACTCGGATACTTACCAGTCCCAGGCAAACTCCTGCTGTGTGCTGCTCTGCTGTCCCCGCTGCTCAGCTGGTTCTCCGCCGCTCAGCTGGTTCGCGAAGAACTGGCTATTTTTAAACAGCCAGGCTTGCCTGTCGCAAACCAACAGACACGCTACTGCCGGCTCCCTGCAGGCTAGCAGCCAATCAGACACTCACTCAGGCTCTCACACTGCCCCCCCCAGCAAACACACGCTCGTATACTTCCTCTGCAAGCAAACAAACACAGACTCGGATACTTACCCGTCCCAGGCAAACTCCTGCTGTGAGCTGCTCTGCTGTCCCCGCTGCTCAGCTGGTTCTCCGCCGCTCAGCTGGTTCGCGAAGCTCTGGCTATTTTTAAACAGCCAGGCTTCCCTATCGCAAACCAAGAGACACCCTAGTGCCCGCTCCCTGCGGCTAGCAGCCAATCAGACACTCACTCAGGCTCTCACACTGCCCCCCCAGCAAACACACGCTCGGATACTTCCTCAGCAAGCAAACAAACACAGACTCGGATAATTACCAGTCCCAGGCAAACTCCTGCTGTGTGCTGCTCTGCTGTCCCCGCTGCTCAGCTGGTTCTCCGCCGCTCAGCTGGTTCGCGAAGCTCTGGCTATTTTTAAACAGCCAGGCTTCCCTGTCATAAACCAACAGACACCCTACTGCCCGCCCCCTGCAGGCTAGCAGCCAATCGGACACTCACTGAGGCTCTCACTCTGCCGCCCAGCAAACACACGCTCGGATTCTTCCTCAGCAAGCAAACAAACACAGACTCGGATACTTACCAGTCCCAGGCAAACTCCTGCTGTGAGCTGCTCTGCTGTCGCCGCTGCTCAGCTGGTTCTCCGCCGCTCAGCTGGTTCGCGAAGCTCTGGCTATTTTTAAACAGCCAGGCTTCCCTGTCGCAAACCAACAGACACGCTACTGCCCGCCCCCTGCAGGCTAGCAGCCAATCAGACACTCACTCAGGCTCTCACACTGCCCCCCCAGCAAACACACGCTCGGATACTTCCTCAGCAAGCAAACAAACACAGACTCGGATACTTACCAGTCCCAGGCAAACTCCTGCTGTGAGCTGCTCTGCTGTCCCCGCTGCTCAGCTGGTTCTCCACCCCTCAGCTGGTACGGGAAGCTCTGGCTATTTTTAAACAGCCAGGCTTCCCTGTCGCAAACCAACAGACACCCTACTGCCCGCCCCCTAGAGGCTAGCAGCCAATCAGACACTCACTCAGGGTCTCACACTGCCCCCCCAGCAAACACACGCTCGGATACTTCCTCAGCAAGCAAACAAACACAGACTCGGATAATTACCAGTCCCAGGCAAACTCCTGCTGTGTGCTGCTCTGCTGTCCCCGCTGCTCAGCTGGTTCTCCGCCGCTCAGCTGGTTCGCGAAGAACTGGCTATTTTTAAACAGCCAGGCTTGCCTGTCGCAAACCAACAGACACTCTACTGCCCGCCCCCTGCAGGCTAGCAGCCAATCGGACACTCACTCAGGCTCTCACACTGCCGCCCAGCAAACACACGCTCGGATTCTTCCTCAGCAAGCAAACAAACACAGACTCGGATACTTACCAGTCCCAGGCAAACTCCTGCTGTGAGCTGCTCTGCTGTCCCCGCTGCTCAGCTGGTTCTCCGCCGCTCAGCTGGTTCGCGAAGCTCTGGCTATTTTTAAACAGCCAGGCTTCCCTGTCGCAAACCAACAGACACCCTACTGCCCGCTCCCTGCGGCTAGCAGCCAATCAGACACTCACTCAGGCTCTCACACTGCCCCCCCAGCAAACACACGCTCGGATTCTTCCTCAGCAAGCAAACAAACACAGACTCGGATACTTACCAGTCCCAGGCAAACTACTGCTGTGAGCTGCTCTGCTGTCCCCGCTGCTCAGCTGGTTCTCCGCCGCTCAGCTGGTTCGCGAAGCTCTGGCTATTTTTAAACAGCCAGGCTTCCCTGACGCAAACCAACAGACACCCTACTGCCCGCCCCCTGCAGGTTAGCAGCCAATCGGACACTCACTCAGGCTCTCACACTGCCGCCCAGCAAACACACGCTCGGATTCTTCCTCAGCAAGCAAACAAACACAGACTCGGATACTTACCAGTCCCAGGCAAACTCCTGCTGTGAGCTGCTCTGCTGTCCCCGCTGCTCAGCTGGTTCTCCGCCGCTCAGCTGGTTCGCGAAGCTCTGGCTATTTTTAAACAGCCAGGCTTCCCTGTCGCAAACCAACAGACACCCTACTGCCCGCCCCCTCCAGGCTAGCAGCCAATCAGACACTCACTCAGGCTCTCACACTGCCCCCCCAGCAACACACGCTCCGATACTTCCTCAGCAAGCAAACAAACACAGACTCGGATACTTACCAGTCCCAGGCAAACTCCTGCTGTGTGCTGCTCTGCTGTCCCCGCTGCTCAGCTGGTTCTCCGCCGCTCAGCTGTTACGCGAAGAACTGGCTATTTTTAAACAGCCAGGCTTCCCTGTCGCAAACCAACAGACACCCTACTGCCCGCCCCCTGCAGGCTAGCAGCCAATCAGACACTCACTCAGGCTCTCACACTGCCCCCCAGCAAACACACGCTCGGATAGTTCCTCAGCAAGCAAACAAACACAGACTCGGATACTTACCAGTCCCAAGAAAACTCCTGCTGTGTGCTGCTCTGCTGTTTCCGCTGCTCAGCTGGTTCTCCGCCGCTCAGCTGGTTCGTGAAGCTCTGGCTATTTTTAAACTGCCAGGCTTCCCTGTCGCAAACCAACAGACACCCTACTGCCCGCCCCCTGCAGGCTAGCAGCCAATCGGACACTCACTCAGGCTCTCACACTGCCCCCCCAGCAACACACGCTCCGATACTTCCTCAGCAAGCAAACAAACACAGACTCGGATACTTACCAGTCAGAGGCAAACTCCTGCTGTGAGCTGCTCTGCTGTCCCCGCTGCTCAGCTGGTTCTCCGCCACTCAGCTGGTTCGCGAAGCTCTGGCTATTTTGAAACAGCCAGGCTTCCCTTTCGCAAACCAACAGACACCCTACTGCCCGCTCCCTGCGGCTAGCAGCCAAAAGACACTCACTCAGGCTCTCACACTGCCCCCCCAGCAAACACACGTTCGGATACTTCCTCAGCAAGCAAACAAACACAGACTCGGATAATTACCAGTCTCAGGCAAACTCCTGCTGTGTGCTGCTCTGCTGTCCCCGCTGCTCAGCTGGTTCTCCGCCGCTCAGCTGGTACGCGAAGAACTGGCTATTTTTAAACAGCCAGGCTTCCCTGTCGCAAACCAACAGACACCCTACTGCCCGCCCCCTGCAGGCTAGCAGCCAATCAGACACTCACTCAGGCTCTCACACTGCCCCCCCAGCAAACACACGCTCGGATACTTCCTCAGCAAGCAAACAAACACAGACTCGGATACTTACCAGTCCCAGGAAAACTCCTGCTGTGTGCTGCTCTGCTGTCCCCGCTGCTCAGCTGGTTCAACGCCGCTCAGCTGGTTCGCGAAGCTCTGGCTATTTTTAAACAGCCAGGCTTCCCTGTCGCAAACCAACAGACACGCTACTGCCCGCCCCCTGCAGGCTAGCAGCCAATCAGACACTCACTCAGGCTCTCACACTGCCGCCCAGCAAACACACGCTCGGATTCTTCCTCAGCAAGCAAACAAACACAGACTCGGATACTTACCAGTCCCAGGCAAACGCCTGCTGTGAGCTGCTCTGCTGTCCCCGCTGCTCAGCTGGTTCTCCGCCGCTCAGCTAGTTCGCGAAGCTCTGGCTATTTTTAAACAGCCAGGCTTCCCTGTCGCAAACCAACAGACACCCTACTGCCCGCCCCCTGCAGGCTAGCAGCCAATCAGACACTCACTCAGGTTCTCAGACGGCCCCCCCAGCAAACACACGCTCGGATACTTCATCAGCAAGCAAACAAACAGAGACTCGGATACTTACCAGTCCCAGGCAAACTCCTGCTGTGAGCTGCTCTGCTGTCCCCGCTGCTCAGCTGGTTCCCACCGCTCAGCTGGTTCGCGAAGCTCTGGCTATGTTTAAACAGCCAGGCTTCCCTGTCGCAAACCAACAGACACCCTACTGCCCGCCCCCTGCAGGCTAGCAGCCAATCAGACACTCACTCAGGTTCTCAGACTGCCCCCCCAGCAAACACACGCTCGGATACTTCATCAGCAAGCAAACAAACAGAGACTCGGATACTTACCAGTCCCAGGCAAACTCCTGCTGTGAGCTGCTCTGCTGTCCCCGCTGCTCAGCTGGTTCCCACCGCTCAGCTGGTTCGCGAAGCTCTGGCTATGTTTAAACAGCCAGGCTTCCCTTTCGCAGACCAACAGACACCCTACTGCCCGCTCCCTGCAGACTAGCAGCCAATCAGGCACTCACTCAGGCTCTCACACTGCCCCTCCAGCAACACACGCTCCGATACTTCCTCAGCAAGCAAACAAACACAGACTCGGATACTTACCAGTCCCAGGCAAACTCCTGCTGTGTGCTGCTCTGCTGTCCCCGCTGCTCAGCTGGTTCTCCGCCGCTCAGCTGGTACGCGAAGAACTGGCTATTTTTAAACAGCCAGGCTTCCCTGTCGCAAACCAACAGACACCCTACTGCCCGCCCCCTGCAGGCTAGCAGCCAATCAGACACTCACTCAGGCTCTCACACTGCCCCCCCAGCAAACACACGCTCGGATACTTCCTCAGCAAGCAAACAAACACAGACTCGGATACTTACCAGTCCCAGGAAAACTCCTGCTGTGTGCTGCTCTGCTGTTTCCGCTGCTCAGCTGGTTCTCCGCCGCTCAGCTGGTTCGTGAAGCTCTGGCTATTTTTAAACTGCCAGGCTTCCCTGTCGCAAACCAACAGACACCCTACTGCCCGCCCCCTGCAGGCTAGCAGCCAATCGGACACTCACTCAGGCTCTCACACTGCCGCCCAGCAAACACACGCTCGGATTCTTCCTCAGCAAGCAAACAAACACAGACTCGGATACTTACCAGTCCCAGGCAAACTCCTGCTGTGAGCTGCTCTGCTGTCCCCGCTGCTCAGCTGGTTCTCCGCCGCTCAGCTGGTTCGCGAAGCTCTGGCTATTTTTAAACAGCCAGGCTTCCCTGTCGCAAACCAACAGACACCCTACTGCCCGCTCCCTGCGGCTAGCAGCCAATCAGACACTCACTTAGGCTCTCTCACTGCCCCCCCAGCAAACACACGCTCGGATACTTCCTCAGCAAGCAAACAAACACAGACTCGGATAATTACCAGTCTCAGGCAAACTCCTGCTGTGTGCTGCTCTGCTGTCCCCGCTGCTCAGCTGGTTCTCCGCCGCTCAGCTAGTTCGCGAAACTCTGGCTATTTTAAAACAGCCAGGCTTCCCTGTCGCAAACCAACAGACACCCTACTGCCCGCCCCCTGCAGGCTAGCAGCCAATCGGACACTCACTGAGGCTCTCACTCTGCCGCCCAGCAAACACACGCTCGGATTCTTCCTCAGCAAGCAAACAAACACAGACTCGGATACTTACCAGTCCCAGGCAAACTCCTGCTGTGAGCTGCTCTGCTGTCCCCGCTGCTCAGCTGGTTCTCTGCCGCTCAGCTGGTTCGCGAAGCTCTGGCTATTTTTAAACAGCCAGGCTTCCCTGTCGCAAACCAACAGACACGCTACTGCCCGCCCCCTGCAGGCTAGCAGCCAATCAGACACTCACTCAGGCTCTCACACTGCCCCCCCAGCAAACACACGCTCGGATACTTCCTCAGCAAGCAAACAAACACAGACTCGGATAATTACCAGTCCCAGGCAAACTACTGCTGTGTGCTGCTCTGCTGTCCCCGCTGCTCAGCTGGTTCTCCGCCGCTCAGCTGGTTCCCGAAGCTCTGGCTATTTTTAAACAGCCAGGCTTCCCTGTCATAAACCAACAGACACCCTACTGCCCGCCCCCTGCAGGCTAGCAGCCAATCGGACACTCACTGAGGCTCTCACTCTGCCGCCCAGCAAACACACGCTCGGATTCTTCCTCAGCAAGCAAACAAACACAGACTCGGATACTTACCAGTCCCAGGCAAACTCCTGCTGTGAGCTGCTCTGCTGTCCCCGCTGCTCAGCTGGTTCTCCGCCGCTCAGCTGGTTCGCGAAGCTCTGGCTATTTTTAAACAGCCAGGCTTCCCTGTCGCAAACCAACAGACACGCTACTGCCCGCCCCCTGCAGGCTAGCAGCCAATCAGACACTCACTCAGGCTCTCACACTGCCGCCCAGCAAACACACGCTCGGATTCTTCCTCAGCAAGCAAACAAACACAGACTCGGATACTTACCAGTCCCAGGCAAACGCCTGCTGTGAGCTGCTCTGCTGTCCCCGCTGCTCAGCTGGTTCTCCGCCGCTCAGCTAGTTCGCGAAGCTCTGGCTATTTTTAAACAGCCAGGCTTCCCTGTCGCAAACCAACAGACACCCTACTGCCCGCCCCCTGCAGGCTAGCAGCCAATCAGACACTCACTCAGGTTCTCAGACGGCCCCCCCAGCAAACACACGCTCGGATACTTCATCAGCAAGCAAACAAACAGAGACTCGGATACTTACCAGTCCCAGGCAAACTCCTGCTGTGAGCTGCTCTGCTGTCCCCGCTGCTCAGCTGGTTCCCACCGCTCAGCTGGTTCGCGAAGCTCTGGCTATGTTTAAACAGCCAGGCTTCCCTGTCGCAAACCAACAGACACCCTACTGCCCGCCCCCTGCAGGCTAGCAGCCAATCAGACACTCACTCAGGTTCTCAGACTGCCCCCCCAGCAAACACACGCTCGGATACTTCATCAGCAAGCAAACAAACAGAGACTCGGATACTTACCAGTCCCAGGCAAACTCCTGCTGTGAGCTGCTCTGCTGTCCCCGCTGCTCAGCTGGTTCCCACCGCTCAGCTGGTTCGCGAAGCTCTGGCTATGTTTAAACAGCCAGGCTTCCCTTTCGCAGACCAACAGACACCCTACTGCCCGCTCCCTGCAGACTAGCAGCCAATCAGGCACTCACTCAGGCTCTCACACTGCCCCTCCAGCAACACACGCTCCGATACTTCCTCAGCAAGCAAACAAACACAGACTCGGATACTTACCAGTCCCAGGCAAACTCCTGCTGTGTGCTGCTCTGCTGTCCCCGCTGCTCAGCTGGTTCTCCGCCGCTCAGCTGGTACGCGAAGAACTGGCTATTTTTAAACAGCCAGGCTTCCCTGTCGCAAACCAACAGACACCCTACTGCCCGCCCCCTGCAGGCTAGCAGCCAATCAGACACTCACTCAGGCTCTCACACTGCCCCCCCAGCAAACACACGCTCGGATACTTCCTCAGCAAGCAAACAAACACAGACTCGGATACTTACCAGTCCCAGGAAAACTCCTGCTGTGTGCTGCTCTGCTGTTTCCGCTGCTCAGCTGGTTCTCCGCCGCTCAGCTGGTTCGTGAAGCTCTGGCTATTTTTAAACTGCCAGGCTTCCCTGTCGCAAACCAACAGACACCCTACTGCCCGCCCCCTGCAGGCTAGCAGCCAATCGGACACTCACTCAGGCTCTCACACTGCCGCCCAGCAAACACACGCTCGGATTCTTCCTCAGCAAGCAAACAAACACAGACTCGGATACTTACCAGTCCCAGGCAAACTCCTGCTGTGAGCTGCTCTGCTGTCCCCGCTGCTCAGCTGGTTCTCCGCCGCTCAGCTGGTTCGCGAAGCTCTGGCTATTTTTAAACAGCCAGGCTTCCCTGTCGCAAACCAACAGACACCCTACTGCCCGCTCCCTGCGGCTAGCAGCCAATCAGACACTCACTTAGGCTCTCTCACTGCCCCCCCAGCAAACACACGCTCGGATACTTCCTCAGCAAGCAAACAAACACAGACTCGGATAATTACCAGTCTCAGGCAAACTCCTGCTGTGTGCTGCTCTGCTGTCCCCGCTGCTCAGCTGGTTCTCCGCCGCTCAGCTAGTTCGCGAAACTCTGGCTATTTTTAAACAGCCAGGCTTCCCTGTCGCAAACCAACAGACACCCTACTGCCCGCCCCCTGCAGGCTAGCAGCCAATCGGACACTCACTGAGGCTCTCACTCTGCCGCCCAGCAAACACACGCTCGGATTCTTCCTCAGCAAGCAAACAAACACAGACTCGGATACTTACCAGTCCCAGGCAAACTCCTGCTGTGAGCTGCTCTGCTGTCCCCGCTGCTCAGCTGGTTCTCTGCCGCTCAGCTGGTTCGCGAAGCTCTGGCTATTTTTAAACAGCCAGGCTTCCCTGTCGCAAACCAACAGACACGCTACTGCCCGCCCCCTGCAGGCTAGCAGCCAATCAGACACTCACTCAGGCTCTCACACTGCCCCCCCAGCAAACACACGCTCGGATACTTCCTCAGCAAGCAAACAAACACAGACTCGGATAATTACCAGTCCCAGGCAAACTACTGCTGTGTGCTGCTCTGCTGTCCCCGCTGCTCAGCTGGTTCTCCGCCGCTCAGCTGGTTCCCGAAGCTCTGGCTATTTTTAAACAGCCAGGCTTCCCTGTCATAAACCAACAGACACCCTACTGCCCGCCCCCTGCAGGCTAGCAGCCAATCGGACACTCACTGAGGCTCTCACTCTGCCGCCCAGCAAACACACGCTCGGATTCTTCCTCAGCAAGCAAACAAACACAGACTCGGATACTTACCAGTCCCAGGCAAACTCCTGCTGTGAGCTGCTCTGCTGTCCCCGCTGCTCAGCTGGTTCTCCGCCGCTCAGCTGGTTCGCGAAGCTCTGGCTATTTTTAAACAGCCAGGCTTCCCTGTCGCAAACCAACAGACACGCTACTGCCCGCCCCCTGCAGGCTAGCAGCCAATCAGACACTCACTCAGGCTCTCACACTGCCGCCCAGCAAACACACGCTCGGATTCTTCCTCAGCAAGCAAACAAACACAGACTCGGATACTTACCAGTCCCAGGCAAACTCCTGCTGTGAGCTGCTCTGCTGTCCCCGCTGCTCAGCTGGTTCTCCACCCCTCAGCTGGTACGGGAAGCTCTGGCTATTTTTAAACAGCCAGGCTTCCCTGTCGCAAACCAACAGACACCCTACTGCCCGCCCCCTACAGGCTAGCAGCCAATCAGACACTCACTCAGGCTCTCACACTGCCCCCCCAGCAAACACATGCTCGGATACTTCCTCAGCAAGCAAACAAACACAGATTCGGATACTTACCAGTCCCAGGCAAACTCCTGCTGTGTGCTGCTCTGCTGTCCCCGCTGCTCAGCTGGTTCTCCGCCGCTCTGCTGGTTCGCGAAGAACTGGCTATTTTTAAACAGCCAGGCTTGCCTGTCGCAAACCAACAGACACTCTACTGCCGGCTCCCTGCAGGCTAGCAGCCAATCAGACACTCACTCAGGCTCTCACACTGCCCCCCCCAGCAAGCACACGCTCGTATACTTCCTCTGCAAGCAAACAAACACAGACTCGGATACTTACCCGTCCCAGGCAAACTCCTGCTGTGAGCTGCTCTGCTGTCCCCGCTGCTCAGCTGGTTCTCCGCCGCTCAGCTGGTTCGCGAAGCTCTGGCTATTTTTAAACAGCCAGGCTTCCCTATCGCAAACCAAGAGACACCCTAGTGCCCGCTCCCTGCGGCTAGCAGCCAATCAGACACTCACTCAGGCTCTCACACTGCCCCCCCAGCAAACACACGCTCGGATACTTCCTCAGCAAGCAAACAAACACAGACTCGGATACTTACCAGTCCCAGGCAAACGCCTGCTGTGAGCTGCTCTGCTGTCCCCGCTGCTCAGCTGGTTCTCCGCCGCTCAGCTAGTTCGCGAAGCTCTGGCTATTTTTAAACAGCCAGGCTTCCCTGTCGCAAACCAACAGACACCCTACTGCCCGCCCCCTGCAGGCTAGCAGCCAATCAGACACTCACTCAGGTTCTCAGATGGCCCCCCCAGCAAACACACGCTCGGATACTTCATCAGCAAGCAAACAAACAGAGACTCGGATACTTACCAGTCCCAGGCAAACTCCTGCTGTGAGCTGCTCTGCTGTCCCCGCTGCTCAGCTGTTTCCCACCGCTCAGCTGGTTCGCGAAGCTCTGGCTATGTTTAAACAGCCAGGCTTCCCTGTCGCAAACCAACAGACACCCTACTGCCCGCCCCCTGCAGGCTAGCAGCCAATCAGACACTCACTCAGGTTCTCAGACTGCCCCCCCAGCAAACACACGCTCGGATACTTCATCAGCAAGCAAACAAACAGAGACTCGGATACTTACCAGTCCCAGGCAAACTCCTGCTGTGAGCTGCTCTGCTGTCCCCGCTGCTCAGCTGGTTCCCACCGCTCAGCTGGTTCGCGAAGCTCTGGCTATGTTTAAACAGCCAGGCTTCCCTTTCGCAGACCAACAGACACCCTACTGCCCGCTCCCTGCAGACTAGCAGCCAATCAGGCACTCACTCAGGCTCTCACACTGCCCCTCCAGCAACACACGCTCCGATACTTCCTCAGCAAGCAAACAAACACAGACTCGGATACTTACCAGTCCCAGGCAAACTCCTGCTGTGTGCTGCTCTGCTGTCCCCGCTGCTCAGCTGGTTCTCCGCCGCTCAGCTGGTACGCGAAGAACTGGCTATTTTTAAACAGCCAGGCTTCCCTGTCGCAAACCAACAGACACCCTACTGCCCGCCCCCTGCAGGCTAGCAGCCAATCAGACACTCACTCAGGCTCTCACACTGCCCCCCCAGCAAACACACGCTCGGATACTTCCTCAGCAAGCAAACAAACACAGACTCGGATACTTACCAGTCCCAGGAAAACTCCTGCTGTGTGCTGCTCTGCTGTTTCCGCTGCTCAGCTGGTTCTCCGCCGCTCAGCTGGTTCGTGAAGCTCTGGCTATTTTTAAACTGCCAGGCTTCCCTGTCGCAAACCAACAGACACCCTACTGCCCGCCCCCTGCAGGCTAGCAGCCAATCGGACACTCACTCAGGCTCTCACACTGCCGCCCAGCAAACACACGCTCGGATTCTTCCTCAGCAAGCAAACAAACACAGACTCGGATACTTACCAGTCCCAGGCAAACTCCTGCTGTGAGCTGCTCTGCTGTCCCCGCTGCTCAGCTGGTTCTCCGCCGCTCAGCTGGTTCGCGAAGCTCTGGCTATTTTTAAACAGCCAGGCTTCCCTGTCGCAAACCAACAGACACCCTACTGCCCGCTCCCTGCGGCTAGCAGCCAATCAGACACTCACTTAGGCTCTCTCACTGCCCCCCCCAGCAAACACACGCTCGGATACTTCCTCAGCAAGCAAACAAACACAGACTCGGATAATTACGAGTCTCAGGCAAACTCCTGCTGTGTGCTGCTCTGCTGTCCCCGCTGCTCAGCTGGTTCTCCGCCGCTCAGCTAGTTCGCGAAACTCTGGCTATTTTTAAACAGCCAGGCTTCCCTGTTGCAAACCAACAGACACCCTACTGCCCGCCCCCTGCAGGCTAGCAGCCAATCGGACACTCACTGAGGCTCTCACTCTGCCGCCCAGCAAACACACGCTCGGATTCTTCCTCAGCAAGCAAACAAACACAGACTCGGATACTTACCAGTCCCAGGCAAACTCCTGCTGTGAGCTGCTCTGCTGTCCCCGCTGCTCAGCTGGTTCTCTGCCGCTCAGCTGGTTCGCGAAGCTCTGGCTATTTTTAAACAGCCAGGCTTCCCTGTCGCAAACCAACAGACACGCTACTGCCCGCCCCCTGCAGGCTAGCAGCCAATCAGACACTCACTCAGGCTCTCACACTGCCCCCCCAGCAAACACACGCTCGGATACTTCCTCAGCAAGCAAACAAACACAGACTCGGATAATTACCAGTCCCAGGCAAACTACTGCTGTGTGCTGCTCTGCTGTCCCCGCTGCTCAGCTGGTTCTCCGCCGCTCAGCTGGTTCCCGAAGCTCTGGCTATTTTTAAACAGCCAGGCTTCCCTGTCATAAACCAACAGACACCCTACTGCCCGCCCCCTGCAGGCTAGCAGCCAATCGGACACTCACTGAGGCTCTCACTCTGCCGCCCAGCAAACACACGCTCGGATTCTTCCTCAGCAAGCAAACAAACACAGACTCGGATACTTACCAGTCCCAGGCAAACTCCTGCTGTGAGCTGCTCTGCTGTCCCCGCTGCTCAGCTGGTTCTCCGCCGCTCAGCTGGTTCGCGAAGCTCTGGCTATTTTTAAACAGCCAGGCTTCCCTGTCGCAAACCAACAGACACGCTACTGCCCGCCCCCTGCAGGCTAGCAGCCAATCAGACACTCACTCAGGCTCTCACACTGCCGCCCAGCAAACACACGCTCGGATTCTTCCTCAGCAAGCAAACAAACACAGACTCGGATACTTACCAGTCCCAGGCAAACTCCTGCTGTGAGCTGCTCTGCTGTCCCCGCTGCTCAGCTGGTTCTCCACCCCTCAGCTGGTACGGGAAGCTCTGGCTATTTTTAAACAGCCAGGCTTCCCTGTCGCAAACCAACAGACACCCTACTGCCCGCCCCCTACAGGCTAGCAGCCAATCAGACACTCACTCAGGCTCTCACACTGCCCCCCCAGCAAACACACGCTCGGATACTTCCTCAGCAAGCAAACAAACACAGACTCGGATACTTACCAGTCCCAGGCAAACTCCTGCTGTGTGCTGCTCTGCTGTCCCCGCTGCTCAGCTGGTTCTCCGCCGCTCAGCTGGTTCGCGAAGAACTGGCTATTTTTAAACAGCCAGGCTTGCCTGTCGCAAACCAACAGACACTCTACTGCCGGCTCCCTGCAGGCTAGCAGCCAATCAGACACTCACTCAGGCTCTCACACTGCCCCCCCCAGCAAGCACACGCTCGTATACTTCCTCTGCAAGCAAACAAACACAGACTCGGATACTTACCCGTCCCAGGCAAACTCCTGCTGTGAGCTGCTCTGCTGTCCCCGCTGCTCAGCTGGTTCTCCGCCGCTCAGCTGGTTCGCGAAGCTCTGGCTATTTTTAAACAGCCAGGCTTCCCTATCGCAAACCAAGAGACACCCTAGTGCCCGCTCCCTGCGGCTAGCAGCCAATCAGACACTCACTCAGGCTCTCACACTGCCCCCCCAGCAAACACACGCTCGGATACTTCCTCAGCAAGCAAACAAACACAGACTCGGATAATTACCAGTCCCAGGCAAACTCCTGCTGTGTGCTGCTCTGCTGTCCCCGCTGCTCAGCTGGTTCTCCGCCGCTCAGCTGGTTCGCGAAGCTCTGGCTATTTTTAAACAGCCAGGCTTCCCTGTCATAAACCAACAGACACCCTACTGCCCGCCCCCTGCAGGCTAGCAGCCAATCGGACACTCACTGAGGCTCTCACTCTGCCGCCCAGCAAACACACGCTCGGATTCTTCCTCAGCAAGCAAACAAACACAGACTCGGATACTTACCAGTCCCAGGCAAACTCCTGCTGTGAGCTGCTCTGCTGTCCCCGCTGCTCAGCTGGTTCTCCGCCGCTCAGCTGGTTCGCGAAGCTCTGGCTATTTTTAAACAGCCAGGCTTCCCTGTCGCAAACCAACAGACACGCTACTGCCCGCCCCCTGCAGGCTAGCAGCCAATCAGACACTCACTCAGGCTCTCACACTGCCGCCCAGCAAACACACGCTCGGATTCTTGCTCAGCAAGCAAACAAACACAGACTCGGATACTTACCAGTCCCAGGCAAACTCCTGCTGTGAGCTGCTCTGCTGTCCCCGCTGCTCAGCTGGTTCTCCACCCCTCAGCTGGTACGGGAAGATCTGGCTATTTTTAAACAGCCAGGCTTCCCTGTCGCAAACCAACAGACACACTACTGCCCGCCCCCTGCAGGCTGGCAGCCAATCAGACACTCACTCAGGCTCTCACACTGCCCCCCCAGCAAACACACGCTCCGATACTTCCTCAGCAAGCAAACAAACACAGACTCGGATAATTACCAGTCCCAGGCAAACTACTGCTGTGTGCTGCTCTGCTGTCCCCGCTGCTCAGCTGGTTCTCCGCCGCTCAGCTGGTTCCCGAAGCTCTGGCTATTTTTAAACAGCCAGGCTTCCCTGTCATAAACCAACAGACACCCTACTGCCCGCCCCCTGCAGGCTAGCAGCCAATCGGACACTCACTGAGGCTCTCACTCTGCCGCCCAGCAAACACACGCTCGGATTCTTCCTCAGCAAGCAAACAAACACAGACTCGGATACTTACCAGTCCCAGGCAAACTCCTGCTGTGAGCTGCTCTGCTGTCCCCGCTGCTCAGCTGGTTCTCCGCCGCTCAGCTGGTTCGCGAAGCTCTGGCTATTTTTAAACAGCCAGGCTTCCCTGTCGCAAACCAACAGACACGCTACTGCCCGCCCCCTGCAGGCTAGCAGCCAATCAGACACTCACTCAGGCTCTCACACTGCCGCCCAGCAAACACACGCTCGGATTCTTCCTCAGCAAGCAAACAAACACAGACTCGGATACTTACCAGTCCCAGGCAAACTCCTGCTGTGAGCTGCTCTGCTGTCCCCGCTGCTCAGCTGGTTCTCCACCCCTCAGCTGGTACGGGAAGCTCTGGCTATTTTTAAACAGCCAGGCTTCCCTGTCGCAAACCAACAGACACCCTACTGCCCGCCCCCTACAGGCTAGCAGCCAATCAGACACTCACTCAGGCTCTCACAGTGCCCCCCCAGCAAACACACGCTCGGATACTTCCTCAGCAAGCAAACAAACACAGACTCGGATACTTACCAGTCCCAGGCAAACTCCTGCTGTGTGCTGCTCTGCTGTCCCCGCTGCTCAGCTGGTTCTCCGCCGCTCAGCTGGTTCGCGAAGAACTGGCTATTTTTAAACAGCCAGGCTTGCCTGTCGCAAACCAACAGACACTCTACTGCCGGCTCCCTGCAGGCTAGCAGCCAATCAGACACTCACTCAGGCTCTCACACTGCCCCCCCCAGCAAGCACACGCTCGTATACTTCCTCTGCAAGCAAACAAACACAGACTCGGATACTTACCCGTCCCAGGCAAACTCCTGCTGTGAGCTGCTCTGCTGTCCCCGCTGCTCAGCTGGTTCTCCGCCGCTCAGCTGGTTCGCGAAGCTCTGGCTATTTTTAAACAGCCAGGCTTCCCTATCGCAAACCAAGAGACACCCTAGTGCCCGCTCCCTGCGGCTAGCAGCCAATCAGACACTCACTCAGGCTCTCACACTGCCCCCCCAGCAAACACACGCTCGGATACTTCCTCAGCAAGCAAACAAACACAGACTCGGATAATTACCAGTCCCAGGCAAACTCCTGCTGTGTGCTGCTCTGCTGTCCCCGCTGCTCAGCTGGTTCTCCGCCGCTCAGCTGGTTCGCGAAGCTCTGGCTATTTTTAAACAGCCAGGCTTCCCTGTCATAAACCAACAGACACCCTACTGCCCGCCCCCTGCAGGCTAGCAGCCAATCGGACACTCACTGAGGCTCTCACTCTGCCGCCCAGCAAACACACGCTCGGATTCTTCCTCAGCAAGCAAACAAACACAGACTCGGATACTTACCAGTCCCAGGCAAACTCCTGCTGTGAGCTGCTCTGCTGTCCCCGCTGCTCAGCTGGTTCTCCGCCGCTCAGCTGGTTCGCGAAGCTCTGGCTATTTTTAAACAGCCAGGCTTCCCTGTCGCAAACCAACAGACACGCTACTGCCCGCCCCCTGCAGGCTAGCAGCCAATCAGACACTCACTCAGGCTCTCACACTGCCGCCCAGCAAACACACGCTCGGATTCTTGCTCAGCAAGCAAACAAACACAGACTCGGATACTTACCAGTCCCAGGCAAACTCCTGCTGTGAGCTGCTCTGCTGTCCCCGCTGCTCAGCTGGTTCTCCACCCCTCAGCTGGTACGGGAAGATCTGGCTATTTTTAAACAGCCAGGCTTCCCTGTCGCAAACCAACAGACACACTACTGCCCGCCCCCTGCAGGCTGGCAGCCAATCAGACACTCACTCAGGCTCTCACACTGCCCCCCCAGCAAACACACGCTCCGATACTTCCTCAGCAAGCAAACAAACACAGACTCGGATACTTACCAGTCCCAGGCAAACTGCTGCTGTGTGCTGCTTTGCTGTCCCCGCTGCTCAGCTGGTTCTCCGCCGCTCAGCTGGTTCGCGAAGCTCTGGTGATTTTGAAACAGCCAGGCTTCCCTGTCGCAAACCAACAGACACCCTACTGCCCGCTTCCTGCAGGCTAGCAGCCAATCAGACACTCACTCAGGCTCTCACACTGCCCCCCCAGCAAACACACGCTCGGATACTTCCTCAGCAAGCAAACAAACAGAGACTCGGATACTTACCAGTCCCAGGCAAACTCCTGCTGTGAGCTGCTCTGCTGTCCCCGCTGCTCAGCTGGTTCTCCGCCGCTCAGCTGGTTCGCGAAGCTCTGGCTATGTTTAAACAGCCAGGCTTCCCTTTCGCAGACCAACAGACACCCTACTGCCCGCTCCCTGCAGACTAGCAGCCAATCAGGCACTCACTCAGGCTCTCACACTGCCCCCCCAGCAAACACACTTTCGGATACTTCCTCAGCAAGCAAACAAACACAGACTCGGATACTTACCAGTCCCAGGCAAACTCCTACTGTGAGCTGCTCTGCTGTCCCCGCTGCTCAGCTGGTTCTCCGCCGCTCAGCTGGTTCGCGAAGCTCTGGCTATTTTTAAACAGCCAGGCTTCCCTATCGCAAACCAAGAGACACCCTACTGCCCGCTCCCTGCGGCTAGCAGCCAATCAGACACTCACTCAGGCTCTCACACTGCCCCCCCAGCAAACACACGCTCGGATACTTCCTCAGCAAGCAAACAAACACAGACTCGGATAATTACCAGGCCCAGGCAAACTCCTGCTGTGTGCTGCTCTGCTGTCCCCGCTGCTCAGCTGGTTCTCCGCCGCTCAGCTGGTTCGCGAAGCTCTGGCTATTTTTAAACAGCCAGGCTTCCCTGTCGCAAACCAACAGACACCCTACTGCCCGCCCCCTGCAGGCTAGCAGCCAATCGGACACTCACTCAGGCTCTCACACTGCCGCCCAGCAAACACACGCTCGGATTCTTCCTCAGCAAGCAAACAAACACAGACTTGGATACTTACCAGTCCCAGGCAAACTCCTGCTGTGAGCTGCTCTGCTGTCCCCGCTGCTCAGCTGGTTCTGCGCCGCTCAGCTGGTTCGCGAAGCTCTGGCTATTTTTAAACAGCCAGGCTTCCCTGTCGCAAACCAACAGACACCCTACTGCCCGCTCCCTGCAGACTAGCAGCCAATCAGGCACTCACTCAGGCTCTCACACTGCCCCCCCAGCAACACACGCTCCGATACTTCCTCAGCAAGCAAACAAACACAGACTCGGATACTTACCAGTCCCAGGAAAACTACTGCTGTGAGCTGCTCTGCTGTCCCCGCTGCTCAGCTGGTTCTCCGCCGCTCAGCTGGTTCGCGAAGCTCTGGCTATTTTTAAACAGCCAGGCTTCCCTGTCGCAAACCAACAGACACCCTACTGCCCGCCCCCTGCAGGCTAGCAGCCAATCGGACACTCACTCAGGCTCTCACACTGCCCCCCCAGCAAACACACGCTCGGATACTTCCTCAGCAAGCAAACAAACACAGACTCGGATACTTACCAGTCCCAGGCAAACTCCTGCTGTGTGCTGCTCTGCTGTCCCCGCTGCTCAGCTGGTTCTCCGCCGCTCAGCTGGTTCGCGAAGAACTGGCTATTTTTAAACAGCCAGGCTTGCCTGTCGCAAACCAACAGACACGCTACTGCCGGCTCCCTGCAGGCTAGCAGCCAATCAGACACTCACTCAGGCTCTCACACTGCCCCCCCCAGCAAACACACGCTCGTATACTTCCTCTGCAAGCAAACAAACACAGACTCGGATACTTACCCGTCCCAGGCAAACTCCTGCTGTGAGCTGCTCTGCTGTCCCCGCTGCTCAGCTGGTTCTCCGCCGCTCAGCTGGTTCGCGAAGCTCTGGCTATTTTTAAACAGCCAGGCTTCCCTATCGCAAACCAAGAGACACCCTAGTGCCCGCTCCCTGCGGCTAGCAGCCAATCAGACACTCACTCAGGCTCTCACACTGCCCCCCCAGCAAACACACGCTCGGATACTTCCTCAGCAAGCAAACAAACACAGACTCGGATAATTACCAGTCCCAGGCAAACTCCTGCTGTGTGCTGCTCTGCTGTCCCCGCTGCTCAGCTGGTTCTCCGCCGCTCAGCTGGTTCGCGAAGCTCTGGCTATTTTTAAACAGCCAGGCTTCCCTGTCATAAACCAACAGACACCCTACTGCCCGCCCCCTGCAGGCTAGCAGCCAATCGGACACTCACTGAGGCTCTCACTCTGCCGCCCAGCAAACACACGCTCGGATTCTTCCTCAGCAAGCAAACAAACACAGACTCGGATACTTACCAGTCCCAGGCAAACTCCTGCTGTGAGCTGCTCTGCTGTCGCCGCTGCTCAGCTGGTTCTCCGCCGCTCAGCTGGTTCGCGAAGCTCTGGCTATTTTTAAACAGCCAGGCTTCCCTGTCGCAAACCAACAGACACGCTACTGCCCGCCCCCTGCAGGCTAGCAGCCAATCAGACACTCACTCAGGCTCTCACACTGCCCCCCCAGCAAACACACGCTCGGATACTTCCTCAGCAAGCAAACAAACACAGACTCGGATAATTACCAGTCCCAGGCAAACTCCTGCTGTGTGCTGCTCTGCTGTCCCCGCTGCTCAGCTGGTTCTCCGCCGCTCAGCTGGTTCGCGAAGCTCTGGCTATTTTTAAACAGCCAGGCTTCCCTGTCATAAACCAACAGACACCATACTGCCCGCCCCCTGCAGGCTAGCAGCCAATCGGACACTCACTGAGGCTCTCACTCTGCCGCCCAGCAAACACACGCTCGGATTCTTCCTCAGCAAGCAAACAAACACAGACTCGGATACTTACCAGTCCCAGGCAAACTCCTGCTGTGAGCTGCTCTGCTGTCCCCGCTGCTCAGCTGGTTCTCCGCCGCTCAGCTGGTTCGCGAAGCTCTGGCTATTTTTAAACAGCCAGGCTTCCCTGTCGCAAACCAACAGACACGCTACTGCCCGCCCCCTGCAGGCTAGCAGCCAATCAGACACTCACTCAGGCTCTCACACTGCCGCCCAGCAAACACACGCTCGGATTCTTCCTCAGCAAGCAAACAAACACAGACTCGGATAGTTACCAGTCCCAGGCAAACTCCTGCTGTGAGCTGCTCTGCTGTCCCCGCTGCTCAGCTGGTTCTCCACCCCTCAGCTGGTACGGGAAGATCTGGCTATTTTTAAACAGCCAGGCTTCCCTGTCGCAAACCAACAGACACACTACTGCCCGCCCCCTGCAGGCTGGCAGCCAATCAGACACTCACTCAGGCTCTCACACTGCCCCCCCAGCAAACACACGCTCCGATACTTCCTCAGCAAGCAAACAAACACAGACTCGGATACTTACCAGTCCCAGGAAAACTCCTGCTGTGTGCTGCTCTGCTGTCCCCGCTGCTCAGCTGGTTCTCCGCCGCTCAGCTGGTTCGCGAAGCTCTGGCTATTTTTAAACAGCCAGGCTTCCCTGTCGCAAACCAACAGAAACGCTACTGCCCGCCCCCTGCAGGCTAGCAGCCAATCTGACACTCACTCAGGCTCTCACACTGCCGCCCAGCAAACACACGCTCGGATTCTTCCTCAGCAAGCAAACAAACACAGACTCGGATAATTACCAGTCTCAGGAAAACTCCTGCTGTGTGCTGCTCTGCTGTCCCCGCTGCTCAGCTGGTTCTCCGCCGCTCAGCTGGTTCGCGAAGCATGGCTATTTTTAAACAGCCAGGCTTCCCTGTCGCAAACCAACAGACACCCTACTGCCCGCCCCCTGCAGGCTAGCAGCCAATCAGACACTCACTCAGGTTCTCACACTGCCCCCCCAGCAAACACACGCTCGGATACTTCCTCAGCAAGCAAACAAACACAGACTCGGATACTTACCAGTCCCAGGCAAACTCCTGCTGTGAGCTGCTCTGCTGTCCCCGCTGCTCAGCTGGTTCTCCGCCGCTCAGCTGGTTCGCGAAGCTCTGGCTATTTTTAAACAGCCAGGCTTGCCTGTCGCAAACCAACAGACACGCTACTGCCGGCTCCCTGCAGGCTAGCAGCCAATCAGACACTCACTCAGGCTCTCACACTGCCCCCCCAGCAAACACACGCTCGGATACTTCCTCTGCAAGCAAACAAACACAGACTCGGATACTTACCCGTCCCAGGCAAACTCCTGCTGTGAGCTGCTCTGCTGTCCCCGCTGCTCAGCTGGTTCTCCGCCGCTCAGCTGGTTCGCGAAGCTCCGGCTATTTTTAAACAGCCAGGCTTCCTTGTTGCAAACCAACAGACACGCTACTGCCCGCCCCCTGCAGGCAAGCAGCCAATCAGACACTCACTCAGGCTCTCACACTGCCCCCCCAGCAAACACACGCTCGGATACTTCTTCAGCAAGCAAACAAACACAGACTCGGATACTTACCAGTCCCAGGCAAACTGCTGCTGTGTGCTGCTTTGCTGTCCCCGCTGCTCAGCTGGTTCTCCGCCGCTCAGCTGGTTCGCGAAGCTCTGGTGATTTTGAAACAGCCAGGCTTCCCTGTCGCAAACCAACAGACACCCTACTGCCCGCTCCCTGCAGGCTAGCAGCCAATCAGACACTCACTCAGGCTCTCACACTGCCCCCCCAGCAAACACACGCTCGGATACTTCCTCAGCAAGCAAACAAACAGAGACTCGGATACTTACCAGTCCCAGGCAAACTCCTGCTGTGAGCTGCTCTGCTGTCCCCGCTGCTCAGCTGGTTCTCCGCCGCTCAGCTGGTTCGCAAAGCTCTGGCTATGTTTAAACAGCCAGGCTTCCCTTTCGCAGACCAACAGACACCCTACTGCCCGCTCCCTGCAGACTAGCAGCCAATCAGGCACTCACTCAGGCTCTCACACTGCCCCCCCAGCAAACACACTCTCGGATACTTCCTCAGCAAGCAAACAAACACAGACTCGGATACTTACCAGTCCCAGGCAAACTCCTACTGTGAGCTGCTCTGCTGTCCCCGCTGCTCAGCTGGTTCTCCGCCGCTCAGCTGGTTCGCGAAGCTCTGGCTATTTTTAAACAGCCAGGCTTCCCTATCGCAAACCAAGAGACACCCTACTGCCCGCTCCCTGCGGCTAGCAGCCAATCAGACACTCACTCAGGCTCTCACACTGCCCCCCCAGCAAACACACGCTCGGATACTTCCTCAGCAAGCAAACAAACACAGACTCGGATAATTACCAGGCCCAGGCAAACTCCTGCTGTGTGCTGCTCTGCTGTCCCCGCTGCTCAGCTGGTTCTCCGCCGCTCAGCTGGTTCGCGAAGCTCTGGCTATTTTTAAACAGCCAGGCTTCCCTGTCGCAAACCAACAGACACCCTACTGCCCGCCCCCTGCAGGCTAGCAGCCAATCGGACACTCACTCAGGCTCTCACTCTGCCGCCCAGCAAACACACGCTCGGATTCTTCCTCAGCAAGCAAACAAACACAGACTTGGATACTTACCAGTCCCAGGCAAACTCCTGCTGTGAGCTGCTCTGCTGTCCCCGCTGCTCAGCTGGTTCTGCGCCGCTCAGCTGGTTCGCGAAGCTCTGGCTATTTTTAAACAGCCAGGCTTCCCTTTCGCAGACCAACAGACACCCTACTGCCCGCTCCCTGCAGACTAGCAGCCAATCAGGCACTCACTCAGGCTCTCACACTGCCCCCCCAGCAACACACGCTCCGATACTTCCTCAGCAAGCAAACAAACACAGACTCGGATACTTACCAGTCCCAGGCAAACTACTGCTGTGAGCTGCTCTGCTGTCCCCGCTGCTCAGCTGGTTCTCCGCCGCTCAGCTGGTTCGCGAAGCTCTGGCTATTTTTAAACAGCCAGGCTTCCCTGTCGCAAACCAACAGACACCCTACTGCCCGCCCCCTGCAGGCTAGCAGCCAATCGGACACTCACTCAGGCTCTCACACTGCCGCCCAGCAAACACACGCTCGGATTCTTCCTCAGCAAGCAAACAAACACAGACTCGGATACTTACCAGTCCCAGGCAAACACCTGCTGTGAGCTGCTCTGCTGTCCCCGCTGCTCAGCTGGTTCTCCGCCGCTCAGCTGGTTCGCGAAGCTCTGGCTATTTTTAAACAGCCAGGCTTCCCTGTCGCAAACCAACAGACACCCTACTGCCCGCCCCCTGCAGGCTAGCAGCCAATCGGACACTCACTCAGGCTCTCACACTGCCCCCCCAGCAACACACGCTCCGATACTTCCTCAGCAAGCAAACAAACACAGACTCGGATACTTACCAGTCAGAGGCAAACTCCTGCTGTGAGCTGCTCTGCTGTCCCCGCTGCTCAGCTGGTTCTCCGCCACTCAGCTGGTTCGCGAAGCTCTGGCTATTTTGAAACAGCCAGGCTTCCCTTTCGCAAACCAACAGACACCCTACTGCCCGCTCCCTGCGGCTAGCAGCCAAAAGACACTCACTCAGGCTCTCACACTGCCCCCCCAGCAAACACACGTTCGGATACTTCCTCAGCAAGCAAACAAACACAGACTCGGATAATTACCAGTCTCAGGCAAACTCCTGCTGTGTGCTGCTCTGCTGTCCCCGCTGCTCAGCTGGTTCTCCGCCGCTCAGCTGGTACGCGAAGAACTGGCTATTTTTAAACAGCCAGGCTTCCCTGTCGCAAACCAACAGACACCCTACTGCCCGCTCCCTGCAGGCTAGCAGCCAATCAGACACTCACTCAGGCTCTCACACTGCCCCCCCAGCAAACACACGCTCGGATACTTCCTCAGCAAGCAAACAAACAGAGACTCGGATACTTACCAGTCCCAGGCAAACGCCTGCTGTGAGCTGCTCTGCTGTCCCCGCTGCTCAGCTGGTTCCCACCGCTCAGCTGGTTCGCGAAGCTCTGGCTATGTTTAAACAGCCAGGCTTCCCTTTCGCAGACCAACAGACACGCTACTGCCCGCCCCCTGCAGGCTAGCAGCCAATCTGACACTCACTCAGGCTCTCACACTGCCGCCCAGCAAACACACGCTCGGATTCTTCCTCAGCAAGCAAACAAACACAGACTCGGATAATTACCAGTCTCAGGAAAACTCCTGCTGTGTGCTGCTCTGCTGTCCCCGCTGCTCAGCTGGTTCTCCGCCGCTCAGCTGGTTCGCGAAGCATGGCTATTTTTAAACAGCCAGGCTTCCCTGTCGCAAACCAACAGACACCCTACTGCCCGCCCCCTGCAGGCTAGCAGCCAATCAGACACTCACTCAGGTTCTCACACTGCCCCCCCAGCAAACACACGCTCGGATACTTCCTCAGCAAGCAAACAAACACAGACTCGGATACTTACCAGTCCCAGGAAAACTACTGCTGTGAGCTGCTCTGCTGTCCCCGCTGCTCAGCTGGTTCTCCGCCGCTCAGCTGGTTCGCGAAGCTCTGGCTATTTTTAAACAGCCAGGCTTCCCTGTCGCAAACCAACAGACACCCTACTGCCCGCCCCCTGCAGGCTAGCAGCCAATCGGACACTCACTCAGGCTCTCACACTGCCCCCCCAGCAAACACACGCTCGGATACTTCCTCAGCAAGCAAACAAACACAGACTCGGATACTTACCAGTCCCAGGCAAACTCCTGCTGTGTGCTGCTCTGCTGTCCCCGCTGCTCAGCTGGTTCTCCGCCGCTCAGCTGGTTCGCGAAGAACTGGCTATTTTTAAACAGCCAGGCTTGCCTGTCGCAAACCAACAGACACGCTACTGCCGGCTCCCTGCAGGCTAGCAGCCAATCAGACACTCACTCAGGCTCTCACACTGCCCCCCCCAGCAAACACACGCTCGTATACTTCCTCTGCAAGCAAACAAACACAGACTCGGATACTTACCCGTCCCAGGCAAACTCCTGCTGTGAGCTGCTCTGCTGTCCCCGCTGCTCAGCTGGTTCTCCGCCGCTCAGCTGGTTCGCGAAGCTCTGGCTATTTTTAAACAGCCAGGCTTCCCTATCGCAAACCAAGAGACACCCTAGTGCCCGCTCCCTGCGGCTAGCAGCCAATCAGACACTCACTCAGGCTCTCACACTGCCCCCCCAGCAAACACACGCTCGGATACTTCCTCAGCAAGCAAACAAACACAGACTCGGATAATTACCAGTCCCAGGCAAACGCCTGCTGTGTGCTGCTCTGCTGTCCCCGCTGCTCAGCTGGTTCTCCGCCGCTCAGCTGGTTCGCGAAGCTCTGGCTATTTTTAAACAGCCAGGCTTCCCTGTCATAAACCAACAGACACCCTACTGCCCGCCCCCTGCAGGCTAGCAGCCAATCGGACACTCACTGAGGCTCTCACTCTGCCGCCCAGCAAACACACGCTCGGATTCTTCCTCAGCAAGCAAACAAACACAGACTCGGATACTTACCAGTCCCAGGCAAACTCCTGCTGTGAGCTGCTCTGCTGTCGCCGCTGCTCAGCTGGTTCTCCGCCGCTCAGCTGGTTCGCGAAGCTCTGGCTATTTTTAAACAGCCAGGCTTCCCTGTCGCAAACCAACAGACACGCTACTGCCCGCCCCCTGCAGGCTAGCAGCCAATCAGACACTCACTCAGGCTCTCACACTGCCCCCCCAGCAAACACACGCTCGGATACTTCCTCAGCAAGCAAACAAACACAGACTCGGATAATTACCAGTCCCAGGCAAACTCCTGCTGTGTGCTGCTCTGCTGTCCCCGCTGCTCAGCTGGTTCTCCGCCGCTCAGCTGGTTCGCGAAGCTCTGGCTATTTTTAAACAGCCGGGCTTCCCTGTCATAAACCAACAGACACCATACTGCCCGCCCCCTGCAGGCTAGCAGCCAATCGGACACTCACTGAGGCTCTCACTCTGCCGCCCAGCAAACACACGCTCGGATTCTTCCTCAGCAAGCAAACAAACACAGACTCGGATACTTACCAGTCCCAGGCAAACTCCTGCTGTGAGCTGCTCTGCTGTCCCCGCTGCTCAGCTGGTTCTCCGCCGCTCAGCTGGTTCGCGAAGCTCTGGCTATTTTTAAACAGCCAGGCTTCCCTGTCGCAAACCAACAGACACGCTACTGCCCGCCCCCTGCAGGCTAGCAGCCAATCAGACACTCACTCAGGCTCTCACACTGCCGCCCAGCAAACACACGCTCGGATTCTTCCTCAGCAAGCAAACAAACACAGACTCGGATAGTTACCAGTCCCAGGCAAACTCCTGCTGTGAGCTGCTCTGCTGTCCCCGCTGCTCAGCTGGTTCTCCACCCCTCAGCTGGTACGGGAAGATCTGGCTATTTTTAAACAGCCAGGCTTCCCTGTCGCAAACCAACAGACACACTACTGCCCGCCCCCTGCAGGCTGGCAGCCAATCAGACACTCACTCAGGCTCTCACACTGCCCCCCCAGCAAACACACGCTCCGATACTTCCTCAGCAAGCAAACAAACACAGACTCGGATACTTACCAGTCCCAGGAAAACTCCTGCTGTGTGCTGCTCTGCTGTCCCCGCTGCTCAGCTGGTTCTCCGCCGCTCAGCTGGTTCGCGAAGCTCTGGCTATTTTTAAACAGCCAGGCTTCCCTGTCGCAAACCAACAGAAACGCTACTGCCCGCCCCCTGCAGGCTAGCAGCCAATCTGACACTCACTCAGGCTCTCACACTGCCGCCCAGCAAACACACGCTCGGATTCTTCCTCAGCAAGCAAACAAACACAGACTCGGATAATTACCAGTCTCAGGAAAACTCCTGCTGTGTGCTGCTCTGCTGTCCCCGCTGCTCAGCTGGTTCTCCGCCGCTCAGCTGGTTCGCGAAGCATGGCTATTTTTAAACAGCCAGGCTTCCCTGTCGCAAACCAACAGACACCCTACTGCCCGCCCCCTGCAGGCTAGCAGCCAATCAGACACTCACTCAGGTTCTCACACTGCCCCCCCAGCAAACACACGCTCGGATACTTCCTCAGCAAGCAAACAAACACAGACTCGGATACTTACCAGTCCCAGGCAAACTCCTGCTGTGAGCTGCTCTGCTGTCCCCGCTGCTCAGCTGGTTCTCCGCCGCTCAGCTGGTTCGCGAAGCTCTGGCTATTTTTAAACAGCCAGGCTTGCCTGTCGCAAACCAACAGACACGCTACTGCCGGCTCCCTGCAGGCTAGCAGCCAATCAGACACTCACTCAGGCTCTCACACTGCCCCCCCAGCAAACACACGCTCGGATACTTCCTCTGCAAGCAAACAAACACAGACTCGGATACTTACCCGTCCCAGGCAAACTCCTGCTGTGAGCTGCTCTGCTGTCCCCGCTGCTCAGCTGGTTCTCCGCCGCTCAGCTGGTTCGCGAAGCTCCGGCTATTTTTAAACAGCCAGGCTTCCTTGTTGCAAACCAACAGACACGCTACTGCCCGCCCCCTGCAGGCAAGCAGCCAATCAGACACTCACTCAGGCTCTCACACTGCCCCCCCAGCAAACACACGCTCGGATACTTCTTCAGCAAGCAAACAAACACAGACTCGGATACTTACCAGTCCCAGGCAAACTGCTGCTGTGTGCTGCTTTGCTGTCCCCGCTGCTCAGCTGGTTCTCCGCCGCTCAGCTGGTTCGCGAAGCTCTGGTGATTTTGAAACAGCCAGGCTTCCCTGTCGCAAACCAACAGACACCCTACTGCCCGCTCCCTGCAGGCTAGCAGCCAATCAGACACTCACTCAGGCTCTCACACTGCCCCCCCAGCAAACACACGCTCGGATACTTCCTCAGCAAGCAAACAAACAGAGACTCGGATACTTACCAGTCCCAGGCAAACTCCTGCTGTGAGCTGCTCTGCTGTCCCCGCTGCTCAGCTGGTTCTCCGCCGCTCAGCTGGTTCGCGAAGCTCTGGCTATGTTTAAACAGCCAGGCTTCCCTTTCGCAGACCAACAGACACCCTACTGCCCGCTCCCTGCAGACTAGCAGCCAATCAGGCACTCACTCAGGCTCTCACACTGCCCCCCCAGCAAACACACTCTCGGATACTTCCTCAGCAAGCAAACAAACACAGACTCGGATACTTACCAGTCCCAGGCAAACTCCTACTGTGAGCTGCTCTGCTGTCCCCGCTGCTCAGCTGGTTCTCCGCCGCTCAGCTGGTTCGCGAAGCTCTGGCTATTTTTAAACAGCCAGGCTTCCCTATCGCAAACCAAGAGACACCCTACTGCCCGCTCCCTGCGGCTAGCAGCCAATCAGACACTCACTCAGGCTCTCACACTGCCCCCCCAGCAAACACACGCTCGGATACTTCCTCAGCAAGCAAACAAACACAGACTCGGATAATTACCAGGCCCAGGCAAACTCCTGCTGTGTGCTGCTCTGCTGTCCCCGCTGCTCAGCTGGTTCTCCGCCGCTCAGCTGGTTCGCGAAGCTCTGGCTATTTTTAAACAGCCAGGCTTCCCTGTCGCAAACCAACAGACACCCTACTGCCCGCCCCCTGCAGGCTAGCAGCCAATCGGACACTCACTCAGGCTCTCACTCTGCCGCCCAGCAAACACACGCTCGGATTCTTCCTCAGCAAGCAAACAAACACAGACTTGGATACTTACCAGTCCCAGGCAAACTCCTGCTGTGAGCTGCTCTGCTGTCCCCGCTGCTCAGCTGGTTCTGCGCCGCTCAGCTGGTTCGCGAAGCTCTGGCTATTTTTAAACAGCCAGGCTTCCCTTTCGCAGACCAACAGACACCCTACTGCCCGCTCCCTGCAGACTAGCAGCCAATCAGGCACTCACTCAGGCTCTCACACTGCCCCCCCAGCAACACACGCTCCGATACTTCCTCAGCAAGCAAACAAACACAGACTCGGATACTTACCAGTCCCAGGCAAACTACTGCTGTGAGCTGCTCTGCTGTCCCCGCTGCTCAGCTGGTTCTCCGCCGCTCAGCTGGTTCGCGAAGCTCTGGCTATTTTTAAACAGCCAGGCTTCCCTGTCGCAAACCAACAGACACCCTACTGCCCGCCCCCTGCAGGCTAGCAGCCAATCGGACACTCACTCAGGCTCTCACACTGCCGCCCAGCAAACACACGCTCGGATTCTTCCTCAGCAAGCAAACAAACACAGACTCGGATACTTACCAGTCCCAGGCAAACACCTGCTGTGAGCTGCTCTGCTGTCCCCGCTGCTCAGCTGGTTCTCCGCCGCTCAGCTGGTTCGCGAAGCTCTGGCTATTTTTAAACAGCCAGGCTTCCCTGTCGCAAACCAACAGACACCCTACTGCCCGCCCCCTGCAGGCTAGCAGCCAATCGGACACTCACTCAGGCTCTCACACTGCCCCCCCAGCAACACACGCTCCGATACTTCCTCAGCAAGCAAACAAACACAGACTCGGATACTTACCAGTCAGAGGCAAACTCCTGCTGTGAGCTGCTCTGCTGTCCCCGCTGCTCAGCTGGTTCTCCGCCACTCAGCTGGTTCGCGAAGCTCTGGCTATTTTGAAACAGCCAGGCTTCCCTTTCGCAAACCAACAGACACCCTACTGCCCGCTCCCTGCGGCTAGCAGCCAAAAGACACTCACTCAGGCTCTCACACTGCCCCCCCAGCAAACACACGTTCGGATACTTCCTCAGCAAGCAAACAAACACAGACTCGGATAATTACCAGTCTCAGGCAAACTCCTGCTGTGTGCTGCTCTGCTGTCCCCGCTGCTCAGCTGGTTCTCCGCCGCTCAGCTGGTACGCGAAGAACTGGCTATTTTTAAACAGCCAGGCTTCCCTGTCGCAAACCAACAGACACCCTACTGCCCGCTCCCTGCAGGCTAGCAGCCAATCAGACACTCACTCAGGCTCTCACACTGCCCCCCCAGCAAACACACGCTCGGATACTTCCTCAGCAAGCAAACAAACAGAGACTCGGATACTTACCAGTCCCAGGCAAACGCCTGCTGTGAGCTGCTCTGCTGTCCCCGCTGCTCAGCTGGTTCCCACCGCTCAGCTGGTTCGCGAAGCTCTGGCTATGTTTAAACAGCCAGGCTTCCCTTTCGCAGACCAACAGACACGCTACTGCCCGCCCCCTGCAGGCTAGCAGCCAATCTGACACTCACTCAGGCTCTCACACTGCCGCCCAGCAAACACACGCTCGGATTCTTCCTCAGCAAGCAAACAAACACAGACTCGGATAATTACCAGTCTCAGGAAAACTCCTGCTGTGTGCTGCTCTGCTGTCCCCGCTGCTCAGCTGGTTCTCCGCAGCTCAGCTGGTTCGCGAAGCATGGCTATTTTTAAACAGCCAGGCTTCCCTGTCGCAAACCAACAGACACCCTACTGCCCGCCCCCTGCAGGCTAGCAGCCAATCAGACACTCACTCAGGTTCTCACACTGCCCCCCCAGCAAACACACGCTCGGATACTTCCTCAGCAAGCAAACAAACACAGACTCGGATACTTACCAGTCCCAGGCAAACTCCTGCTGTGTGCTGCTCTGCTGTCCCCGCTGCTCAGCTGGTTCTCCGCCGCTCAGCTGGTTCGCGAAGCATGGCTATTTTTAAACAGCCAGGCTTCCCTGTCACAAACCAACAGACACCCTACTGCCCGCCCCCTGCAGGCTAGCAGCCAATCAGACACTCACTCAGGTTCTCACACTGCCCCCCCAACAAACACACGCTCGGATACTTCCTCAGCAAGCAAACAAACACAGACTCGGATACTTACCAGTCCCAGGCAAACTCCTGCTGTGAGCTGCTCTGCTGTCCCCGCTGCTCAGCTGGTTCTCCGCCGCTCAGCTGGTTCGCGAAGCTCTGGCTATTTTTAAACAGCCAGGCTTGCCTGTCGCAAACCAACAGACACGCTACTGCCGGCTCCCTGCAGGCTAGCAGCCAATCAGACACTCACTCAGGCTCTCACACTGCCCCCCCAGCAAACACACGCTCGGATACTTCCTCTGCAAGCAAACAAACACAGACTCGGATACTTACCCGTCCCAGGCAAACTCCTGCTGTGAGCTGCTCTGCTGTCCCCGCTGCTCAGCTGGTTCTCCGCCGCTCAGCTGGTTCGCGAAGCTCCGGCTATTTTTAAACAGCCAGGCTTCCTTGTTGCAAACCAACAGACACGCTACTGCCCGCCCCCTGCAGGCAAGCAGCCAATCAGACACTCACTCAGGCTCTCACACTGCCCCCCCAGCAAACACACGCTCGGATACTTCTTCAGCAAGCAAACAAACACAGACTCGGTTACTTACCAGTCCCAGGCAAACTGCTGCTGTGTGCTGCTTTGCTGTCCCCGCTGCTCAGCTGGTTCTCCGCCGCTCAGCTGGTTCGCGAAGCTCTGGTGATTTTGAAACAGCCAGGCTTCCCTGTCGCAAACCAACAGACACCCTACTGCCCGCTCCCTGCAGGCTAGCAGCCAATCAGACACTCACTCAGGCTCTCACACTGCCCCCCCAGCAAACACACGCTCGGATACTTCCTCAGCAAGCAAACAAACAGAGACTCGGATACTTACCAGTCCCAGGCAAACTCCTGCTGTGAGCTGCTCTGCTGTCCCCGCTGCTCAGCTGGTTCTCCGCCGCTCAGCTGGTTCGCGAAGCTCTGGCTATGTTTAAACAGCCAGGCTTCCCTTTCGCAGACCAACAGACACCCTACTGCCCGCTCCCTGCAGACTAGCAGCCAATCAGGCACTCACTCAGGCTCTCACACTGCCCCCCCAGCAAACACACTCTCGGATACTTCCTCAGCAAGCAAACAAACACAGACTCGGATACTTACCAGTCCCAGGCAAACTCCTACTGTGAGCTGCTCTGCTGTCCCCGCTGCTCAGCTGGTTCTCCGCCGCTCAGCTGGTTCGCGAAGCTCTGGCTATTTTTAAACAGCCAGGCTTCCCTATCGCAAACCAAGAGACACCCTACTGCCCGCTCCCTGCGGCTAGCAGCCAATCAGACACTCACTCAGGCTCTCACACTGCCCCCCCAGCAAACACACGCTCGGATACTTCCTCAGCAAGCAAACAAACACAGACTCGGATAATTACCAGGCCCAGGCAAACTCCTGCTGTGTGCTGCTCTGCTGTCCCCGCTGCTCAGCTGGTTCTCCACCGCTCAGCTGGTTCGCGAAGCTCTGGCTATTTTTAAACAGCCAGGCTTCCCTGTCGCAAACCAACAGACACCCTACTGCCCGCCCCCTGCAGGCTAGCAGCCAATCGGACACTCACTGAGGCTCTCACTCTGCCGCCCAGCAAACACACGCTCGGATTCTTCCTCAGCAAGCAAACAAACACAGACTCGGATACTTACCAGTCCCAGGCAAACTCCTGCTGTGAGCTGCTCTGCTGTCCCCGCTGCTCAGCTGGTTCTCCGCCGCTCAGCTGGTTCGCGAAGCTCTGGCTATTTTTAAACAGCCAGGCTTCCCTGTCGCAAACCAACAGACACGCTACTGCCCGCCCCCTGCAGGCTAGCAGCCAATCAGACACTCACTCAGGCTCTCACACTGCCCCCCCAGCAAACACACGCTCGGATACTTCCTCAGCAAGCAAACAAACACAGACTCGGATAATTACCAGTCCCAGGCAAACTACTGCTGTGTGCTGCTCTGCTGTCCCCGCTGCTCAGCTGGTTCTCCGCCGCTCAGCTGGTTCCCGAAGCTCTGGCTATTTTTAAACAGCCAGACTTCCCTGTCATAAACCAACAGACACCCTACTGCCCGCCCCCTGCAGGCTAGCAGCCAATCGGACACTCACTGAGGCTCTCACTCTGCCGCCCAGCAAACACACGCTCGGATTCTTCCTCAGCAAGCAAACAAACACAGACTCGGATACTTACCAGTCCCAGGCAAACTCCTGCTGTGAGCTGCTCTGCTGTCCCCGCTGCTCAGCTGGTTCTCCGCCGCTCAGCTGGTTCGCGAAGCTCTGGCTATTTTTAAACAGCCAGGCTTCCCTGTCGCAAACCAACAGACACGCTACTGCCCGCCCCCTGCAGGCTAGCAGCCAATCAGACACTCACTCAGGCTCTCACACTGCCGCCCAGCAAACACACGCTCGGATTCTTCCTCAGCAAGCAAATAAACACAGACTCGGATACTTACCAGTCCCAGGCAAACTCCTGCTGTGAGCTGCTCTGCTGTCCCCGCTGCTCAGCTGGTTCTCCACCCCTCAGCTGGTACGGGAAGCTCTGGCTATTTTTAAACAGCCAGGCTTCCCTGTCGCAAACCAACAGACACCCTACTGCCCGCCCCCTACAGGCTAGCAGCCAATCAGACACTCACTCAGGCTCTCACACTGCCCCCCCAGCAAACACACGCTCGGATACTTCCTCAGCAAGCAAACAAACACAGACTCGGATACTTACCAGTCCCAGGCAAACTCCTGCTGTGTGCTGCTCTGCTGTCCCCGCTGCTCAGCTGGTTCTCCGCCGCTCAGCTGGTTCGCGAAGAACTGGCTATTTTTAAACAGCCAGGCTTGCCTGTCGCAAACCAACAGACACTCTACTGCCGGCTCCCTGCAGGCTAGCAGCCAATCAGACACTCACTCAGGCTCTCACACTGCCCCCCCCAGCAAGCACACGCTCGTATACTTCCTCTGCAAGCAAACAAACACAGACTCGGATACTTACCCGTCCCAGGCAAACTCCTGCTGTGAGCTGCTCTGCTGTCCCCGCTGCTCAGCTGGTTCTCCGCCGCTCAGCTGGTTCGCGAAGCTCTGGCTATTTTTAAACAGCCAGGCTTCCCTATCGCAAACCAAGAGACACCCTAGTGCCCGCTCCCTGCAGGCTAGCAGCCAATCGGACACTCACTGAGGCTCTCACTCTGCCGCCCAGCAAACACACGCTCGGATTCTTCCTCAGCAAGCAAACAAACACAGACTCGGATACTTACCAGTCCCAGGCAAACTCCTGCTGTGAGCTGCTCTGCTGTCCCCGCTGCTCAGCTGGTTCTCCGCCGCTCAGCTGGTTCGCGAAGCTCTGGCTATTTTTAAACAGCCAGGCTTCCCTGTCGCAAACCAACAGACACCCTACTGCCCGCTCCCTGCGGCTAGCAGCCAATCAGACACTCACTCAGGCTCTCTCACTGCCCCCCCAGCAAACACACGCTCGGATACTTCCTCAGCAAGCAAACAAACACAGACTCGGATAATTACCAGTCTCAGGCAAACTCCTGCTGTGTGCTGCTCTGCTGTCCCCGCTGCTCAGCTGGTTCTCCGCCGCTCAGCTAGTTCGCGAAACTCTGGCTATTTTTAAACAGCCAGGCTTCCCTGTCGCAAACCAACAGACACCCTACTGCCCGCCCCCTGCAGGCTAGCAGCCAATCGGACACTCACTGAGGCTCTCACTCTGCCGCCCAGCAAACACACGCTCGGATTCTTCCTCAGCAAGCAAACAAACACAGACTCGGATACTTACCAGTCCCAGGCAAACTCCTGCTGTGAGCTGCTCTGCTGTCCCCGCTGCTCAGCTGGTTCTCCGCCGCTCAGCTGGTTCGCGAAGCTCTGGCTATTTTTCAACAGCCAGGCTTCCCTGTCGCAAACCAACAGACACGCTACTGCCCGCCCCCTGCAGGCTAGCAGCCAATCAGACACTCACTCAGGCTCTCACACTGCCCCCCCAGCAAACACACGCTCGGATACTTCCTCAGCAAGCAAACAAACACAGACTCGGATAATTACCAGTCCCAGGCAAACTACTGCTGTGTGCTGCTCTGCTGTCCCCGCTGCTCAGCTGGTTCTCCGCCGCTCAGCTGGTTCCCGAAGCTCTGGCTATTTTTAAACAGCCAGGCTTCCCTGTCATAAACCAACAGACACCCTACTGCCCGCCCCCTGCAGGCTAGCAGCCAATCGGACACTCACTGAGGCTCTCACTCTGCCGCCCAGCAAACACACGCTCGGATTCTTCCTCAGCAAGCAAACAAACACAGACTCGGATACTTACCAGTCCCAGGCAAACTCCTGCTGTGAGCTGCTCTGCTGTCCCCGCTGCTCAGCTGGTTCTCCGCCGCTCAGCTGGTTCGCGAAGCTCTGGCTATTTTTAAACAGCCAGGCTTCCCTGTCGCAAACCAACAGACACGCTACTGCCCGCCCCCTGCAGGCTAGCAGCCAATCAGACACTCACTCAGGCTCTCACACTGCCGCCCAGCAAACACACGCTCGGATTCTTCCTCAGCAAGCAAACAAACACAGACTCGGATACTTACCAGTCCCAGGCAAACTCCTGCTGTGAGCTGCTCTGCTGTCCCCGCTGCTCAGCTGGTTCTCCACCCCTCAGCTGGTACGGGAAGCTCTGGCTATTTTTAAACAGCCAGGCTTCCCTGTCGCAAACCAACAGACACCCTACTGCCCGCCCCCTACAGGCTAGCAGCCAATCAGACACTCACTCAGGCTCTCACACTGCCCCCCCAGCAAACACACGCTCGGATACTTCCTCAGCAAGCAAACAAACACAGACTCGGATACTTACCAGTCCCAGGCAAACTCCTGCTGTGTGCTGCTCTGCTGTCCCCGCTGCTCAGCTGGTTCTCCGCCGCTCAGCTGGTTCGCGAAGAACTGGCTATTTTTAAACAGCCAGGCTTGCCTGTCGCAAACCAACAGACACTCTACTGCCGGCTCCCTGCAGGCTAGCAGCCAATCAGACACTCACTCAGGCTCTCACACTGCCCCCCCCAGCAAGCACACGCTCGTATACTTCCTCTGCAAGCAAACAAACACAGACTCGGATACTTACCCGTCCCAGGCAAACTCCTGCTGTGAGCTGCTCTGCTGTCCCCGCTGCTCAGCTGGTTCTCCGCCGCTCAGCTGGTTCGCGAAGCTCTGGCTATTTTTAAACAGCCAGGCTTCCCTATCGCAAACCAAGAGACACCCTAGTGCCCGCTCCCTGCGGCTAGCAGCCAATCAGACACTCACTCAGGCTCTCACACTGCCCCCCCAGCAAACACACGCTCGGATACTTCCTCAGCAAGCAAACAAACACAGACTCGGATAATTACCAGTCCCAGGCAAACTCCTGCTGTGTGCTGCTCTGCTGTCCCCGCTGCTCAGCTGGTTCTCCGCCGCTCAGCTGGTTCGCGAAGCTCTGGCTATTTTTAAACAGCCAGGCTTCCCTGTCATAAACCAACAGACACCCTACTGCCCGCCCCCTGCAGGCTAGCAGCCAATCGGACACTCACTGAGGCTCTCACTCTGCCGCCCAGCAAACACACGCTCGGATTCTTCCTCAGCAAGCAAACAAACACAGACTCGGATACTTACCAGTCCCAGGCAAACTCCTGCTGTGAGCTGCTCTGCTGTCCCCGCTGCTCAGCTGGTTCTCCGCCGCTCAGCTGGTTCGCGAAGCTCTGGCTATTTTTAAACAGCCAGGCTTCCCTGTCGCAAACCAACAGACACGCTACTGCCCGCCCCCTGCAGGCTAGCAGCCAATCAGACACTCACTCAGGCTCTCACACTGCCGCCCAGCAAACACACGCTCGGATTCTTGCTCAGCAAGCAAACAAACACAGACTCGGATACTTACCAGTCCCAGGCAAACTCCTGCTGTGAGCTGCTCTGCTGTCCCCGCTGCTCAGCTGGTTCTCCACCCCTCAGCTGGTACGGGAAGATCTGGCTATTTTTAAACAGCCAGGCTTCCCTGTCGCAAACCAACAGACACACTACTGCCCGCCCCCTGCAGGCTGGCAGCCAATCAGACACTCACTCAGGCTCTCACACTGCCCCCCCAGCAAACACACGCTCCGATACTTCCTCAGCAAGCAAACAAACACAGACTCGGATACTTACCAGTCCCAGGAAAACTCCTGCTGTGTGCTGCTCTGCTGTCCCCGCTGCTCAGCTGGTTCTCCGCCGCTCAGCTGGTTCGCGAAGCTCTGGCTATTTTTAAACAGCCAGGCTTGCCTGTCGCAAACCAACAGACACGCTACTGCCGGCTCCCTGCAGGCTAGCAGCCAATCAGACACTCACTCAGGCTCTCACACTGCCCCCCCAGCAAACACACCCTCGGATACTTACTCTGCAAGCAAACAAACACAGACTCGGATACTTACCCCTCCCAGGCAAACTCCTGCTGTGAGCTGCTCTGCTGTCCCCGCTGCTCAGCTGGTTCTCCGCCGCACAGCTGGTTCGCGAAGCTCCGGCTATTTTTAAACAGCCAGGCTTCCTTGTTGCAAACCAACAGACACGCTACTGCCCGCCCCCTGCAGGCAAGCAGCCAATCAGACACTCACTCAGGCTCTCACACTGCCCCCCCAGCAAACACACGCTCGGATACTTCTTCAGCAAGCAAACAAACACAGACTCGGATACTTACCAGTCCCAGGCAAACTGCTGCTGTGTGCTGCTTTGCTGTCCCCGCTGCTCAGCTGGTTCTCCGCCGCTCAGCTGGTTCGCGAAGCTCTGGTGATTTTGAAACAGCCAGGCTTCCCTGTCGCAAACCAACAGACACTCTACTGCCGGCTCCCTGCAGGCTAGCAGCCAATCAGACACTCACTCAGGCTCTCACACTGCCCCCCCCAGCAAGCACACGCTCGTATACTTCCTCTGCAAGCAAACAAACACAGACTCGGATACTTACCCGTCCCAGGCAAACTCCTGCTGTGAGCTGCTCTGCTGTCCCCGCTGCTCAGCTGGTTCTCCGCCGCTCAGCTGGTTCGCGAAGCTCTGGCTATTTTTAAACAGCCAGGCTTCCCTATCGCAAACCAAGAGACACCCTAGTGCCCGCTCCCTGCGGCTAGCAGCCAATCAGACACTCACTCAGGCTCTCACACTGCCCCCCCAGCAAACACACGCTCGGATGCTTCCTCAGCAAGCAAACAAACACAGACTCGGATAATTACCAGTCCCAGGCAAACTCCTGCTGTGTGCTGCTCTGCTGTCCCCGCTGCTCAGCTGGTTCTCCGCCGCTCAGCTGGTTCGCGAAGCTCTGGCTATTTTTAAACAGCCAGGCTTCCCTGTCATAAACCAACAGACACCCTACTGCCCGCCCCCTGCAGGCTAGCAGCCAATCGGACACTCACTGAGGCTCTCACTCTGCCGCCCAGCAAACACACGCTCGGATTCTTCCTCAGCAAGCAAACAAACACAGACTCGGATACTTACCAGTCCCAGGCAAACTCCTGCTGTGAGCTGCTCTGCTGTCCCCGCTGCTCAGCTGGTTCTCCGCCGCTCAGCTGGTTCGCGAAGCTCTGGCTATTTTTAAACAGCCAGGCTTCCCTGTCGCAAACCAACAGACACCCTACTGCCCGCTCCCTGCGGCTAGCAGCCAATCAGACACTCACTCAGGCTCTCTCACTGCCCCCCCAGCAAACACACGCTCGGATACTTCCTCAGCAAGCAAACAAACACAGACTCGGATAATTACCAGTCTCAGGCAAACTCCTGCTGTGTGCTGCTCTGCTGTCCCCGCTGCTCAGCTGGTTCTCCGCCGCTCAGCTAGTTCGCGAAACTCTGGCTATTTTTAAACAGCCAGGCTTCCCTGTCGCAAACCAACAGACACCCTACTGCCCGCCCCCTGCAGGCTAGCAGCCAATCGGACACTCACTGAGGCTCTCACTCTGCCGCCCAGCAAACACACGCTCGGATTCTTCCTCAGCAAGCAAACAAACACAGACTCGGATACTTACCAGTCCCAGGCAAACTCCTGCTGTGAGCTGCTCTGCTGTCCCCGCTGCTCAGCTGGTTCTCCGCCGCTCAGCTGGTTTGCGAAGCTCTGGCTATTTTTAAACAGCCAGGCTTCCCTGTCGCAAACCAACAGACACGCTACTGCCCGCCCCCTGCAGGCTAGCAGCCAATCAGACACTCACTCAGGCTCTCACACTGCCCCCCCAGCAAACACACGCTCGGATACTTCCTCAGCAAGCAAACAAACACAGACTCGGATAATTACCAGTCCCAGGCAAACTACTGCTGTGTGCTGCTCTGCTGTCCCCGCTGCTCAGCTGGTTCTCCGCCGCTCAGCTGGTTCCCCAAGCTCTGGCTATTTTTAAACAGCCAGGCTTCCCTGTCATAAACCAACAGACACCCTACTGCCCGCCCCCTGCAGGCTAGCAGCCAATCGGACACTCACTGAGGCTCTCACTCTGCCGCCCAGCAAACACACGCTCGGATTCTTCCTCAGCAAGCAAACAAACACAGACTCGGATACTTACCAGTCCCAGGCAAACTCCTGCTGTGAGCTGCTCTGCTGTCCCCGCTGCTCAGCTGGTTCTCCGCCGCTCAGCTGGTTCGCGAAGCTCTGGCTATTTTTAAACAGCCAGGCTTCCCTGTCGCAAACCAACAGACACGCTACTGCCCGCCCCCTGCAGGCTAGCAGCCAATCAGACACTCACTCAGGCTCTCACACTGCCGCCCAGCAAACACACGCTCGGATTCTTCCTCAGCAAGCAAACAAACACAGACTCGGATACTTACCAGTCCCAGGCAAACTCCTGCTGTGAGCTGCTCTGCTGTCCCCGCTGCTCAGCTGGTTCTCCACCCCTCAGCTGGTACGGGAAGCTCTGGCTATTTTTAAACAGCCAGGCTTCCCTGTCGCAAACCAACAGACACCCTACTGCCCGCCCCCTACAGGCTAGCAGCCAATCAGACACTCACTCAGGCTCTCACACTGCCCCCCCAGCAAACACACGCTCGGATACTTCCTCAGCAAGCAAACAAACACAGACTCGGATACTTACCAGTCCCAGGCAAACTCCTGCTGTGTGCTGCTCTGCTGTCCCCGCTGCTCAGCTGGTTCTCCGCCGCTCAGCTGGTTCGCGAAGAACTGGCTATTTTTAAACAGCCAGGCTTGCCTGTCGCAAACCAACAGACACTCTACTGCCGGCTCCCTGCAGGCTAGCAGCCAATCAGACACTCACTCAGGCTCTCACACTGCCCCCCCCAGCAAGCACACGCTCGTATACTTCCTCTGCAAGCAAACAAACACAGACTCGGATACTTACCCGTCCCAGGCAAACTCCTGCTGTGAGCTGCTCTGCTGTCCCCGCTGCTCAGCTGGTTCTCCGCCGCTCAGCTGGTTCGCGAAGCTCTGGCTATTTTTAAACAGCCAGGCTTCCCTATCGCAAACCAAGAGACACCCTAGTGCCCGCTCCCTGCGGCTAGCAGCCAATCAGACACTCACTCAGGCTCTCACACTGCCCCCCCAGCAAACACACGCTCGGATACTTCCTCAGCAAGCAAACAAACACAGACTCGGATAATTACCAGTCCCAGGCAAACTCCTGCTGTGTGCTGCTCTGCTGTCCCCGCTGCTCAGCTGGTTCTCCGCCGCTCAGCTGGTTCGCGAAGCTCTGGCTATTTTTAAACAGCCAGGCTTCCCTGTCATAAACCAACAGACACCCTACTGCCCGCCCCCTGCAGGCTAGCAGCCAATCGGACACTCACTGAGGCTCTCACTCTGCCGCCCAGCAAACACACGCTCGGATTCTTCCTCAGCAAGCAAACAAACACAGACTCGGATACTTACCAGTCCCAGGCAAACTCCTGCTGTGAGCTGCTCTGCTGTCCCCGCTGCTCAGCTGGTTCTCCGCCGCTCAGCTGGTTCGCGAAGCTCTGGCTATTTTTAAACAGCCAGGCTTCCCTGTCGCAAACCAACAGACACGCTACTGCCCGCCCCCTGCAGGCTAGCAGCCAATCAGACACTCACTCAGGCTCTCACACTGCCGCCCAGCAAACACACGCTCGGATTCTTGCTCAGCAAGCAAACAAACACAGACTCGGATACTTACCAGTCCCAGGCAAACTCCTGCTGTGAGCTGCTCTGCTGTCCCCGCTGCTCAGCTGGTTCTCCACCCCTCAGCTGGTACGGGAAGATCTGGCTATTTTTAAACAGCCAGGCTTCCCTGTCGCAAACCAACAGACACACTACTGCCCGCCCCCTGCAGGCTGGCAGCCAATCAGACACTCACTCAGGCTCTCACACTGCCCCCCCAGCAAACACACGCTCCGATACTTCCTCAGCAAGCAAACAAACACAGACTCGGATACTTACCAGTCCCAGGAAAACTCCTGCTGTGTGCTGCTCTGCTGTCCCCGCTGCTCAGCTGGTTCTCCGCCGCTCAGCTGGTTCGCGAAGCTCTGGCTATTTTTAAACAGCCAGGCTTGCCTGTCGCAAACCAACAGACACGCTACTGCCGGCTCCCTGCAGGCTAGCAGCCAATCAAACACTCACTCAGGCTCTCACACTGCCCCCCCAGCAAACACACCCTCGGATACTTACTCTGCAAGCAAACAAACACAGACTCGGATACTTACCCCTCCCAGGCAAACTCCTGCTGTGAGCTGCTCTGCTGTCCCCGCTGCTCAGCTGGTTCTCCGCCGCACAGCTGGTTCGCGAAGCTCCGGCTATTTTTAAACAGCCAGGCTTCCTTGTTGCAAACCAACAGACACGCTACTGCCCGCCCCCTGCAGGCAAGCAGCCAATCAGACACTCACTCAGGCTCTCACACTGCCCCCCCAGCAAACACACGCTCGGATACTTCTTCAGCAAGCAAACAAACACAGACTCGGATACTTACCAGTCCCAGGCAAACTGCTGCTGTGTGCTGCTTTGCTGTCCCCGCTGCTCAGCTGGTTCTCCGCCGCTCAGCTGGTTCGCGAAGCTCTGGTGATTTTGAAACAGCCAGGCTTCCCTGTCGCAAACCAACAGACACTCTACTGCCGGCTCCCTGCAGGCTAGCAGCCAATCAGACACTCACTCAGGCTCTCACACTGCCCCCCCCAGCAAGCACACGCTCGTATACTTCCTCTGCAAGCAAACAAACACAGACTCGGATACTTACCCGTCCCAGGCAAACTCCTGCTGTGAGCTGCTCTGCTGTCCCCGCTGCTCAGCTGGTTCTCCGCCGCTCAGCTGGTTCGCGAAGCTCTGGCTATTTTTAAACAGCCAGGCTTCCCTATCGCAAACCAAGAGACACCCTAGTGCCCGCCCCCTGCAGGCTGGCAGCCAATCAGACACTCACTCAGGCTCTCACACTGCCCCCCCAGCAAACACACGCTCCGATACTTCCTCAGCAAGCAAACAAACACAGACTCGGATACTTACCAGTCCCAGGAAAACTCCTGCTGTGTGCTGCTCTGCTGTCCCCGCTGCTCAGCTGGTTCTCCGCCGCTCAGCTGGTTCGCGAAGCTCTGGCTATTTTTAAACAGCCAGGCTTGCCTGTCGCAAACCAACAGACACGCTACTGCCGGCTCCCTGCAGGCTAGCAGCCAATCAGACACTCACTCAGGCTCTCACACTGCCCCCCCAGCAAACACACCCTCGGATACTTACTCTGCAAGCAAACAAACACAGACTCGGATACTTACCCCTCCCAGGCAAACTCCTGCTGTGAGCTGCTCTGCTGTCCCCGCTGCTCAGCTGGTTCTCCGCCGCACAGCTGGTTCGCGAAGCTCCGGCTATTTTTAAACAGCCAGGCTTCCTTGTTGCAAACCAACAGACACGCTACTGCCCGCCCCCTGCAGGCAAGCAGCCAATCAGACACTCACTCAGGCTCTCACACTGCCCCCCCAGCAAACACACGCTCGGATACTTCTTCAGCAAGCAAACAAACACAGACTCGGATACTTACCAGTCCCAGGCAAACTGCTGCTGTGTGCTGCTTTGCTGTCCCCGCTGCTCAGCTGGTTCTCCGCCGCTCAGCTGGTTCGCGAAGCTCTGGTGATTTTGAAACAGCCAGGCTTCCCTGTCGCAAACCAACAGACACTCTACTGCCGGCTCCCTGCAGGCTAGCAGCCAATCAGACACTCACTCAGGCTCTCACACTGCCCCCCCCAGCAAGCACACGCTCGTATACTTCCTCTGCAAGCAAACAAACACAGACTCGGATACTTACCCGTCCCAGGCAAACTCCTGCTGTGAGCTGCTCTGCTGTCCCCGCTGCTCAGCTGGTTCTCCGCCGCTCAGCTGGTTCGCGAAGCTCTGGCTATTTTTAAACAGCCAGGCTTCCCTATCGCAAACCAAGAGACACCCTAGTGCCCGCTCCCTGCGGCTAGCAGCCAATCAGACACTCACTCAGGCTCTCACACTGCCCCCCCAGCAAACACACGCTCGGATGCTTCCTCAGCAAGCAAACAAACACAGACTCGGATAATTACCAGTCCCAGGCAAACTCCTGCTGTGTGCTGCTCTGCTGTCCCCGCTGCTCAGCTGGTTCTCCGCCGCTCAGCTGGTTCGCGAAGCTCTGGCTATTTTTAAACAGCCAGGCTTCCCTGTCATAAACCAACAGACACCCTACTGCCCGCCCCCTGCAGGCTAGCAGCCAATCGGACACTCACTGAGGCTCTCACTCTGCCCCCCCAGCAAACACACGCTCCGATACTTCCTCAGCAAGCAAACAAACACAGACTCGGATACTTACCAGGCCCAGGCAAACTCCTGCTGTGAGCTGCTCTGCTGTCCCCGCTGCTCAGCTGGTTCTGCGACGCTCAGCTGGTTCGCGAAGCTCTGGCTATTTTTAAACAGCCAGGCTTCCCTGTCGCAAACCAACAGACACCCTACTGCCCGCTCCCTGCAGACTAGCAGCCAATCAGTCACTCACTCAGGCTCTCACACTGCCCCCCCAGCAACACACGCTCCGATACTTCCTCAGCAAGCAAACAAACACAGACTCGGATACTTACCAGTCCCAGGCAAACTACTGCTGTGAGCTGCTCTGCTGTCCCCGCTGCTCAGCTGGTTCTCCGCCGCTCAGCTGGTTCGCGAAGCTCTGGCTATTTTTAAACAGCCAGGCTTCCCTGTCGCAAACCAACAGACACCCTACTGCCTGCCCCCTGCAGGCTAGCAGCCAATCGGACACTCACTCAGGCTCTCACACTGCCCCCCCAGCAAACACACGCTCGGATACTTTCTCAGCAAGCAAACAAACACAGACTCGGATACTTACCAGTCCCAGGCAAACTCCTGCTGTGTGCTGCTCTGCTGTCCCCGCTGCTCAGCTGGTTCTCCACCGCTCAGCTGGTTCGCGAAGAACTGGCTATTTTTAAACAGCCAGGCTTGCCTGTCGCAAACCAACAGACACGCTACTGCCGGCTCCCTGCAGGCTAGCAGCCAATCAGACACTCACTCAGGCTCTCACACTGCCCCCCCCCAGCAAACACACGCTCGTATACTTCCTCTGCAAGCAAACAAACACAGACTCGGATACTTACCCGTCCCAGGCAAACTCCTGCTGTGAGCTGCTCTGCTGTCCCCGCTGCTCAGCTGGTTCTCCGCCGCTCAGCTGGTTCGCGAAGCTCTGGCTATTTTTAAACAGCCAGGCTTCCCTATCGCAAACCAAGAGACACCCTAGTGCCCGCTCCCTGCGGCTAGCAGCCAATCATACACTCACTCAGGCTCTCACACTGCCCCCCCAGCAAACACACGCTCGGATACTTCCTCAGCAAGCAAACAAACACAGACTCGGATAATTACCAGTCCCAGGCAAACCCCTGCTGTGTGCTGCTCTGCTGTCCCCGCTGCTCAGCTGGTTCTCCGCCGCTCAGCTGGTTCGCGAAGCTCTGGCTATTTTTAAACAGCCAGGCTTCCCTGTCATAAACCAACAGACACCCTACTGCCCGCCCCCTGCAGGCTAGCAGCCAATCGGACACTCACTGAGGCTCTCACTCTGCCGCCCAGCAAACACACGCTCGGATTCTTCCTCAGCAAGCAAACAAACACAGACTCGGATACTTACCAGTCCCAGGCAAACTCCTGCTGTGAGCTGCTCTGCTGTCGCCGCTGCTCAGCTGGTTCTCCGCCGCTCAGCTGGTTCGCGAAGCTCTGGCTATTTTTAAACAGCCAGGCTTCCCTGTCGCAAACCAACAGACACGCTACTGCCCGCCCCCTGCAGGCTAGCAGCCAATCAGACACTCACTCAGGCTCTCACACTGCCCCCCCAGCAAACACACGCTCGGATACTTCCTCAGCAAGCAAACAAACACAGACTCGGATAATTACCAGTCCCAGGCAAACTCCTGCTGTGTGCTGCTCTGCTGTCCCCGCTGCTCAGCTGGTTCTCCGCCGCTCAGCTGGTTCGCGAAGCTCTGGCTATTTTTAAACAGCCAGGCTTCCCTGTCATAAACCAACAGACACCATACTGCCCGCCCCCTGCAGGCTAGCAGCCAATCGGACACTCACTGAGGCTCTCACTCTGCCGCCCAGCAAACACACGCTCGGATTCTTCCTCAGCAAGCAAACAAACACAGACTCGGATACTTACCAGTCTCAGGAAAACTCCTGCTGTGTGCTGCTCTGCTGTCCCCGCTGCTCAGCTGGTTCTCCGCCGCTCAGCTGGTTCGCGAAGCTCCGGCTATTTTTAAACAGCCAGGCTTCCCTGTCGCAAACCAACAGACACGCTACTGCCCGCCCCCTGCAGGCAAGCAGCCAATCAGACACTCACTCAGGCTCTCACACTGCCCCCCCAGCAAACACACGCTCGGATACTTCCTCAGCAAGCAAACAAACACAGACTCGGATACTTACCAGTCCCAGGCAAACTGCTGCTGTGTGCTGCTTTGCTGTCCCCGCTGCTCAGCTGGTTCTCCGCCGCTCAGCTGGTTCGCGAAGCTCTGGTGATTTTGAAACAGCCAGGCTTCCCTGTCGCAAACCAACAGACACCCTACTGCCCACTCCCTGCAGGCTAGCAGCCAATCAGACACTCACTCAGGCTCTCACACTGCCCCCCCAGCAAACACACGCTCGGATACTTCCTCAGCAAGCAAACAAACAGAGACTCGGATACTTACCAGTCCCAGGCAAACTCCTGCTGTGAGCTGCTCTGCTGTCCCCGCTGCTCAGCTGGTTCTCCGCCGCTCAGCTGGTTCGCGAAGCTCTGGCTATGTTTAAACAGCCAGGCTTCCCTTTCGCAGACCAACAGACACCCTACTGCCCGCTCCCTGCAGACTAGCAGCCAATCAGGCACTCACTCAGGCTCTCACACTGCCCCCCCAGCAAACACACTCTCGGATACTTCCTCAGCAAGCAAACAAACACAGACTCGGATACTTACCAGTCCCAGGCAAACTCCTACTGTGAGCTGCTCTGCTGTCCCCGCTGCTCAGCTGGTTCTCCGCCGCTCAGCTGGTTCGCGAAGCTCTCGCTATTTTTAAACAGCCAGGCTTCCCTATCGCAAACCAAGAGACACCCTACTGCCCGCTCCCTGCGGCTAGCAGCCAATCAGACACTCACTCAGGCTCTCACACTGCCCCCCCAGCAAACACACGCTCGGATACTTCCTCAGCAAGCAAACAAACACAGACTCGGATAATTACCAGGCCCAGGCAAACTCCTGCTGTGTGCTGCTCTGCTGTCCCCGCTGCTCAGCTGGTTCTCCGCCGCTCAGCTGGTTCGCGAAGCTCTGGCTATTTTTAAACAGCCAGGCTTCCCTGTCGCAAACCAACAGACACACTACTGCCCGCCCCCTGCAGGCTAGCAGCCAATCGGACACTCACTCAGGCTCTCACACTGCCGCCCAGCAAACACACGCTCGGATTCTTCCTGAGCAAGCAAACAAACACAGACTTGGATACTTACCAGTCCCAGGCAAACTCCTGATGTGAGCTGCTCTGCTGTCCCCGCTGCTCAGCTGGTTCTGCGCCGCTCAGCTGGTTCGCGAAGCTCTGGCTATTTTTAAACAGCCAGGCTTCCCTTTCGCAGACCAACAGACACCCTACTGCCCGCTCCCTGCAGACTAGCAGCCAATCAGGCACTCACTCAGGCTCTCACACTGCCCCCCCAGCAACACACGCTCCGATACTTCCTGAGCAAGCAAACAAACACAGACTCGGATACTTACCAGTCCCAGGCAAACTACTGCTGTGAGCTGCTCTGCTGTCCCCGCTGCTCAGCTGGTTCTCCGCCGCTCAGCTGGTTCGCGAAGCTCTGGCTATTTTTAAACAGCCAGGCTTCCCTGTCGCAAACCAACAGACACCCTACTGCCCGCCCCCTGCAGGCTAGCAGCCAATCGGACACTCACTCAGGCTCTCACACTGCCGCCCAGCAAACACACGCTCGGATTCTTCCTCAGCAAGCAAACAAACACAGACTCGGATACTTACCAGTCCCAGGCAAACTCCTGCTGTGAGCTGCTCTGCTGTCCCCGCTGCTCAGCTGGTTCTCCGCCGCTCAGCTGGTTCGCGAAGCTCTGGCTATTTTTAAACAGCCAGGCTTCCCTGTCGCAAACCAACAGACACCCTACTGCTCGCCCCCTGCAGGCTAGCAGCCAATCGGACACTCACTCAGGCTCTCACACTGCCCCCCCAGCAACACACGCTCCGATACTTCCTCAGCAAGCAAACAAACACAGACTCGGATACTTACCAGTCAGAGGCAAACTCCTGCTGTGAGCTGCTCTGCTGTCCCCGCTGCTCAGCTGGTTCTCCACCACTCAGCTGGTTCGCGAAGCTCTGGCTATTTTGAAACAGCCAGGCTTCCCTTTCGCAACCCAACAGACACCCTACTGGCCGCTCCCTGCGGCTAGCAGCCAAAAGACACTCACTCAGGCTCTCACACTGCCCCCCCAGCAAACACACGTTCGGATACTTCCTCAGCAAGCAAACAAACACAGACTCGGATAATTACCAGTCTCAGGCAAACTCCTGCTGTGTGCTGCTCTGCTGTCCCCGCTGCTCAGCTGGTTCTCCGCCGCTCAGCTGGTACGCGAAGAACTGGCTATTTTTAAACAGCCAGGCTTCCCTGTCGCAAACCAACAGACACCCTACTGCCCGCTCCCTGCAGGCTAGCAGCCAATCAGACACTCACTCAGGCTCTCACACTGCCCCCCCAGCAAACACACGCTCGGATACTTCCTCAGCAAGCAAACAAACAGAGACTCGGATACTTACCAGTCCCAGGCAAACGCCTGCTGTGAGCTGCTCTGCTGTCCCCGCTGCTCAGCTGGTTCCCACCGCTCAGCTGGTTCGCGAAGCTCTGGCTATGTTTAAACAGCCAGGCTTCCCTTTCGCAGACCAACAGACACGCTACTGCCCGCCCCCTGCAGGCTAGCAGCCAATCTGACACTCACTCAGGCTCTCACACTGCCGCCCAGCAAACACACGCTCGGATTCTTCCTCAGCAAGCAAACAAACACAGACTCGGATAATTACCAGTCTCAGGAAAACTCCTGCTGTGTGCTGCTCTGCTGTCCCCGCTGCTCAGCTGGTTCTCCGCCGCTCAGCTGGTTCGCGAAGCATGGCTATTTTTAAACAGCCAGGCTTCCCTGTCGCAAACCAACAGACACCCTACTGCCCGCCCCCTGCAGGCTAGCAGCCAATCAGACACTCACTCAGGTTCTCACACTGCCCCCCCAGCAAACACACGCTCGGATACTTCCTCAGCAAGCAAACAAACACAGACTCGGATACTTACCAGTCCCAGGCAAACTCCTGCTGTGAGCTGCTCTGCTGTCCCCGCTGCTCAGCTGGTTCTCCGCCGCTCAGCTGGTTCGCGAAGCTCTGGCTATTTTTAAGCAGCCAGGCTTGCCTGTCGCAAACCAACAGACACGCTACTGCCGGCTCCCTGCAGGCTAGCAGCCAATCAGACACTCACTCAGGCTCTCACACTGCCCCCCCAGCAAACACACGCTCGGATACTTCCTCTGCAAGCAAACAAACACAGACTCGGATACTTACCCGTCCCAGGCAAACTCCTGCTGTGAGCTGCTCTGCTGTCCCCGCTGCTCAGCTGGTTCTCCGCCGCTCAGCTGGTTCGCGAAGCTCCGGCTATTTTTAAACAGCCAGGCTTCCTTGTTGCAAACCAACAGACACGCTACTGCCCGCCCCCTGCAGGCAAGCAGCCAATCAGACACTCACTCAGGCTCTCACACTGCCCCCCCAGCAAACACACGCTCGGATACTTCTTCAGCAAGCAAACAAACACAGACTCGGATACTTACCAGTCCCAGGCAAACTGCTGCTGTGTGCTGCTTTGCTGTCCCCGCTGCTCAGCTGGTTCTCCGCCGCTCAGCTGGTTCGCGAAGCTCTGGTGATTTTGAAACAGCCAGGCTTCCCTGTCGCAAACCAACAGACACCCTACTGCCCGCTCCCTGCAGGCTAGCAGCCAATCAGACACTCACTCAGGCTCTCACACTGCCCCCCCAGCAAACACACGCTCGGATACTTCCTCAGCAAGCAAACAAACACAGACTTGGATACTTACCAGTCCCAGGCAAACTCCTGCTGTGAGCTGCTCTGCTGTCCCCGCTGCTCAGCTGGTTCTGCGCCGCTCAGCTGGTTCGCGAAGCTCTGGCTATTTTTAAACAGCCAGGCTTCCCTTTCGCAGACCAACAGACACCCTACTGCCCGCTCCCTGCAGACTAGCAGCCAATCAGGCACTCACTCAGGCTCTCACACTGCCCCCCCAGCAACACACGCTCCGATACTTCCTCAGCAAGCAAACAAACACAGACTCGGATACTTACCAGTCCCAGGCAAACTACTGCTGTGAGCTGCTCTGCTGTCCCCGCTGCTCAGCTGGTTCTCCGCCGCTCAGCTGGTTCGCGAAGCTCTGGCTATTTTGAAACAGCCAGGCTTCCCTTTCGCAAACCAACAGACACCCTACTGCCCGCTCCCTGCGGCTAGCAGCCAAAAGACACTCACTCAGGCTCTCACACTGCCCCCCCAGCAAACACACGTTCGGATACTTCCTCAGCAAGCAAACAAACACAGACTCGGATAATTAGCAGTCTCAGGCAAACTCCTGCTGTGTGCTGCTCTGCTGTCCCCGCTGCTCAGCTGGTTCTCCGCCGCTCAGCTGGTACGCGAAGAACTGGCTATTTTTAAACAGCCAGGCTTCCCTGTCGCAAACCAACAGACACCCTACTGCCCGCCCCCTGCAGGCTAGCAGCCAATCAGACACTCACTCAGGCTCTCACACTGCCCCCCCAGCAAACACACGCTCGGATACTTCCTCAGCAAGCAAACAAACACAGACTCGGATACTTACCAGTCCCAGGAAAACTCCTGCTGTGTGCTGCTCTGCTGTCCCCGCTGCTCAGCTGGTTCTCCGCCGCTCAGCTGGTTCGCGAAGCTCTGGCTATTTTTAAACAGCCAGGCTTCCCTGTCGCAAACCAACAGACACGCTACTGCCCGCCCCCTGCAGGCTAGCAGCCAATCAGACACTCACTCAGGCTCTCACACTGCCGCCCAGCAAACACACGCTCGGATTCTTCCTCAGCAAGCAAACAAACACAGACTCGGATACTTACCAGTCCCAGGCAAACGCCTGCTGTGAGCTGCTCTGCTGTCCCCGCTGCTCAGCTGGTTCTCCGCCGCTCAGCTAGTTCGCGAAGCTCTGGCTATTTTTAAACAGCCAGGCTTCCCTGTCGCAAACCAACAGACACCCTACTGCCCGCCCCCTGCAGGCTAGCAGCCAATCAGACACTCACTCAGGTTCTCAGACTGCCCCCCCAGCAAACACACGCTCGGATACTTCATCAGCAAGCAAACAAACAGAGACTCGGATACTTACCAGTCCCAGGCAAACTCCTGCTGTGAGCTGCTCTGCTGTCCCCGCTGCTCAGCTGGTTCCCACCGCTCAGCTGGTTCGCCAAGCTCTGGCTATGTTTAAACAGCCAGGCTTCCCTTTCGCAGACCAACAGACACGCTACTGCCCGCCCCCTGCAGGCTAGCAGCCAATCAGACACTCACTCAGGCTCTCACACTGCCGCCCAGCAAACACACGCTCGGATTCTTCCTCAGCAAGCAAACAAACACAGACTCGGATACCTACCAGTCCCAGGCAAACGCCTGCTGTGAGCTGCTCTGCTGTCCCCGCTGCTCAGCTGGTTCTCCGCCGCTCAGCTAGTTCGCGAAGCTCTGGCTATTTTTAAACAGCCAGGCTTCCCTGTCGCAAACCAACAGACACCCTACTGCCCGCCCCCTGCAGGCTAGCAGCCAATCAGACACTCACTCAGGTTCTCAGACTGCCCCCCCAGCAAACACACGCTCGGATACTTCATCAGCAAGCAAACAAACAGAGACTCGGATACTTACCAGTCCCAGGCAAACTCCTGCTGTGAGCTGCTCTGCTGTCCCCGCTGCTCAGCTGGTTCCCACCGCTCAGCTGGTTCGCGAAGCTCTGGCTATGTTTAAACAGCCAGGCTTCCCTTTCGCAGACCAACAGACACCCTACTGCCCGCTCCCTGCAGACTAGCAGCCAATCAGGCACTCACTCAGGCTCTCACACTGCCCGTCCAGCAACACACGCTCCGATACTTCCTCAGCAAGCAAACAAACACAGACTCGGATACTTACCAGTCCCAGGCAAACTCCTGCTGTGTGCTGCTCTGCTGTCCCCGCTGCTCAGCTGGTTCTCCGCCGCTCAGCTGGTACGCGAAGAACTGGCTATTTTTAAACAGCCAGGCTTCCCTGTCGCAAACCAACAGACACCCTACTGCCCGCCCCCTGCAGGCTAGCAGCCAATCAGACACTCACTCAGGCTCTCACACTGCCCCCCCAGCAAACACACGCTCGGATACTTCCTCAGCAAGCAAACAAACACAGACTCGGATACTTACCAGTCCCAGGAAAACTCCTGCTGTGTGCTGCTCTGCTGTTTCCGCTGCTCAGCTGGTTCTCCGCCGCTCAGCTGGTTCGTGAAGCTCTGGCTATTTTTAAACTGCCAGGCTTCCCTGTCGCAAACCAACAGACACCCTACTGCCCGCCCCCTGCAGGCTAGCAGCCAATCGGACACTCACTGAGGCTCTCACTCTGCCGCCCAGCAAACACACGCTCGGATTCTTCCTCAGCAAGCAAACAAACACAGACTCGGATACTTACCAGTCCCAGGCAAACTCCTGCTGTGAGCTGCTCTGCTGTCCCCGCTGCTCAGCTGGTTCTCCGCCGCTCAGCTGGTTCGCGAAGCTCTGGCTATTTTTAAACAGCCAGGCTTCCCTGTCGCAAACCAACAGACACCCTACTGCCCGCCCCCTCCAGGCTAGCAGCCTATCAGACACTCACTCAGGCTCTCACACTGCCCCCCCAGCAAACACACGCTCGGATACTTCCTCAGCAAGCAAACAAACACAGACTCGGATACTTACCAGTCCCAGGCAAACTCCTGCTGTGTGCTGCTCTGCTGTCCCCGCTGCTCAGCTGGTTCTCCGCCGCTCAGCTGTTACGCGAAGAACTGGCTATTTTTAAACAGCCAGGCTTCCCTGTCGCAAAGCAACAGACACCCTACTGCCCGCCCCCTGCAGGCAAGCAGCCAATCAGACACTCACTCAGGCTCTCACACTGCCCCCCAGCAAACACACGCTCGGATAGTTCCTCAGCAAGCAAACAAACACAGACTCGGATACTTACCAGTCAGAGGCAAACTCCTGCTGTGAGCTGCTCTGCTGTCCCCGCTGCTCAGCTGGTTCTCCGCCACTCAGCTGGTTCGCGAAGCTCTGGCTATTTTGAAACAGCCAGGCTTCCCTTTCGCAAACCAACAGACACCCTACTGCCCGCTCCCTGCGGCTAGCAGCCAAAAGACACTCACTCAGGCTCTCACACTGCCCCCCCAGCAAACACACGTTCGGATACTTCCTCAGCAAGCAAACAAACACAGACTCGGATAATTACCAGTCTCAGGCAAACTCCTGCTGTGTGCTGCTCTGCTGTCCCCGCTGCTCAGCTGGTTCTCCGCCGCTCAGCTGGTACGCGAAGAACTGGCTATTTTTAAACAGCCAGGCTTCCCTGTCGCAAACCAACAGACACCCTACTGCCCGCTCCCTGCAGGCTAGCAGCCAATCAGACACTCACTCAGGCTCTCACACTGCCCCCCCAGCAAACACACGCTCGGATACTTCCTCAGCAAGCAAACAAACAGAGACTCGGATACTTACCAGTCCCAGGCAAACGCCTGCTGTGAGCTGCTCTGCTGTCCCCGCTGCTCAGCTGGTTCCCACCGCTCAGCTGGTTCGCGAAGCTCTGGCTATGTTTAAACAGCCAGGCTTCCCTTTCGCAGACCAACAGACACGCTACTGCCCGCCCCCTGCAGGCTAGCAGCCAATCTGACACTCACTCAGGCTCTCACACTGCCGCCCAGCAAACACACGCTCGGATTCTTCCTCAGCAAGCAAACAAACACAGACTCGGATAATTACCAGTCTCAGGAAAACTCCTGCTGTGTGCTGCTCTGCTGTCCCCGCTGCTCAGCTGGTTCTCCGCCGCTCAGCTGGTTCGCGAAGCATGGCTATTTTTAAACAGCCAGGCTTCCCTGTCGCAAACCAACAGACACCCTACTGCCCGCCCCCTGCAGGCTAGCAGCCAATCAGACACTCACTCAGGTTCTCACACTGCCCCCCCAGCAAACACACGCTCGGATACTTCCTCAGCAAGCAAACAAACACAGACTCGGATACTTACCAGTCCCAGGCAAACTCCTGCTGTGAGCTGCTCTGCTGTCCCCGCTGCTCAGCTGGTTCTCCGCCGCTCAGCTGGTTCGCGAAGCTCTGGCTATTTTTAAACAGCCAGGCTTGCCTGTCGCACACCAACAGACACGCTACTGCCGGCTCCCTGCAGGCTAGCAGCCAATCAGACACTCACTCAGGCTCTCACACTGCCCCCCCAGCAAACACACGCTCGGATACTTCCTCTGCAAGCAAACAAACACAGACTCGGATACTTACCCGTCCCAGGCAAACTCCTGCTGTGAGCTGCTCTGCTGTCCCCGCTGCTCAGCTGGTTCTCCGCCGCTCAGCTGGTTCGCGAAGCTCCGGCTATTTTTAAACAGCCAGGCTTCCTTGTTGCAAACCAACAGACACGCTACTGCCCGCCCCCTGCAGGCAAGCAGCCAATCAGACACTCACTCAGGCTCTCACACTGCCCCCCCAGCAAACACACGCTCGGATACTTCTTCAGCAAGCAAACAAACACAGACTCGGATACTTACCAGTCCCAGGCAAACTGCTGCTGTGTGCTGCTTTGCTGTCCCCGCTGCTCAGCTGGTTCTCCGCCGCTCAGCTGGTTCGCGAAGCTCTGGTGATTTTGAAACAGCCAGGCTTCCCTGTCGCAAACCAACAGACACCCTACTGCCCGCTCCCTGCAGGCTAGCAGCCAATCAGACACTCACTCAGGCTCTCACACTGCCCCCCCAGCAAACACACGCTCGGATACTTCCTCAGCAAGCAAACAAACAGAGACTCGGATACTTACCAGTCCCAGGCAAACTCCTGCTGTGAGCTGCTCTGCTGTCCCCGCTGCTCAGCTGGTTCTCCGCCGCTCAGCTGGTTCGCGAAGCTCTGGCTATGTTTAAACAGCCAGGCTTCCCTTTCGCAGACCAACAGACACCCTACTGCCCGCTCCCTGCAGACTAGCAGCCAATCAGGCACTCACTCAGGCTCTCACACTGCCCCCCCAGCAAACACACTCTCGGATACTTCCTCAGCAAGCAAACAAACACAGACTCGGATACTTACCAGTCCCAGGCAAACTCCTACTGTGAGCTGCTCTGCTGTCCCCGCTGCTCAGCTGGTTCTCCGCCGCTCAGCTGGTTCGCGAAGCTCTGGCTATTTTTAAACAGCCAGGCTTCCCTTTCGCAAACCAAGAGACACCCTACTGCCCGCTCCCTGCGGCTAGCAGCCAATCAGACACTCACTCAGGCTCTCACACTGCCCCCCCAGCAAACACACGCTCGGATACTTCCTCAGCAAGCAAACAAACACAGACTCGGATAATTACCAGGCCCAGGCAAACTCCTGCTGTGTGCTGCTCTGCTGTCCCCGCTGCTCAGCTGGTTCTCCGCCGCTCAGCTGGTTCGCGAAGCTCTGGCTATTTTTAAACAGCCAGGCTTCCCTGTCGCAAACCAACAGACACCCTACTGCCCGCCCCCTGCAGGCTAGCAGCCAATCGGACACTCACTCAGGCTCTAACACTGCCGCCCAGCAAACACACGCTCGGATTCTTCCTCAGCAAGCAAACAAACACAGACTTGGATACTTACCAGTCCCAGGCAAACTCCTGCTGTGAGCTGCTCTGCTGTCCCCGCTGCTCAGCTGTTTCTGCGCCGCTCAGCTGGTTCGCGAAGCTCTGGCTATTTTTAAACAGCCAGGCTTCCCTTTCGCAGACCAACAGACACCCTACTGCCCGCTCCCTGCAGACTAGCAGCCAATCAGGCACTCACTCAGGCTCTCACACTGCCCCCCCAGCAACACACGCTCCGATACTTCCTCAGCAAGCAAACAAACACAGACTCGGATACTTACCAGTCCCAGGCAAACTACTGCTGTGAGCTGCTCTGCTGTCCCCGCTGCTCAGCTGGTTCTCCGCCGCTCAGCTGGTTCGCGAAGCTCTGGCTATTTTTAAACAGCCAGGCTTCCCTGTCGCAAACCAACAGACACCCTACTGCCCGCCCCCTGCAGGCTAGCAGCCAATCGGACACTCACTCAGGCTCTCACACTGCCGCCCAGCAAACACACGCTCGGATTCTTCCTCAGCAAGCAAACAAACACAGACTCGGATAATTACCAGTCTCAGGAAAACTCCTGCTGTGTGCTGCTCTGCTGTCCCCGCTGCTCAGCTGGTTCTCCGCCGCTCAGCTGGTTCGCGAAGCATGGCTATTTTTAAACAGCCAGGCTTCCCTGTCGCAAACCAACAGACACCCTACTGCCCGCCCCCTGCAGGCTAGCAGCCAATCAGACACTCACTCAGGTTCTCACACTGCCCCCCCAGCAAACACACGCTCGGATACTTCCTCAGCAAGCAAACAAACACAGACTCGGATACTTACCAGTCCCAGGCAAACTCCTGCTGTGAGCTGCTCTGCTGTCCCCGCTGCTCAGCTGGTTCTCCGCCGCTCAGCTGGTTCGCGAAGCTCTGGCTATTTTTAAACAGCCAGGCTTGCCTGTCGCACACCAACAGACACGCTACTGCCGGCTCCCTGCAGGCTAGCAGCCAATCAGACACTCACTCAGGCTCTCACACTGCCCCCCCAGCAAACACACGCTCGGATACTTCCTCTGCAAGCAAACAAACACAGACTCGGATACTTACCCGTCCCAGGCAAACTCCTGCTGTGAGCTGCTCTGCTGTCCCCGCTGCTCAGCTGGTTCTCCGCCGCTCAGCTGGTTCGCGAAGCTCCGGCTATTTTTAAACAGCCAGGCTTCCTTGTTGCAAACCAACAGACACGCTACTGCCCGCCCCCTGCAGGCAAGCAGCCAATCAGACACTCACTCAGGCTCTCACACTGCCCCCCCAGCAAACACACGCTCGGATACTTCTTCAGCAAGCAAACAAACACAGACTCGGATACTTACCAGTCCCAGGCAAACTGCTGCTGTGTGCTGCTTTGCTGTCCCCGCTGCTCAGCTGGTTCTCCGCCGCTCAGCTGGTTCGCGAAGCTCTGGTGATTTTGAAACAGCCAGGCTTCCCTGTCGCAAACCAACAGACACCCTACTGCCCGCTCCCTGCAGGCTAGCAGCCAATCAGACACTCACTCAGGCTCTCACACTGCCCCCCCAGCAAACACACGCTCGGATACTTCCTCAGCAAGCAAACAAACAGAGACTCGGATACTTACCAGTCCCAGGCAAACTCCTGCTGTGAGCTGCTCTGCTGTCCCCGCTGCTCAGCTGGTTCTCCGCCGCTCAGCTGGTTCGCGAAGCTCTGGCTATGTTTAAACAGCCAGGCTTCCCTTTCGCAGACCAACAGACACCCTACTGCCCGCTCCCTGCAGACTAGCAGCCAATCAGGCACTCACTCAGGCTCTCACACTGCCCCCCCAGCAAACACACTCTCGGATACTTCCTCAGCAAGCAAACAAACACAGACTCGGATACTTACCAGTCCCAGGCAAACTCCTACTGTGAGCTGCTCTGCTGTCCCCGCTGCTCAGCTGGTTCTCCGCCGCTCAGCTGGTTCGCGAAGCTCTGGCTATTTTTAAACAGCCAGGCTTCCCTTTCGCAAACCAAGAGACACCCTACTGCCCGCTCCCTGCGGCTAGCAGCCAATCAGACACTCACTCAGGCTCTCACACTGCCCCCCCAGCAAACACACGCTCGGATACTTCCTCAGCAAGCAAACAAACACAGACTCGGATAATTACCAGGCCCAGGCAAACTCCTGCTGTGTGCTGCTCTGCTGTCCCCGCTGCTCAGCTGGTTCTCCGCCGCTCAGCTGGTTCGCGAAGCTCTGGCTATTTTTAAACAGCCAGGCTTCCCTGTCGCAAACCAACAGACACCCTACTGCCCGCCCCCTGCAGGCTAGCAGCCAATCGGACACTCACTCAGGCTCTAACACTGCCGCCCAGCAAACACACGCTCGGATTCTTCCTCAGCAAGCAAACAAACACAGACTTGGATACTTACCAGTCCCAGGCAAACTCCTGCTGTGAGCTGCTCTGCTGTCCCCGCTGCTCAGCTGTTTCTGCGCCGCTCAGCTGGTTCGCGAAGCTCTGGCTATTTTTAAACAGCCAGGCTTCCCTTTCGCAGACCAACAGACACCCTACTGCCCGCTCCCTGCAGACTAGCAGCCAATCAGGCACTCACTCAGGCTCTCACACTGCCCCCCCAGCAACACACGCTCCGATACTTCCTCAGCAAGCAAACAAACACAGACTCGGATACTTACCAGTCCCAGGCAAACTACTGCTGTGAGCTGCTCTGCTGTCCCCGCTGCTCAGCTGGTTCTCCGCCGCTCAGCTGGTTCGCGAAGCTCTGGCTATTTTTAAACAGCCAGGCTTCCCTGTCGCAAACCAACAGACACCCTACTGCCCGCCCCCTGCAGGCTAGCAGCCAATCGGACACTCACTCAGGCTCTCACACTGCCGCCCAGCAAACACACGCTCGGATTCTTCCTCAGCAAGCAAACAAACACAGACTCGGATACTTACCAGTCCCAGGCAAACTCCTGCTGTGAGCTGCTCTGCTGTCCCCGCTGCTCAGCTGGTTCTCCGCCGCTCAGCTGGTTCGCGAAGCTCTGGCTATTTTTAAACAGCCAGGCTTCCCTGTCGCAAACCAACAGACACCCTACTGCCCGCCCCCTCCAGGCTAGCAGCCAATCAGACACTCACTCAGGCTCTCACACTGCCCCCCCAGCAAACACACGCTCGGATACTTCTTCAGCAAGCAAACAAACACAGACTCGGATACTTACCAGTCCCAGGCAAACTGCTGCTGTGTGCTGCTTTGCTGTCCCCGCTGCTCAGCTGGTTCTCCGCCGCTCAGCTGGTTCGCGAAGCTCTGGTGATTTTGAAACAGCCAGGCTTCCCTGTCGCAAACCAACAGACACCCTACTGCCCGCTCCCTGCAGGCTAGCAGCCAATCAGACACTCACTCAGGCTCTCACACTGCCCCCCCAGCAAACACACGCTCGGATACTTCCTCAGCAAGCAAACAAACAGAGACTCGGATACTTACCAGTCCCAGGCAAACTCCTGCTGTGAGCTGCTCTGCTGTCCCCGCTGCTCAGCTGGTTCTCCGCCGCTCAGCTGGTTCGCGAAGCTCTGGCTATGTTTAAACAGCCAGGCTTCCCTTTCGCAGACCAACAGACACCCTACTGCCCGCTCCCTGCAGACTAGCAGCCAATCAGGCACTCACTCAGGCTCTCACACTGCCCCCCCAGCAAACACACTCTCGGATACTTCCTCAGCAAGCAAACAAACACAGACTCGGATACTTACCAGTCCCAGGCAAACTCCTACTGTGAGCTGCTCTGCTGTCCCCGCTGCTCAGCTGGTTCTCCGCCGCTCAGCTGGTTCGCGAAGCTCTGGCTATTTTTAAACAGCCAGGCTTCCCTTTCGCAAACCAAGAGACACCCTACTGCCCGCTCCCTGCGGCTAGCAGCCAATCAGACACTCACTCAGGCTCTCACACTGCCCCCCCAGCAAACACACGCTCGGATACTTCCTCAGCAAGCAAACAAACACAGACTCGGATAATTACCAGGCCCAGGCAAACTCCTGCTGTGTGCTGCTCTGCTGTCCCCGCTGCTCAGCTGGTTCTCCGCCGCTCAGCTGGTTCGCGAAGCTCTGGCTATTTTTAAACAGCCAGGCTTCCCTGTCGCAAACCAACAGACACCCTACTGCCCGCCCCCTGCAGGCTAGCAGCCAATCGGACACTCACTCAGGCTCTAACACTGCCGCCCAGCAAACACACGCTCGGATTCTTCCTCAGCAAGCAAACAAACACAGACTTGGATACTTACCAGTCCCAGGCAAACTCCTGCTGTGAGCTGCTCTGCTGTCCCCGCTGCTCAGCTGTTTCTGCGCCGCTCAGCTGGTTCGCGAAGCTCTGGCTATTTTTAAACAGCCAGGCTTCCCTTTCGCAGACCAACAGACACCCTACTGCCCGCTCCCTGCAGACTAGCAGCCAATCAGGCACTCACTCAGGCTCTCACACTGCCCCCCCAGCAACACACGCTCCGATACTTCCTCAGCAAGCAAACAAACACAGACTCGGATACTTACCAGTCCCAGGCAAACTACTGCTGTGAGCTGCTCTGCTGTCCCCGCTGCTCAGCTGGTTCTCCGCCGCTCAGCTGGTTCGCGAAGCTCTGGCTATTTTTAAACAGCCAGGCTTCCCTGTCGCAAACCAACAGACACCCTACTGCCCGCCCCCTGCAGGCTAGCAGCCAATCGGACACTCACTCAGGCTCTCACACTGCCGCCCAGCAAACACACGCTCGGATTCTTCCTCAGCAAGCAAACAAACACAGACTCGGATACTTACCAGTCCCAGGCAAACTCCTGCTGTGAGCTGCTCTGCTGTCCCCGCTGCTCAGCTGGTTCTCCGCCGCTCAGCTGGTTCGCGAAGCTCTGGCTATTTTTAAACAGCCAGGCTTCCCTGTCGCAAACCAACAGACACCCTACTGCCCGCCCCCTCCAGGCTAGCAGCCAATCAGACACTCACTCAGGCTCTCACACTGCCCCCCCAGCAACACACGCTCCGATACTTCCTCAGCAAGCAAACAAACACAGACTCGGATACTTACCAGTCCCAGGCAAACTCCTGCTGTGTGCTGCTCTGCTGTCCCCGCTGCTCAGCTGGTTCTCCGCCGCTCAGCTGTTACGCGAAGAACTGGCTATTTTTAAACAGCCAGGCTTCCCTGTCGCAAACCAACAGACACCCTACTGCCCGCCCCCTGCAGGCTAGCAGCCAATCAGACACTCACTCAGGCTCTCACACTGCCCCCCAGCAAACACACGCTCGGATAGTTCCTCAGCAAGCAAACAAACACAGACTCGGATACTTACCAGTCCCAAGAAAACTCCTGCTGTGTGCTGCTCTGCTGTTTCCGCTGCTCAGCTGGTTCTCCGCCGCTCAGCTGGTTCGTGAAGCTCTGGCTATTTTTAAACTGCCAGGCTTCCCTGTCGCAAACCAACAGACACCCTACTGCCCGCCCCCTGCAGGCTAGCAGCCAATCGGACACTCACTCAGGCTCTCACACTGCCCCCCCAGCAACACACGCTCCGATACTTCCTCAGCAAGCAAACAAACACAGACTCGGATACTTACCAGTCAGAGGCAAACTCCTGCTGTGAGCTGCTCTGCTGTCCCCGCTGCTCAGCTGGTTCTCCGCCACTCAGCTGGTTCGCGAAGCTCTGGCTATTTTGAAACAGCCAGGCTTCCCTTTCGCAAACCAACAGACACCCTACTGCCCGCTCCCTGCGGCTAGCAGCCAAAAGACACTCACTCAGGCTCTCACACTGCCCCCCCAGCAAACACACGTTCGGATACTTCCTCAGCAAGCAAACAAACACAGACTCGGATAATTATCAGTCTCAGGCAAACTCCTGCTGTGTGCTGCTCTGCTGTCCCCGCTGCTCAGCTGGTTCTCCGCCGCTCAGCTGGTACGCGAAGAACTGGCTATTTTTAAACAGCCAGGCTTCCCTGTCGCAAACCAACAGACACCCTACTGCCCGCCCCCTGCAGGCTAGCAGCCAATCAGACACTCACTCAGGCTCTCACACTGCCCCCCCAGCAAACACACGCTCGGATACTTCCTCAGCAAGCAAACAAACACAGACTCGGATACTTACCAGTCCCAGGAAAACTCCTGCTGTGTGCTGCTCTGCTGTCCCCGCTGCTCAGCTGGTTCTCCGCCGCTCAGCTGGTTCGCGAAGCTCTGGCTATTTTTAAACAGCCAGGCTTCCCTGTCGCAAACCAACAGACACGCTACTGCCCGCCCCCTGCAGGCTAGCAGCCAATCAGACACTCACTCAGGCTCTCACACTGCCGCCCAGCAAACACACGCTCGGATTCTTCCTCAGCAAGCAAACAAACACAGACTCGGATACTTACCAGTCCCAGGCAAACGCCTGCTGTGAGCTGCTCTGCTGTCCCCGCTGCTCAGCTGGTTCTCCGCCGCTCAGCTAGTTCGCGAAGCTCTGGATATTTTTAAACAGCCAGGCTTCCCTGTCGCAAACCAACAGACACCCTACTGCCCGCCCCCTGCAGGCTAGCAGCCAATCAGACACTCACTCAGGTTCTCAGACTGCCCCCCCAGCAAACACACGCTCGGATACTTCATCAGCAAGCAAAAACAGAGACTCGGATACTTACCAGTCCCAGGCAAACTCCTGCTGTGAGCTGCTCTGCTGTCCCCGCTGCTCAGCTGGTTCCCACCGCTCAGCTGGTTCGCCAAGCTCTGGCTATGTTTAAACAGCCAGGCTTCCCTTTCGCAGACCAACAGACACGCTACTGCCCGCCCCCTGCAGGCTAGCAGCCAATCAGACACTCACTCAGGCTCTCACACTGCCGCCCAGCAAACACACGCTCGGATTCTTCCTCAGCAAGCAAACAAACACAGACTCGGATACTTACCAGTCCCAGGCAAACGCCTGCTGTGAGCTGCTCTGCTGTCCCCGCTGCTCAGCTGGTTCTCCGCCGCTCAACTGGTTCGCGAAGCTCTGGCTATTTTTAAACAGCCAGGCTTCCCTGTCGCAAACCAACAGACACCCTACTGCCCGCCCCCTCCAGGCTAGCAGCCAATCAGACACTCACTCAGGCTCTCACACTGCCCCCCCAGCAACACACGCTCCGATACTTCCTCAGCAAGCAAACAAACACAGACTCGGATACTTACCAGTCCCAGGCAATCTCCTGCTGTGTGCTGCTCTGCTGTCCCCGCTGCTCAGCTGGTTCTCCGCCGCTCAGCTGTTACGCGAAGAACTGGCTATTTTTAAACAGCCAGGCTTCCCTGTCGCAAACCAACAGACACCCTACTGCCCGCCCCCTCCAGGCTAGCAGCCAATCAGACACTCACTCAGGCTCTCACACTGCCCCCCAGCAAACACACGCTCGGATAGTTCCTCAGCAAGCAAACAAACACAGACTCGGATACTTACCAGTCCCAAGAAAACTCCTGCTGTGTGCTGCTCTGCTGTTTCCGCTGCTCAGCTGGTTCTCCGCCGCTCAGCTGGTTCGTGAAGCTCTGGCTATTTTTAAACTGCCAGGCTTCCCTGTCGCAAACCAACAGACACCCTACTGCCCGCCCCCTGCAGGCTAGCAGCCAATCGGACACTCACTCAGGCTCTCACACTGCCCCCCCAGCAACACACGCTCCGATACTTCCTCAGCAAGCAAACAAACACAGACTCGGATACTTACCAGTCAGAGGCAAACTCCTGCTGTGAGCTGCTCTGCTGTCCCCGCTGCTCAGCTGGTTCTCCGCCACTCAGCTGGTTCGCGAAGCTCTGGCTATTTTGAAACAGCCAGGCTTCCCTTTCGCAAACCAACAGACACCCTACTGCCCGCTCCCTGCGGCTAGCAGCCAAAAGACACTCACTCAGGCTCTCACACTGCCCCCCCAGCAAACACACGTTCGGATACTTCCTCAGCAAGCAAACAAACACAGACTCGGATAATTACCAGTCTCAGGCAAACTCCTGCTGTGTGCTGCTCTGCTGTCCCCGCTGCTCAGCTGGTTCTCCGCCGCTCAGCTGGTACGCGAAGAACTGGCTATTTTTAAACAGCCAGGCTTCCCTGTCGCAAACCAACAGACACCCTACTGCCCGCCCCCTGCAGGCTAGCAGCCAATCAGACACTCACTCAGGCTCTCACACTGCCCCCCCAGCAAACACACGCTCGGATACTTCCTCAGCAAGCAAACAAACACAGACTCGGATACTTACCAGTCCCAGGAAAACTCCTGCTGTGTGCTGCTCTGCTGTCCCCGCTGCTCAGCTGGTTCTCCGCCGCTCAGCTGGTTCGCGAAGCTCTGGCTATTTTTAAACAGCCAGGCTTCCCTGTCGCAAACCAACAGACACGCTACTGCCCGCCCCCTGCAGGCTAGCAGCCAATCAGACACTCACTCAGGCTCTCACACTGCCGCCCAGCAAACACACGCTCGGATTCTTCCTCAGCAAGCAAACAAACACAGACTCGGATACTTACCAGTCCCAGGCAAACGCCTGCTGTGAGCTGCTCTGCTGTCCCCGCTGCTCAGCTGGTTCTCCGCCGCTCAGCTAGTTCGCGAAGCTCTGGCTATTTTTAAACAGCCAGGCTTCCCTGTCGCAAACCAACAGACACCCTACTGCCCGCCCCCTGCAGGCTAGCAGCCAATCAGACACTCACTCAGGTTCTCACACTGCCCCCCCAGCAAACACACGCTCGGATACTTCATCAGCAAGCAAACAAACAGAGACTCGGATACTTACCAGTCCCAGGCAAACTCCTGCTGTGAGCTGCTCTGCTGTCCCCGCTGCTCAGCTGGTTCCCACCGCTCAGCTGGTTCGCCAAGCTCTGGCTATGTTTAAACAGCCAGGCTTCCCTTTCGCAGACCAACAGACACGCTACTGCCCGCCCCCTGCAGGCTAGCAGCCAATCAGACACTCACTCAGGCTCTCACACTGCCGCCCAGCAAACACACGCTCGGATTCTTCCTCAGCAAGCAAACAAACACAGACTCGGATACTTACCAGTCCCAGGCAAACGCCGGCTGTGAGCTGCTCTGCTGTCCCCGCTGCTCAGCTGGTTCTCCGCCGCTCAGCTAGTTCGCGAAGCTCTGGCTATTTTTAAACAGCCAGGCTTCCCTGTCGCAAACCAACAGACACCCTACTGCCCGCCCCCTGCAGGCTAGCAGCCAATCAGACACTCACTCAGGTTCTCAGACTGCCCCCCCAGCAAACACACGCTCGGATACTTCCTCAGCAAGCAAACAAACACAGACTCGGATACTTACCAGTCCCAGGCAAACTCCTGCTGTGTGCGGCTCTGCTGTCCCCGCTGCTCAGCTGGTTCTCCACCCCTCAGCTGGTACGGGAAGATCTGGCTATTTTTAAACAGCCAGGCTTCCCTGTCGCAAACCAACAGACACACTACTGCCCGCCCCCTGCAGGCTAGCAGCCAATCAGACACTCACTCAGGCTCTCACACTGCCCCCCCAGCAAACACACGCTCCGATACTTCCTCAGCAAGCAAACAAACACAGACTCGGATACTGACCAGTCCCAGGCAAACTCCTGCTGTGAGCTGCTCTGCTGTCCCCGCTGCTCAGCTGGTTCTCCGCCGCTCAGCTGGTTCGCGAAGCTCTGGCTATTTTTAAACAGCCAGGCTTCCCTGTCGCAAACCAACAGACACCCTACTGCCCGCTCCCTGCGGCTAGCAGCCAATCAGACACTCACTCAGGCTCTCACACTGCCCCCCCAGCAAACACACGCTCGGATACTTCCTCAGCAAGCAAACAAACACAGACTCGGATAATTACCAGTCTCAGGAAAACTCCTGCTGTGTGCTGCTCTGCTGTCCCCGCTGCTCAGCTGGTTCTCCGCCGCTCAGCTGGTTCGCGAAGCTCTGGCTATTTTTAAACAGCCAGGCTTCCCTGTCGCAAACCAACAGACACCCTACTGCCCGCCCCCTGCAGGCTAGCAGCCAATCAGACACTCACTCAGGTTCTCACACTGCCCCCCCAGCAAACACACGCTCGGATACTTCCTCAGCAAGCAAACAAACACAGACTCGGATACTTACCAGTCCCAGGCAAACTCCTGCTGTGAGCTGCTCTGCTGTCCCCGCTGCTCAGCTGGTTCTCCGCCGCTCAGCTGGTTCGCGAAGCTCTGGCAATTTTTAAACAGCCAGGCTTCCCTGTCGCAAACCAACAGACACGCTACTGCCCGCCCCCTGCAGGCTAGCAGCCAATCAGACACTCACTCAGGCTCTCACACTGCCGCCCAGCAAACACACGCTCGGATTCTTCCTCAGCAAGCAAACAAACACAGACTCGGATACTTACCAGTCCCAGGCAAACTCCTGCTGTGTGCTGCTCTGCTGTCCCCGCTGCTCAGCTGGTTCTCCGCCGCTCAGCTGGTTCGCGAAGCTCTGGCTATTTTTAAACAGCCAGGCTTCCCTGTCGCAAACCAACAGACAACCTACTGCCCGCCCCCTGCAGGCTAGCAGCCAATCAGACACTCACTCAGGCTCTCACACTGCCCCCCCAGCAAACACACGCTCGGATTCTTCCTCAGCAAGCAAACAAACACAGACTCGGATACTTACCAGTCCCAGGCAAACTCCTGCTGTGTGCGGCTCTGCTGTCCCCGCTGATCAGCTGGTTCTCCACCCCTCAGCTGGTACGGGAAGCTCTGGCTATTTTTAAACAGCCAGGCTTCCCTGTCGCAAACCAACAGACACCCTACTGCCCGCCCCCTGCAGGCTAGCAAGCAATCAGACACTCACTCAGGCTCTCACACTGCCCCCCAGCAAACACACGCTCCGATACTTCCTCAGCAAGCAAACAAACACAGACTCGGATACTGACCAGTCCCAGGCAAACTCCTGCTGTGAGCTGCTCTGCTGTCCCCGCTGCTCAGCTGGTTCTCCGCCGCTCAGCTGGTTCGCGAAGCTCTGGCTATTTTTAAACAGCCAGGCTTCCCTGTCGCAAACCAACAGACACGCTACTGCCGGCTCCCTGCAGGCTAGCAGCCAATCAGACACTCACTCAGGCTCTCACACTGCCCCCCCAGCAAACACACGCTCGGATACTTCCTCTGCAAGCAAACAAACACAGACATGATACTTACCCGTCCCAGGCAAACTCCTGCTGTGAGCTGCTCTGCTGTCCCCGCTGCTCAGCTGGTTCTCCGCCGCGCAGCTGGTTCGCGAAGCTCTGGCTATTTTTAAACAGCCAGGCTTCCCTGTTGCAAACCAACAGACATGCTACTGCCCGCCCGCTGCAGGCAAGCAGCCAATCAGACACTCACTCAGGCTCTCACACTGCCCCCCCAGCAAACACACGCTCGGATACTTCCTCAGCAAGCAAACAAACACAGACTCGGATACTTACCAGTCCCAGGCAAACTGCTGCTGTGTGCTGCTTTGCTGTCCCCGCTGCTCAGCTGGTTCTCCGCCGCTCAGCTGGTTCGCGAAGCTCTGGTGATTTTTAAACAGCCAGGCTTCCCTGTCGCAAACCAACAGACACCCTACTGCCCGCTCCCTGCAGGCTAGCAGCCAATCAGACACTCACTCAGGCTCTCACACTGCCCCCCCAGTAAACACACGCTCCGATACTTCCTCAGCAAGCAAACAAACACAGACTCGGATACTTACCAGTCCCAGGCAAACTCCTGCTGTGAGCTGCTCTGCTGTCCCCGCTGCTCAGCTGGTTCTCCGCCGCTCAGCTGGTTCGCGAAGCTCTGGCTATTTTTAAACAGCCAGGCTTCCCTATCGCAAACCAAGTGACACCCTACTGCCCGCTCCCTGCGGCTAGCAGCCAATCAGACACTCACTCAGGCTCTCACACTGCCGCCCAGCAAACACACGCTCGGATACTTCCTCAGCAAGCAAACAAACACAGACTCGGACACTTACCAGTCCCAGGAAAACTCCTGCTGTGTGCTGCTCTGCTGTTTCCGCTGCTCAGCTGGTTCTCCGCTGCTCAGCTGGTTCGTGAAGCTCTGGCTATTTTTAAACTGCCAGGCTTCCCTGTCGCAAACCAACAGACACCCTACTGCCCGCCCCCTGCAGGCTAGCAGCCAATCGGACACTCACTCAGGCTCTCACACTGCCGCCCAGCAAACACACGCTCGGATTCTTCCTCAGCAAGCAAACAAACACAGACTCGGATACTTACCAGTCCCAGGCAAACTCCTGCTGTGAGCTGCTCTGCTGTCCCCGCTGCTCAGCTGGTTCTCCGCCGCTCAGCTGGTTCGCGAAGCTCTGGCTATTTTTAAACAGCCAGGCTTCCCTGTCGCAAACCAACAGACAGCCTACTGCCCGCTCCCTGCAGACTAGCAGCCAATCAGGCACTCACTCAGGCTCTCACACTGCCCCCCCAGCAACACACGCTCCGATACTTCCTCAGCAAGCAAACGAACACAGACTCGGATACTTACCAGTCCCAGGCAAACTCCTGCTGTGAGCTGCTCTGCTGTCCCCGCTGCTCAGCTGGTTCTCCGCCGCTCAGCTGGTTCGCGAAGCTCTGGCTATTTTTAAACAGCCAGGCTTCCCTGTCGCAAACCAACAGACACCCTACTGCCCGCTCCCTGCGGCTAGCAGCCAATCAGACACTCACTCAGCTCTCACACTGCCCCCCCAGTAAACACACGCTCGGATACTTCCTCAGCAAGCAAACAAACACAGACTCGGATAATTACCAGTCTCAGGCAAACTCCTGCTGTGTGCTGCTCTGCTGTCCCCGCTGCTCAGCTGGTTCTCCGCCGCTCAGCTAGTTCGCGAAACTCTGGCTATTTTTAAACAGCCAGGCTTCCCTGTCGCAAACCAACAGACACCCTACTGCCCGCTCCCTGCAGGCTAGCAGCCAATCAGGCACTGACTCAGGCTCTCACACTGCCCCCCCAGCAACACACGCTCCGATACTTCCTCAGCAAGCAAACAAACACAGACTCGGATACTTACCAGTCCCAGGCAAACTCCTGCTGTGAGCTGCACTGCTGTCCCCGCTGCTCAGCTGGTTCTTCGCCGCTCAGCTGGTTCGCGAAGCTCTGGCTATTTTTAAACAGCCTGGCTTCCCTGTCGCAAACCAACAGACACCCTACTGCCCGCCCCCTCCAGGCTAGCAGCCAATCAGACACTCACTCAGGCTCTCACACTGCCCCCCCAGCAAACACACGCTCGGATACTTCCTCAGCAAGCAAACAAACACAGACTCGGATACTTACCAGTCCCAGGCAAACTCCTTCTGTGTGCTGCTCTGCTGTCCCCGCTGCTCAGCTGGTTCTCCGCCGCTCAGCTGGTACGCGAAGAACTGGCTATTTTTAAACAGCCAGGCTTCCCTGTCGCAAACCAACAGACACCCTACTGCCCGCCCCCTGCAGGCTAGCAGCCAATCAGACACTCACTCAGTCTCTCACACTGCCCCCCCAGCAAACACACGCTCGGATACTTCCTCAGCAAGCAAACAAACACAGACTCGGATACTTACCAGTCCCAGGAAAACTCCTGCTGTGTGCTGCTCTGCTGTCCCCGCTGCTCAGCTGGTTCTCCGCCGCTCAGCTGGTTCGCGAAGCTCTGGCTATTTTTAAACAGCCAGGATTCCCTGTCGCAAACCAACAGACACGCTACTGCCCGCCCCCTGCAGGCTAGCAGCCAATCAGACACTCACTCAGGCTCTCACACTGCCGCCCAGCAAACACACGCTCGGATTCTTCCTCAGCAAGCAAACAAACACAGACTCGGATACTTACCAGTCCCAGGCAAACTCCTGCTGTGAGCTGCTCTGCTGTCCCCGCTGCTCAGCTGGTTCTCCGCCGCTCAGCTGGTTCGCGAAGCTCTGGCTATTTTTCAACAGCCAGGCTTCCCTGTCGCAAACCAACAGACACCCTACTGCCCGCTCCCTGCGGCTAGCAGCCAATCAGACACTCACTCAGGCTCTCACACTGCCCCCCCAGCAAACACACGCTCGGATACTTCCTCAGCAAGCAAACAAACACAGACTCGGATAATTACCAGTCTCAGGAAAACTCCTGCTGTGTGCTGCTCTGCTGTCCCCGCTGCTCAGCTGGTTCTCCGCCGCTCAGCTGGTTCGCGAAGCTCTGGCTATTTTTAAACAGCCAGGCTTCCCTGTCGCAAACCAGCAGACACGCTACTGCCCGCCCCCTGCAGGCTAGCAGCCAATCAGACACTCACTCAGGCTCTCACACTGCCGCCCAGCAAACACACGCTCGGATTCTTCCTCAGCAAGCAAACAAACACAGACTCGGATACTTACCAGTCCCAGGCAAACTCCTGCTGTGAGCTGCTCTGCTGTCCCCGCTGCTCAGCTGGTTCTCCGCCGCTCAGCTGGTTTGCGAAGCTCTGGCTATTTTTAAACAGCCAGGCTTCCCTGTCGCAAACCAACAGACACCCTACTGCCCGCCCCCTGCAGGCTAGCAGACAATCAGACACTCACTCAGGTTCTCACACTGCCCCCCCAGCAAACACAAGCTCGGATACTTCCTCAGCAAGCAAACAAACACAGACTCGGATACTTACCAGTCCCAGGCAAACTCCTGCTGTGAGCTGCTCTGCTGTCCCCGCTGCTCAGCTGGTTCTCCGCCGCTCAGCTGGTTCGCGAAGCTCTGGCTATTTTTAAACAGCCAGGCTTCCCTGTCGCAAACCAACAGACACGCTACTGCCGGCTCCCTGCAGGCTAGCAGCCAATCAGACACTCACTCAGGCTCTCACACTGCCCCCCCAGCAAACACACGCTAGGATACTTCCTCTGCAAGCAAACAAACACAGACTCGGATACTTACCCGTCCCAGGCAAACTCCTGCTGTGAGCTGCTCTGCTGTCCCCGCTGCTCAGCTGGTTCTCCGCCGCTCAGCTGGTTCGCGAAGCTCTGGCTATTTTTAAACAGCCAGGCTTCCCTGTTGCAAACCAACAGACACGCTACTGCCCGCCCCCTGCAGGCAAGCAGCCAATCAGACACTCACTCAGGCTCTCACACTGCCCCCCCAGCAAACACACGCTCGGATACTTCCTCAGCAAGCAAACAAACACAGACTCGGATACTTACCAGTCCCAGGCAAACTGCTGCTGTGTGCTGCTTTGCTGTCCCCGCTGCTCAGCTGGTTCTCCGCCGCTCAGCTGGTTCGCGAAGCTCTGGTGATTTTTAAACAGCCAGGCTTCCCTGTCGCAAACCAACAGACACCCTACTGCCCGCTCCCTGCAGGCTAGCAGCCAATCAGACACTCACTCAGGCTCTCACACTGCCCCCCCAGCAAACACACGCTCGGATACTTCCTCAGCAAGCAAACAAACACAGACTCGGATACTTACCAGTCCCAGGCAAACTCCTGCTGTGAGCTGCTCTGCTGTCCCCGCTGCTCAGCTGGTTCTCCGCCGCTCAGCTGGTTCGCGAAGCTCTGGCTATTTTTAAACAGCCAGGCTTCCCTGTCGCAAACCAACAGACACCCTACTGCCCGCCCCCTGCAGGCTAGCAGCCAATCGGACACTCACTCAGGCTCTCACACTGCCGCCCAGCAAACACACGCTCGGATTCTTCCTCAGCAAGCAAACAAACACAGACTCGGATACTTACCAGTCCCAGGCAAACTCCTGCTGTGAGCTGCTCTGCTGTCCCCGCTGCTCAGCTGGTTCTCCGCCGCTCAGCTGGTTCGCGAAGCTCTGGCTATTTTTAAACAGCCAGGCTTCCCTGTCGCAAACCAACAGACACCCTACTGCCCGCTCCCTGCAGACTAGCAGCCAATCAGGCACTGACTCAGGCTCTCACACTGCCCCCCCAGCAACACACACTCGGATACTTCCTCAGCAAGCAAACAAACACAGACTCGGATACTTACCAGTCCCAGGCAAACTCCTGCTGTGAGCTGCTCTGCTGTCCCCGCTGCTCAGCTGGTTCTCCGCCGCTCAGCTGGTTCGCGAAGCTCTGGCTATTTTTAAACAGCCAGGCTTCCGTGTCGCAAACCAACAGACACCCTACTGCCCGCCCCCTGCAGGCTAGCAGCCAATCAGACACTCACTCAGGTTCTCACACTGCCCCCCCAGCAAACACACGCTCGGATACTTCCTCAGCAAGCAAACAAACACAGACTCGGATACTTACCAGTCCCAGGCAAACTCCTGCTGTGAGCTGCTCTGCTGTCCCCGCTGCTCAGCTGGTTCTCCGCCGCTCAGCTGGTTCGCAAAGCTCTGGCTATTTTTAAACAGCCAGGCTTCCCTGTCGCAAACCAACAGACACGCTACTGCCGGCTCCCTGCAGGCTAGCAGCCAATCAGACACTCACTCAGGCTCTCACACTGCCCCCCCCAGCAAACACACGCTCGGATACTTCCTCTGCAAGCAAACAAACACAGACTCGGATACTTACCAGTTCAGGCAAACTGCTGCTGTGTGCTGCTTTGCTGTCCCCGCTGCTCAGCTGGTTCCCACCGCTCAGCTGGTTCGCGAAGCTCTGGCTATGTTTAAACAGCCAGGCTTCCCTTTCGCAGACCAACAGACACCCTACTGCCCGCTCCCTGCAGACTAGCAGCCAATCAGGCACTCACTCAGGCTCTCACACTGCCCCCCCAGCAACACACGCTCCGATACTTCCTCAGCAAGCAAACAAACACAGACTCGGATACTTACCAGTCCCAGGCAAACTCCTGCTGTGTGCTGCTCTGCTGTCCCCGCTGCTCAGCTGGTTCTCCACCCCTCAGCTGGTACGGGAAGATCTGGCTATTTTTAAACAGCCAGGCTTCCCTGTCGCAAACCAACAGACACACTACTGCCCGCCCCCTGCAGGCTAGCAGCCAATCAGACACTCACTCAGGCTCTCACACTGCCCCCCCAGCAAACACACGCTCCGATACTTCCTCAGCAAGCAAACAAACACAGACTCGGATACTTACCAGTCCCAGGCAAACTCCTGCTGTGAGCTGCTCTGCTGTCCCCGCTTCTCAGCTGGTTCTCCGCCGCTCAGCTGGTTCGCGAAGCTCTGGCTATGTTTAAACAGCCAGGCTTCCCTTTCGCAGACCAACAGACACCCTACTGCCCGCCCCCTGCAGGCTAGCAGCCAATCGGACACTCACTCAGGCTCTCACACTGCCGCCCAGCAAACACACGCTCGGATTCTTCCTCAGCAAGCAAACAAACACAGACTCGGATACTTACCAGTCCTAGGCAAACTCCTGCTGTGAGCTGCTCTGCTGTCCCCGCTGCTCAGCTGGTTCTCCGCCGCTCAGATGGTTCGCGAAGCTCTGGCTATTTTTAAACAGCCAGGCTTCCCTGTCGCAAACCAACAGACACCCTACTGCCCGCCCCCTCCAGGCTAGCAGCCAATCAGACACTCACTCAGGCTCTCACACTGCCGCCCAGCAAACACACGCTCGGATTCTTCCTCAGCAAGCAAACAAACACAGACTCGGATACTTACCAGTCCCAGGCAAACTCCTGCTGTGAGCTGCTCTGCTGTCCCCGCTGCTCAGCTGGTTCTCCGCCGCTCAGCTAGTTCGCGAAGCTCTGGCTATTTTTAAACAGCCAGGCTTCCCTGTCGCAAACCAACAGACACCCTACTGCCCGCCCCCTGCAGGCTAGCAGCCAATCAGACACTCACTCAGGTTCTCAGACTGCCCCCCCAGCAAACACACGCTCGGATACTTCATCAGCAAGCAAACAAACAGAGACTCGGATACTTACCAGTCCCAGGCAAACTCCTGCTGTGAGCTGCTCTGCTGTCCCCGCTGCTCAGCTGGTTCCCACCGCTCAGCTGGTTCGCCAAGCTCTGGCTATGTTTAAACAGCCAGGCTTCCCTTTCGCAGACCAACAGACACGCTACTGCCCGCCCCCTGCAGGCTAGCAGCCAATCAGACACTCACTCAGGCTCTCACACTGCCGCCCAGCAAACACACGCTCGGATTCTTCCTCAGCAAGCAAACAAACACAGACTCGGATACTTACCAGTCCCAGGCAAACGCCGGCTGTGAGCTGCTCTGCTGTCCCCGCTGCTCAGCTGGTTCTCCGCCGCTCAGCTAGTTCGCGAAGCTCTGGCTATTTTTAAACAGCCAGGCTTCCCTGTCGCAAACCAACAGACACCCTACTGCCCGCCCCCTGCAGGCTAGCAGCCAATCAGACACTCACTCAGGTTCTCAGACTGCCCCCCCAGCAAACACACGCTCGGATACTTCCTCAGCAAGCAAACAAACACAGACTCGGATACTTACCAGTCCCAGGCAAACTCCTGCTGTGTGCGGCTCTGCTGTCCCCGCTGCTCAGCTGGTTCTCCACCCCTCAGCTGGTACGGGAAGATCTGGCTATTTTTAAACAGCCAGGCTTCCCTGTCGCAAACCAACAGACACACTACTGCCCGCCCCCTGCAGGCTAGCAGCCAATCAGACACTCACTCAGGCTCTCACACTGCCCCCCCAGCAAACACACGCTCCGATACTTCCTCAGCAAGCAAACAAACACAGACTCGGATACTGACCAGTCCCAGGCAAACTCCTGCTGTGAGCTGCTCTGCTGTCCCCGCTGCTCAGCTGGTTCTCCGCCGCTCAGCTGGTTCGCGAAGCTCTGGCTATTTTTAAACAGCCAGGCTTCCCTGTCGCAAACCAACAGACACCCTACTGCCCGCTCCCTGCGGCTAGCAGCCAATCAGACACTCACTCAGGCTCTCACACTGCCCCCCCAGCAAACACACGCTCGGATACTTCCTCAGCAAGCAAACAAACACAGACTCGGATAATTACCAGTCTCAGGAAAACTCCTGCTGTGTGCTGCTCTGCTGTCCCCGCTGCTCAGCTGGTTCTCCGCCGCTCAGCTGGTTCGCGAAGCTCTGGCTATTTTTAAACAGCCAGGCTTCCCTGTCGCAAACCAACAGACACCCTACTGCCCGCCCCCTGCAGGCTAGCAGCCAATCAGACACTCACTCAGGTTCTCACACTGCCCCCCCAGCAAACACACGCTCGGATACTTCCTCAGCAAGCAAACAAACACAGACTCGGATACTTACCAGTCCCAGGCAAACTCCTGCTGTGAGCTGCTCTGCTGTCCCCGCTGCTCAGCTGGTTCTCCGCCGCTCAGCTGGTTCGCGAAGCTCTGGCAATTTTTAAACAGCCAGGCTTCCCTGTCGCAAACCAACAGACACGCTACTGCCCGCCCCCTGCAGGCTAGCAGCCAATCAGACACTCACTCAGGCTCTCACACTGCCGCCCAGCAAACACACGCTGGGATTCTTCCTCAGCAAGCAAACAAACACAGACTCGGATACTTACCAGTCCCAGGCAAACTCCTGCTGTGTGCTGCTCTGCTGTCCCCGCTGCTCAGCTGGTTCTCCGCCGCTCAGCTGGTTCGCGAAGCTCTGGCTATTTTTAAACAGCCAGGCTTCCCTGTCGCAAACCAACAGACAACCTACTGCCCGCCCCCTGCAGGCTAGCAGCCAATCAGACACTCACTCAGGCTCTCACACTGCCCCCCCAGCAAACACACGCTCGGATTCTTCCTCAGCAAGCAAACAAACACAGACTCGGATACTTACCAGTCCCAGGCAAACTCCTGCTGTGTGCGGCTCTGCTGTCCCCGCTGATCAGCTGGTTCTCCACCCCTCAGCTGGTACGGGAAGCTCTGGCTATTTTTAAACAGCCAGGCTTCCCTGTCGCAAACCAACAGACACCCTACTGCCCGCCCCCTGCAGGCTAGCAAGCAATCAGACACTCACTCAGGCTCTCACACTGCCCCCCAGCAAACACACGCTCCGATACTTCCTCAGCAAGCAAACAAACACAGACTCGGATACTGACCAGTCCCAGGCAAACTCCTGCTGTGAGCTGCTCTGCTGTCCCCGCTGCTCAGCTGGTTCTCCGCCGCTCAGCTGGTTCGCGAAGCTCTGGCTATTTTTAAACAGCCAGGCTTCCCTGTCGCAAACCAACAGACACGCTACTGCCGGCTCCCTGCAGGCTAGCAGCCAATCAGACACTCACTCAGGCTCTCACACTGCCCCCCCAGCAAACACACGCTCGGATACTTCCTCTGCAAGCAAACAAACACAGACATGATACTTACCCGTCCCAGGCAAACTCCTGCTGTGAGCTGCTCTGCTGTCCCCGCTGCTCAGCTGGTTCTCCGCCGCGCAGCTGGTTCGCGAAGCTCTGGCTATTTTTAAACAGCCAGGCTTCCCTGTTGCAAACCAACAGACACGCTACTGCCCGCCCGCTGCAGGCAAGCAGCCAATCAGACACTCACTCAGGCTCTCACACTGCCCCCCCAGTAAACACACGCTCGGATACTTCCTCAGCAAGCAAACAAACACAGACTCGGATACTTACCAGTCCCAGGCAAACTCCTGCTGTGAGCTGCTCTGCTGTCCCCGCTGCTCAGCTGGTTCTCCGCCGCTCAGCTGGTTCGCGAAGCTCTGGCTATTTTTAAACAGCCAGGCTTCCCTATCGCAAACCAAGTGACACCCTACTGCCCGCTCCCTGCGGCTAGCAGCCAATCAGACACTCACTCAGGCTCTCACACTGCCGCCCAGCAAACACACGCTCGGATACTTCCTCAGCAAGCAAACAAACACAGACTCGGACACTTACCAGTCCCAGGAAAACTCCTGCTGTGTGCTGCTCTGCTGTTTCCGCTGCTCAGCTGGTTCTCCGCTGCTCAGCTGGTTCGTGAAGCTCTGGCTATTTTTAAACTGCCAGGCTTCCCTGTCGCAAACCAACAGACACCCTACTGCCCGCCCCCTGCAGGCTAGCAGCCAATCGGACACTCACTCAGGCTCTCACACTGCCGCCCAGCAAACACACGCTCGGATTCTTCCTCAGCAAGCAAACAAACACAGACTCGGATACTTACCAGTCCCAGGCAAACTCCTGCTGTGAGCTGCTCTGCTGTCCCCGCTGCTCAGCTGGTTCTCCGCCGCTCAGCTGGTTCGCGAAGCTCTGGCTATTTTTAAACAGCCAGGCTTCCCTGTCGCAAACCAACAGACAGCCTACTGCCCGCTCCCTGCAGACTAGCAGCCAATCAGGCACTCACTCAGGCTCTCACACTGCCCCCCCAGCAACACACGCTCCGATACTTCCTCAGCAAGCAAACGAACACAGACTCGGATACTTACCAGTCCCAGGCAAACTCCTGCTGTGAGCTGCTCTGCTGTCCCCGCTGCTCAGCTGGTTCTCCGCCGCTCAGCTGGTTCGCGAAGCTCTGGCTATTTTTAAACAGCCAGGCTTCCCTGTCGCAAACCAACAGACACCCTACTGCCCGCTCCCTGCGGCTAGCAGCCAATCAGACACTCACTCAGCTCTCACACTGCCCCCCCAGTAAACACACGCTCGGATACTTCCTCAGCAAGCAAACAAACACAGACTCGGATAATTACCAGTCTCAGGCAAACTCCTGCTGTGTGCTGCTCTGCTGTCCCCGCTGCTCAGCTGGTTCTCCGCCGCTCAGCTAGTTCGCGAAACTCTGGCTATTTTTAAACAGCCAGGCTTCCCTGTCGCAAACCAACAGACACCCTACTGCCCGCTCCCTGCAGGCTAGCAGCCAATCAGGCACTGACTCAGGCTCTCACACTGCCCCCCCAGCAACACACGCTCCGATACTTCCTCAGCAAGCAAACAAACACAGACTCGGATACTTACCAGTCCCAGGCAAACTCCTGCTGTGAGCTGCACTGCTGTCCCCGCTGCTCAGCTGGTTCTCCGCCGCTCAGCTGGTTCGCGAAGCTCTGGCTATTTTTAAACAGCCTGGCTTCCCTGTCGCAAACCAACAGACACCCTACTGCCCGCCCCCTCCAGGCTAGCAGCCAATCAGACACTCACTCAGGCTCTCACACTGCCCCCCCAGCAAACACACGCTCGGATACTTCCTCAGCAAGCAAACAAACACAGACTCGGATACTTACCAGTCCCAGGCAAACTCCTTCTGTGTGCTGCTCTGCTGTCCCCGCTGCTCAGCTGGTTCTCCGCCGCTCAGCTGGTACGCGAAGAACTGGCTATTTTTAAACAGCCAGGCTTCCCTGTCGCAAACCAACAGACACCCTACTGCCCGCCCCCTGCAGGCTAGCAGCCAATCAGACACTCACTCAGGCTCTCACACTGCCCCCCCAGCAAACACACGCTCGGATACTTCCTCAGCAAGCAAACAAACACAGACTCGGATACTTACCAGTCCCAGGCAAACTCCTGCTGTGAGCTGCTCTGCTGTCCCCGCTGCTCAGCTGGTTCTCCGCCGCTCAGCTGGTTCGCGAAGCTCTGGCTATTTTTCAACAGCCAGGCTTCCCTGTCGCAAACCAACAGACACCCTACTGCCCGCTCCCTGCGGCTAGCAGCCAATCAGACACTCACTCAGGCTCTCACACTGCCCCCCCAGCAAACACACGCTCGGATACTTCCTCAGCAAGCAAACAAACACAGACTCGGATAATTACCAGTCTCAGGAAAACTCCTGCTGTGTGCTGCTCTGCTGTCCCCGCTGCTCAGCTGGTTCTCCGCCGCTCAGCTGGTTCGCGAAGCTCTGGCTATTTTTAAACAGCCAGGCTTCCCTGTCGCAAACCAGCAGACACGCTACTGCCCGCCCCCTGCAGGCTAGCAGCCAATCAGACACTCACTCAGGCTCTCACACTGCCGCCCAGCAAACACACGCTCGGATTCTTCCTCAGCAAGCAAACAAACACAGACTCGGATACTTACCAGTCCCAGGCAAACTCCTGCTGTGAGCTGCTCTGCTGTCCCCGCTGCTCAGCTGGTTCTCCGCCGCTCAGCTGGTTTGCGAAGCTCTGGCTATTTTTAAACAGCCAGGCTTCCCTGTCGCAAACCAACAGACACCCTACTGCCCGCCCCCTGCAGGCTAGCAGACAATCAGACACTCACTCAGGTTCTCACACTGCCCCCCCAGCAAACACAAGCTCGGATACTTCCTCAGCAAGCAAACAAACACAGACTCGGATACTTACCAGTCCCAGGCAAACTCCTGCTGTGAGCTGCTCTGCTGTCCCCGCTGCTCAGCTGGTTCTCCGCCGCTCAGCTGGTTCGCGAAGCTCTGGCTATTTTTAAACAGCCAGGCTTCCCTGTCGCAAACCAACAGACACGCTACTGCCGGCTCCCTGCAGGCTAGCAGCCAATCAGACACTCACTCAGGCTCTCACACTGCCCCCCCAGCAAACACACGCTAGGATACTTCCTCTGCAAGCAAACAAACACAGACTCGGATACTTACCCGTCCCAGGCAAACTCCTGCTGTGAGCTGCTCTGCTGTCCCCGCTGCTCAGCTGGTTCTCCGCCGCTCAGCTGGTTCGCGAAGCTCTGGCTATTTTTAAACAGCCAGGCTTCCCTGTCGCAAACCAACAGACACGCTACTGCCGGCTCCCTGCAGGCTAGCAGCCAATCAGACACTCACTCAGGCTCTCACACTGCCCCCCCAGCAAACACACGCTAGGATACTTCCTCTGCAAGCAAACAAACACAGACTCGGATACTTACCCGTCCCAGGCAAACTCCTGCTGTGAGCTGCTCTGCTGTCCCCGCTGCTCAGCTGGTTCTCCGCCGCTCAGCTGGTTCGCGAAGCTCTGGCTATTTTTAAACAGCCAGGCTTCCCTGTTGCAAACCAACAGACACGCTACTGCCCGCCCCCTGCAGGCAAGCAGCCAATCAGACACTCACTCAGGCTCTCACACTGCCCCCCCAGCAAACACACGCTCGGATACTTCCTCAGCAAGCAAACAAACACAGACTCGGATACTTACCAGTCCCAGGCAAACTGCTGCTGTGTGCTGCTTTGCTGTCCCCGCTGCTCAGCTGGTTCTCCGCCGCTCAGCTGGTTCGCGAAGCTCTGGTGATTTTTAAACAGCCAGGCTTCCCTGTCGCAAACCAACAGACACCCTACTGCCCGCTCCCTGCAGGCTAGCAGCCAATCAGACACACACTCAGGCTCTCACACTGCCCCCCCAGCAAACACACGCTCGGATACTTCCTCAGCAAGCAAACAAACAGAGACTCGGATACTTACCAGTCGAAGGCAATCTCCTGCTGTGAGCTGCTCTGCTGTCCCCGCTGCTCAGCTGGTTCTCCGCCGCTCAGCTGGTTCGCGAAGCTCTGGCTATGTTTAAACAGCCAGGCTTCCCTTTCGCAGACCAACAGACACCCTACTGCCCGCCCCCTGCAGGCTAGCAGCCAATCGGACACTCACTCAGGCTCTCACACTGCCGCCCAGCAAACACACGCTCGGATTCTTCCTCAGCAAGCAAACAAACACAGACTCGGATACTTACCAGTCCCAGGCAAACTCCTGCTGTGAGCTGCTCTGCTGTCCCCGCTGCTCAGCTGGTTCTCCGCCGCTCAGCTGGTTCGCGAAGCTCTGGCTATTTTTAAACAGCCAGGCTTCCCTGTCGCAAACCAACAGACACCCTACTGCCCGCCCCCTGCAGGCTAGCAGCCAATCGGACACTCACTCAGGCTCTCACACTGCCGCCCAGCAAACACACGCTCGGATTCTTCCTCAGCAAGCAAACAAACACAGACTCGGATACTTACCAGTCCCAGGCAAACTCCTGCTGTGAGCTGCTCTGCTGTCCCCGCTGCTCAGCTGGTTCTCCGCCGCTCAGCTGGTTCGCGAAGCTCTGGCTATTTTTAAACAGCCAGGCTTCCCTGTCGCAAACCAACAGACACCCTACTGCCCGCTCCCTGCAGACTAGCAGCCAATCAGGCACTGACTCAGGCTCTCACACTGCCCCCCCAGCAACACACACTCGGATACTTCCTCAGCAAGCAAACAAACACAGACTCGGATACTTACCAGTCCCAGGCAAACTCCTGCTGTGAGCTGCTCTGCTGTCCCCGCTGCTCAGCTGGTTCTCCGCCGCTCAGCTGGTTCGCGAAGCTCTGGCTATTTTTAAACAGCCAGGCTTCCGTGTCGCAAACCAACAGACACCCTACTGCCCGCCCCCTGCAGGCTAGCAGCCAATCAGACACTCACTCAGGTTCTCACACTGCCCCCCCAGCAAACACACGCTCGGATACTTCCTCAGCAAGCAAACAAACACAGACTCGGATACTTACCAGTCCCAGGCAAACTCCTGCTGTGAGCTGCTCTGCTGTCCCCGCTGCTCAGCTGGTTCTCCGCCGCTCAGCTGGTTCGCAAAGCTCTGGCTATTTTTAAACAGCCAGGCTTCCCTGTCGCAAACCAACAGACACGCTACTGCCGGCTCCCTGCAGGCTAGCAGCCAATCAGACACTCACTCAGGCTCTCACACTGCCCCCCCCAGCAAACACACGCTCGGATACTTCCTCTGCAAGCAAACAAACACAGACTCGGATACTTACCAGTTCAGGCAAACTGCTGCTGTGTGCTGCTTTGCTGTCCCCGCTGCTCAGCTGGTTCTCCGCCGCTCAGCTGGTTCGCGAAGCTCTGGTGATTTTTAAACAGCCAGGCTTCCCTGTTGCAAACCAACAGACACGCTACTGCCCGCCCCCTGCAGGCAAGCAGCCAATCAGACACTCACTCAGGCTCTCACACTGCCCCCCCAGCAAACACACGCTCGGATACTTCCTCAGCAAGCAAACAAACACAGACTCGGATACTTACCAGTCCCAGGCAAACTCCTGCTCTGAGCTGCTCTGCTGTCCCCGCTGCTCAGCTGGTTCCCACCGCTCAGCTGGTTCGCGAAGCTCTGGCTATGTTTAAACAGCCAGGCTTCCCTTTCGCAGACCAACAGACACCCTACTGCCCGCTCCCTGCAGACTAGCAGCCAATCAGGCACTCACTCAGGCTCTCACACTGCCCCCCCAGCAACACACGCTCCGATACTTCCTCAGCAAGCAAACAAACACAGACTCGGATACTTACCAGTCCCAGGCAAACTCCTGCTGTGTGCTGCTCTGCTGTCCCCGCTGCTCAGCTGGTTCTCCACCCCTCAGCTGGTACGGGAAGATCTGGCTATTTTTAAAGAGCCAGGCTTCCCTGTCGCAAACCAACAGACACACTACTGCCCGCCCCCTGCAGGCTAGCAGCCAATCAGACACTCACTCAGGCTCTCACACTGCCCCCCCAGCAAACACACGCTCCGATACTTCCTCAGCAAGCAAACAAACACAGACTCGGATACTTACCAGTCCCAGGCAAACTCCTGCTGTGAGCTGCTCTGCTGTCCCCGCTGCTCAGCTGGTTCTCCGCCGCTCAGCTGGTTCGCGAAGCTCTGGCTATGTTTAAACAGCCAGGCTTCCCTTTCGCAGACCAACAGACACCCTACTGCCCGCCCCCTGCAGGCTAGCAGCCAATCGGACACTCACTCAGGCTCTCACACTGCCGCCCAGCAAACACACGCTCGGATTCTTCCTCAGCAAGCAAACAAACACAGACTCGGATACTTACCAGTCCTAGGCAAACTCCTGCTGTGAGCTGCTCTGCTGTCCCCGCTGCTCAGCTGGTTCTCCGCCGCTCAGATGGTTCGCGAAGCTCTGGCTATTTTTAAACAGCCAGGCTTCCCTGTCGCAAACCAACAGACACCCTACTGCCCGCCCCCTCCAGGCTAGCAGCCAATCAGACACTCACTCAGGCTCTCACACTGCCGCCCAGCAAACACACGCTCGGATTCTTCCTCAGCAAGCAAACAAACACAGACTCGGATACTTACCAGTCCCAGGCAAACTCCTGCTGTGAGCTGCTCTGCTGTCCCCGCTGCTCAGCTGGTTCTCCGCCGCTCAGCTGGTTCGCGAAGCTCTGGCTATTTTTAAACAGCCAGGCTTCCCTGTCGCAAACCAACAGACACCCTACTGCCCGCCCCCTGCAGGCTAGCAGACAATCAGACACTCAGTCAGGTTCTCACACTGCCCCCCCAGCAAACACACGCTCGGATACTTCCTCAGCAAGCAAACAAACACAGACTCGGATACTTACCAGTCCCAGGAAAACTCCTGCTGTGAGCTGCTCTGCTGTCCCCGCTGCTCAGCTGGTTCTCCGCCGCTCAGCTGGTTCGCGAAGCTCTGGCTATTTTTAAACAGCCAGGCTTCCCTGTCGCAAACCAACAGACACGCTACTGCCGGCTCCCTGCAGGCTAGCAGCCAATCAGACACTCACTCAGGCTCTCACACTGCCCCCCCAGCAAACACACGCTCAGATACTTCCTCTGCAAGCAAACAAACACAGACTCGGATACTTACCCGTCCCAGGCAAACTCCTGCTGTGAGCTGCTCTGCTGTCCCCGCTGCTCAGCTGGTTCTCCGCCGCTCAGCTGGTTCGCGAAGCTCTGGCTATTTTTAAACAGCCAGGCTTCCCTGTTGCAAACCAACAGACACGCTACTGCCCGCCCCCTGCAGGCAAGCAGCCAATCAGACACTCACTCAGGCTCTCACACTGCCCCCCCAGCAAACACACGCTCGGATACTTCCTCAGCAAGCAAACAAACAGAGACTCGGATACTTACCAGTCCCAGGCAAACTCCTGCTGTGAGCTGCTCTGCTGTCCCCGCTGCTCAGCTGGTTCTCCGCCGCTCAGCTGGTTCGCGAAGCTCTGGCTATTTTTAAACAGCCAGGCTTCCCTGTCGCAAACCAACAGACACCCTACTGCCCGCCCCCTGCAGGCTAGCAGCCAATCGGACACTCACTCAGGCTCTCACACTGCCGCCCAGCAAACACACGCTCGGATTCTTCCTCAGCAAGCAAACAAACACAGACTCGGATACTTACCAGTCCCAGGCAAACTCCTGCTGTGAGCTGCTCTGCTGTCCCCGCTGCTCAGCTGGTTCTCCGCCGCTCAGCTGGTTCGCGAAGCTCTGGCTATTTTTAAACAGCCAGGCTTCCCTGTCGCAAACCAACAGACACCCTACTGCCCGCTCCCTGCAGACTAGCAGCCAATCAGGCACTGACTCAGGCTCTCACACTGCCCCCCCAGCAACACACACTCGGATACTTCCTCAGCAAGCAAACAAACACAGACTCGGATACTTACCAGTCCCAGGAAAACTCCTGCTGTGAGCTGCTCTGCTGTCCCCGCTGCTCAGCTGGTTCTCCGCCGCTCAGCTGGTTCGCGAAGCTCTGGCTATTTTTAAACAGCCAGGCTTCCCTGTCGCAAACCAACAGACACCATACTGCCCGCCCCCTCCAGGCTAGCAGCCAATCAGACACTCACTCAGGCTCTCACACTGCCCCCCCAGCAAACACACGCTCGGATACTTCCTCAGCAAGCAAACAAACACAGACTCGGATACTTACCAGTCCCAGGAAAACTCCTGCTGTGTGCTGCTCTGCTGTCCCCGCTGCTCAGCTGGTTCTCCGCCGCTCAGCTGGTACGCGAAGAACTGGCTATTTTTAAACAGCCATCTTCCCTGTTGCAAACCAACAGACACGCTACTGCCCGCCCCCTGCAGGCAAGCAGCCAATCAGACACTCACTAAGGCTCTCACACTGCCCCCCCAGCAAACACACGCTCGGATACTTCCTCAGCAAGCAAACAAACACAGACTCGGATACTTACCAGTCCCAGGCAAACTCCTGCTGTGAGCTGCTCTGCTGTCCCCGCTGCTCAGCTGGTTCCCACCGCTCAGCTGGTTTGCGAAGCTCTGGCTATGTTTAAACAGCCAGGCTTCCCTTTTGCAGACCAACAGACACCCTACTGCCCGCTCCCTGCAGACTAGCAGCCAATCAGGCACTCACTCAGGCTCTCACACTGCCCCCCCAGCAACACACGCTCCGATACTTCCTCAGCAAGCAAACAAACACAGACTCGGATACTTACCAGTCCCAGGCAAACTCCTGCTGTGTGCTGCTCTGCTGTCCCCGCTGCTCAGCTGGTTCTCCACCCCTCAGCTGGTACGGGAAGATCTGGCTATTTTTAAACAGCCAGGCTTCCCTGTCGCAAACCAACAGACACACTACTGCCCGCCCCCTGCAGGCTAGCAGCCAATCAGACACTCACTCAGGCTCTCACACTGCCCCCCCAGCAAACACAAGCTCCGATACTTCCTCAGCAAGCAAACAAACACTGACTCGGATACTTACCAGTCCCAGGCAAACTCCTGCTGTGAGCTGCTCTGCTGTCCCCGCTGCTCAGCTGGTTCTCCGCCGCTCAGCTGGTACGCGAAGAACTGGCTATTTTTAAACAGCCAGGCTTCCCTGTCGCAAACCAACAGACAACCTACTGCCCGCCCCCTGCAGGCTAGCAGCCAATCAGACACTCACTCAGGCTCTCACACTGCCCCCCCAGCAAACACACGCTCGGATACTTCCTCAGCAAGCAAACAAACAGAGACTCGGATACTTACCAGTCCCAGGAAAACTCCTGCTGTGTGCTGCTCTGCTGTCCCCGCTGCTCAGCTGGTTCTCCGCCGCTCAGCTGGTTCGCGAAGCTCTGGCTATTTTTAAACAGCCAGGCTTCCCTGTCGCAAACGAACAGACACGCTACTGCCCGCCCCCTGCAGGCTAGCAGCCAATCAGACACTCACTCAGGCTCTCACACTGCCGCCCAGCAAACACAAGCTCGGATTCTTCCTCAGCAAGCAAACAAACACAGACTCGGATACTTACCAGTCCCAGGCAAACTCCTGCTGTGAGCTGCTCTGCTATCCCCGCTGCTCAGCTGGTTCTCCGCCGCTCAGCTGGTTCGCGAAGCTCTGGCTATTTTTAAACAGCCAGGCTTCCCTGTCGCAAACCAACAGACACCCTACTGCCCGCCCCCTGCAGGCTAGGAGCCAATCAGACACTCACTCAGGTTCTCACACTGCCCCCCCAGCAAACACACGCTCGGATACTTCCTCAGCAAGCAAACAAACACAGACTCGGATACTCACCAGTCCCAGGCAAACTCCTGCTGTGAGCTGCTCTGCTGTCCCCGCTGCTCAGCTGGTTCTCCGCCGCTCAGCTGGTTCGCAAAGCTCTGGCTATTTTTAAACAGCCAGGCTTCCCTGTCGCAAACCAACAGACACGCTACTGCCGACTCCCTGCAGGCTAGCAGCCAATCAGACACTCACTCAGGCTCTCACACTGCCCCCCCCAGCAAACACACGCTCGGATACTTCCTCTGCAAGCAAACAAACACAGACTCGGATACTTACCAGTTCAGGCAAACTGCTGCTGTGTGCTGCTTTGCTGTCCCCGCTGCTCAGCTGGTTCTCCGCCGCTCAGCTGGTTCGCGAAGCTCTGGTGATTTTTAAACAGCCAGGCTTCCCTGTTGCAAACCAACAGACACGCTACTGCCCGCCCCCTGCAGGCAAGCAGCCAATCAGACACTCACTCAGGCTCTCACACTGCCCCCCCAGCAAACACACGCTCGGATACTTCCTCAGCAAGCAAACACACACAGACTCGGATACTTACCAGTCCCAGGCAAACTCCTGCTGTGAGCTGCTCTGCTGTCCCCGCTGCTCAGCTGGTTCCCACCGCTCAGCTGGTTCGCGAAGCTCTGGCTATGTTTAAACAGCCAGGCTTCCCTTTCGCAGACCAACAGACACCCTACTGCCCGCTCCCTGCAGGCTAGCAGCCAATCGGACACTCACTCAGGCTCTCACACTGCCGCCCAGCAAACACACGCTCGGATTCTTCCTCAGCAAGCAAACAAACACAGACTCGGATACTTACCAGTCCTAGGCAAACTCCTGCTGTGAGCTGCTCTGCTGTCCCCGCTGCTCAGCTGGTTCTCCGCCGCTCAGATGGTTCGCGAAGCTCTGGCTATTTTTAAACAGCCAGGCTTCCCTGTCGCAAACCAACAGACACCCTACTGCCCGCCCCCTCCAGGCTACCAGCCAATCAGACACTCACTCAGGCTCTCACACTGCCGCCCAGCAAACACACGCCTGGATTCTTCCTCAGCAAGCAAACAAACACAGACTCGGATACTTACCAGTCCCAGGCAAACTCCTGCTGTGAGCTGCTCTGCTGTCCCCGCTGCTCAGCTGGTTCTCCGCCGCTCAGCTGGTTCGCGAAGCTCTGGCTATTTTTAAACAGCCAGGCTTCCCTGTCGCAAACCAACAGACACCCTACTGCCCGCCCCCTGCAGGCTAGCAGCCAATCAGACACTCACTCTGGCTCTCACACTGCCCCCCCAGCAAACACACGCTCGGATACTTCCTCAGCAAGCAAACAAACACAGACTCGGATACTTACCCGTCCCAGGCAAACTCCTGCTGTGAGCTGCTCTGCTGTCCCCGCTGCTCAGCTGGTTCTCCGCCGCTCAGCTGGTTCGCGAAGCTCTGGCTATTTTTAAACAGCCAGGCTTCCCTGTCGCAAACCAACAGACACGCTACTGCCGGCTCCCTGCAGGCTAGCAGCCAATCAGACACTCACTCAGGTTCTCACACTGCCCCCCCAGCAAACACACGCTCGGATACTTCCTCTGCAAGCAAACAAACACAGACTCGGATACTTACCCGTCCCAGGCAAACTCCTGCTGTGAGCTGCTCTGCTGTCCCCGCTGCTCAGCTGGTTCTCCGCCGCTCAGCTGGTTCGCGAAGCTCTGGCTATTTTTAAACAGCCAGGCTTCCCTGTTGCAAACCAACAGACACGCTACTGCCCGCCCCCTGCAGGCAAGCAGCCAATCAGACACTCACTCAGGCTCTCACACTGCCCCCCCAGCAAACACACGCTCGGATACTTCCTCAGCAAGCAAACAAACACAGACTCGGATACTTACCAGTCCCAGGCAAACTGCTGCTGTGTGCTGCTTTGCTGTCCCCGCTGCTCAGCTGGTTCTCCGCCGCTCAGCTGGTTCGCGAAGCTCTGGTGATTTTTAAACAGCCAGGCTTCCCTGTCGCAAACCAACAGACACCCTACTGCCCGCTCCCTGCAGGCTAGCAGCCAATCAGACACTCACTCAGGCTCTCACACTGCCCCCCCAGCAAACACACGCTCGGATACTTCCTCAGCAAGCAAACAAACAGAGACTCGGATACTTACCAGTCCCAGGCAAACTCCTGCTGTGAGCTGCTCTGCTGTCCCCGCTGCTCAGCTGGTTCTCCGCCGCTCAGCTGGTTCGCGAAGCTCTGGCTATGTTTAAACAGCCAGGCTTCCCTTTCGCAGACCAACAGACACCCTACTGCCCGCTCCCTGCAGACTAGCAGCCAATCAGGCACTCACTCAGGCTCTCACACTGCCCCCGCAGCAAACACACGCTCCGATACTTCCTCAGCAAGCAAACAAACACAGACTCGGATACTTACCAGTCCCAGGCAAACTCCTTCTGTGTGCTGCTCTGCTGTCCCCGCTGCTCAGCTGGTTCTCCGCCGCTCAGCTGGTACGCGAAGAACTGGCTATTTTTAAACAGCCAGGCTTCCCTGTCGCAAACCAACAGACACCCTACTGCCCGCCCCCTGCAGGCTAGCAGCCAATCAGACACTCACTCAGGCTCTCACACTGCCCCCCCAGCAAACACACGCTCGGATACTTCCTCAGCAAGCAAACAAACACAGACTCGGATACTTACCAGTCCCAGGAAAACTCCTGCTGTGTGCTGCTCTGCTGTCCCCGCTGCTCAGCTGGTTCTCCGCCGCTCAGCTGGTTCGCGAAGCTCTGGCTATTTTTAAACAGCCAGGATTCCCTGTCGCAAACCAACAGACACGCTACTGCCCGCCCCCTGCAGGCTAGCAGCCAATCAGACACTCACTCAGGCTCTCACACTGCCGCCCAGCAAACACACGCTCGGATTCTTCCTCAGCAAGCAAACAAACACAGACTCGGATACTTACCAGTCCCAGGCAAACTCCTGCTGTGAGCTGCTCTGCTGTCCCCGCTGCTCAGCTGGTTCTCTGCCGCTCAGCTGGTTCGCGAAGCTCTGGCTATTTTTCAACAGCCAGGCTTCCCTGTCGCAAACCAACAGACACCCTACTGCCCGCTCCCTGCGGCTAGCAGCCAATCAGACACTCACTCAGGCTCTCACACTGCCCCCCCAGCAAACACACGCTCGGATACTTCCTCAGCAAGCAAACAAACACAGACTCGGATAATTACCAGTCTCAGGAAAACTCCTGCTGTGTGCTGCTCTGCTGTCCCCGCTGCTCAGCTGGTTCTCCGCCGCTCAGCTGGTTCGCGAAGCTCTGGCTATTTTTAAACAGCCAGGCTTCCCTGTCGCAAACCAGCAGACACGCTACTGCCCGCCCCCTGCAGGCTAGCAGCCAATCAGACACTCACTCAGGCTCTCACACTGCCGCCCAGCAAACACACGCTCGGATTCTTCCTCAGCAAGCAAACAAACACAGACTCGGATACTTACCAGTCCCAGGCAAACTCCTGCTGTGAGCTGCTCTGCTGTCCCCGCTGCTCAGCTGGTTCTCCGCCGCTCAGCTGGTTCGCGAAGCTCTGGCTATTTTTAAACAGCCAGGCTTCCCTGTCGCAAACCAACAGACACCCTACTGCCCGCCCCCTGCAGGCTAGCAGACAATCAGACACTCACTCAGGTTCTCACACTGCCCCCCCAGCAAACACACGCTCGGATACTTCCTCAGCAAGCAAACAAACACAGACTCGGATACTTACCAGTCCCAGGCAAACTCCTGCTGTGAGCTGCTCTGCTGTCCCCGCTGCTCAGCTGGTTCTCCGCCGCTCAGCTGGTTCGCGAAGCTCTGGCTATTTTTAAACAGCCAGGCTTCCCTGTCGCAAACCAACAGACACGCTACTGCCGGCTCCCTGCAGGCTAGCAGCCAATCAGACACTCACTCAGGCTCTCACACTGCCCCCCCAGCAAACACACGCTAGGATACTTCCTCTGCAAGCAAACAAACACAGACTCGGATACTTACCCGTCCCAGGCAAACTCCTGCTGTGAGCTGCTCTGCTGTCCCCGCTGCTCAGCTGGTTCTCCGCCGCTCAGCTGGTTCGCGAAGCTCTGGCTATTTTTAAACAGCCAGGCTTCCCTGTCGCAAACCAACAGACACGCTACTGCCGGCTCCCTGCAGGCTAGCAGCCAATCAGACACTCACTCAGGCTCTCACACTGCCCCCCCAGCAAACACACGCTAGGATACTTCCTCTGCAAGCAAACAAACACAGACTCGGATACTTACCCGTCCCAGGCAAACTCCTGCTGTGAGCTGCTCTGCTGTCCCCGCTGCTCAGCTGGTTCTCCGCCGCTCAGCTGGTTCGCGAAGCTCTGGCTATTTTTAAACAGCCAGGCTTCCCTGTTGCAAACCAACAGACACGCTACTGCCCGCCCCCTGCAGGCAAGCAGCCAATCAGACACTCACTCAGGCTCTCACACTGCCCCCCCAGCAAACACACGCTCGGATACTTCCTCAGCAAGCAAACAAACACAGACTCGGATACTTACCAGTCCCAGGCAAACTGCTGCTGTGTGCTGCTTTGCTGTCCCCGCTGCTCAGCTGGTTCTCCGCCGCTCAGCTGGTTCGCGAAGCTCTGGTGATTTTTAAACAGCCAGGCTTCCCTGTCGCAAACCAACAGACACCCTACTGCCCGCTCCCTGCAGGCTAGCAGCCAATCAGACACTCACTCAGGCTCTCACACTGCCCCCCCAGCAAACACACGCTCGGATACTTCCTCAGCAAGCAAACAAACAGAGACTCGGATACTTACCAGTCGAAGGCAAACTCCTGCTGTGAGCTGCTCTGCTGTCCCCGCTGCTCAGCTGGTTCTCCGCCGCTCAGCTGGTTCGCGAAGCTCTGGCTATGTTTAAACAGCCAGGCTTCCCTTTCGCAGACCAACAGACACCCTACTGCCCGCCCCCTGCAGGCTAGCAGCCAATCGGACACTCACTCAGGCTCTCACACTGCCGCCCAGCAAACACACGCTCGGATTCTTCCTCAGCAAGCAAACAAACACAGACTCGGATACTTACCAGTCCTAGGCAAACTCCTGCTGTGAGCTGCTCTGCTGTCCCCGCTGCTCAGCTGGTTCTCCGCCGCTCAGATGGTTCGCGAAGCTCTGGCTATTTTTAAACAGCCAGGCTTCCCTGTCACAAACCAACAGACACCCTACTGCCCGCCCCCTCCAGGCTAGCAGCCAATCAGACACTGACTCAGGCTCTCACACTGCCGCCCAGCAAACACACGCTCGAATACTTCCTCAGCAAGCAAACAAACAGAGACTCGGATACTTACCAGTCCCAGGCAAACTCCTGCTGTGAGCTGCTCTGCTGTCCCCGCTGCTCAGCTGGTTCTCCGCCGCTCAGCTGGTTCGCGAAGCTCTGGCTATGTTTAAACAGCCAGGCTTCCCTTTCGCAGACCAACAGACACCCTACTGCCCGCTCCCTGCAGACTAGCAGCCAATCAGGCACTCACTCAGGCTCTCACACTGCCCCCCCAGCAAACACACGCTCCGATACTTCCTCAGCAAGCAAACAAACACAGACTCGGATACTTACCAGTCCCAGGCAAACTCCTGCTGTGAGCTGCTCTGCTGTCCCCGCTGCTCAGCTGGTTCTCCGCCGCTCAGCTGGTTCGCGAAGCTCTGGCTATTTTTAAACAGCCAGGCTTCCCTGTTGCAAACCAACAGACACGCTACTGCCCGCCCCCTGCAGGCAAGCAGCCAATCAGACACTCACTCAGGCTCTCACACTGCCCCCCCAGCAAACACACGCTCGGATACTTCCTCAGCAAGCAAACAAACACAGACTCGGATACTTACCAGTCCCAGGCAAACTGCTGCTGTGTGCTGCTTTGCTGTCCCCGCTGCTCAGCTGGTTCTCCGCCGCTCAGCTGGTTCGCGAAGCTCTGGTGATTTTTAAACAGCCAGGCTTCCCTGTCGCAAACCAACAGACACCCTACTGCCCGCTCCCTGCAGGCTAGCAGCCAATCAGACACTCACTCAGGCTCTCACACTGCCCCCCCAGCAAACACACGCTCGGATACTTCCTCAGCAAGCAAACAAACAGAGACTCGGATACTTACCAGTCGAAGGCAAACTCCTGCTGTGAGCTGCTCTGCTGTCCCCGCTGCTCAGCTGGTTCTCCGCCGCTCAGCTGGTTCGCGAAGCTCTGGCTATGTTTAAACAGCCAGGCTTCCCTTTCGCAGACCAACAGACACCCTACTGCCCGCCCCCTGCAGGCTAGCAGCCAATCGGACACTCACTCAGGCTCTCACACTGCCGCCCAGCAAACACACGCCTGGATTCTTCCTCAGCAAGCAAACAAACACAGACTCGGATACTTACCAGTCCCAGGCAAACTCCTGCTGTGAGCTGCTCTGCTGTCCCCGCTGCTCAGCTGGTTCTCCGCCGCTCAGCTGGTTCGCGAAGCTCTGGCTATTTTTAAACAGCCAGGCTTCCCTGTCGCAAACCAACAGACACCCTACTGCCCGCCCCCTGCAGGCTAGCAGCCAATCAGACACTCACTCTGGCTCTCACACTGCCCCCCCAGCAAACACACGCTCGGATACTTCCTCAGCAAGCAAACAAACACAGACTCGGATACTTACCCGTCCCAGGCAAACTCCTGCTGTGAGCTGCTCTGCTGTCCCCGCTGCTCAGCTGGTTCTCCGCCGCTCAGCTGGTTCGCGAAGCTCTGGCTATTTTTAAACAGCCAGGCTTCCCTGTCGCAAACCAACAGACACGCTACTGCCGGCTCCCTGCAGGCTAGCAGCCAATCAGACACTCACTCAGGTTCTCACACTGCCCCCCCAGCAAACACACGCTCGGATACTTCCTCTGCAAGCAAACAAACACAGACTCGGATACTTACCCGTCCCAGGCAAACTCCTGCTGTGAGCTGCTCTGCTGTCCCCGCTGCTCAGCTGGTTCTCCGCCGCTCAGCTGGTTCGCGAAGCTCTGGCTATTTTTAAACAGCCAGGCTTCCCTGTTGCAAACCAACAGACACGCTACTGCCCGCCCCCTGCAGGCAAGCAGCCAATCAGACACTCACTCAGGCTCTCACACTGCCCCCCCAGCAAACACACGCTCGGATACTTCCTCAGCAAGCAAACAAACACAGACTCGGATACTTACCAGTCCCAGGCAAACTGCTGCTGTGTGCTGCTTTGCTGTCCCCGCTGCTCAGCTGGTTCTCCGCCGCTCAGCTGGTTCGCGAAGCTCTGGTGATTTTTAAACAGCCAGGCTTCCCTGTCGCAAACCAACAGACACCCTACTGCCCGCTCCCTGCAGGCTAGCAGCCAATCAGACACTCACTCAGGCTCTCACACTGCCCCCCCAGCAAACACACGCTCGGATACTTCCTCAGCAAGCAAACAAACAGAGACTCGGATACTTACCAGTCCCAGGCAAACTCCTGCTGTGAGCTGCTCTGCTGTCCCCGCTGCTCAGCTGGTTCTCCGCCGCTCAGCTGGTTCGCGAAGCTCTGGCTATGTTTAAACAGCCAGGCTTCCCTTTCGCAGACCAACAGACACCCTACTGCCCGCTCCCTGCAGACTAGCAGCCAATCAGGCACTCACTCAGGCTCTCACACTGCCCCCGCAGCAAACACACGCTCCGATACTTCCTCAGCAAGCAAACAAACACAGACTCGGATACTTACCAGTCCCAGGCAAACTCCTTCTGTGTGCTGCTCTGCTGTCCCCGCTGCTCAGCTGGTTCTCCGCCGCTCAGCTGGTACGCGAAGAACTGGCTATTTTTAAACAGCCAGGCTTCCCTGTCGCAAACCAACAGACACCCTACTGCCCGCCCCCTGCAGGCTAGCAGCCAATCAGACACTCACTCAGGCTCTCACACTGCCCCCCCAGCAAACACACGCTCGGATACTTCCTCAGCAAGCAAACAAACACAGACTCGGATACTTACCAGTCCCAGGAAAACTCCTGCTGTGTGCTGCTCTGCTGTCCCCGCTGCTCAGCTGGTTCTCCGCCGCTCAGCTGGTTCGCGAAGCTCTGGCTATTTTTAAACAGCCAGGATTCCCTGTCGCAAACCAACAGACACGCTACTGCCCGCCCCCTGCAGGCTAGCAGCCAATCAGACACTCACTCAGGCTCTCACACTGCCGCCCAGCAAACACACGCTCGGATTCTTCCTCAGCAAGCAAACAAACACAGACTCGGATACTTACCAGTCCCAGGCAAACTCCTGCTGTGAGCTGCTCTGCTGTCCCCGCTGCTCAGCTGGTTCTCTGCCGCTCAGCTGGTTCGCGAAGCTCTGGCTATTTTTCAACAGCCAGGCTTCCCTGTCGCAAACCAACAGACACCCTACTGCCCGCTCCCTGCGGCTAGCAGCCAATCAGACACTCACTCAGGCTCTCACACTGCCCCCCCAGCAAACACACGCTCGGATACTTCCTCAGCAAGCAAACAAACACAGACTCGGATAATTACCAGTCTCAGGAAAACTCCTGCTGTGTGCTGCTCTGCTGTCCCCGCTGCTCAGCTGGTTCTCCGCCGCTCAGCTGGTTCGCGAAGCTCTGGCTATTTTTAAACAGCCAGGCTTCCCTGTCGCAAACCAGCAGACACGCTACTGCCCGCCCCCTGCAGGCTAGCAGCCAATCAGACACTCACTCAGGCTCTCACACTGCCGCCCAGCAAACACACGCTCGGATTCTTCCTCAGCAAGCAAACAAACACAGACTCGGATACTTACCAGTCCCAGGCAAACTCCTGCTGTGAGCTGCTCTGCTGTCCCCGCTGCTCAGCTGGTTCTCCGCCGCTCAGCTGGTTCGCGAAGCTCTGGCTATTTTTAAACAGCCAGGCTTCCCTGTCGCAAACCAACAGACACCCTACTGCCCGCCCCCTGCAGGCTAGCAGACAATCAGACACTCACTCAGGTTCTCACACTGCCCCCCCAGCAAACACACGCTCGGATACTTCCTCAGCAAGCAAACAAACACAGACTCGGATACTTACCAGTCCCAGGCAAACTCCTGCTGTGAGCTGCTCTGCTGTCCCCGCTGCTCAGCTGGTTCTCCGCCGCTCAGCTGGTTCGCGAAGCTCTGGCTATTTTTAAACAGCCAGGCTTCCCTGTCGCAAACCAACAGACACGCTACTGCCGGCTCCCTGCAGGCTAGCAGCCAATCAGACACTCACTCAGGCTCTCACACTGCCCCCCCAGCAAACACACGCTAGGATACTTCCTCTGCAAGCAAACAAACACAGACTCGGATACTTACCCGTCCCAGGCAAACTCCTGCTGTGAGCTGCTCTGCTGTCCCCGCTGCTCAGCTGGTTCTCCGCCGCTCAGCTGGTTCGCGAAGCTCTGGCTATTTTTAAACAGCCAGGCTTCCCTGTCGCAAACCAACAGACACGCTACTGCCGGCTCCCTGCAGGCTAGCAGCCAATCAGACACTCACTCAGGCTCTCACACTGCCCCCCCAGCAAACACACGCTAGGATACTTCCTCTGCAAGCAAACAAACACAGACTCGGATACTTACCCGTCCCAGGCAAACTCCTGCTGTGAGCTGCTCTGCTGTCCCCGCTGCTCAGCTGGTTCTCCGCCGCTCAGCTGGTTCGCGAAGCTCTGGCTATTTTTAAACAGCCAGGCTTCCCTGTTGCAAACCAACAGACACGCTACTGCCCGCCCCCTGCAGGCAAGCAGCCAATCAGACACTCACTCAGGCTCTCACACTGCCCCCCCAGCAAACACACGCTCGGATACTTCCTCAGCAAGCAAACAAACACAGACTCGGATACTTACCAGTCCCAGGCAAACTGCTGCTGTGTGCTGCTTTGCTGTCCCCGCTGCTCAGCTGGTTCTCCGCCGCTCAGCTGGTTCGCGAAGCTCTGGTGATTTTTAAACAGCCAGGCTTCCCTGTCGCAAACCAACAGACACCCTACTGCCCGCTCCCTGCAGGCTAGCAGCCAATCAGACACTCACTCAGGCTCTCACACTGCCCCCCCAGCAAACACACGCTCGGATACTTCCTCAGCAAGCAAACAAACAGAGACTCGGATACTTACCAGTCGAAGGCAAACTCCTGCTGTGAGCTGCTCTGCTGTCCCCGCTGCTCAGCTGGTTCTCCGCCGCTCAGCTGGTTCGCGAAGCTCTGGCTATGTTTAAACAGCCAGGCTTCCCTTTCGCAGACCAACAGACACCCTACTGCCCGCCCCCTGCAGGCTAGCAGCCAATCGGACACTCACTCAGGCTCTCACACTGCCGCCCAGCAAACACACGCTCGGATTCTTCCTCAGCAAGCAAACAAACACAGACTCGGATACTTACCAGTCCTAGGCAAACTCCTGCTGTGAGCTGCTCTGCTGTCCCCGCTGCTCAGCTGGTTCTCCGCCGCTCAGATGGTTCGCGAAGCTCTGGCTATTTTTAAACAGCCAGGCTTCCCTGTCACAAACCAACAGACACCCTACTGCCCGCCCCCTCCAGGCTAGCAGCCAATCAGACACTGACTCAGGCTCTCACACTGCCGCCCAGCAAACACACGCTCGAATACTTCCTCAGCAAGCAAACAAACAGAGACTCGGATACTTACCAGTCCCAGGCAAACTCCTGCTGTGAGCTGCTCTGCTGTCCCCGCTGCTCAGCTGGTTCTCCGCCGCTCAGCTGGTTCGCGAAGCTCTGGCTATGTTTAAACAGCCAGGCTTCCCTTTCGCAGACCAACAGACACCCTACTGCCCGCTCCCTGCAGACTAGCAGCCAATCAGGCACTCACTCAGGCTCTCACACTGCCCCCCCAGCAAACACACGCTCCGATACTTCCTCAGCAAGCAAACAAACACAGACTCGGATACTTACCAGTCCCAGGCAAACTCCTGCTGTGAGCTGCTCTGCTGTCCCCGCTGCTCAGCTGGTTCTCCGCCGCTCAGCTGGTTCGCGAAGCTCTGGCTATTTTTAAACAGCCAGGCTTCCCTGTTGCAAACCAACAGACACGCTACTGCCCGCCCCCTGCAGGCAAGCAGCCAATCAGACACTCACTCAGGCTCTCACACTGCCCCCCCAGCAAACACACGCTCGGATACTTCCTCAGCAAGCAAACAAACACAGACTCGGATACTTACCAGTCCCAGGCAAACTGCTGCTGTGTGCTGCTTTGCTGTCCCCGCTGCTCAGCTGGTTCTCCGCCGCTCAGCTGGTTCGCGAAGCTCTGGTGATTTTTAAACAGCCAGGCTTCCCTGTCGCAAACCAACAGACACCCTACTGCCCGCTCCCTGCAGGCTAGCAGCCAATCAGACACTCACTCAGGCTCTCACACTGCCCCCCCAGCAAACACACGCTCGGATACTTCCTCAGCAAGCAAACAAACAGAGACTCGGATACTTACCAGTCGAAGGCAAACTCCTGCTGTGAGCTGCTCTGCTGTCCCCGCTGCTCAGCTGGTTCTCCGCCGCTCAGCTGGTTCGCGAAGCTCTGGCTATGTTTAAACAGCCAGGCTTCCCTTTCGCAGACCAACAGACACCCTACTGCCCGCCCCCTGCAGGCTAGCAGCCAATCGGACACTCACTCAGGCTCTCACACTGCCGCCCAGCAAACACACGCTCGGATTCTTCCTCAGCAAGCAAACAAACACAGACTCGGATACTTACCAGTCCTAGGCAAACTCCTGCTGTGAGCTGCTCTGCTGTCCCCGCTGCTCAGCTGGTTCTCCGCCGCTCAGATGGTTCGCGAAGCTCTGGCTATTTTTAAACAGCCAGGCTTCCCTGTCACAAACCAACAGACACCCTACTGCCCGCCCCCTCCAGGCTAGCAGCCAATCAGACACTGACTCAGGCTCTCACACTGCCGCCCAGCAAACACACGCTCGAATACTTCCTCAGCAAGCAAACAAACAGAGACTCGGATACTTACCAGTCCCAGGCAAACTCCTGCTGTGAGCTGCTCTGCTGTCCCCGCTGCTCAGCTGGTTCTCCGCCGCTCAGCTGGTTCGCGAAGCTCTGGCTATGTTTAAACAGCCAGGCTTCCCTTTCGCAGACCAACAGACACCCTACTGCCCGCTCCCTGCAGACTAGCAGCCAATCAGGCACTCACTCAGGCTCTCACACTGCCCCCCCAGCAAACACACGCTCCGATACTTCCTCAGCAAGCAAACAAACACAGACTCGGATACTTACCAGTCCCAGGCAAACTCCTGCTGTGAGCTGCTCTGCTGTCCCCGCTGCTCAGCTGGTTCTCCGCCGCTCAGCTGGTTCGCGAAGCTCTGGCTATTTTTAAACAGCCAGGCTTCCCTGTCGCAAACCAACAGACACCCTACTGCCCGCCCCCTGCAGGCTAGCAGCCAATCGGACACTCACTCAGGCTCTCACACTGCCGCCCAGCAAACACACGCCTGGATTCTTCCTCAGCAAGCAAACAAACACAGACTCGGATACTTACCAGTCCCAGGCAAACTCCTGCTGTGAGCTGCTCTGCTGTCCCCGCTGCTCAGCTGGTTCCCCGCCGCTCAGCTGGTTCGCGAAGCTCTGGCTATTTTTAAACAGCCAGGCTTCCCTGTTGCAAACCAACAGACACGCTACTGCCCGCCCCCTGCAGGCAAGCAGCCAATCAGACACTCACTCAGGCTCTCACACTGCCCCCCCAGCAAACACACGCTCGGATACTTCCTCAGCAAGCAAACAAACACAGACTCGGATACTTACCAGTCCCAGGCAAACTGCTGCTGTGTGCTGCTTTGCTGTCCCCGCTGCTCAGCTGGTTCTCCGCCGCTCAGCTGGTTCGCGAAGCTCTGGTGATTTTTAAACAGCCAGGCTTCCCTGTCGCAAACCAACAGACACCCTACTGCCCGCTCCCTGCAGGCTAGCAGCCAATCAGACACTCACTCAGGCTCTCACACTGCCCCCCCAGCAAACACACGCTCGGATACTTCCTCAGCAAGCAAACAAACAGAGACTCGGATACTTACCAGTCGAAGGCAAACTCCTGCTGTGAGCTGCTCTGCTGTCCCCGCTGCTCAGCTGGTTCTCCGCCGCTCAGCTGGTTCGCGAAGCTCTGGCTATGTTTAAACAGCCAGGCTTCCCTTTCGCAGACCAACAGACACCCTACTGCCCGCCCCCTGCAGGCTAGCAGCCAATCGGACACTCACTCAGGCTCTCACACTGCCGCCCAGCAAACACACGCTCGGATTCTTCCTCAGCAAGCAAACAAACACAGACTCGGATACTTACCAGTCCTAGGCAAACTCCTGCTGTGAGCTGCTCTGCTGTCCCCGCTGCTCAGCTGGTTCTCCGCCGCTCAGATGGTTCGCGAAGCTCTGGCTATTTTTAAACAGCCAGGCTTCCCTGTCACAAACCAACAGACACCCTACTGCCCGCCCCCTCCAGGCTAGCAGCCAATCAGACACTGACTCAGGCTCTCACACTGCCGCCCAGCAAACACACGCTCGAATACTTCCTCAGCAAGCAAACAAACAGAGACTCGGATACTTACCAGTCCCAGGCAAACTCCTGCTGTGAGCTGCTCTGCTGTCCCCGCTGCTCAGCTGGTTCTCCGCCGCTCAGCTGGTTCGCGAAGCTCAGGCTATGTTTAAACAGCCAGGCTTCCCTTTCGCAGACCAACAGACACCCTACTGCCCGCTCCCTGCAGACTAGCAGCCAATCAGGCACTCACTCAGGCTCTCACACTGCCCCCCCAGCAAACACACGCTCCGATACTTCCTCAGCAAGCAAACAAACACAGACTCGGATACTTACCAGTCCCAGGCAAACTCCTGCTGTGAGCTGCTCTGCTGTCCCCGCTGCTCAGCTGGTTCTCCGCCGCTCAGCTGGTTCGCGAAGCTCTGGCTATTTTTAAACAGCCAGGCTTCCCTGTCGCAAACCAACAGACACCCTACTGCCCGCCCCCTGCAGGCTAGCAGCCAATCGGACACTCACTCAGGCTCTCACACTGCCGCCCAGCAAACACACGCTCGGATTCTTCCTCAGCAAGCAAACAAACACAGACTCGGATACTTACCAGTCCCAGGCAAACTCCTGCTGTGAGCTGCTCTGCTGTCCCCGCTGCTCAGCTGGTTCTCCGCCGCTCAGCTGGTTCGCGAAGCTCTGGCTATTTTTAAACAGCCAGGCTTCCCTGTCGCAAACCAACAGACACCCTACTGCCCGCTCCCTGCAGACTAGCAGCCAATCAGGCACTGACTCAGGCTCTCACACTGCCCCCCCAGCAACACACACTCGGATACTTCCTCAGCAAGCAAACAAACACAGACTCGGATACTTACCAGTCCCAGGAAAACTCCTGCTGTGAGCTGCTCTGCTGTCCCCGCTGCTCAGCTGGTTCTCCGCCGCTCAGCTGGTTCGCGAAGCTCTGGCTATTTTTAAACAGCCAGGCTTCCGTGTCGCAAACCAACAGACACCCTACTGCCCGCCCCCTGCAGGCTAGCAGCCAATCAGACACTCACTCAGGTTCTCACACTGCCCCCCCAGCAAACACACGCTCGGATACTTCCTCAGCAAGCAAACAAACACAGACTCGGATACTTACCAGTCCCAGGCAAACTCCTGCTGTGAGCTGCTCTGCTGTCCCCGCTGCTCAGCTGGTTCTCCGCCGCTCAGCTGGTTCGCAAAGCTCTGGCTATTTTTAAACAGCCAGGCTTCCCTGTCGCAAACCAACAGACACGCTACTGCCGGCTCCCTGCAGGCTAGCAGCCAATCAGACACTCACTCAGGCTCTCACACTGCCCCCCCCAGCAAACACACGCTCGGATACTTCCTCTGCAAGCAAACAAACACAGACTCGGATACTTACCAGTTCAGGCAAACTGCTGCTGTGTGCTGCTTTGCTGTCCCCGCTGCTCAGCTGGTTCTCCGCCGCTCAGCTGGTTCGCGAAGCTCTGGTGATTTTTAAACAGCCAGGCTTCCCTGTTGCAAACCAACAAACACGCTACTGCCCGCCCCCTGCAGGCAAGCAGCCAATCAGACACTCACTCAGGCTCTCACACTGCCCCCCCAGCAAACACACGCTCGGATACTTCCTCAGCAAGCAAACAAACACAGACTCGGATACTTACCAGTCCCAGGCAAACTCCTGCTGTGAGCTGCTCTGCTGTCCCCGCTGCTCAGCTGGTTCCCACCGCTCAGCTGGTTCGCGAAGCTCTGGCTATGTTTAAACAGCCAGGCTTCCCTTTCGCAGACCAACAGACACCCTACTGCCCGCTCCCTGCAGACTAGCAGCCAATCAGGCACTCACTCAGGCTCTCACACTGCCCCCCCAGCAACACACGCTCCGATACTTCCTCAGCAAGCAAACAAACACAGACTCGGATACTTACCAGTCCCAGGCAAACTCCTGCTGTGTGCTGCTCTGCTGTCCCCGCTGCTCAGCTGGTTCTCCACCCCTCAGCTGGTACGGGAAGATCTGGCTATTTTTAAACAGCCAGGCTTCCCTGTCGCAAACCAACAGACACACTACTGCCCACCCCCTGCAGGCTAGCAGCCAATCAGACACTCACTCAGGCTCTCACACTGCCCCCCCAGCAAACACACGCTCCGATACTTCCTCAGCAAGCAAACAAACACAGACTCGGATACTTACCAGTCCCAGGCAAACTCCTGCTGTGAGCTGCTCTGCTGTCCCCGCTGCTCAGCTGGTTCTCCGCCGCTCAGCTGGTTCGCGAAGCTCTGGCTATGTTTAAACAGCCAGGCTTCCCTTTCGCAGACCAACAGACACCCTACTGCCCGCCCCCTGCAGGCTAGCAGCCAATCGGACACTCACTCAGGCTCTCACACTGCCGCCCAGCAAACACACGCTCGGATTCTTCCTCAGCAAGCAAACAAACACAGACTCGGATACTTACCAGTCCTAGGCAAACTCCTGCTGTGAGCTGCTCTGCTGTCCCCGCTGCTCAGCTGGTTCTCCGCCGCTCAGATGGTTCGCGAAGCTCTGGCTATTTTTAAACAGCCAGGCTTCCCTGTCGCAAACCAACAGACACCCTACTGCCCGCCCCCTCCAGGCTAGCAGCCAATCAGACACTCACTCAGGCTCTCACACTGCCGCCCAGCAAACACACGCTCGGATTCTTCCTCAGCAAGCAAACAAACACAGACTCGGACACTTACCAGTTCCAGGCAAACTCCTGCTGTGAGCTGCTCTGCTGTCCCCGCTGCTCAGCTGGTTCTCCGCCGCTCAGCTGGTTCGCGAAGCTCTGGCTATTTTTAAACAGCCAGGCTTCCCTGTCGCAAACCAACAGACACCCTACTGCCCGCCCCCTGCAGGCTAGCAGACAATCAGACACTCAGTCAGGTTCTCACACTGCCCCCCCAGCAAACACACGCTCGGATACTTCCTCAGCAAGCAAACAAACACAGACTCGGATACTTACCAGTCCCAGGCAAACTCCTGCTGTGAGCTGCTCTGCTGTCCCCGCTGCTCAGCTGGTTCTCCGCCGCTCAGCTGGTTCGTGAAGCTCTGGCTATTTTTAAACAGCCAGGCTTCCCTGTTGCAAACCAACAGACACGCTACTGCCCGCCCCCTGCAGGCAAGCAGCCAATCAGACACTCACTCAGGCTCTCACACTGCCCCCCCAGCAAACACACGCTCGGATACTTCCTCAGCAAGCAAACAAACAGAGACTCGGATACTTACCAGTCCCAGGCAAACTCCTTCTGTGAGCTGCTCTGCTGTCCCCGCTGCTCAGCTGGTTCTCCACCGCTCAGCTGGTTCGCGAAGCTCTGGCTATTTTTAAACAGCCAGGCTTCCCTGTCGCAAACCAACAGACACCATACTGCCCGCCCCCTCCAGGCTAGCAGCCAATCAGACACTCACTCAGGCTCTCACACTGCCCCCCCAGCAAACACACGCTCGGATACTTCCTCAGCAAGCAAACAAACACAGACTCGGATACTTACCAGTCCCAGGAAAACTCCTGCTGTGTGCTGCTCTGCTGTCCCCGCTGCTCAGCTGGTTCTCCGCCGCTCAGCTGGTACGCGAAGAACTGGCTATTTTTAAACAGCCATCTTCCCTGTCGCAAACCAACAGACACCCTACTGCCCGCCCCCTGCAGGCTAGCAGCCAATCAGACACTCACTCAGGCTCTCACACTGCCCCCCCAGCAAACACACGCTCGGATACTTCCTCAGCAAGCAAACAAACACAGACTCGGATACTTACCAGTCCCAGGAAAACTCCTGCTGTGAGCTGCTCTGCTGTCCCCGCTGCTCAGCTGGTTCTCCGCCGCTCAGCTGGTTCGCGAAGCTCTGGCTATTTTTAAACAGCCAGGCTTCCCTGTTGCAAACCAACAGACACGCTACTGCCCGCCCCCTGCAGGCAAGCAGCCAATCAGACACTCACTCAGGCTCTCACACTGCCCCCCCAGCAAACACACGCTCGGATACTTCCTCAGCAAGCAAACAAACACAGACTCGGATACTTACCAGTCCCAGGCAAACTCCTGCTGTGAGCTGCTCTGCTGTCCCCGCTGCTCAGCTGGTTCCCACCGCTCAGCTGGTTCGCGAAGCTCTGGCTATGTTTAAACAGCCAGGCTTCCCTTTTGCAGACCAACAGACACCCTACTGCCCGCTCCCTGCAGACTAGCAGCCAATCAGGCACTCACTCAGGCTCTCACACTGCCCCCCCAGCAACACACGCTCCGATACTTCCTCAGCAAGCAAACAAACACAGACTCGGATACTTACCAGTCCCAGGCAAACTCCTGCTGTGTGCTGCTCTGCTGTCCCCGCTGCTCAGCTGGTTCTCCACCCCTCAGCTGGTACGGGAAGATCTGGCTATTTTTAAACAGCCAGGCTTCCCTGTCGCAAACCAACAGACACACTACTGCCCGCCCCCTGCAGGCTAGCAGCCAATCAGACACTCACTCAGGCTCTCACACTGCCCCCCCAGCAAACACACGCTCCGATACTTCCTCAGCAAGCAAACAAACACTGACTCGGATACTTACCAGTCCCAGGCAAACTCCTGCTGTGAGCTGCTCTGCTGTCCCCGCTGCTCAGCTGGTTCTCCGCCGCTCAGCTGGTACGCGAAGAACTGGCTATTATTAAACAGCCAGGCTTCCCTGTCGCAAACCAACAGACAACCTACTGCCCGCCCCCTGCAGGCTAGCAGCCAATCAGACACTCACTCAGGCTCTCACACTGCCCCCCCAGCAAACACACGCTCGGATACTTCCTCAGCAAGCAAACAAACAGAGACTCGGATACTTACCAGTCCCAGGAAAACTCCTGCTGTGTGCTGCTCTGCTGTCCCCGCTGCTCAGCTGGTTCTCCGCCGCTCAGCTGGTTCGCGAAGCTCTGGCTATTTTTAAACAGCCAGGCTTCCCTGTCTCAAACCAACAGACACGCTACTGCCCGCCCCCTGCAGGCTAGCAGCCAATCAGACACTCACTCAGGCTCTCACACTGCCGCCCAGCAAACACAAGCTCGGATTCTTCCTCAGCAAGCAAACAAACACAGACTCGGATACTTACCAGTCCCAGGCAAACTCCTGCTGTGAGCTGCTCTGCTATCCCCGCTGCTCAGCTGGTTCTCCGCCGCTCAGCTGGTTCGCGAAGCTCTGGCTATTTTTAAACAGCCAGGCTTCCCTGTCGCAAACCAACAGACACCCTACTGCCCGCCCCCTGCAGGCTAGGAGCCAATCAGACACTCACTCAGGTTCTCACACTGCCCCCCCAGCAAACACACGCTCGGATACTTCCTCAGCAAGCAAACAAACACAGACTCGGATACTTACCAGTCCCAGGCAAACTCCTGCTGTGAGCTGCTCTGCTGTCCCCGCTGCTCAGCTGGTTCTCCGCCGCTCAGCTGGTTCGCAAAGCTCTGGCTATTTTTAAACAGCCAGGCTTCCCTGTCGCAAACCAACAGACACGCTACTGCCGGCTCCCTGCAGGCTAGCAGCCAATCAGACACTCACTCAGGCTCTCACACTGCCCCCCCCAGCAAACACACGCTCGGATACTTCCTCTGCAAGCAAACAAACACAGACTCGGATACTTACCAGTTCAGGCAAACTGCTGCTGTGTGCTGCTTTGCTGTCCCCGCTGCTCAGCTGGTTCTCCGCCGCTCAGCTGGTTCGCGAAGCTCTGGTGATTTTTAAACAGCCAGGCTTCCCTGTTGCAAACCAACAGACACGCTACTGCCCGCCCCCTGCAGGCAAGCAGCCAATCAGACACTCACTCAGGCTCTCACACTGCCCCCCCAGCAAACACACGCTCGGATACTTCCTCAGCAAGCAAACACACACAGACTCGGATACTTACCAGTCCCAGGCAAACTCCTGCTGTGAGCTGCTCTGCTGTCCCCGCTGCTCAGCTGGTTCCCAGCGCTCAGCTGGTTCGCGAAGCTCTGGCTATGTTTAAACAGCCAGGCTTCCCTTTCGCAGACCAACAGACACCCTACTGCCCGCTCCCTGCAGACTAGCAGCCAATCAGGCACTCACTCAGGCTCTCACACTGCCCCCCCAGCAACACACTCTCCGATACTTCCTCAGCAAGCAAACAAACACAGACTCGGATACTTACCAGTCCCAGGCAAACTCCTGCTGTGTGCTGCTCTGCTGTCCCCGCTGCTCAGCTGGTTCTCCACCCCTCAGCTGGTACGGGAAGATCTGGCTATTTTTAAACAGCCAGGCTTCCCTGTCGCAAACCAACAGACACACTACTGCCCGCCCCCTGCAGGCTAGCAGCCAATCAGACACTCACTCAGGCTCTCACACTGCCCCCCCAGCAAACACACGCTCCGATACTTCCTCAGCAAGCAAACAAACACTGACTCGGATACTTACCAGTCCCAGGCAAACTCCTGCTGTGAGCTGCTCTGCTGTCCCCGCTGCTCAGCTGGTTCTCCGCCGCTCAGCTGGTTCGCGAAGCTCTGGCTATTTTTAAACAGCCAGGCTTCCCTATCGCAAACCAAGAGACACCCTAGTGGCCGCTCCCTGCGGCTAGCAGCCAATCAGACACTCACTCTGGCTCTCACACTGCCCCCCCAGCAAACACACGCTCGGATACTTCCTCAGCAAGCAAACAAACAGAGACTCGGATAATTACCAGTCCCAGGCAAACTCCTGCTGTGAGCTGCTCTGCTGTCCCCGCTGCTCAGCTGGTTCTCCGCCGCTCAGCTGGTTCGCGAAGCTCTGGCTATGTTTAAACAGCCAGGCTTCCCTTTCGCAGACTAACAGACACCCTACTGCCCGCCCCCTGCAGGCTAGCAGCCAATCGGACACTCACTCAGGCTCTCACACTGCCGCCCAGCAAACACACGCTCGGATTCTTCCTCAGCAAGCAAACAAACACAGACTCGGATACTTACCAGTCCTAGGCAAACTCCTGCTGTGAGCTGCTCTGCTGTCCCCGCTGCTCAGCTGGTTCTCCGCCGCTCAGATGGTTCGCGAAGCTCTGGCTATTTTTAAACAGCCAGGCTTCCCTGTCGCAAACCAACAGACACCCTACTGCCCGCCCCCTCCAGGCTACCAGCCAATCAGACACTCACTCAGGCTCTCACACTGCCCCCCCAGCAAACACACGCCTGGATTCTTCCTCAGCAAGCAAACAAACACAGACTCGGATACTTACCAGTCCCAGGCAAACTCCTGCTGTGAGCTGCTCTGCTGTCCCCGCTGCTCAGCTGGTTCTCCGCCGCTCAGCTGGTTCGCGAAGCTCTGGCTATTTTTAAACAGCCAGGCTTCCCTGTCGCAAACCAACAGACACGCTACTGCCCGCCCCCTGCAGGCTAGCAGCCAATCAGACACTCACTCAGGCTCTCACACTGCCCCCCCAGCAAACACACGCTCGGATACTTCCTCTGCAAGCAAACAAACACAGACTCGGATACTTACCCGTCCCAGGCAAACTCCTGCTGTGAGCTGCTCTGCTGTCCCCGCTGCTCAGCTGGTTCTCCGCCGCTCAGCTGGTTCGCGAAGCTCTGGCTATGTTTAAACAGCCAGGCTTCCCTGTCGCAAACCAACAGACACCCTACTGCCCGCCCCCTGCAGGCAAGCAGCCAATCGGACACTCACTCAGGCTCTCACACTGCCCCCCCAGCAAACACACGCTCGGATACTTCCTCAGCAAGCAAACAAACACAGACTCGGATACTTACCAGTCCCAGGCAAACTGCTGCTGTGTGCTGCTTTGCTGTCCCCGCTGCTCAGCTGGTTCTCCGCCGCTCAGCTGGTTCGCGAAGCTCTGGTGATTTTTAAACAGCCAGGCTTCCCTGTCGCAAACCAACAGACACCCTACTGCCCGCTCCCTGCAGGCTAGCAGCCAATCAGACACTCACTCAGGCTCTCACACTGCCCCCCCAGCAAACACACGCTCGGATACTTCCTCAGCAAGCAAACAAACAGAGACTCGGATACTTACCAGTCCCAGGCAAACTCCTGCTGTGAGCTGCTCTGCTGTCCCCGCTGCTCAGCTGGTTCTCCGCCGCTCAGCTGGTTCGCGAAGCTCTGGCTATGTTTAAACAGCCAGGCTTCCCTTTCGCAGACCAACAGACACCCTACTGCCCGCTCCCTGCAGACTAGCAGCCAATCAGGCACTCACTCAGGCTCTCACACTGCCCCCCCAGCAAACACACGCTCCGATACTTCCTCAGCAAGCAAACAAACACAGACTCGGATACTTACCAGTCCCAGGCAAACTCCTGCTGTGAGCTGCTCTGCTGTCCCCGCTGCTCAGCTGGTTCTCCGCCGCTCAGCTGGTTCGCGAAGCTCTGGCTATTTTTAAACAGCCAGGCTTCCCTGTCGCAAACCAACAGACACCCTACTGCCCGCCCCCTGCAGGCTAGCAGCCAATCGGACACTCACTCAGGCTCTCACACTGCCGCCCAGCAAACACACGCTCGGATTCTTCCTCAGCAAGCAAACAAACACAGACTCGGATACTTACCAGTCCCAGGCAAACTCCTGCTGTGAGCTGCTCTGCTGTCCCCGCTGCTCAGCTGGTTCTCCGCCGCTCAGCTGGTTCGCGAAGCTCTGGCTATTTTTAAACAGCCAGGCTTCCCTGTCGCAAACCAACAGACACCCTACTGCCCGCTCCCTGCAGACTAGCAGCCAATCAGGCACTGACTCAGGCTCTCACACTGCCCCCCCAGCAACACACACTCGGATACTTCCTCAGCAAGCAAACGAACACAGACTCGGATACTTACCAGTCCCAGGCAAACTCCTGCTGTGAGCTGCTCTGCTGTCCCCGCTGCTCAGCTGGTTCTCCGCCGCTCAGCTGGTTCGCGAAGCTCTGGCTATTTTTAAACAGCCAGGCTTCCCTGTCGCAAACCAACAGACACCCTACTGCCCGCCCCCTCCAGGCTAGCAGCCAATCAGACACTCACTCAGGCTCTCACACTGCCCCCACAGCAAACACACGCTCGGATACTTCCTCAGCAAGCAAACAAACACAGACTCGGATACTTACCAGTCCCAGGAAAACTCCTGCTGTGTGCTGCTCTGCTGTCCCCGCTGCTCAGCTGGTTCTCCGCCGCTCAGCTGGTACGCGAAGAACTGGCTATTTTTAAACAGCCATCTTCCCTGTCGCAAACCAACAGACACCCTACTGCCCGCCCCCTGCAGGCTAGCAGCCAATCAGACACTCACTCAGGCTCTCACACTGCCCCCCCAGCAAACACGCGCTCGGATACTTCCTCAGCAAGCAAACATACACAGACTCGGATACTTACCAGTCCCAGGAAAACTCCTGCTGTGAGCTGCTCTGCTGTCCCCGCTGCTCAGCTGGTTCTCCGCCGCTCAGCTGGTTCGCGAAGCTCTGGCTATTTTTAAACAGCCAGGCTTCCCTGTTGCAAACCAACAGACACGCTACTGCCCGCCCCCTGCAGGCAAGCAGCCAATCAGACACTCACTCAGGCTCTCACACTGCCCCCCCAGCAAACACACGCTCGGATACTTCCTCAGCAAGCAAACAAACACAGACTCGGATACTTACCAGTCCCAGGCAAACTCCTGCTGTGAGCTGCTCTGCTGTCCCCGCTGCTCAGCTGGTTCCCACCGCTCAGCTGGTTCGCGAAGCTCTGGCTATGTTTAAACAGCCAGGCTTCCCTTTCGCAGACCAACAGACACCCTACTGCCCGCCCCCTGCAGGCTAGCAGCCAATCGGACACTCACTCAGGCTCTCACACTGCCGCCCAGCAAACACACGCTCGGATTCTTCCTCAGCAAGCAAACAAACACAGACTCGGATACTTACCAGTCCTAGGCAAACTCCTGCTGTGAGCTGCTCTGCTGTCCCCGCTGCTCAGCTGGTTCTCCGCCGCTCAGATGGTTCGCGAAGCTCTGGCTATTTTTAAACAGCCAGGCTTCCCTGTCGCAAACCAACAGACACCCTACTGCCCGCCCCCTCCAGGCTACCAGCCAATCAGACACTCACTCAGGCTCTCACACTGCCGCCCAGCAAACACACGCCTGGATTCTTCCTCAGCAAGCAAACAAACACAGACTCGGATACTTACCAGTCCCAGGCAAACTCCTGCTGTGAGCTGCTCTGCTGTCCCCGCTGCTCAGCTGGTTCTCCGCCGCTCAGCTGGTTCGCGAAGCTCTGGCTATTTTTAAACAGCCAGGCTTCCCTGTCGCAAACCAACAGACACCCTACTGCCCGCCCCCTGCAGGCTAGCAGACAATCAGACACTCAGTCAGGTTCTCACACTGCCCCCCCAGCAAACACACGCTCGGATACTTCCCCAGCAAGCAAACAAACACAGACTCGGATACTTACCAGTCCCAGGAAAACTCCTGCTGTGAGCTGCTCTGCTGTCCCCGCTGCTCAGCTGGTTCTCCGCCGCTCAGCTGGTTCGCGAAGCTCTGGCTATTTTTAAACAGCCAGGCTTCCCTGTCGCAAACCAACAGACACGCTACTGCCGGCTCCCTGCAGGCTAGCAGCCAATCAGACACTCACTCAGGCTCTCACACTGCCCCCCCAGCAAACACACGCTCGGATACTTCCTCTGCAAGCAAACAAACACAGACTCGGATACTTACCCGTCCCAGGCAAACTCCTGCTGTGAGCTGCTCTGCTGTCCCCGCTGCTCAGCTGGTTCTCCGCCGCTCAGCTGGTTCGCGAAGCTCTGGCTATTTTTAAACAGCCAGGCTTCCCTGTTGCAAACCAACAGACACGCTACTGCCCGCCCCCTGCAGGCAAGCAGCCAATCAGACACTCACTCAGGCTCTCACACTGCCCCCCCAGCAAACACACGCTCGGATACTTCCTCAGCAAGCAAACAAACACAGACTCGGATACTTACCAGTCCCAGGCAAACTGCTGCTGTGTGCTGCTTTGCTGTCCCCGCTGCTCAGCTGGTTCTCCGCCGCTCAGCTGGTTCGCGAAGCTCTGGTGATTTTTAAACAGCCAGGCTTCCCTGTCGCAAACCAACAGACACCCTACTGCCCGCTCCCTGCAGGCTAGCAGCCAATCAGACACTCACTCAGGCTCTCACACTGCCCCCCCAGCAAACACACGCTCGGATACTTCCTCAGCAAGCAAACAAACAGAGACTCGGATACTTACCAGTCCCAGGCAAACTCCTGCTGTGAGCTGCTCTGCTGTCCCCGCTGCTCAGCTGGTTCCCACCGCTCAGCTGGTTCGCGAAGCTCTGGCTATGTTTAAACAGCCAGGCTTCCCTTTCGCAGACCAACAGACACCCTACTGCCCGCCCCCTGCAGGCTAGCAGCCAATCGGACACTCACTCAGGCTCTCACACTGCCGCCCAGCAAACACACGCTCGGATTCTTCCTCAGCAAGCAAACAAACACAGAGTCGGATACTTACCAGTCCTAGCAAACTCCTGCTGTGAGCTGCTCTGCTGTCCCCGCTGCTCAGCTGGTTCTCCGCCGCTCAGATGGTTCGCGAAGCTCTGGCTATTTTTAAACAGCCAGGCTTCCCTGTCGCAAACCAACAGACACCCTACTGCCCGCCCCCTCCAGGCTACCAGCCAATCAGACACTCACTCAGGCTCTCACACTGCCGCCCAGCAAACACACGCCTGGATTCTTCCTCAGCAAGCAAACAAACACAGACTCGGATACTTACCAGTCCCAGGCAAACTCCTGCTGTGAGCTGCTCTGCTGTCCCCGCTGCTCAGCTGGTTCTCCGCCGCTCAGCTGGTTCGCGAAGCTCTGGCTATTTTTAAACAGCCAGGCTTCCCTGTCGCAAACCAACAGACACCCTACTGCCCGCCCCCTGCAGGCTAGCAGACAATCAGACACTCAGTCAGGTTCTCACACTGCCCCCCCAGCAAACACACGCTCGGATACTTCCTCAGCAAGCAAACAAACACAGACTCGGATACTTACCAGTCCCAGGAAAACTCCTGCTGTGAGCTGCTCTGCTGTCCCCGCTGCTCAGCTGGTTCTCCGCCGCTCAGCTGGTTCGCGAAGCTCTGGCTATTTTTAAACAGCCAGGCTTCCCTGTCGCAAACCAACAGACACGCTACTGCCGGCTCCCTGCAGGCTAGCAGCCAATCAGACACTCACTCAGGCTCTCACACTGCCCCCCCAGCAAACACACGCTCGGATACTTCCTCTGCAAGCAAACAAACACAGACTCGGATACTTACCCGTCCCAGGCAAACTCCTGCTGTGAGCTGCTCTGCTGTCCCCGCTGCTCAGCTGGTTCTCCGCCGCTCAGCTGGTTCGCGAAGCTCTGGCTATTTTTAAACAGCCAGGCTTCCCTGTTGCAAACCAACAGACACGCTACTGCCCGCCCCCTGCAGGCAAGCAGCCAATCAGACACTCACTCAGGCTCTCACACTGCCCCCCCAGCAAACACACGCTCGGATACTTCCTCAGCAAGCAAACAAACACAGACTCGGATACTTACCAGTCCCAGGCAAACTGCTGCTGTGTGCTGCTTTGCTGTCCCCGCTGCTCAGCTGGTTCTCCGCCGCTCAGCTGGTTCGCGAATCTCTGGTGATTTTTAAACAGCCAGGCTTCCCTGTCGCAAACCAACAGACACCCTACTGCCCGCTCCCTGCAGGCTAGCAGCCAATCAGACACTCACTCAGGCTCTCACACTGCCCCCCCAGCAAACACACGCTCGGATACTTCCTCAGCAAGCAAACAAACAGAGACTCGGATACTTACCAGTCCCAGGCAAACTCCTGCTGTGAGCTGCTCTGCTGTCCCCGCTGCTCAGCTGGTTCTCCGCCGCTCAGCTGGTTCGCGAAGCTCTGGCTATGTTTAAACAGCCAGGCTTCCCTTTCGCAGACCAACAGACACCCTACTGCCCGCTCCCTGCAGACTAGCAGCCAATCAGGCACTCACTCAGGCTCTCACACTGCCCCCCCAGCAAACACACGCTCCGATACTTCCTCAGCAAGCAAACAAACACAGACTCGGATACTTACCAGTCCCAGGCAAACTCCTGCTGTGAGCTGCTCTGCTGTCCCCGCTGCTCAGCTGGTTCTCCGCCGCTCAGCTGGTTTGCGAAGCTCTGGCTATTTTTAAACAGCCAGGCTTCCCTGTCGCAAACCAACAGACACCCTACTGCCCGCCCCCTGCAGGCTAGCAGCCAATCGGACACTCACTCAGGCTCTCACACTGCCGCCCAGCAAACACACGCTCGGATTCTTCCTCAGCAAGCAAACAAACACAGACTCGGATACTTACCAGTCCCAGGCAAACTCCTGCTGTGAGCTGCTCTGCTGTCCCCGCTGCTCAGCTGGTTCTCCGCCGCTCAGCTGGTTCGCGAAGCTCTGGCTATTTTTAAACAGCCAGGCTTCCCTGTCGCAAACCAACAGACACCCTACTGCCCGCTCCCTGCAGACTAGCAGCCAATCAGGCACTGACTCAGGCTCTCACACTGCCCCCCCAGCAACACACACTCGGATACTTCCTCAGCAAGCAAACAAACACAGACTCGGATACTTACCAGTCCCAGGCAAACTCCTGCTGTGAGCTGCTCTGCTGTCCCCGCTGCTCAGCTGGTTCTCCGCCGCTCAGCTGGTTCGCGAAGCTCTGGCTATTTTTAAACAGCCAGGCTTCCCTGTCGCAAACCAACAGACACCCTACTGCCCGCCCCCTCCAGGCTAGCAGCCAATCAGACACTCACTCAGGCTCTCACACTGCCCCCCCAGCAAACACACGCTCGGATACTTCCTCAGCAAGCAAACAAACACAGACTCGGATACTTACCAGTCCCAGGAAAACTCCTGCTGTGTGCTGCTCTGCTGTCCCCGCTGCTCAGCTGGTTCTCCGCCGCTCAGCTGGTACGCGAAGAACTGGCTATTTTTAAACAGCCATCTTCCCTGTCGCAAACCAACAGACACGCTACTGCCCGCCCCCTGCAGGCTAGCAGCCAATCAGACACTCACTCAGGCTCTCACACTGCCCCCCCAGCAAACACGCGCTAGGATACTTCCTCAGCAAGCAAACAAACACAGACTCGGATACTTACCAGTCCCAGGCAAACTCCTGCTGTGAGCTGCTCTGCTGTCCCCGCTGCTCAGCTGGTTCCCACCGCTCAGCTGGTTCGCGAAGCTCTGGCTATGTTTAAACAGCCAGGCTTCCCTTTCGCAGACCAACAGACACCCTACTGCCCGCTCCCTGCAGACTAGCAGCCAATCAGGCACTCACTCAGGCTCTCACACTGCCCCCCCAGCAACACACGCTCCGATACTTCCTCAGCAAGCAAACAAACACAGTCTCGGATACTTACCAGTCCCAGGCAAACTCCTGCTGTGTGCTGCTCTGCTGTCCCCGCTGCTCAGCTGGTTCTCCACCCCTCAGCTGGTACGGGAAGATCTGGCTATTTTTAAACAGCCAGGCTTCCCTGTCGCAAACCAACAGACACACTACTGCCCGCCCCCTGCAGGCTAGCAGCCAATCAGACACTCACTCAGGCTCTCACACTGCCCCCCCAGCAAACACACGCTCGGATACTTCCTCAGCAAGCAAACAAACACTGACTCGGATACTTACCAGTCCCAGGCAAACTCCTGCTGTGAGCTGCTCTGCTGTCCCCGCTGCTCAGCTGGTTCTCCGCCGCTCAGCTGGTTCGCGAAGCTCTGGCTATTTTTAAACAGCCAGGCTTCCCTATCGCAAACCAAGAGACACCCTAGTGCCCGCTCCCTGCGGCTAGCAGCCAATCAGACACTCACTCTGGCTCTCACACTGCCCACCCAGCAAACACACGCTCGGATACTTCCTCAGCAAGCAAACAAACACAGACTCGGATAATTACCAGTCCCAGGCAAACTCCTGCTGTGAGCTGCTCTGCTGTCCCCGCTGCTCAGCTGGTTCTCCGCCGCTCAGCTGGTTCGCGAAGCTCTGGCTATTTTTAAACAGCCAGGCTTCCCTGTCGCAAACCAACAGACACCCTACTGCCCGCCCCCTACAGGCTAGCAGCCAATCAGACACTCACTCAGGCTCTCACACTGCCCCCCCAGCAAACACACGCTCGGATACTTCCTCAGCAAGCAAACAAACACAGACTCGGATACTTACCAGTCCCAGGCAAACTCCTGCTGTGTGCTGCTCTGCTGTCCCAGCTGCTCAGCTGGTTCTCCGCCGCTCAGCTGGTACGCGAAGAACTGGCTATTTTTAAACAGCCAGGCTTCCCTGTCGCAAACCAACAGACAACCTACTGCCCGCCCCCTGCAGGCTAGCAGCCAATCAGACACTCACTCAGGCTCTCACACTGCCCCCCCAGCAAACACACGCTCGGATACTTCCTCAGCAAGCAAACAAACACAGACTCGGATACTTACCAGTCCCTGGCAAACTCCTGCTGTGTGCTGCTCTGCTGTCCCAGCTGCTCAGCTGGTTCTCCGCCGCTCAGCTGGTACGCGAAGAACTGGCTATTTTTAAACAGCCAGGCTTCCCTGTCGCAAACCAACAGACAACCTACTGCCCGCCCCCTGCAGGCTAGCAGCCAATCAGACACTCACTCAGGCTCTCACACTGCCCCCCCAGCAAACACACGCTCGGATACTTCCTCAGCAAGCAAACAAACACAGACTCGGATACTTACCAGTCCCAGGAAAACTCCTGCTGTGTGCTGCTCTGCTGTCCCCGCTGCTCAGCTGGTTCTCCGCCGCTCAGCTGGTTCGCGAAGCTCTGGCTATTTTTAAACAGCCAGGCTTCCCTGTCGCAAACCAACAGACACGCTACTGCCCGCCCCCTGCAGGCTAGCAGCCAATCAGACACTCACTCAGGCTCTCACACTGCCGCCCAGCAAACACACGCTCGGATTCTTCCTCAGCAAGCAAACAAACACAGACTCGGATACTTACCAGTCCCAGGCAAACTCCTGCTGTGAGCTGCTCTGCTATCCCCGCTGCTCAGCTGGTTCTCCGCCGCTCAGCTGGTTCGCGAAGCTCTGGCTATTTTTAAACAGCCAGGCTTCCCTGTCGCAAACCAACAGACACGCTACTGCCGGCTCCCTGCAGGCTAGCAGCCAATCAGACACTCACTCAGGCTCTCACACTGCCCCCCCCAGCAAACACACGCTCGGATACTTCCTCTGCAAGCAAACAAACACAGACTCGGATACTTACCAGTCCCAGGCAAACTGCTGTGTGTGCTGCTTTGCTGTCCCCGCTGCTCAGCTGGTTCTCCGCCGCTCAGCTGGTTCGCGAAGCTCTGGTGATTTTTAAACAGCCAGGCTTCCCTGTCGCAAACCAACAGACACGCTACTGCCCGCCCCCTGCAGGCAGCAGCCAATCAGACACTCACTCAGGCTCTCACACTGCCCCCCCAGCAAACACACGCTCGGATACTTCCTCAGCAAGCAAACAAACACAGACTCGGATACTTACCAGTCCCAGGCAAACTCCTGCTGTGAGCTGCTCTGCTGTCCCCGCTGCTCAGCTGGTTCCCACCGCTCAGCTGGTTCGCGAAGCTCTGGCTATGTTTAAACAGCCAGGCTTCCCTTTCGCAGACCAACAGACACCCTACTGCCCGCTCCCTGCAGACTAGCAGCCAATCAGGCACTCACTCAGGCTCTCACACTGCCCCCCCAGCAACACACGCTCCGATACTTCCTCAGCAAGCAAACAAACACAGACTCGGATACTTACCAGTCCCAGGCAAACTCCTGCTGTGTGCTGCTCTGCTGTCCCCGCTGCTCAGCTGGTTCTCCGCCGCTCAGCTGGTTCGCGAAGCTCTGGCTATTTTTAAGCAGCCAGGCTTCCCTATCGCAAACCAACAGACACCCTAGTGCCCGCTCCCTGCGGCTAGCAGCCAATCAGACACTCACTCTGGCTCTCACACTGCCCCCCCAGCAAACACACGCTCGGATACTTCCTCAGCAAGCAAACAAACACAGACTCGGATAATTACCAGTCCCAGGCAAACTCCTGCTGTGAGCTGCTCTGCTGTCCCCGCTGCTCAGCTGGTTCTCCGCCGCTCAGCTGGTTCGCGAAGCTCTGGCTATTTTTAAACAGCCAGGCTTCCCTGTCGCAAACCAACAGACACCCTACTGCCTGCCCGCTGCAGGCTAGCAGCCAATCGGACACTCACTCAGGCTCTCACACTGCCCCCCCAGCAACACACGCTCCGATACTTCCTCAGCAAGCAAACAAACACAGACTCGGATACTTACCAGTCCCAGGCAAACTCCTGCTGTGAGCTGCTCTGCTGTCCCCGCTGCTCAGCTGGTTCTCCGCCGCTCAGCTGGTTCGCGAAGCTCTGGCTATTTTTAAACAGCCAGGCTTCCCTGTCGCAAACCAACAGACACCCTACTGCCCGCCCCCTACAGGCTAGCAGCCAATCAGACACTCACTCAGGCTCTCACACTGCCCCCCCAGCAAACACACGCTCCGATACTTCCTCAGCAAGCAAACAAACACAGACTCGGATACTTACCAGTCCCAGGCAAACTCCTGCTGTGTGCTGCTCTGCTGTCCCCGCTGCTCAGCTGGTTCTCCGCCGCTCACCTGGTACGCGAAGAACTGGCTATTTTTAAACAGCCAGGCTTCCCTGTCGCAAACCAACAGACAACCTACTGCCCGCCCCCTGCAGGCTAGCAGCCAATCAGGCACTCACTCAGGCTCTCACACTGCCCCCCCAGCAAACACACGCTCGGATACTTCCTCAGCAAGCAAACAAACACAGACTCGGATACTTACCAGTCCCAGGCAAACTCCTGCTGTGTGCTGCTCTGCTGTCCCCGCTGCTCAGCTGGTTCTCCACCCCTCAGCTGGTACGGGAAGATATGGCTATTTTTAAACAGCCAGGCTTCCCTGTCGCAAACCAACAGACACACTACTGCCCGCCCGCTGCAGGCTAGCAGCCAATCAGACACTCACTCAGGCTCTCACACTGCCCCCCCAGCAAACACACGCTCCGATACTTCCTCAGCAAGCAAACAAACACAGACTCGGATACTTACCAGTCCCAGGCAAACTCCTGCTGTGAGCTGCTCTGCTGTCCCCGCTGCTCAGCTGGTTCTCCGCCGCTCAGCTGGTTCGCGAAGCTCTGGCTATTTTTAAACAGCCAGGCTTCCCTATCGCAAACCAAGAGACACCCTAGTGCCCGCTCCCTGTGGCTAGCAGCCAATCAGACACTCACTCTGGCTCTCACACTGCCCCCCCAGCAAACACACGCTCGGATACTTCCTCAGCAAGCAAACAAACACAGACTCGGATAATTACCAGTCCCAGGCAAACTCCTGCTGTGAGCTGCTCTGCTGTCCCCGCTGCTCAGCTGGTTCTCCGCCGCTCAGCTGGTTCGCGAAGCTCTGGCTATTTTTAAACAGCCAGGCTTCCCTGTCGCAAACCAACAGACACCCTACTGCCAGCCCCCTCCAGGCTAGCAGCCAATCAGACACTCACTCAGGCTCTCACACTGCCCCCCCAGCAAACACACGCTCGGATACTTCCTCAGCAAGCAAACAAACACAGACTCGGATAATTACCAGTCCCAGGCAAACTCCTGCTGTGTGCTGCTCTGCTGTCCCCGCTGCTCAGCTGGTTCTCCGCCGCTCAGCTGGTACGCGAAGAACTGGCTATTTTTAAACAGCCAGGCTTCCCTGTCGCAAACCAACAGACACCCTACTGCCCGCCCCCTGCAGTCTAGCAGCCAATCAGACACTCACTCAGGCTCTCACACTGCCCCCCCAGCAAACACACGCTCGGATACTTCCTCAGCAAGCAAACAAACACAGACTCGGATACTTACCAGTCCCAGGAAAACTCCTGCTGTGTGCTGCTCTGCTGTTTCCGCTGCTCAGCTGGTTCTCCGCCGCTCAGCTGGTTCGCGAAGCTCTGGCTATTTTTAAACAGCCAGGCTTCCCTGTCGCAAACCAACAGACACCCTACTGCCCGCCCGCTGCAGGCTAGCAGCCAATCGGACACTCACTCAGGCTCTCACACTGCCCCCCCAGCAACACGCGCTCCGATACTTCCTCAGCAAGCAAACAAACACAGACTCGGATACTTACCAGTCCCAGGCAAACTCCTGCTGTGAGCTGCTCTGCTGTCCCCGCTGCTCAGCTGGTTCTCCGCCGCTCAGCTGGTTCGCGAAGCTCTGGCTATTTTTAAACAGCCAGGCTTCCCTGTCGCAAACCAACAGACACCCTACTGCCCGCCCCCTGCAGGCTAGCAGCCAATCAGACACTAACTCAGGTTCTCACACTGCCCCCCCAGAAAACACACGCTCGGATACTTCCTCAGCAAGCAAACAAACACAGACTCGGATACTTACCAGTCCCAGGCAAACTCCTGCTGTGAGCTGCTCTGCTGTCCCCGCTGCTCAGCTGGTTCTCCGCCGCTCAGCTGGTTCGCGAAGCTCTGGCTATTTTTAAACAGCCAGGCTTCCCTGTCGCAAACCAACAGACACCCTACTGCCCGCCCCCTGCAGGCTAGCAGACAATCAGACACTCAGTCAGGTTCTCACACTGCCCCCCCAGCAAACACACGCTCGGATACTTCCTCAGCAAGCAAACAAACACAGACTCGGATACTTACCAGTCCCAGGAAAACTCCTGCTGTGAGCTGCTCTGCTGTCCCCGCTGCTCAGCTGGTTCTCCGCCGCTCAGCTGGTTCGCGAAGCTCTGGCTATTTTTAAACAGCCAGGCTTCCCTGTCGCAAACCAACAGACATGCTACTGCCGGCTCCCTGCAGGCTAGCAGCCAATCAGACACTCACTCAGGCTCTCACACTGCCCCCCCAGCAAACACACGCTCGGATACTTCCTCTGCAAGCAAACAAACACAGACTCGGGTACTTACCCGTCCCAGGCAAACTCCTGCTGTGAGCTGCTCTGCTGTCCCCGCTGCTCAGCTGGTTCTCCGCCGCTCAGCTGGTTCGCGAAGCTCTGGCTATTTTTAAACAGCCAGGCTTCCCTGTTGCAAACCAACAGACACGCTACTGCCCGCCCCCTGCAGGCAAGCAGCCAATCAGACACTCACTCAGGCTCTCACACTGCCCCCCCAGCAAACACACGCTCGGATACTTCCTCAGCAAGCAAACAAACACAGACTCGGATACTTACCAGTCCCAGGCAAACTGCTGCTGTGTGCTGCTTTGCTGTCCCCGCTGCTCAGCTGGTTCTCCGCCGCTCAGCTGGTTCGCGAAGCTCTGGTGATTTTTAAACAGCCAGGCTTCCCTGTCGCAAACCAACAGACACCCTACTGCCCGCTCCCTGCAGGCTAGCAGCCAATCAGACACTCACTCAGGCTCTCACACTGCCCCCCCAGCAAACACACGCTCGGATACTTCCTCAGCAAGCAAACAAACAGAGACTCGGATACTTACCAGTCCCAGGCAAACTCCTGCTGTGAGCTGCTCTGCTGTCCCCGCTGCTCAGCTGGTTCTCCGCCGCTCAGCTGGTTCGCGAAGCTCTGGCTATGTTTAAACAGCCAGGCTTCCCTTTCGCAGACCAACAGACACCCTACTGCCCGCTCCCTGCAGACTAGCAGCCAATCAGGCACTCACTCAGGCTCTCACACTGCCCCCCCAGCAAACACACGCTCCGATACTTCCTCAGCAAGCAAACAAACACAGACTCGGATACTTACCAGTCCCAGGCAAACTCCTGCTGTGAGCTGCTCTGCTGTCCCCGCTGCTCAGCTGGTTCTCCGCCGCTCAGCTGGTTCGCGAAGCTCTGGCTATTTTTAAACAGCCAGGCTTCCCTGTCGCAAACCAACAGACACCCTACTGCCCGCCCCCTGCAGGCTAGCAGCCAATCGGACACTCACTCAGGCTCTCACACTGCCGCCCAGCAAACACACGCTCGGATTCTTCCTCAGCAAGCAAACAAACACAGACTTGGATACTTACCAGTCCCAGGCAAACTCCTGCTGTGAGCTGCTCTGCTGTCCCCGCTGCTCAGCTGGTTCCCCGCCGCTCAGCTGGTTCACGAAGCTCTGGCTATGTTTAAACAGCCAGGCTTCCCTTTCGGAGACCAACAGACACCCTACTGCCCGCTCCCTGCAGACTAGCAGCCAATCAGGCACTCACTCAGGCTCTCACACTGCCCCCCCAGCAACACACGCTCCGATACTTCCTCAGCAAGCAAACAAACACAGTCTCGGATACTTACCAGTCCCAGGCAAACTCCTGCTGTGTGCTGCTCTGCTGTCCCCGCTGCTCAGCTGGTTCTCCACCCCTCAGCTGGTACGGGAAGATCTGGCTATTTTTAAACAGCCAGGCTTCCCTGTCGCAAACCAACAGACACACTACTGCCCGCCCCCTGCAGGCTAGCAGCCAATCAGACACTCACTCAGGCTCTCACACTGCCCCCCCAGCAAACACACGCTCCGATACTTCCTCAGCAAGCAAACAAACACAGACTCGGATACTTACCAGTCCCAGGCAAACTCCTGCTGTGAGCTGCTCTGCTGTCCCCGCTGCTCAGCTGGTTCTCCGCCGCTCAGCTGGTTCGCGAAGCTCTGGCTATTTTTAAACAGCCAGGCTTCCCTATCGCAAACCAAGAGACACCCTAGTGCCCGCTCCCTGTGGCTAGCAGCCAATCAGACACTCACTCTGGCTCTCACACTGCCCCCCCAGCAAACACACGCTCGGATACTTCCTCAGCAAGCAAACAAACACAGACTCGGATAATTACCAGTCCCAGGCAAACTCCTGCTGTGAGCTGCTCTGCTGTCCCCGCTGCTCAGCTGGTTCTCCGCCGCTCAGCTGGTTCGCGAAGCTCTGGCTATTTTTAAACAGCCAGGCTTCCCTGTCGCAAACCAACAGACACCCTACTGCCAGCCCCCTCCAGGCTAGCAGCCAATCAGACACTCACTCAGGCTCTCACACTGCCCCCCCAGCAAACACACGCTCGGATACTTCCTCAGCAAGCAAACAAACACAGACTCGGATAATTACCAGTCCCAGGCAAACTCCTGCTGTGTGCTGCTCTGCTGTCCCCGCTGCTCAGCTGGTTCTCCGCCGCTCAGCTGGTACGCGAAGAACTGGCTATTTTTAAACAGCCAGGCTTCCCTGTCGCAAACCAACAGACACCCTACTGCCCGCCCCCTGCAGTCTAGCAGCCAATCAGACACTCACTCAGGCTCTCACACTGCCCCCCCAGCAAACACACGCTCGGATACTTCCTCAGCAAGCAAACAAACACAGACTCGGATACTTACCAGTCCCAGGAAAACTCCTGCTGTGTGCTGCTCTGCTGTTTCCGCTGCTCAGCTGGTTCTCCGCCGCTCAGCTGGTTCGCGAAGCTCTGGCTATTTTTAAACAGCCAGGCTTCCCTGTCGCAAACCAACAGACACCCTACTGCCCGCCCGCTGCAGGCTAGCAGCCAATCGGACACTCACTCAGGCTCTCACACTGCCCCCCCAGCAACACGCGCTCCGATACTTCCTCAGCAAGCAAACAAACACAGACTCGGATACTTACCAGTCCCAGGCAAACTCCTGCTGTGAGCTGCTCTGCTGTCCCCGCTGCTCAGCTGGTTCTCCGCCGCTCAGCTGGTTCGCGAAGCTCTGGCTATTTTTAAACAGCCAGGCTTCCCTGTCGCAAACCAACAGACACCCTACTGCCCGCCCCCTGCAGGCTAGCAGCCAATCAGACACTAACTCAGGTTCTCACACTGCCCCCCCAGAAAACACACGCTCGGATACTTCCTCAGCAAGCAAACAAACACAGACTCGGATACTTACCAGTCCCAGGCAAACTCCTGCTGTGAGCTGCTCTGCTGTCCCCGCTGCTCAGCTGGTTCTCCGCCGCTCAGCTGGTTCGCGAAGCTCTGGCTATTTTTAAACAGCCAGGCTTCCCTGTCGCAAACCAACAGACACCCTACTGCCCGCCCCCTGCAGGCTAGCAGACAATCAGACACTCAGTCAGGTTCTCACACTGCCCCCCCAGCAAACACACGCTCGGATACTTCCTCAGCAAGCAAACAAACACAGACTCGGATACTTACCAGTCCCAGGAAAACTCCTGCTGTGAGCTGCTCTGCTGTCCCCGCTGCTCAGCTGGTTCTCCGCCGCTCAGCTGGTTCGCGAAGCTCTGGCTATTTTTAAACAGCCAGGCTTCCCTGTCGCAAACCAACAGACATGCTACTGCCGGCTCCCTGCAGGCTAGCAGCCAATCAGACACTCACTCAGGCTCTCACACTGCCCCCCCAGCAAACACACGCTCGGATACTTCCTCTGCAAGCAAACAAACACAGACTCGGGTACTTACCCGTCCCAGGCAAACTCCTGCTGTGAGCTGCTCTGCTGTCCCCGCTGCTCAGCTGGTTCTCCGCCGCTCAGCTGGTTCGCGAAGCTCTGGCTATTTTTAAACAGCCAGGCTTCCCTGTTGCAAACCAACAGACACGCTACTGCCCGCCCCCTGCAGGCAAGCAGCCAATCAGACACTCACTCAGGCTCTCACACTGCCCCCCCAGCAAACACACGCTCGGATACTTCCTCAGCAAGCAAACAAACACAGACTCGGATACTTACCAGTCCCAGGCAAACTGCTGCTGTGTGCTGCTTTGCTGTCCCCGCTGCTCAGCTGGTTCTCCGCCGCTCAGCTGGTTCGCGAAGCTCTGGTGATTTTTAAACAGCCAGGCTTCCCTGTCGCAAACCAACAGACACCCTACTGCCCGCTCCCTGCAGGCTAGCAGCCAATCAGACACTCACTCAGGCTCTCACACTGCCCCCCCAGCAAACACACGCTCGGATACTTCCTCAGCAAGCAAACAAACAGAGACTCGGATACTTACCAGTCCCAGGCAAACTCCTGCTGTGAGCTGCTCTGCTGTCCCCGCTGCTCAGCTGGTTCTCCGCCGCTCAGCTGGTTCGCGAAGCTCTGGCTATGTTTAAACAGCCAGGCTTCCCTTTCGCAGACCAACAGACACCCTACTGCCCGCTCCCTGCAGACTAGCAGCCAATCAGGCACTCACTCAGGCTCTCACACTGCCCCCCCAGCAAACACACGCTCCGATACTTCCTCAGCAAGCAAACAAACACAGACTCGGATACTTACCAGTCCCAGGCAAACTCCTGCTGTGAGCTGCTCTGCTGTCCCCGCTGCTCAGCTGGTTCTCCGCCGCTCAGCTGGTTCGCGAAGCTCTGGCTATTTTTAAACAGCCAGGCTTCCCTGTCGCAAACCAACAGACACCCTACTGCCCGCCCCCTGCAGGCTAGCAGCCAATCGGACACTCACTCAGGCTCTCACACTGCCGCCCAGCAAACACACGCTCGGATTCTTCCTCAGCAAGCAAACAAACACAGACTTGGATACTTACCAGTCCCAGGCAAACTCCTGCTGTGAGCTGCTCTGCTGTCCCCGCTGCTCAGCTGGTTCCCCGCCGCTCAGCTGGTTCACGAAGCTCTGGCTATGTTTAAACAGCCAGGCTTCCCTTTCGGAGACCAACAGACACCCTACTGCCCGCTCCCTGCAGACTAGCAGCCAATCAGGCACTCACTCAGGCTCTCACACTGCCCCCCCAGCAACACACGCTCCGATACTTCCTCAGCAAGCAAACAAACACAGTCTCGGATACTTACCAGTCCCAGGCAAACTCCTGCTGTGTGCTGCTCTGCTGTCCCCGCTGCTCAGCTGGTTCTCCACCCCTCAGCTGGTACGGGAAGATCTGGCTATTTTTAAACAGCCAGGCTTCCCTGTCGCAAACCAACAGACACACTACTGCCCGCCCCCTGCAGGCTAGCAGCCAATCAGACACTCACTCAGGCTCTCACACTGCCCCCCCAGCAAACACACGCTCCGATACTTCCTCAGCAAGCAAACAAACACTGACTCGGATACTTACCAGTCCCAGGCAAACTCCTGCTGTGAGCTGCTCTGCTGTCCCCGCTGCTCAGCTGGTTCTCCGCCGCTCAGCTGGTTCGCGAAGCTCTGGCTATTTTTAAACAGCCAGGCTTCCCTATCGCAAACCAACAGACACCCTAGTGCCCGCTCCCTGCGGCTAGCAGCCAATCAGACACTCACTCTGGCTCTCACACTGCCCCCCCAGCAAACACACGCTCGGATACTTCCTCAGCAAGCAAACAAACACAGACTCGGATAATTACCAGTCCCAGGCAAACTCCTGCTGTGAGCTGCTCTGCTGTCCCCGCTGCTCAGCTGGTTCTCCGCCGCTCAGCTGGTTCGCGAAGCTCTGGCTATTTTTAAACAGCCAGGCTTCCCTGTCGCAAACCAACAGACACCCTACTGCCCGCCCGCTGCAGGCTAGCAGCCAATCGGACACTCACTCAGGCTCTCACACTGCCCCCCCAGCAACACACGCTCCGATACTTCCTCAGCAAGCAAACAAACACAGACTCGGATACTTACCAGTCCCAGGCAAACTCCTGCTGTGAGCTGCTCTGCTGTCCCCGCTGCTCAGCTGGTTCTCCGCCGCTCAGCTGGTTCGCGAAGCTCTGGCTATTTTTAAACAGCCAGGCTTCCCTGTCGCAAACCAACAGACACCCTACTGCCCGCCCCCTACAGGCTAGCAGCCAATCAGACACTCACTCAGGCTCTCACACTGCCCCCCCAGCAAACACACGCTCCGATACTTCCTCAGCAAGCAAACAAACACAGACTCGGATACTTACCAGTCCCAGGCAAACTCCTGCTGTGTGCTGCTCTGCTGTCCCCGCTGCTCAGCTGGTTCTCCGCCGCTCACCTGGTACGCGAAGAACTGGCTATTTTTAAACAGCCAGGCTTCCCTGTCGCAAACCAACAGACAACCTACTGCCCGCCCCCTGCAGGCTAGCAGCCAATCAGGCACTCACTCAGGCTCTCACACTGCCCCCCCAGCAAACACACGCTCGGATACTTCCTCAGCAAGCAAACAAACACAGACTCGGATACTTACCAGTCCCAGGCAAACTCCTGCTGTGTGCTGCTCTGCTGTCCCCGCTGCTCAGCTGGTTCTCCACCCCTCAGCTGGTACGGGAAGATATGGCTATTTTTAAACAGCCAGGCTTCCCTGTCGCAAACCAACAGACACACTACTGCCCGCCCGCAGCAGGCTAGCAGCCAATCAGACACTCACTCAGGCTCTCACACGGCCCCCCCAGCAAACACACGCTCCGATACTTCCTCAGCAAGCAAACAAACACAGACTCGGATACTTACCAGTCCCAGGCAAACTCCTGCTGTGAGCTGCTCTGCTGTCCCCGCTGCTCAGCTGGTTCTCCGCCGCTCAGCTGGTTCGCGAAGCTCTGGCTATTTTTAAACAGCCAGGCTTCCCTGTCGCAAACCAACAGACACCCTACTGCCAGCCCCCTCCAGGCTAGCAGCCAATCAGACACTCACTCAGGCTCTCACACTGCCCCCCCAGCAAACAAACGGTCGGATACTTCCTCAGCAAGCAAACAAACACAGACTCGGATAATTACCAGTCCCAGGCAAACTCCTGCTGTGTGCTGCTCTGCTGTCCCCGCTGCTCAGCTGGTTCTCCGCCGCTCAGCTGGTACGCGAAGAACTGGCTATTTTTAAACAGCCAGGCTTCCCTGTCGCAAACCAACAGACACCCTACTGCCCGCCCCCTGCAGGCTAGCAGCCAATCAGACACTCACTCAGGCTCTCACACTGCCCCCCCAGCAAACACACGCTCGGATACTTCCTCAGCAAGCAAACAAACACAGACTCGGATACTTACCAGTCCCAGGAAAACTCCTGCTGTGTGCTGCTCTGCTGTTTCCGCTGCTCAGCTGGTTCTCCGCCGCTCAGCTGGTTCGCGAAGCTCTGGCTATTTTTAAACAGCCAGGCTTCCCTGTCGGAAACCAACAGACACCCTACTGCCCGCCCGCTGCAGGCTAGCAGCCAATCGGACACTCACTCAGGCTCTCACACTGCCCCCCCAGCAACACGCGCTCCGATACTTCCTCAGCAAGCAAACAAACACAGACTCGGATACTTACCAGTCCCAGGCAAACTCCTGCTGTGAGCTGCTCTGCTGTCCCCGCTGCTCAGCTGGTTCTCCGCCGCTCAGCTGGTTCGCGAAGCTCTGGCTATTTTTAAACAGCCAGGCTTCCCTGTCGCAAACCAACAGACACCCTACTGCCCGCCCCCTACAGGCTAGCAGCCAATCAGACACTCACTCAGGCTCTCACACTGCCCCCCCAGCAAACACACGCTCGGATACTTCCTCAGCAAGCAAACAAACACAGACTCGGATACTTACCAGTCCCAGGCAAACTCCTGCTGTGTGCTGCTCTGCTGTCCCCGCTGCTCAGCTGGTTCTCCGCCGCTCACCTGGTACGCGAAGAACTGGCTATTTTTAAACAGCCAGGCTTCCCTGTCGCAAACCAACAGACAACCTACTGCCCGCCCCCTGCAGGCTAGCAGCCAATCAGACACTCACTCAGGCTCTCACACTGCCCCCCCAGCAAACACACGCTCGGATACTTCCTCAGCAAGCAAACAAACACAGACTCGGATACTTACCAGTCCCAGGAAAACTCCTGCTGTGTGCTGCTCTGCTGTCCCCGCTGCTCAGCTGGTTCTCCGCCGCTCAGCTGGTTCGCGAAGCTCTGGCTATTTTTAAACAGCCAGGCTTCCCTGTCGCAAACCAACAGACACGCTACTGCTCGCCCCCTGCAGGCTAGCAGCCAATCAGACACTCACTCAGGCTCTCACACTGCCGCCCAGCAAACACACGCTCGGATTCTTCCTCAGCAAGCAAACAAACACAGACTCGGATACTTACCAGTCCCAGGCAAACTCCTGCTGTGAGCTGCTCTGCTATCCCCGCTGCTCAGCTGGTTCTCCGCCGCTCAGCTGGTTCGCGAAGCTCTGGCTATTTTTAAACAGCCAGGCTTCCCTGTCGCAAACCAACAGACACCCTACTGCCCGCCCCCTGCAGGCTAGCAGCCAATCAGACACTCACTCAGGTTCTCACACTGCCCCCCCAGAAAACACACGCTCGGATACTTCCTCAGCAAGCAAACAAACACAGACTCGGATACTTACCAGTCCCAGGCAAACTCCTGCTGTGAGCTGCTCTGCTGTCCCCGCTGCTCAGCTGGTTCTCCGCCGCTCAGCTGGTTCGCGAAGCTCTGGCTATTTTTAAACAGCCAGGCTTCCCTGTCGCAAACCAACAGACACGCTACTGCTCGCCCCCTGCAGGCTAGCAGCCAATCAGACACTCACTCAGGCTCTCACACTGCCGCCCAGCAAACACACGCTCGGATTCTTCCTCAGCAAGCAAACAAACACAGACTCGGATACTTACCAGTCCCAGGCAAACTGCTGCTGTGTGCTGCTTTGCTGTCCCCGCTGCTCAGCTGGTTCTCCGCCGCTCAGCTGGTTCGCGAAGCTCTGGTGATTTTTAAACAGCCAGGCTTCCCTGTCGCAAACCAACAGACACCCTACTGCCCGCTCCCAGCAGACTAGCAGCCAATCAGGCACTCACTCAGGCTCTCACACTGCCCCCCCAGCAACACACGCTCCGATACTTCCTCAGCAAGCAAACAAACACAGACTCGGATACTTACCAGTCCCAGGCAAACTCCTGCTGTGTGCTGCTCTGCTGTCCCCGCTGCTCAGCTGGTTCTCCACCCCTCAGCTGGTACGGGAAGATATGGCTATTTTTAAACAGCCAGGCTTCCCTATCGCAAACCAAGAGACACCCTAGTGCCCGCTCCCTGTGGCTAGCAGCCAATCAGACACTCACTCTGGCTCTCACACTGCCCCACCAGCAAACACACGCTCGGATACTTCCTCAGCAAGCAAACAAACACAGACTCGGATACTTACCAGTCCCAGGCAAACTCCTGCTGTGAGCTGCTCTGCTGTCCCCGCTGCTCAGCTGGTTCTCCGCCGCTCAGCTGGTTCGCGAAGCTCTGGCTATTTTTAAACAGCCAGGCTTCCCTGTCGCAAACCAACAGACACCCTACTGCCCGCCCCCTCCAGGCTAGCAGCCAATCAGACACTCACTCAGGCTCTCACACTGCCCCCCCAGCAAACACACGCTCGGATACTTCCTCTGCAAGCAAACAAACACAGACTCGGGTACTTACCCGTCCCAGGCAAACTCCTGCTGTGAGCTGCTCTGCTGTCCCCGCTGCTCAGCTGGTTCTCCGCCGCTCAGCTGGTTCGCGAAGCTCTGGCTATTTTTAAACAGCCAGGCTTCCCTGTTGCAAACCAACAGACACGCTACTGCCCGCCCCCTGCAGGCAAGCAGCCAATCAGACACTCACTCAGGCTCTCACACTGCCCCCCCAGCAAACACACGCTCGGATACTTCCTCAGCAAGCAAACAAACACAGACTCGGATACTTACCAGTCCCAGGCAAACTGCTGCTGTGTGCTGCTTTGCTGTCCCCGCTGCTCAGCTGGTTCTCCGCCGCTCAGCTGGTTCGCGAAGCTCTGGTGATTTTTAAACAGCCAGGCTTCCCTGTCGCAAACCAACAGACACCCTACTGCCCGCTCCCTGCAGGCTAGCAGCCAATCAGACACTCACTCAGGCTCTCACACTGCCCCCCCAGCAAACACACGCTCGGATACTTCCTCAGCAAGCAAACAAACAGAGACTCGGATACTTACAAGTCCCAGGCAAACTCCTGCTGTGAGCTGCTCTGCTGTCCCCGCTGCTCAGCTGGTTCTCCGCCGCTCAGCTGGTTCGCCAAGCTCTGGCTATGTTTAAACAGCCAGGCTTCCCTGTCGCAAACCAACAGACACGCTACTGCCGGCTCCCTGCAGGCTAGCAGCCAATCAGACACTCACTCAGGCTCTCACACTGCCCCCCCAGCAACACACGCTCCGATACTTCCTCAGCAAGCAAACAAACACAGACTCGGATACTTACCCGTCCCAGGCAAACTCCTGCTGTGAGCTGCTCTGCTGTCCCCGCTGCTCAGCTGGTTCTCCGCCGCTCAGCTGGTTCGCGAAGCTCTGGCTATTTTTAAACAGCCAGGCTTCCCTGTCGCAAACCAACAGACACCCTACTGCCCGCCCCCTCCAGGCTAGCAGCCAATCGGACACTCACTCAGGCTCTCACACTGCCGCCCAGCAAACACACGCTCGGATTCTTCCTCAGCAAGCAAACAAACACAGACTCGGATACTTACCAGTCCGAGGCAAACTCCTGCTGTGAGCTGCTCTGCTGTCCCCGCTGCTCAGCTGGTTCTCCGCCGCTCAGCCGGTTTGCGAAGCTCTGGCTATTTTTAAACAGCCAGGCTTCCCTGTCACAAACCAACAGACACCCTACTGCCCGCCCCCTGCAGGCTAGCAGCCAATCAGACACTCACTCAGGCTCTCACACTGCCCCCCCAGCAAACACACGCTCGGATTCTTCCTCAGCAAGCAAACAAACACAGACTCGGATACTTACCAGTCCCAGGCAAACTCCTGTTGTGAGCTGCTCTGCTGTCCCCGCTGCTCAGCTGGTTCTCCGCCGCTCAGCTGGTTCGCGAAGCTCTGGCTATTTTTAAACAGCCAGGCTTCCCTGTCGCAAACCAACAGACACCCTACTGCCCGCCCCCTGCAGGCTAGCAGCCAATCAGACACTCACTCAGGTTCTCACACTGCCCCCCCAGCAAACACACGCTCGGATACTTTCTCAGCAAGCAAACGAACACAGACTCGGATACTTACCAGTCCCAGGCAAACTCCTGCTGTGAGCTGCTCTGCTGTCCCCGCTGCTCAGCTGGTTCTCCGCCGCTCAGCTGGTTCGCGAAGCTCTGGCTATTTTTAAACAGCCAGGCTTCCCTGTCGCAAACCAACAGACACGCTACTGCCGGCTCCCTGCAGGCTAGCAGCCAATCAGACACTCACTCAGGCTCTCACACTGCCCCCCCCAGCAAACACACGCTCGGATACTTCCTCTGCAAGCAAACAAACACAGACTCGGATACTTACCCGTCCCAGGCAAACTCCTGCTGTGAGCTGCTCTGCTGTCCCCGCTGCTCAGCTGGTTCTCCGCCGCTCAGCTGGTTCGCGAAGCTCTGGCTATTTTTAAACAGCCAGGCTTCCCTGTTGCAAACCAACAGACACGCTACTGCCCGCCCCCTGCAGGCAAGGAGCCAATCAGACACTCACTCAGGCTCTCACACTGCCCCCACAGCAAACACACGCTCTGATACTTCCTCTGCAAGCAAACAAACACAGACTCGGATACTTACCAGTCCCAGGCAAACTCCTGCTGTGAGCTGCTCTGCTGTCCCCGCTGCTCAGCTGGTTCTCCGCCGCTCAGCTGGTTCGCGAAGCTCTGGCTATTTTTAAACAGCCAGGCTTCCCTGTTGCAAACCAACAGACACGCTACTGCCCGCCCCCTGCAGGCAAGCAGCCAATCAGACACTCACTCAGGCTCTCACACTGCCCCCCCAGCAAACACACGCTCGGATACTTCCTCAGCAAGCAAACAAACACAGACTCGGATACTTACCAGTCCCAGGCAAACTCCTGCTGTGAGCTGCTCTGCTGTCCCCGCTGCTCAGCTGGTTCCCACCGCTCAGCTGGTTCGCGAAGCTCTGGCTATGTTTAAACAGCCAGGCTTCCCTTTCGCAGACCAACAGACACCCTACTGCCCGCTCCCTGCAGACTAGCAGCCAATCAGGCACTCACTCAGGCTCTCACACTGCCCCCCCAGCAACACACGCTCCGATACTTCCTCAGCAAGCAAACAAACACAGTCTCGGATACTTACCAGTCCCAGGCAAACTCCTGCTGTGTGCTGCTCTGCTGTCCCCGCTGCTCAGCTGGTTCTCCACCCCTCAGCTGGTACGGGAAGATCTGGCTATTTTTAAACAGCCAGGCTTCCCTGTCGCAAACCAACAGACACACTACTGCCCGCCCCCTGCAGGCTAGCAGCCAATCAGACACTCACTCAGGCTCTCACACTGCCCCCCCAGCAAACACACGCTCCGATACTTCCTCAGCAAGCAAACAAACACTGACTCGGATACTTACCAGTCCCAGGCAAACTCCTGCTGTGAGCTGCTCTGCTGTCCCCGCTGCTCAGCTGGTTCTCCGCCGCTCAGCTGGTTCGCGAAGCTCTGGCTATTTTTAAACAGCCAGGCTTCCCTATCGCAAACCAAGAGACACCCTAGTGCCCGCTCCCTGCGGCTAGCAGCCAATCAGACACTCACTCTGGCTCTCACACTGCCCCCCCAGCAAACACACGCTCGGATACTTCCTCAGCAAGCAAACAAACACAGACTCGGATACTTACCAGTCCCAGGCAATTCCTGCTGTGTGCTGCTCTGCTGTCCCAGCTGCTCAGCTGGTTCTCCGCCGCTCAGCTGGTACGCGAAGAACTGGCTATTTTTAAACAGCCAGGCTTCCCTGTCGCAAACCAACAGACAACCTACTGCCCGCCCCCTGCAGGCTAGCAGCCAATCAGACACTCACTCAGGCTCTCACACTGCCCCCCCAGCAAACACACGCTCGGATACTTCCTCAGCAAGCAAACAAACACAGACTCGGATACTTACCAGTCCCTGGCAAACTCCTGCTGTGTGCTGCTCTGCTGTCCCAGCTGCTCAGCTGGTTCTCCGCCGCTCAGCTGGTACGCGAAGAACTGGCTATTTTTAAACAGCCAGGCTTCCCTGTCGCAAACCAACAGACAACCTACTGCCCGCCCCCTGCAGGCTAGCAGCCAATCAGACACTCACTCAGGCTCTCACACTGCCCCCCCAGCAAACACACGCTCGGATACTTCCTCAGCAAGCAAACAAACACAGACTCGGATACTTACCAGTCCCAGGAAAACTCCTGCTGTGTGCTGCTCTGCTGTCCCCGCTGCTCAGCTGGTTCTCCGCCGCTCAGCTGGTTCGCGAAGCTCTGGCTATTTTTAAACAGCCAGGCTTCCCTGTCGCAAACCAACAGACACGCTACTGCCCGCCCCCTGCAGGCTAGCAGCCAATCAGACACTCACTCAGGCTCTCACACTGCCGCCCAGCAAACACACGCTCGGATTCTTCCTCAGCAAGCAAACAAACACAGACTCGGATACTTACCAGTCCCAGGCAAACTCCTGCTGTGAGCTGCTCTGCTATCCCCGCTGCTCAGCTGGTTCTCCGCCGCTCAGCTGGTTCGCGAAGCTCTGGCTATTTTTAAACAGCCAGGCTTCCCTGTCGCAAACCAACAGACACGCTACTGCCGGCTCCCTGCAGGCTACCAGCCAATCAGACACTCACTCAGGCTCTCACACTGCCCCCCCCAGCAAACACACGCTCGGATACTTCCTCTGCAAGCAAACAAACACAGACTCGGATACTTACCAGTCCCAGGCAAACTGCTGTGTGTGGTGCTTTGCTGTCCCCGCTGCTCAGCTGGTTCTCCGCCGCTCAGCTGGTTCGCGAAGCTCTGGTGATTTTTAAACAGCCAGGCTTCCCTGTCGCAAACCAACAGACACGCTACTGCCCGCCCCCTGCAGGCAGCAGCCAATCAGACACTCACTCAGGCTCTCACACTGCCCCCCCAGCAAACACACGCTCGGATACTTCCTCAGCAAGCAAACAAACACAGACTCGGATACTTACCAGTCCCAGGCAAACTCCTGCTGTGAGCTGCTCTGCTGTCCCCGCTGCTCAGCTGGTTCCCACCGCTCAGCTGGTTCGCGAAGCTCTGGCTATGTTTAAACAGACAGGCTTCCCTTTCGCAGACCAACAGACACCCTACTGCCCGCTCCCTGCAGACTAGCAGCCAATCAGGCACTCACTCAGGCTCTCACACTGCCCCCCCAGCAACACACGCTCCGATACTTCCTCAGCAAGCAAACAAACACAGACTCGGATACTTACCAGTCCCAGGCAAACTCCTGCTGTGTGCTGCTCTGCTGTCCCCGCTGCTCAGCTGGTTCTCCGCCGCTCAGCTGGTTCGCGAAGCTCTGGCTATTTTTAAACAGCCAGGCTTCCCTATCGCAAACCAACAGACACCCTAGTGCCCGCTCCCTGCGGCTAGCAGCCAATCAGACACTCACTCTGGCTCTCACACTGCCCCCCCAGCAAACACACGCTCGGATACTTCCTCAGCAAGCAAACAAACACAGACTCGGATAATTACCAGTCCCAGGCAAACTCCTGCTGTGAGCTGCTCTGCTGTCCCCGCTGCTCAGCTGGTTCTCCGCCGCTCAGCTGGTTCGCGAAGCTCTGGCTATTTTTAAACAGCCAGGCTTCCCTGTCGCAAACCAACAGACACCCTACTGCCTGCCCGCTGCAGGCTAGCAGCCAATCGGACACTCACTCAGGCTCTCACACTGCCCCCCCAGCAACACACACTCCGATACTTCCTCAGCAAGCAAACAAACACAGACTCGGATACTTACCAGTCCCAGGCAAACTCCTGCTGTGAGCTGCTCTGCTGTCCCCGCTGCTCAGCTGGTTCTCCGCCGCTCAGCTGGTTCGCGAAGCTCTGGCTATTTTTAAACAGCCAGGCTTCCCTATCGCAAACCAAGAGACACCCTAGTGCCCGCTCCCTGTGGCTAGCAGCCAATCAGACACTCACTCTGGCTCTCACACTGCCCCCCCAGCAAACACACGCTCGGATACTTCCTCAGCAAGCAAACAAACACAGACTCGGATAATTACCAGTCCCAGGCAAACTCCTGCTGTGTGCTGCTCTGCTGTCCCCGCTGCTCAGCTGGTTCTCCGCCGCTCAGCTGGTACGCGAAGAACTGGCTATTTTTAAACAGCCAGGCTTCCCTGTCGCAAACCAACAGACACCCTACTGCCCGCCCCCTGCAGTCTAGCAGCCAATCAGACACTCACTCAGGCTCTCACACTGCCCCCCCAGCAAACACACGCTCGGATACTTCCTCAGCAAGCAAACAAACACAGACTCGGATACTTACCAGTCCCAGGAAAACTCCTGCTGTGTGCTGCTCTGCTGTTTCCGCTGCTCAGCTGGTTCTCCGCCGCTCAGCTGGTTCGCGAAGCTCTGGCTATTTTTAAACAGCCAGGCTTCCCTGTCGCAAACCAACAGACACCCTACTGCCCGCCCGCTGCAGGCTAGCAGCCAATCGGACACTCACTCAGGCTCTCACACTGCCCCCCCAGCAACACGCGCTCCGATACTTCCTCAGCAAGCAAACAAACACAGACTCGGATACTTACCAGTCCCAGGCAAACTCCTGCTGTGAGCTGCTCTGCTGTCCCCGCTGCTCAGCTGGTTCTCCGCCGCTCAGCTGGTTCGCGAAGCTCTGGCTATTTTTAAACAGCCAGGCTTCCCTGTCGCAAACCAACAGACACCCTACTGCCCGCCCCCTACAGGCTAGCAGCCAATCAGACACTCACTCAGGCTCTCACACTGCCCCCCCAGCAAACACACGCTCGGATACTTCCTCAGCAAGCAAACAAACACAGACTCGGATACTTACCAGTCCCAGGCAAACTCCTGCTGTGTGCTGCTCTGCTGTCCCCGCTGCTCAGCTGGTTCTCCGCCGCTCACCTGGTACGCGAAGAACTGGCTATTTTTAAACAGCCAGGCTTCCCTGTCGCAAACCAACAGACAACCTACTGCCCGCCCCCTGCAGGCTAGCAGCCAATCAGACACTCACTCAGGCTCTCACACTGCCCCCCCAGCAAACACACGCTCGGATACTTCCTCAGCAAGCAAACAAACACAGACTCGGATACTTACCAGTCCCAGGAAAACTCCTGCTGTGTGCTGCTCTGCTGTCCCCGCTGCTCAGCTGGTTCTCCGCCGCTCAGCTGGTTCGCGAAGCTCTGGCTATTTTTAAACAGCCAGGCTTCCCTGTCGCAAACCAACAGACACGCTACTGCTCGCCCCCTGCAGGCTAGCAGCCAATCAGACACTCACTCAGGCTCTCACACTGCCGCCCAGCAAACACACGCTCGGATTCTTCCTCAGCAAGCAAACAAACACAGACTCGGATACTTACCAGTCCCAGGCAAACTCCTGCTGTGAGCTGCTCTGCTATCCCCGCTGCTCAGCTGGTTCTCCGCCGCTCAGCTGGTTCGCGAAGCTCTGGCTATTTTTAAACAGCCAGGCTTCCCTGTCGCAAACCAACAGACACCCTACTGCCCGCCCCCTGCAGGCTAGCAGCCAATCAGACACTCACTCAGGTTCTCACACTGCCCCCCCAGAAAACACACGCTCGGATACTTCCTCAGCAAGCAAACAAACACAGACTCGGATACTTACCAGTCGCAGGCAAACTCCTGCTGTGAGCTGCTCTGCTGCCCCGCTGCTCAGCTGGTTCTCCGCCGCTCAGCTGGTTCGCAAAGCTCTGGCTATTTTTAAACAGCCAGGCTTCCCTGTCGCAAACCAACAGACACGCTACTGCCGGCTCCCTGCAGGCTAGCAGCCAATCAGACACTCACTCAGGCTCTCACACTGCCCCCCCCAGCAAACACACGCTCGGATACTTCCTCTGCAAGCAAACAAACACAGACTCGGATACTTACCAGTCCCAGGCAAACTGCTGCTGTGTGCTGCTTTGCTGTCCCCGCTGCTCAGCTGGTTCTCCGCCGCTCAGCTGGTTCGCGAAGCTCTGGTGATTTTTAAACAGCCAGGCTTCCCTGTCGCAAACCAACAGACACCCTACTGCCCGCTCCCAGCAGACTAGCAGCCAATCCGGCACTCACTCAGGCTCTCACACTGCCCCCCCAGCAACACACGCTCCGATACTTCCTCAGCAAGCAAACAAACACAGACTCGGATACTTACCAGTCCCAGGCAAACTCCTGCTGTGTGCTGCTCTGCTGTCCCCGCTGCTCAGCTGGTTCTCCACCCCTCAGCTGGTACGGGAAGATATGGCTATTTTTAAACAGCCAGGCTTCCCTGTCGCAAACCAACAGACACACTACTGCCCGCCCGCTGCAGGCTAGCAGCCAATCAGACACTCACTCAGGCTCTCACACTGCCCCCCCAGCAAACACACGCTCCGATACTTCCTCAGCAAGCAAACAAACACAGACTCGGATACTTACCCAGTCCCAGGCAAACTCCTGCTGTGAGCTGCTCTGCTGTCCCCGCTGCTCAGCTGGTTCTCCGCCGCTCAGCTGGTTCGCGAAGCTCTGGCTATTTTTAAACAGCCAGGCTTCCCTATCGCAAACCAAGAGACACCCTAGTGCCCGCTCCCTGTGGCTAGCAGCCAATCAGACACTCACTCTGGCTCTCACACTGCCCCACCAGCAAACACACGCTCGGATACTTCCTCAGCAAGCAAACAAACACAGACTCGGATAATTACCAGTCCCAGGCAAACTCCTGCTGTGAGCTGCTCTGCTGTCCCCGCTGCTCAGCTGGTTCTCCGCCGCTCAGCTGGTTCGCGAAGCTCTGGCTATTTTTAAACAGCCAGGCTTCCCTGTCGCAAACCAACAGACACCCTACTGCCCGCCCCCTCCAGGCTACCAGCCAATCAGACACTCACTCAGGCTCTCACACTGCCGCCCAGCAAACACACGCCTGGATTCTTCCTCAGCAAGCAAACAAACACAGACTCGGATACTTACCAGTCCCAGGCAAACTCCTGCTGTGAGCGGCTCTGCTGTCCCCGCTGCTCAGCTGGTTCTCCGCCGCTCAGCTGGTTCGCGAAGCTCTGGCTATTTTTAAACAGCCAGGCTTCCCTGTCGCAAACCAACAGACACCCTACTGCCCGCCCCCTGCAGGCTAGCAGACAATCAGACACTCAGTCAGGTTCTCACACTGCCCCCCCAGCAAACACACGCTCGGATACTTCCTCAGCAAGCAAACAAACACAGACTCGGATACTTACCAGTCCCAGGAAAACTCCTGCTGTGAGCTGCTCTGCTGTCCCCGCTGCTCAGCTGGTTCTCCGCCGCTCAGCTGGTTCGCGAAGCTCTGGCTATTTTTAAACAGCCAGGCTTCCCTGTCGCAAACCAACAGACATGCTACTGCCGGCTCCCTGCAGGCTAGCAGCCAATCAGACACTCACTCAGGCTCTCACACTGCCCCCCCAGCAAACACACGCTCGGATACTTCCTCTGCAAGCAAACAAACACAGACTCGGGTACTTACCCGTCCCAGGCAAACTCCTGCTGTGAGCTGCTCTGCTGTCCCCGCTGCTCAGCTGGTTCTCCGCCGCTCAGCTGGTTCGCGAAGCTCTGGCTATTTTTAAACAGCCAGGCTTCCCTGTTGCAAACCAACAGACACGCTACTGCCCGCCCCCTGCAGGCAAGCAGCCAATCAGACACTCACTCAGGCTCTCACACTGCCCCCCCAGCAAACACACGCTCGGATACTTCCTCAGCAAGCAAACAAACACAGACTCGGATACTTACCAGTCCCAGGCAAACTGCTGCTGTGTGCTGCTTTGCTGTCCCCGCTGCTCAGCTGGTTCTCCGCCGCTCAGCTGGTTCGCGAAGCTCTGGTGATTTTTGAACAGCCAGGCTTCCCTGTCGCAAACCAACAGACACCCTACTGCCCGCTCCCTGCAGGCTAGCAGCCAATCAGACACTCACTCAGGCTCTCACACTGCCCCCCCAGCAAACACACGCTCGGATACTTCCTCAGCAAGCAAACAAACAGAGACTCGGATACTTACCAGTCCCAGGCAAACTCCTGCTGTGAGCTGCTCTGCTGTCCCCGCTGCTCAGCTGGTTCTCCGCCGCTCAGCTGGTTCGCGAAGCTCTGGCTATGTTTAAACAGCCAGGCTTCCCTTTCGCAGACCAACAGACACCCTACTGCCCGCTCCCTGCAGACTAGCAGCCAATCAGGCACTCACTCAGGCTCTCACACTGCCCCCCCAGCAAACACACGCTCCGATACTTCCTCAGCAAGCAAACAAACACAGACTCGGATACTTACCAGTCCCAGGCAAACTCCTGCTGTGAGCTGCTCTGCTGTCCCCGCTGCTCAGCTGGTTCTCCGCCGCTCAGCTGGTTCGCGAAGCTCTGGCTATTTTTAAACAGCCAGGCTTCCCTGTCGCAAACCAACAGACACCCTACTGCCCGCCCCCTGCAGGCTAGCAGCCAATCGGACACTCACTCAGGCTCTCACACTGCCGCCCAGCAAACACACGCTCGGATTCTTCCTCAGCAAGCAAACAAACACAGACTTGGATACTTACCAGTCCCAGGCAAACTCCTGCTGTGAGCTGCTCTGCTGTCCCCGCTGCTCAGCTGGTTCTCCGCCGCTCAGCTGGTTCGCGAAGCTCTGGCTATTTTTAAACAGCCAGGCTTCCCTGTCGCAAACCAACAGACACCCTACTGCCCGCTCCCTGCAGACTAGCAGCCAATCACGCACTGACTCAGGCTCTCACACTGCCCCCCCAGCAACACACACTCGGATACTTCCTCAGCAAGCAAACAAACACAGACTCGGATACTTACCAGTCCCAGGCAAACTCCTGCTGTGAGCTGCTCTCCTGTCCCCGCTGCTCAGCTGGTTCTCCGCCGCTCAGCTGGTTCGCGAAGCTCTGGCTATTTTTAAACAGCCAGGCTTCCCTGTCGCAAACCAACAGACACCCTACTGCCCGCCCCCTCCAGGCTAGCAGCCAATCAGACACTCACTCAGGCTCTCACACTGCCCCCCCAGCAAACACACGCTCGGATACTTCCTCAGCAAGCAAACAAACACAGACTCGGATACTTACCAGTCCCAGGCAAACTCCTGCTGTGAGCTGCTCTGCTGTCCCCGCTGCTCAGCTGGTTCCCCGCCGCTCAGCTGGTTCACGAAGCTCTGGCTATGTTTAAACAGCCAGGCTTCCCTTTCGGAGACCAACAGACACCCTACTGCCCGCTCCCTGCAGACTAGCAGCCAATCAGGCACTCACTCAGGCTCTCACACTGCCCCCCCAGCAACACACGCTCCGATACTTCCTCAGCAAGCAAACAAACACAGACTCGGATACTTACCAGTCCCAGGCAAACTCCTGCTGTGAGCTGCTCTGCTGTCCCCGCTGCTCAGCTGGTTCCCACCGCTCAGCTGGTTCGCGAAGTTCTGGCTATGTTTAAACAGCCAGGCTTCCCTTTCGCAGACCAACAGACACCCTACTGCCCGCTCCCTGCAGACTAGCAGCCAATCAGGCACTCACTCAGGCTCTCACACTGCCCCCCCAGCAACACACGCTCCGATACTTCCTCAGCAAGCAAACAAACACAGTCTCGGATACTTACCAGTCCCAGGCAAACTCCTGCTGTGTGCTGCTCTGCTGTCCCCGCTGCTCAGCTGGTTCTCCACCCCTCAGCTGGTACGGGAAGATCTGGCTATTTTTAAACAGCCAGGCTTCCCTGTCGCAAACCAACAGACACACTACTGCCCGCCCCCTGCAGGCTAGCAGCCAATCAGACACTCACTCAGGCTCTCACACTGCCCCCCCAGCAAACACACGCTCCGATACTTCCTCAGCAAGCAAACAAACACTGACTCGGATACTTACCAGTCCCAGGCAAACTCCTGCTGTGAGCTGCTCTGCTGTCCCCGCTGCTCAGCTGGTTCTCCGCCGCTCAGCTGGTTCGCGAAGCTCTGGCTATTTTTAAACAGCCAGGCTTCCCTATCGCAAACCAACAGACACCCTAGTGCCCGCTCCCTGCGGCTAGCAGCCAATCAGACACTCACTCTGGCTCTCACACTGCCCCCCCAGCAAACACACGCTCGGATACTTCCTCAGCAAGCAAACAAACACAGACTCGGATAATTACCAGTCCCAGGCAAACTCCTGCTGTGAGCTGCTCTGCTGTCCCCGCTGCTCAGCTGGTTCTCCGCCGCTCAGCTGGTTCGCGAAGCTCTGGCTATTTTTAAACAGCCAGGCTTCCCTGTCGCAAACCAACAGACACCCTACTGCCCGCCCGCTGCAGGCTAGCAGCCAATCGGACACTCACTCAGGCTCTCACACTGCCCCCCCAGCAACACACGCTCCGATACTTCCTCAGCAAGCAAACAAACACAGACTCGGATACTTACCAGTCCCAGGCAAACTCCTGCTGTGAGCTGCTCTGCTGTCCCCGCTGCTCAGCTGGTTCTCCGCCGCTCAGCTGGTTCGCGAAGCTCTGGCTATTTTTAAACAGCCAGGCTTCCCTGTCGCAAACCAACAGACACCCTACTGCCCGCCCCCTACAGGCTAGCAGCCAATCAGACACTCACTCAGGCTCTCACACTGCCCCCCCAGCAAACACACGCTCCGATACTTCCTCAGCAAGCAAACAAACACAGACTCGGATACTTACCAGTCCCAGGCAAACTCCTGCTGTGTGCTGCTCTGCTGTCCCCGCTGCTCAGCTGGTTCTCCGCCGCTCACCTGGTACGCGAAGAACTGGCTATTTTTAAACAGCCAGGCTTCCCTGTCGCAAACCAACAGACAACCTACTGCCCGCCCCCTGCAGGCTAGCAGCCAATCAGGCACTCACTCAGGCTCTCACACTGCCCCCCCAGCAAACACACGCTCGGATACTTCCTCAGCAAGCAAACAAACACAGACGCGGATACTTACCAGTCCCAGGCAAACTCCTGCTGTGTGCTGCTCTGCTGTCCCCGCTGCTCAGCTGGTTCTCCACCCCTCAGCTGGTACGGGAAGATATGGCTATTTTTAAACAGCCAGGCTTCCCTGTCGCAAACCAACAGACACACTACTGCCCGCCCGCTGCAGGCTAGCAGCCAATCAGACACTCACTCAGGCTCTCACACGGCCCCCCCAGCAAACACACGCTCCGATACTTCCTCAGCAAGCAAACAAACACAGACTCGGATACTTACCAGTCCCAGGCAAACTCCTGCTGTGAGCTGCTCTGCTGTCCCCGCTGCTCAGCTGGTTCTCCGCCGCTCAGCTGGTTCGCGAAGCTCTGGCTATTTTTAAACAGCCAGGCTTCCCTATCGCAAACCAAGAGACACCCTAGTGCCCGCTCCCTGTGGCTAGCAGCCAATCAGACACTCACTCTGGCTCTCACACTGCCCCCCCAGCAAACACACGCTCGGATACTTCCTCAGCAAGCAAACAAACACAGACTCGGATAATTACCAGTCCCAGGCAAACTCCTGCTGTGAGCTGCTCTGCTGTCCCCGCTGCTCAGCTGGTTCTCCGCCGCTCAGCTGGTTCGCGAAGCTCTGGCTATTTTTAAACAGCCAGGCTTCCCTGTCGCAAACCAACAGACACCCTACTGCCCGCCCCCTGCAGGCTAGCAGCCAATCAGACACTCACTCAGGCTCTCACACTGCCCCCCCAGCAAACACACGCTCGGATACTTCCTCAGCAAGCAAACAAACACAGACTCGGATACTTACCAGTCCCAGGAAAACTCCTGCTGTGTGCTGCTCTGCTGTTTCCGCTGCTCAGCTGGTTCTCCGCCGCTCAGCTGGTTCGCGAAGCTCTGGCTATTTTTAAACAGCCAGGCTTCCCTGTCGGAAACCAACAGACACCCTACTGCCCGCCCGCTGCAGGCTAGCAGCCAATCGGACACTCACTCAGGCTCTCACACTGCCCCCCCAGCAACACGCGCTCCGATACTTCCTCAGCAAGCAAACAAACACAGACTCGGATACTTACCAGTCCCAGGCAAACTCCTGCTGTGAGCTGCTCTGCTGTCCCCGCTGCTCAGCTGGTTCTCCGCCGCTCAGCTGGTTCGCGAAGCTCTGGCTATTTTTAAACAGCCAGGCTTCCCTGTCGCAAACCAACAGACACCCTACTGCCCGCCCCCTACAGGCTAGCAGCCAATCAGACACTCACTCAGGCTCTCACACTGCCCCCCCAGCAAACACACGCTCGGATACTTCCTCAGCAAGCAAACAAACACAGACTCGGATACTTACCAGTCCCAGGCAAACTCCTGCTGTGTGCTGCTCTGCTGTCCCCGCTGCTCAGCTGGTTCTCCGCCGCTCACCTGGTACGCGAAGAACTGGCTATTTTTAAACAGCCAGGCTTCCCTGTCGCAAACCAACAGACAACCTACTGCCCGCCCCCTGCAGGCTAGCAGCCAATCAGACACTCACTCAGGCTCTCACACTGCCCCCCCAGCAAACACACGCTCGGATACTTCCTCAGCAAGCAAACAAACACAGACTCGGATACTTACCAGTCCCAGGAAAACTCCTGCTGTGTGCTGCTCTGCTGTCCCCGCTGCTCAGCTGGTTCTCCGCCGCTCAGCTGGTTCGCGAAGCTCTGGCTATTTTTAAACAGCCAGGCTTCCCTGTCGCAAACCAACAGACACGCTACTGCTCGCCCCCTGCAGGCTAGCAGCCAATCAGACACTCACTCAGGCTCTCACACTGCCGCCCAGCAAACACACGCTCGGATTCTTCCTCAGCAAGCAAACAAACACAGACTCGGATACTTACCAGTCCCAGGCAAACTCCTGCTGTGAGCTGCTCTGCTATCCCCGCTGCTCAGCTGGTTCTCCGCCGCTCAGCTGGTTCGCGAAGCTCTGGCTATTTTTAAACAGCCAGGCTTCCCTGTCGCAAACCAACAGACACCCTACTGCCCGCCCCCTGCAGGCTAGCAGCCAATCAGACACTCACTCAGCTTCTCACACTGCCCCCCCAGAAAACACACGCTCGGATACTTCCTCAGCAAGCAAACAAACACAGACTCGGATACTTACCAGTCCCAGGCAAACTCCTGCTGTGAGCTGCTCTGCTGTCCCCGCTGCTCAGCTGGTTCTCCGCCGCTCAGCTGGTTCGCGAAGCTCTGGCTATTTTTAAACAGCCAGGCTTCCCTGTCGCAAACCAACAGACACGCTACTGCTCGCCCCCTGCAGGCTAGCAGCCAATCAGACACTCACTCAGGCTCTCACACTGCCGCCCAGCAAACACACGCTCGGATTCTTCCTCAGCAAGCAAACAAACACAGACTCGGATACTTACCAGTCCCAGGCAAACTGCTGCTGTGTGCTGCTTTGCTGTCCCCGCTGCTCAGCTGGTTCTCCGCCGCTCAGCTGGTTCGCGAAGCTCTGGTGATTTTTAAACAGCCAGGCTTCCCTGTCGCAAACCAACAGACACCCTACTGCCCGCTCCCAGCAGACTAGCAGCCAATCAGGCACTCACTCAGGCTCTCACACTGCCCCCCCAGCAACACACGCTCCGATACTTCCTCAGCAAGCAAACAAACACAGACTCGGATACTTACCAGTCCCAGGCAAACTCCTGCTGTGTGCTGCTCTGCTGTCCCCGCTGCTCAGCTGGTTCTCCACCCCTCAGCTGGTACGGGAAGATATGGCTATTTTTAAACAGCCAGGCTTCCCTATCGCAAACCAAGAGACACCCTAGTGCCCGCTCCCTGTGGCTAGCAGCCAATCAGACACTCACTCTGGCTCTCACACTGCCCCACCAGCAAACACACGCTCGGATACTTCCTCAGCAAGCAAACAAACACAGACTCGGATACTTACCAGTCCCAGGCAAACTCCTGCTGTGAGCTGCTCTGCTGTCCCCGCTGCTCAGCTGGTTCTCCGCCGCTCAGCTGGTTCGCGAAGCTCTGGCTATTTTTAAACAGCCAGGCTTCCCTGTCGCAAACCAACAGACACCCTACTGCCCGCCCCCTCCAGGCTAGCAGCCAATCAGACACTCACTCAGGCTCTCACACTGCCCCCCCAGCAAACACACGCTCGGATACTTCCTCTGCAAGCAAACAAACACAGACTCGGGTACTTACCCGTCCCAGGCAAACTCCTGCTGTGAGCTGCTCTGCTGTCCCCGCTGCTCAGCTGGTTCTCCGCCGCTCAGCTGGTTCGCGAAGCTCTGGCTATTTTTAAACAGCCAGGCTTCCCTGTTGCAAACCAACAGACACGCTACTGCCCGCCCCCTGCAGGCAAGCAGCCAATCAGACACTCACTCAGGCTCTCACACTGCCCCCCCAGCAAACACACGCTCGGATACTTCCTCAGCAAGCAAACAAACACAGACTCGGATACTTACCAGTCCCAGGCAAACTGCTGCTGTGTGCTGCTTTGCTGTCCCCGCTGCTCAGCTGGTTCTCCGCCGCTCAGCTGGTTCGCGAAGCTCTGGTGATTTTTAAACAGCCAGGCTTCCCTGTCGCAAACCAACAGACACCCTACTGCCCGCTCCCTGCAGGCTAGCAGCCAATCAGACACTCACTCAGGCTCTCACACTGCCCCCCCAGCAAACACACGCTCGGATACTTCCTCAGCAAGCAAACAAACAGAGACTCGGATACTTACCAGTCCCAGGCAAACTCCTGCTGTGAGCTGCTCTGCTGTCCCCGCTGCTCAGCTGGTTCTCCGCCGCTCAGCTGGTTCGCCAAGCTCTGGCTATGTTTAAACAGCCAGGCTTCCCTGTCGCAAACCAACAGACACGCTACTGCCGGCTCCCTGCAGGCTAGCAGCCAATCAGACACTCACTCAGGCTCTCACACTGCCCCCCCAGCAACACACGCTCCGATACTTCCTCAGCAAGCAAACAAACACAGACTCGGATACTTACCCGTCCCAGGCAAACTCCTGCTGTGAGCTGCTCTGCTGTCCCCGCTGCTCAGCTGGTTCTCCGCCGCTCAGCTGGTTCGCGAAGCTCTGGCTATTTTTAAACAGCCAGGCTTCCCTGTCGCAAACCAACAGACACCCTACTGCCCGCCCCCTGCAGGCTAGCAGCCAATCGGACACTCACTCAGGCTCTCACACTGCCGCCCAGCAAACACACGCTCGGATTCTTCCTCAGCAAGCAAACAAACACAGACTTGGATACTTACCAGTCCCAGGCAAACTCCTGCTGTGAGCTGCTCTGCTGTCCCCGCTGCTCAGCTGGTTCTCCGCCGCTCAGCTGGTACGCGAAGAACTGGCTATTTTTAAACAGCCAGGCTTCCCTGTCGCAAACCAACAGACACGCTACTGCCGGCTCCCTGCAGGCTAGCAGCCAATCAGACACTCACTCAGGCTCTCACACTGCCCCCCCCAGCAAACACACGCTCGGATACTTCCTCTGCAAGCAAACAAACACAGACTCGGATACTTACCAGTCCCAGGCAAACTGCTGCTGTGTGCTGCTTTGCTGTCCCCGCTGCTCAGCTGGTTCTCCGCCGCTCAGCTGGTTCGCGAAGCTCTGGTGATTTTTAAACAGCCAGGCTTCCCTGTCGCAAACCAACAGACACCCTACTGCCCGCTCCCAGCAGACTAGCAGCCAATCCGGCACTCACTCAGGCTCTCACACTGCCCCCCCAGCAACACACGCTCCGATACTTCCTCAGCAAGCAAACAAACACAGACTCGGATACTTACCAGTCCCAGGCAAACTCCTGCTGTGTGCTGCTCTGCTGTCCCCGCTGCTCAGCTGGTTCTCCACCCCTCAGCTGGTACGGGAAGATATGGCTATTTTTAAACAGCCAGGCTTCCCTGTCGCAAACCAACAGACACACTACTGCCCGCCCGCTGCAGGCTAGCAGCCAATCAGACACTCACTCAGGCTCTCACACTGCCCCCCCAGCAAACACACGCTCCGATACTTCCTCAGCAAGCAAACAAACACAGACTCGGATACTTACCCAGTCCCAGGCAAACTCCTGCTGTGAGCTGCTCTGCTGTCCCCGCTGCTCAGCTGGTTCTCCGCCGCTCAGCTGGTTCGCGAAGCTCTGGCTATTTTTAAACAGCCAGGCTTCCCTATCGCAAACCAAGAGACACCCTAGTGCCCGCTCCCTGTGGCTAGCAGCCAATCAGACACTCACTCTGGCTCTCACACTGCCCCACCAGCAAACACACGCTCGGATACTTCCTCAGCAAGCAAACAAACACAGACTCGGATAATTACCAGTCCCAGGCAAACTCCTGCTGTGAGCTGCTCTGCTGTCCCCGCTGCTCAGCTGGTTCTCCGCCGCTCAGCTGGTTCGCGAAGCTCTGGCTATTTTTAAACAGCCAGGCTTCCCTGTCGCAAACCAACAGACACCCTACTGCCCGCCCCCTCCAGGCTACCAGCCAATCAGACACTCACTCAGGCTCTCACACTGCCGCCCAGCAAACACACGCCTGGATTCTTCCTCAGCAAGCAAACAAACACAGACTCGGATACTTACCAGTCCCAGGCAAACTCCTGCTGTGAGCGGCTCTGCTGTCCCCGCTGCTCAGCTGGTTCTCCGCCGCTCAGCTGGTTCGCGAAGCTCTGGCTATTTTTAAACAGCCAGGCTTCCCTGTCGCAAACCAACAGACACCCTACTGCCCGCCCCCTGCAGGCTAGCAGACAATCAGACACTCAGTCAGGTTCTCACACTGCCCCCCCAGCAAACACACGCTCGGATACTTCCTCAGCAAGCAAACAAACACAGACTCGGATACTTACCAGTCCCAGGAAAACTCCTGCTGTGAGCTGCTCTGCTGTCCCCGCTGCTCAGCTGGTTCTCCGCCGCTCAGCTGGTTCGCGAAGCTCTGGCTATTTTTAAACAGCCAGGCTTCCCTGTCGCAAACCAACAGACATGCTACTGCCGGCTCCCTGCAGGCTAGCAGCCAATCAGACACTCACTCAGGCTCTCACACTGCCCCCCCAGCAAACACACGCTCGGATACTTCCTCTGCAAGCAAACAAACACAGACTCGGGTACTTACCCGTCCCAGGCAAACTCCTGCTGTGAGCTGCTCTGCTGTCCCCGCTGCTCAGCTGGTTCTCCGCCGCTCAGCTGGTTCGCGAAGCTCTGGCTATTTTTAAACAGCCAGGCTTCCCTGTTGCAAACCAACAGACACGCTACTGCCCGCCCCCTGCAGGCAAGCAGCCAATCAGACACTCACTCAGGCTCTCACACTGCCCCCCCAGCAAACACACGCTCGGATACTTCCTCAGCAAGCAAACAAACACAGACTCGGATACTTACCAGTCCCAGGCAAACTGCTGCTGTGTGCTGCTTTGCTGTCCCCGCTGCTCAGCTGGTTCTCCGCCGCTCAGCTGGTTCGCGAAGCTCTGGTGATTTTTAAACAGCCAGGCTTCCCTGTCGCAAACCAACAGACACCCTACTGCCCGCTCCCTGCAGGCTAGCAGCCAATCAGACACTCACTCAGGCTCTCACACTGCCCCCCCAGCAAACACACGCTCGGATACTTCCTCAGCAAGCAAACAAACAGAGACTCGGATACTTACCAGTCCCAGGCAAACTCCTGCTGTGAGCTGCTCTGCTGTCCCCGCTGCTCAGCTGGTTCTCCGCCGCTCAGCTGGTTCGCGAAGCTCTGGCTATGTTTAAACAGCCAGGCTTCCCTTTCGCAGACCAACAGACACCCTACTGCCCGCTCCCTGCAGACTAGCAGCCAATCAGGCACTCACTCAGGCTCTCACACTGCCCCCCCAGCAAACACACGCTCCGATACTTCCTCAGCAAGCAAACAAACACAGACTCGGATACTTACCAGTCCCAGGCAAACTCCTGCTGTGAGCTGCTCTGCTGTCCCCGCTGCTCAGCTGGTTCTCCGCCGCTCAGCTGGTTCGCGAAGCTCTGGCTATTTTTAAACAGCCAGGCTTCCCTGTCGCAAACCAACAGACACCCTACTGCCCGCCCCCTGCAGGCTAGCAGCCAATCGGACACTCACTCAGGCTCTCACACTGCCGCCCAGCAAACACACGCTCGGATTCTTCCTCAGCAAGCAAACAAACACAGACTTGGATACTTACCAGTCCCAGGCAAACTCCTGCTGTGAGCTGCTCTGCTGTCCCCGCTGCTCAGCTGGTTCTCCGCCGCTCAGCTGGTTCGCGAAGCTCTGGCTATTTTTAAACAGCCAGGCTTCCCTGTCGCAAACCAACAGACACCCTACTGCCCGCTCCCTGCAGACTAGCAGCCAATCACGCACTGACTCAGGCTCTCACACTGCCCCCCCAGCAACACACACTCGGATACTTCCTCAGCAAGCAAACAAACACAGACTCGGATACTTACCAGTCCCAGGCAAACTCCTGCTGTGAGCTGCTCTCCTGTCCCCGCTGCTCAGCTGGTTCTCCGCCGCTCAGCTGGTTCGCGAAGCTCTGGCTATTTTTAAACAGCCAGGCTTCCCTGTCGCAAACCAACAGACACCCTACTGCCCGCCCCCTCCAGGCTAGCAGCCAATCAGACACTCACTCAGGCTCTCACACTGCCCCCCCAGCAAACACACGCTCGGATACTTCCTCAGCAAGCAAACAAACACAGACTCGGATACTTACCAGTCCCAGGCAAACTCCTGCTGTGAGCTGCTCTGCTGTCCCCGCTGCTCAGCTGGTTCCCCGCCGCTCAGCTGGTTCACGAAGCTCTGGCTATGTTTAAACAGCCAGGCTTCCCTTTCGGAGACCAACAGACACCCTACTGCCCGCTCCCTGCAGACTAGCAGCCAATCAGGCACTCACTCAGGCTCTCACACTGCCCCCCCAGCAACACACGCTCCGATACTTCCTCAGCAAGCAAACAAACACAGACTCGGATACTTACCAGTCCCAGGCAAACTCCTGCTGTGAGCTGCTCTGCTGTCCCCGCTGCTCAGCTGGTTCCCACCGCTCAGCTGGTTCGCGAAGTTCTGGCTATGTTTAAACAGCCAGGCTTCCCTTTCGCAGACCAACAGACACCCTACTGCCCGCTCCCTGCAGACTAGCAGCCAATCAGGCACTCACTCAGGCTCTCACACTGCCCCCCCAGCAACACACGCTCCGATACTTCCTCAGCAAGCAAACAAACACAGTCTCGGATACTTACCAGTCCCAGGCAAACTCCTGCTGTGTGCTGCTCTGCTGTCCCCGCTGCTCAGCTGGTTCTCCACCCCTCAGCTGGTACGGGAAGATCTGGCTATTTTTAAACAGCCAGGCTTCCCTGTCGCAAACCAACAGACACACTACTGCCCGCCCCCTGCAGGCTAGCAGCCAATCAGACACTCACTCAGGCTCTCACACTGCCCCCCCAGCAAACACACGCTCCGATACTTCCTCAGCAAGCAAACAAACACTGACTCGGATACTTACCAGTCCCAGGCAAACTCCTGCTGTGAGCTGCTCTGCTGTCCCCGCTGCTCAGCTGGTTCTCCGCCGCTCAGCTGGTTCGCGAAGCTCTGGCTATTTTTAAACAGCCAGGCTTCCCTATCGCAAACCAACAGACACCCTAGTGCCCGCTCCCTGCGGCTAGCAGCCAATCAGACACTCACTCTGGCTCTCACACTGCCCCCCCAGCAAACACACGCTCGGATACTTCCTCAGCAAGCAAACAAACACAGACTCGGATAATTACCAGTCCCAGGCAAACTCCTGCTGTGAGCTGCTCTGCTGTCCCCGCTGCTCAGCTGGTTCTCCGCCGCTCAGCTGGTTCGCGAAGCTCTGGCTATTTTTAAACAGCCAGGCTTCCCTGTCGCAAACCAACAGACACCCTACTGCCCGCCCGCTGCAGGCTAGCAGCCAATCGGACACTCACTCAGGCTCTCACACTGCCCCCCCAGCAACACACGCTCCGATACTTCCTCAGCAAGCAAACAAACACAGACTCGGATACTTACCAGTCCCAGGCAAACTCCTGCTGTGAGCTGCTCTGCTGTCCCCGCTGCTCAGCTGGTTCTCCGCCGCTCAGCTGGTTCGCGAAGCTCTGGCTATTTTTAAACAGCCAGGCTTCCCTGTCGCAAACCAACAGACACCCTACTGCCCGCCCCCTACAGGCTAGCAGCCAATCAGACACTCACTCAGGCTCTCACACTGCCCCCCCAGCAAACACACGCTCCGATACTTCCTCAGCAAGCAAACAAACACAGACTCGGATACTTACCAGTCCCAGGCAAACTCCTGCTGTGTGCTGCTCTGCTGTCCCCGCTGCTCAGCTGGTTCTCCGCCGCTCACCTGGTACGCGAAGAACTGGCTATTTTTAAACAGCCAGGCTTCCCTGTCGCAAACCAACAGACAACCTACTGCCCGCCCCCTGCAGGCTAGCAGCCAATCAGGCACTCACTCAGGCTCTCACACTGCCCCCCCAGCAAACACACGCTCGGATACTTCCTCAGCAAGCAAACAAACACAGACGCGGATACTTACCAGTCCCAGGCAAACTCCTGCTGTGTGCTGCTCTGCTGTCCCCGCTGCTCAGCTGGTTCTCCACCCCTCAGCTGGTACGGGAAGATATGGCTATTTTTAAACAGCCAGGCTTCCCTGTCGCAAACCAACAGACACACTACTGCCCGCCCGCTGCAGGCTAGCAGCCAATCAGACACTCACTCAGGCTCTCACACGGCCCCCCCAGCAAACACACGCTCCGATACTTCCTCAGCAAGCAAACAAACACAGACTCGGATACTTACCAGTCCCAGGCAAACTCCTGCTGTGAGCTGCTCTGCTGTCCCCGCTGCTCAGCTGGTTCTCCGCCGCTCAGCTGGTTCGCGAAGCTCTGGCTATTTTTAAACAGCCAGGCTTCCCTATCGCAAACCAAGAGACACCCTAGTGCCCGCTCCCTGTGGCTAGCAGCCAATCAGACACTCACTCTGGCTCTCACACTGCCCCCCCAGCAAACACACGCTCGGATACTTCCTCAGCAAGCAAACAAACACAGACTCGGATAATTACCAGTCCCAGGCAAACTCCTGCTGTGAGCTGCTCTGCTGTCCCCGCTGCTCAGCTGGTTCTCCGCCGCTCAGCTGGTTCGCGAAGCTCTGGCTATTTTTAAACAGCCAGGCTTCCCTGTCGCAAACCAACAGACACCCTACTGCCCGCCCCCTGCAGGCTAGCAGCCAATCAGACACTCACTCAGGCTCTCACACTGCCCCCCCAGCAAACACACGCTCGGATACTTCCTCAGCAAGCAAACAAACACAGACTCGGATACTTACCAGTCCCAGGAAAACTCCTGCTGTGTGCTGCTCTGCTGTTTCCGCTGCTCAGCTGGTTCTCCGCCGCTCAGCTGGTTCGCGAAGCTCTGGCTATTTTTAAACAGCCAGGCTTCCCTGTCGGAAACCAACAGACACCCTACTGCCCGCCCGCTGCAGGCTAGCAGCCAATCGGACACTCACTCAGGCTCTCACACTGCCCCCCCAGCAACACGCGCTCCGATACTTCCTCAGCAAGCAAACAAACACAGACTCGGATACTTACCAGTCCCAGGCAAACTCCTGCTGTGAGCTGCTCTGCTGTCCCCGCTGCTCAGCTGGTTCTCCGCCGCTCAGCTGGTTCGCGAAGCTCTGGCTATTTTTAAACAGCCAGGCTTCCCTGTCGCAAACCAACAGACACCCTACTGCCCGCCCCCTACAGGCTAGCAGCCAATCAGACACTCACTCAGGCTCTCACACTGCCCCCCCAGCAAACACACGCTCGGATACTTCCTCAGCAAGCAAACAAACACAGACTCGGATACTTACCAGTCCCAGGCAAACTCCTGCTGTGTGCTGCTCTGCTGTCCCCGCTGCTCAGCTGGTTCTCCGCCGCTCACCTGGTACGCGAAGAACTGGCTATTTTTAAACAGCCAGGCTTCCCTGTCGCAAACCAACAGACAACCTACTGCCCGCCCCCTGCAGGCTAGCAGCCAATCAGACACTCACTCAGGCTCTCACACTGCCCCCCCAGCAAACACACGCTCGGATACTTCCTCAGCAAGCAAACAAACACAGACTCGGATACTTACCAGTCCCAGGAAAACTCCTGCTGTGTGCTGCTCTGCTGTCCCCGCTGCTCAGCTGGTTCTCCGCCGCTCAGCTGGTTCGCGAAGCTCTGGCTATTTTTAAACAGCCAGGCTTCCCTGTCGCAAACCAACAGACACGCTACTGCTCGCCCCCTGCAGGCTAGCAGCCAATCAGACACTCACTCAGGCTCTCACACTGCCGCCCAGCAAACACACGCTCGGATTCTTCCTCAGCAAGCAAACAAACACAGACTCGGATACTTACCAGTCCCAGGCAAACTCCTGCTGTGAGCTGCTCTGCTATCCCCGCTGCTCAGCTGGTTCTCCGCCGCTCAGCTGGTTCGCGAAGCTCTGGCTATTTTTAAACAGCCAGGCTTCCCTGTCGCAAACCAACAGACACCCTACTGCCCGCCCCCTGCAGGCTAGCAGCCAATCAGACACTCACTCAGGTTCTCACACTGCCCCCCCAGAAAACACACGCTCGGATACTTCCTCAGCAAGCAAACAAACACAGACTCGGATACTTACCAGTCCCAGGCAAACTCCTGCTGTGAGCTGCTCTGCTGTCCCCGCTGCTCAGCTGGTTCTCCGCCGCTCAGCTGGTTCGCGAAGCTCTGGCTATTTTTAAACAGCCAGGCTTCCCTGTCGCAAACCAACAGACACGCTACTGCTCGCCCCCTGCAGGCTAGCAGCCAATCAGACACTCACTCAGGCTCTCACACTGCCGCCCAGCAAACACACGCTCGGATTCTTCCTCAGCAAGCAAACAAACACAGACTCGGATACTTACCAGTCCCAGGCAAACTGCTGCTGTGTGCTGCTTTGCTGTCCCCGCTGCTCAGCTGGTTCTCCGCCGCTCAGCTGGTTCGCGAAGCTCTGGTGATTTTTAAACAGCCAGGCTTCCCTGTCGCAAACCAACAGACACCCTACTGCCCGCTCCCAGCAGACTAGCAGCCAATCAGGCACTCACTCAGGCTCTCACACTGCCCCCCCAGCAACACACGCTCCGATACTTCCTCAGCAAGCAAACAAACACAGACTCGGATACTTACCAGTCCCAGGCAAACTCCTGCTGTGTGCTGCTCTGCTGTCCCCGCTGCTCAGCTGGTTCTCCACCCCTCAGCTGGTACGGGAAGATATGGCTATTTTTAAACAGCCAGGCTTCCCTATCGCAAACCAAGAGACACCCTAGTGCCCGCTCCCTGTGGCTAGCAGCCAATCAGACACTCACTCTGGCTCTCACACTGCCCCACCAGCAAACACACGCTCGGATACTTCCTCAGCAAGCAAACAAACACAGACTCGGATACTTACCAGTCCCAGGCAAACTCCTGCTGTGAGCTGCTCTGCTGTCCCCGCTGCTCAGCTGGTTCTCCGCCGCTCAGCTGGTTCGCGAAGCTCTGGCTATTTTTAAACAGCCAGGCTTCCCTGTCGCAAACCAACAGACACCCTACTGCCCGCCCCCTCCAGGCTAGCAGCCAATCAGACACTCACTCAGGCTCTCACACTGCCCCCCCAGCAAACACACGCTCGGATACTTCCTCTGCAAGCAAACAAACACAGACTCGGGTACTTACCCGTCCCAGGCAAACTCCTGCTGTGAGCTGCTCTGCTGTCCCCGCTGCTCAGCTGGTTCTCCGCCGCTCAGCTGGTTCGCGAAGCTCTGGCTATTTTTAAACAGCCAGGCTTCCCTGTTGCAAACCAACAGACACGCTACTGCCCGCCCCCTGCAGGCAAGCAGCCAATCAGACACTCACTCAGGCTCTCACACTGCCCCCCCAGCAAACACACGCTCGGATACTTCCTCAGCAAGCAAACAAACACAGACTCGGATACTTACCAGTCCCAGGCAAACTGCTGCTGTGTGCTGCTTTGCTGTCCCCGCTGCTCAGCTGGTTCTCCGCCGCTCAGCTGGTTCGCGAAGCTCTGGTGATTTTTAAACAGCCAGGCTTCCCTGTCGCAAACCAACAGACACCCTACTGCCCGCTCCCTGCAGGCTAGCAGCCAATCAGACACTCACTCAGGCTCTCACACTGCCCCCCCAGCAAACACACGCTCGGATACTTCCTCAGCAAGCAAACAAACAGAGACTCGGATACTTACCAGTCCCAGGCAAACTCCTGCTGTGAGCTGCTCTGCTGTCCCCGCTGCTCAGCTGGTTCTCCGCCGCTCAGCTGGTTCGCCAAGCTCTGGCTATGTTTAAACAGCCAGGCTTCCCTGTCGCAAACCAACAGACACGCTACTGCCGGCTCCCTGCAGGCTAGCAGCCAATCAGACACTCACTCAGGCTCTCACACTGCCCCCCCAGCAACACACGCTCCGATACTTCCTCAGCAAGCAAACAAACACAGACTCGGATACTTACCCGTCCCAGGCAAACTCCTGCTGTGAGCTGCTCTGCTGTCCCCGCTGCTCAGCTGGTTCTCCGCCGCTCAGCTGGTTCGCGAAGCTCTGGCTATTTTTAAACAGCCAGGCTTCCCTGTCGCAAACCAACAGACACCCTACTGCCCGCCCCCTGCAGGCTAGCAGCCAATCGGACACTCACTCAGGCTCTCACACTGCCGCCCAGCAAACACACGCTCGGATTCTTCCTCAGCAAGCAAACAAACACAGACTTGGATACTTACCAGTCCCAGGCAAACTCCTGCTGTGAGCTGCTCTGCTGTCCCCGCTGCTCAGCTGGTTCTCCGCCGCTCAGCTGGTTCGCGAAGCTCTGGCTATTTTTAAACAGCCAGGCTTCCCTGTCGCAAACCAACAGACACCCTACTGCCCGCTCCCTGCAGACTAGCAGCCAATCAGGCACTGACTCAGGCTCTCACACTGCCCCCCCAGCAACACACACTCGGATACTTCCTCAGCAAGCAAACAAACACAGACTCGGATACTTACCAGTCCCAGGCAAACTCCTGCTGTGAGCTGCTCTCCTGTCCCCGCTGCTCAGCTGGTTCTCCGCCGCTCAGCTGGTTCGCGAAGCTCTGGCTATTTTTAAACAGCCAGGCTTCCCTGTCGCAAACCAACAGACACCCTACTGCCCGCCCCCTCCAGGCTAGCAGCCAATCAGACACTCACTCAGGCTCTCACACTGCCCCCCCAGCAAACACACGCTCGGATACTTCCTCAGCAAGCAAACAAACACAGACTCGGATACTTACCAGTCCCAGGCAAACTCCTGCTGTGAGCTGCTCTGCTGTCCCCGCTGCTCAGCTGGTTCCCCGCCGCTCAGCTGGTTCACGAAGCTCTGGCTATGTTTAAACAGCCAGGCTTCCCTTTCGGAGACCAACAGACACCCTACTGCCCGCTCCCTGCAGACTAGCAGCCAATCAGGCACTCACTCAGGCTCTCACACTGCCCCCCCAGCAACACACGCTCCGATACTTCCTCAGCAAGCAAACAAACACAGACTCGGATACTTACCAGTCCCAGGCAAACTCCTGCTGTGAGCTGCTCTGCTGTCCCCGCTGCTCAGCTGGTTCCCACCGCTCAGCTGGTTCGCGAAGCTCTGGCTATGTTTAAACAGCCAGGCTTCCCTTTCGCAGACCAACAGACACCCTACTGCCCGCTCCCTGCAGACTAGCAGCCAATCAGGCACTCACTCAGGCTCTCACACTGCCCCCCCAGCAACACACGCTCCGATACTTCCTCAGCAAGCAAACAAACACAGTCTCGGATACTTACCAGTCCCAGGCAAACTCCTGCTGTGTGCTGCTCTGCTGTCCCCGCTGCTCAGCTGGTTCTCCACCCCTCAGCTGGTACGGGAAGATCTGGCTATTTTTAAACAGCCAGGCTTCCCTGTCGCAAACCAACAGACACACTACTGCCCGCCCCCTGCAGGCTAGCAGCCAATCAGACACTCACTCAGGCTCTCACACTGCCCCCCCAGCAAACACACGCTCCGATACTTCCTCAGCAAGCAAACAAACACTGACTCGGATACTTACCAGTCCCAGGCAAACTCCTGCTGTGAGCTGCTCTGCTGTCCCCGCTGCTCAGCTGGTTCTCCGCCGCTCAGCTGGTTCGCGAAGCTCTGGCTATTTTTAAACAGCCAGGCTTCCCTATCGCAAACCAACAGACACCCTAGTGCCCGCTCCCTGCGGCTAGCAGCCAATCAGACACTCACTCTGGCTCTCACACTGCCCCCCCAGCAAACACACGCTCGGATACTTCCTCAGCAAGCAAACAAACACAGACTCGGATAATTACCAGTCCCAGGCAAACTCCTGCTGTGAGCTGCTCTGCTGTCCCCGCTGCTCAGCTGGTTCTCCGCCGCTCAGCTGGTTCGCGAAGCTCTGGCTATTTTTAAACAGCCAGGCTTCCCTGTCGCAAACCAACAGACACCCTACTGCCCGCCCGCTGCAGGCTAGCAGCCAATCGGACACTCACTCAGGCTCTCACACTGCCCCCCCAGCAACACACGCTCCGATACTTCCTCAGCAAGCAAACAAACACAGACTCGGATACTTACCAGTCCCAGGCAAACTCCTGCTGTGAGCTGCTCTGCTGTCCCCGCTGCTCAGCTGGTTCTCCGCCGCTCAGCTGGTTCGCGAAGCTCTGGCTATTTTTAAACAGCCAGGCTTCCCTGTCGCAAACCAACAGACACCCTACTGCCCGCCCCCTACAGGCTAGCAGCCAATCAGACACTCACTCAGGCTCTCACACTGCCCCCCCAGCAAACACACGCTCCGATACTTCCTCAGCAAGCAAACAAACACAGACTCGGATACTTACCAGTCCCAGGCAAACTCCTGCTGTGTGCTGCTCTGCTGTCCCCGCTGCTCAGCTGGTTCTCCGCCGCTCACCTGGTACGCGAAGAACTGGCTATTTTTAAACAGCCAGGCTTCCCTGTCGCAAACCAACAGACAACCTACTGCCCGCCCCCTGCAGGCTAGCAGCCAATCAGGCACTCACTCAGGCTCTCACACTGCCCCCCCAGCAAACACACGCTCGGATACTTCCTCAGCAAGCAAACAAACACAGACTCGGATACTTACCAGTCCCAGGCAAACTCCTGCTGTGTGCTGCTCTGCTGTCCCCGCTGCTCAGCTGGTTCTCCACCCCTCAGCTGGTACGGGAAGATATGGCTATTTTTAAACAGCCAGGCTTCCCTGTCGCAAACCAACAGACACACTACTGCCCGCCCGCTGCAGGCTAGCAGCCAATCAGACACTCACTCAGGCTCTCACACGGCCCCCCCAGCAAACACACGCTCCGATACTTCCTCAGCAAGCAAACAAACACAGACTCGGATACTTACCAGTCCCAGGCAAACTCCTGCTGTGAGCTGCTCTGCTGTCCCCGCTGCTCAGCTGGTTCTCCGCCGCTCAGCTGGTTCGCGAAGCTCTGGCTATTTTTAAACAGCCAGGCTTCCCTATCGCAAACCAAGAGACACCCTAGTGCCCGCTCCCTGTGGCTAGCAGCCAATCAGACACTCACTCTGGCTCTCACACTGCCCCCCCAGCAAACACACGCTCGGATACTTCCTCAGCAAGCAAACAAACACAGACTCGGATAATTACCAGTCCCAGGCAAACTCCTGCTGTGAGCTGCTCTGCTGTCCCCGCTGCTCAGCTGGTTCTCCGCCGCTCAGCTGGTTCGCGAAGCTCTGGCTATTTTTAAACAGCCAGGCTTCCCTGTCGCAAACCAACAGACACCCTACTGCCAGCCCCCTCCAGGCTAGCAGCCAATCAGACACTCACTCAGGCTCTCACACTGCCCCCCCAGCAAACACACGCTCGGATACTTCCTCAGCAAGCAAACAAACACAGACTCGGATACTTACCAGTCCCAGGAAAACTCCTGCTGTGTGCTGCTCTGCTGTTTCCGCTGCTCAGCTGGTTCTCCGCCGCTCAGCTGGTTCGCGAAGCTCTGGCTATTTTTAAACAGCCAGGCTTCCCTGTCGGAAACCAACAGACACCCTACTGCCCGCCCGCTGCAGGCTAGCAGCCAATCGGACACTCACTCAGGCTCTCACACTGCCCCCCCAGCAACACGCGCTCCGATACTTCCTCAGCAAGCAAACAAACACAGACTCGGATACTTACCAGTCCCAGGCAAACTCCTGCTGTGAGCTGCTCTGCTGTCCCCGCTGCTCAGCTGGTTCTCCGCCGCTCAGCTGGTTCGCGAAGCTCTGGCTATTTTTAAACAGCCAGGCTTCCCTGTCGCAAACCAACAGACACCCTACTGCCCGCCCCCTACAGGCTAGCAGCCAATCAGACACTCACTCAGGCTCTCACACTGCCCCCCCAGCAAACACACGCTCGGATACTTCCTCAGCAAGCAAACAAACACAGACTCGGATACTTACCAGTCCCAGGCAAACTCCTGCTGTGTGCTGCTCTGCTGTCCCCGCTGCTCAGCTGGTTCTCCGCCGCTCACCTGGTACGCGAAGAACTGGCTATTTTTAAACAGCCAGGCTTCCCTGTCGCAAACCAACAGACAACCTACTGCCCGCCCCCTGCAGGCTAGCAGCCAATCAGACACTCACTCAGGCTCTCACACTGCCCCCCCAGCAAACACACGCTCGGATACTTCCTCAGCAAGCAAACAAACACAGACTCGGATACTTACCAGTCCCAGGAAAACTCCTGCTGTGTGCTGCTCTGCTGTCCCCGCTGCTCAGCTGGTTCTCCGCCGCTCAGCTGGTTCGTGAAGCTCTGGCTATTTTTAAACAGCCAGGCTTCCCTGTCGCAAACCAACAGACACGCTACTGCTCGCCCCCTGCAGGCTAGCAGCCAATCAGACACTCACTCAGGCTCTCACACTGCCGCCCAGCAAACACACGCTCGGATTCTTCCTCAGCAAGCAAACAAACACAGACTCGGATACTTACCAGTCCCAGGCAAACTCCTGCTGTGAGCTGCTCTGCTATCCCCGCTGCTCAGCTGGTTCTCCGCCGCTCAGCTGGTTCGCGAAGCTCTGGCTATTTTTAAACAGCCAGGCTTCCCTGTCGCAAACCAACAGACACCCTACTGCCCGCCCCCTGCAGGCTAGCAGCCAATCAGACACTCACTCAGGTTCTCACACTGCCCCCCCAGAAAACACACGCTCGGATACTTCCTCAGCAAGCAAACAAACACAGACTCGGATACTTACCAGTCCCAGGCAAACTCCTGCTGTGAGCTGCTCTGCTGTCCCCGCTGCTCAGCTGGTTCTCCGCCGCTCAGCTGGTTCGCGAAGCTCTGGCTATTTTTAAACAGCCAGGCTTCCCTGTCGCAAACCAACAGACACGCTACTGCTCGCCCCCTGCAGGCTAGCAGCCAATCAGACACTCACTCAGGCTCTCACACTGCCGCCCAGCAAACACACGCTCGGATTCTTCCTCAGCAAGCAAACAAACACAGACTCGGATACTTACCAGTCCCAGGCAAACTGCTGCTGTGTGCTGCTTTGCTGTCCCCGCTGCTCAGCTGGTTCTCCGCCGCTCAGCTGGTTCGCGAAGCTCTGGTGATTTTTAAACAGCCAGGCTTCCCTGTCGCAAACCAACAGACACCCTACTGCCCGCTCCCAGCAGACTAGCAGCCAATCAGGCACTCACTCAGGCTCTCACACTGCCCCCCCAGCAACACACGCTCCGATACTTCCTCAGCAAGCAAACAAACACAGACTCGGATACTTACCAGTCCCAGGCAAACTCCTGCTGTGTGCTGCTCTGCTGTCCCCGCTGCTCAGCTGGTTCTCCACCCCTCAGCTGGTACGGGAAGATATGGCTATTTTTAAACAGCCAGGCTTCCCTATCGCAAACCAAGAGACACCCTAGTGCCCGCTCCCTGTGGCTAGCAGCCAATCAGACACTCACTCTGGCTCTCACACTGCCCCACCAGCAAACACACGCTCGGATACTTCCTCAGCAAGCAAACAAACACAGACTCGGATACTTACCCGTCCCAGGCAAACTCCTGCTGTGAGCTGCTCTGCTGTCCCCGCTGCTCAGCTGGTTCTCCGCCGCTCAGCTGGTTCTCGAAGCTCTGGCTATTTTTAAACAGCCAGGCTTCCCTGTTGCAAACCAACAGACACGCTACTGCCCGCCCCCTGCAGGCAAGCAGCCAATCAGACACTCACTCAGGCTCTCACACTGCCCCCCCAGCAAACACACGCTCGGATACTTCCTCAGCAAGCAAACAAACACAGACTCGGATACTTACCAGTCCCAGGCAAACTGCTGCTGTGTGCTGCTTTGCTGTCCCCGCTGCTCAGCTGGTTCTCCGCCGCTCAGCTGGTTCGCGAAGCTCTGGTGATTTTTAAACAGCCAGGCTTCCCTGTCGCAAACCAACAGACACCCTACTGCCCGCTCCCTGCAGGCTAGCAGCCAATCAGACACTCACTCAGGCTCTCACACTGCCCCCCCAGCAAACACACGCTCGGATACTTCCTCAGCAAGCAAACAAACAGAGACTCGGATACTTACCAGTCCCAGGCAAACTCCTGCTGTGAGCTGCTCTGCTGTCCCCGCTGCTCAGCTGGTTCTCCGCCGCTCAGCTGGTTCGCCAAGCTCTGGCTATGTTTAAACAGCCAGGCTTCCCTGTCGCAAACCAACAGACACGCTACTGCCGGCTCCCTGCAGGCTAGCAGCCAATCAGACACTCACTCAGGCTCTCACACTGCCCCCCCAGCAACACACGCTCCGATACTTCCTCAGCAAGCAAACAAACACAGACTCGGATACTTACCCGTCCCAGGCAAACTCCTGCTGTGAGCTGCTCTGCTGTCCCCGCTGCTCAGCTGGTTCTCCGCCGCTCAGCTGGTTCGCGAAGCTCTGGCTATTTTTAAACAGCCAGGCTTCCCTGTCGCAAACCAACAGACACCCTACTGCCCGCCCCTTCCAGGCTAGCAGCCAATCGGACACTCACTCAGGCTCTCACACTGCCGCCCAGCAAACACACGCTCAGATTCTTCCTCAGCAAGCAAACAAACACAGACTCGGATACTTACCAGTCCCAGGCAAACTCCTGCTGTGAGCTGCTCTGCTGTCCCCGCTGCTCAGCTGGTTCTCCGCCGCTCAGCCGGTTTGCGAAGCTCTGGCTATTTTTAAACAGCCAGGCTTCCCTGTCGCAAACCAACAGACACCCTACTGCCCGCCCCCTGCAGGCTAGCAGCCAAAAAGACACTCACTCAGGCTCTCACACTGCCCCCCCAGCAAACACACGCTCGGATTCTTCCTCAGCAAGCAAACAAACACAGACTCGGATACTTACCAGTCCCAGGCAAACTCCTGTTGTGAGCTGCTCTGCTGTCCCCGCTGCTCAGCTGGTTCTCCGCCGCTCAGCTGGTTCGCGAAGCTCTGGCTATTTTTAAACAGCCAGGCTTCCCTGTCGCAAACCAACAGACACCCTACTGCCCGCCCCCTGCAGGCTAGCAGCCAATCAGACACTCACTCAGGTTCTCACACTGCCCCCCCAGCAAACACACGCTCGGATACTTTCTCAGCAAGCAAACGAACACAGACTCGGATACTTACCAGTCCCAGGCAAACTCCTGCTGTGAGCTGCTCTGCTGTCCCCGCTGCTCAGCTGGTTCTCCGCCGCTCAGCTGGTTCGCGAAGCTCTGGCTATTTTTAAACAGCCAGGCTTCCCTGTCGCAAACCAACAGACACGCTACTGCCGGCTCCCTGCAGGCTAGCAGCCAATCAGACACTCACTCAGGCTCTCACACTGCCCCCCCCAGCAAACACACGCTCGGATACTTCCTCTGCAAGCAAACAAACACAGACTCGGATACTTACCCGTCCCAGGCGAACTCCTGCTGTGAGCTGCTCTGCTGTCCCCGCTGCTCAGCTGGTTCTCCGCCGCTCAGCTGGTTCGCGAAGCTCTGGCTATTTTTAAACAGCCAGGCTTCCCTGTTGCAAACCAACAGACACGCTACTGCCCGCCCCCTGCAGGCAAGGAGCCAATCAGACACTCACTCAGGCTCTCACACTGCCCCCACAGCAAACACACGCTCTGATACTTCCTCTGCAAGCAAACAAACACAGACTCGGATACTTACCAGTCCCAGGCAAACTCCTGCTGTGAGCTGCTCTGCTGTCCCCGCTGCTCAGCTGGTTCTCCGCCGCTCAGCTGGTTCGCGAAGCTCTGGCTATTTTTAAACAGCCAGGCTTGCCTGTCGCAAACCAACAGACACGCTACTGCCGGCTCCCTGCAGGCTAGCAGCCAATCAGACACTCACTCAGGCTCTCACACTGCCCCCCCAGCAAACACACGCTCCGATACTTCCTCAGCAAGCAAACAAACACAGACTCGGATACTTACCAGTCCCAGGCAAACTCCTGCTGTGAGCTGCTCTGCTGTCCCCGCTGCTCAGCTGGTTCTCCGCCGCTCAGCTGGTTCGCGAAGCTCTGGCTATTTTTAAACAGCCAGGCTTCCCTATCGCAAACCAACAGACACGCTACTGCCGGCTCCCTGCAGGCTAGCAGCCAATCAGACACTCACTCAGGCTCTCACACTGCCCCCGCCAGCAAACACACGCTCGGATACTTCCTCTGCAAGCAAACAAACACAGACTCGGATACTTACCCGTCCCAGGCAAACTCCTGCTGTGAGCTGCTCTGCTGTCCCCGCTGCTCAGCTGGTTCTCCGCCGCTCAGCTGGTTCGCGAAGCTCTGGCTATTTTTAAACACCAAGGCTTCCCTGTTGCAAACCAACAGACACGCTACTGCCCGCCCCCTGCAGGCAAGCAGCCAATCAGACACTCACTCAGGCTCTCACACTGCCCCCCCAGCAAACACACGCTCGGATACTTCCTCAGCAAGCAAACAAACACAGACTCGGATACTTACCAGTCCCAGGCAAACTGCTGCTGTGTGCTGCTTTGCTGTCCCCGCTGCTCAGCTGGTTCTCCGCCGCTCAGCTGGTTCGCGAAGCTCTGGTGATTTTTAAACAGCCAGGCTTCCCTGTCGCAAACCAACAGACACCCTACTGCCCGCTCCCTGCAGGCTAGCAGCCAATCAGACACTCACTCAGGCTCTCACACTGCCCCCCCCCAGCAAACACACGCTCGGATACTTCCTCAGCAAGCAAACAAACACAGACTCGGATACTTACCAGTCCCAGGCAAACTCCTGCTGTGAGCTGCTCTGCTGTCCCCGCTGCTCAGCTGGTTCCCACCGCTCAGCTGGTTCGCGAAGCTCTGGCTATGTTTAAACAGCCAGGCTTCCCTTTCGCAGACCAACAGACACCCTACTGCCCGCTCCCTGCGGCTAGCAGCCAATCAGACACTCACTCTGGCTCTCACACTGCCCCCCCAGCAAACACACGCTCGGATACTTCCTCAGCAAGCAAACAAACACAGACTCGGATAATTACCAGTCCCAGGCAAACTCCTGCTGTGAGCTGCTCTGCTGTCCCCGCTGCTCAGCTGGTTCTCCGCCGCTCAGCTGGTTCGCGAAGCTCTGGCTATTTTTAAACAGCCAGGCTTCCCTGTCGCAAACCAACAGACACCCTACTGCCAGCCCCCTCCAGGCTAGCAGCCAATCAGAGACTCACTCAGGCTCTCACACTGCCCCCCCAGCAAACACACGCTCGGATACTTCCTCAGCAAGCAAACAAACACAGACTCGGATACTTACCAGTCCCAGGCAAACTCCTGCTGTGTGCTGCTCTGCTGTCCCCGCTGCTCAGCTGGTTCTCCGCCGCTCAGCTGGTATGCAAAGAACTGGCTATTTTTAAACAGCCAGGCTTCCCTGTCGCAAACCAACAGACACCCTACTGCCCGCCCCCTGCAGGCTAGCAGCCAATCAGACACTCACTCAGGCTCTCACACTGCCCCCCCAGCAAACACACGCTCGGATACTTCCTCAGCAAGCAAACAAACACAGACTCGGATACTTACCAGTCCCAGGAAAACTCCTGCTGTGTGCTGCTCTGCTGTTCCCGCTGCTCAGCTGGTTCTCCGCCGCTCAGTTGGTTCGTGAAGCTCTGGCTATTTTTAAACTGCCAGGCTTCCCTGTCGCAAACCAACAGACACCCTACTGCCCGCCCCCTGCAGGCTAGCAGCCAATCGGACACTCACTCAGGCTCTCACACTGCCGCCCAGCAAACACACGCTCGGATTCTTCCTCAGCAAGCAAACAAACACAGACTCGGATACTTACCAGTCCCAGGAAAACTCCTGCTGTGAGCTGCTCTGCTGTCCCCGCTGCTCAGCTGGTTCTCCGCCGCTCAGCTGGTTCGCGAAGCTCTGGCTATTTTTAAACAGCCAGGCTTCCCTGTCGCAAACCAACAGACACCCTACTGCCCGCTCCCTGCAGACTAGCAGCCAATCAGGCACTCACTCAGGCTCTCACACTGCCCCCCCAGCAACACACGCTCCGATACTTCCTCAGCAAGCAAACAAACACAGACTCGGATACTTACCAGTCCCAGGCAAACTCCTGCTGTGAGCTGCTCTGCTGTCCCCGCTGCTCAGCTGGTTCTCCGCCGCTCAGCTGGTTCGCGAAGCTCTGGCTATTTTGAAACAGCCAGGCTTCCCTGTCGCAAACCAACAGACACCCTACTGCCCGCTCCCTGCGGCTAGCAGCCAATCAGACACTCACTCAGGCTCTCACACTGCCCCCCCAGCAAACACACGCTCGGATACTTCCTCAGCAAGCAAACAAACACAGACTCGGATAATTACCAGTCTCAGGCAAACTCCTGCTGTGTGCTGCTCTGCTGTCCCCGCTGCTCAGCTGGTTCTCCGCCGCTCAGCTAGTTCGCGAAACTCTGGCTATTTTTAAACAGCCAGGCTTCCCTGTCGCAAACCAACAGACACCCTACTGCCCGCTCCCTGCAGACTAGCAGCCAATCAGGCACTCACTCAGGCTCTCACACTGCCCCCCCAGCAACACACGCTCCGATACTTCCTCAGCAAGCAAACAAACACAGACTCGGATACTTACCAGTCCCAGGCAAACTCCTGCTGTGAGCTGCTCTGCTGTCCCCGCTGCTCAGCTGGTTCTCCGCCGCTCAGCTGGTTCGCGAAGCTCTGGCTATTTTTAAACAGCCAGGCTTCCCTGTCGCAAACCAACAGACACCCTACTGCCCGCCCCCTACAGGCTAGCAGCCAATCAGACACTCACTCAGGCTCTCACACTGCCCCCGCCAGCAAACACACACTCGGATACTTCCTCTGCAAGCAAACAAACACAGACTCGGATACTTACCCGTCCCAGGCAAACTCCTGCTGTGAGCTGCTCTGCTGTCCCCGCTGCTCAGCTGGTTCTCCGCCGCTCAGCTGGTTCGCGAAGCTCTGGCTATTTTTAAACAGCCAGGCTTCCCTGTTGCAAACCAAGAGACACGCTACTGCCCGCCCCCTGCAGGCAAGCAGCCAATCAGACACTCACTCAGGCTCTCACACTGCCCCCCCAGCAAACACACGCTCGGATACTTCCTCAGCAAGCAAACAAACACAGACTCGGATACTTACCAGTCCCAGGCAAACTCCTGCTGTGAGCTGCTCTGCTGTCCCCGCTGCTCAGCTGGTTCCCACCGCTCAGCTGGTTCGCGAAGCTCTGGCTATGTTTAAACAGCCAGGCTTCCCTTTCGCAGACCAACAGACACCCTACTGCCCGCTCCCTGCGGCTAGCAGCCAATCAGACACTCACTCTGGCTCTCACACTGCCCCCCCAGCAAACACACGCTCGGATACTTCCTCAGCAAGCAAACAAACACAGACTCGGATAATTACCAGTCCCAGGCAAACTCCTGCTGTGAGCTGCTCTGCTGTCCCCGCTGCTCAGCTGGTTCTCCGCCGCTCAGCTGGTTCGCGAAGCTCTGGCTATTTTTAAACAGCCAGGCTTCCCTGTCGCAAACCAACAGACACCCTACTGCCAGCCCCCTCCAGGCTAGCAGCCAATCAGACACTCACTCAGGCTCTCACACTGCCCCCCCAGCAAACACACGCTCGGATACTTCCTCAGCAAGCAAACAAACACAGACTCGGATACTTACCAGTCCCAGGCAAACTCCTCCTGTGTGCTGCTCTGCTGTCCCCGCTGCTCAGCTGGTTCTCCGCCGCTCAGCTGGTACGCAAAGAACTGGCTATTTTTAAACAGCCAGGCTTCCCTGTCGCAAACCAACAGACACCCTACTGCCCGCCCCCTGCAAGCTAGCAGCCAATCAGACACTCACTCAGGCTCTCACACTGCCCCCCCAGCAAACACACGCTCGGATACTTCCTCAGCAAGCAAACAAACACAGACTCGGATACTTACCAGTCCCAGGAAAACTCCTGCTGTGTGCTGCTCTGCTGTTTCCGCTGCTCAGCTGGTTCTCCGCCGCTCAGCTGGTTCGCGAAGCTCTGGCTATTTTTAAACTGCCAGGCTTCCCTGTCGCAAACCAACAGACACCCTACTGCCCGCCCCCTGCAGGCTAGCAGCCAATCGGACACTCACTCAGGCTCTCACACTGCCGCCCAGCAAACACACGCTCGTATACTTCCTCTGGAAGCAAACAAACACAGACTCGGATACTTACCCGTCCCAGGCAAACTCCTGCTGTGTGCTGCTCTGCTGTCCCCGCTGCTCAGCTGGTTCTCCGCCGCTCAGCTGGTTCGCGAAGCTCTGGCTATTTTTAAACAGCCAGGCTTCCCTATCGCAAACCAAGAGACACCCTAGTGCCCGCTCCCTGCGGCTAGCAGCCAATCAGACACTCACTCAGGCTCTCACACTGCCCCCCCAGCAAACACACGCTCGGATACTTCCTCAGGAAGCAAACAAACACAGACTCGGATAATTACCAGTCCCAGGCAAACTCCTGCTGTGTGCTGCTCTGCTGTCCCCGCTGCTCAGCTGGTTCTCCGCCGCTCAGCTGGTTCGCGAAGCTCTGGCTATTTTTAAACAGCCAGGCTTCCCTGTCATAAACCAACAGACACCCTACTGCCCGCCCCCTGCAGGCTAGCAGCCAATCGGACACTCACTCAGGCTCTCACTCTGCCGCCCAGCAAACACACGCTCGGATTCTTCCTCAGCAAGCAAACAAACACAGACTCGGATACTTACCAGTCCCAGGCAAACTCCTGCTGTGAGCTGCTCTGCTGTCCCCGCTGCTCAGCTGGTTCTCCGCCGCTCAGCTGGTTCGCGAAGCTCTGGCTATTTTTAAACAGCCAGGCTTCCCTGTCGCAAACCAACAGACACGCTACTGCCCGCCCCCTGCAGGCTAGCAGCCAATCAGACACTCACTCAGGCTCTCACACTGCCGCCCAGCAAACACACGCTCGGATTCTTCCTCAGCAAGCAAACAAACACAGACTCGGATACTTACCAGTCCCAGGCAAACTCCTGCTGTGAGCTGCTCTGCTGTCCCCGCTGCTCAGCTGGTTCTCCACCCCTCAGCTGGTACGGGAAGATCTGGCTATTTTTAAACAGCCAGGCTTCCCTGTCGCAAACCAACAGACACACTACTGCCCGCCCCCTACAGGCTGGCAGCCAATCAGACACTCACTCAGGCTCTCACACTGCCCCCCCAGCAAACACACGCTCCGATACTTCCTCAGCAAGCAAACAAACACAGACTCGGATAATTACCAGTCCCAGGCAAACTCCTGCTGTGTGCTGCTCTGCTGTCCCCGCTGCTCAGCTGGTTCTCCGCCGCTCAGCTGGTTCGCGAAGCTCTGGCTATTTTTAAACAGCCAGGCTTCCCTGTCATAAACCAACAGACACCCTACTGCCCGCCCCCTGCAGGCTAGCAGCCAATCGGACACTCACTCAGGCTCTCACTCTGCCGCCCAGCAAACACACGCTCGGATTCTTCCTCAGCAAGCAAACAAACACAGACTCGGATACTTACCAGTCCCAGGAAAACTCCTGCTGTGTGCTGCTCTGCTGTCCCCGCTGCTCAGCTGGTTCTCCGCCGCTCAGCTGGTTCGCGAAGCTCTGGCTATTTTTAAACAGCCAGGCTTCCCTGTCGCAAACCAACAGACACGCTACTGCCCGCCCCCTGCAGGCTAGCAGCCAATCAGACACTCACTCAGGCTCTCACACTGCCCCCCCAGCAACACACGCTCCGATACTTCCTCAGAAAGCAAACAAACACAGACTCGGATAATTACCAGTCCCAGGCAAACTCCTGCTGTGAGCTGCTCTGCTGTCCCCGCTGCTCAGCTGGTTCTCCGCCGCTCAGCTGGTTCGCGAAGCTCTGGCTATTTTTAAACAGCCAGGCTTCCCTGTCGCAAACCAACAGACACCCTACTGCCAGCCCCCTCCAGGCTAGCAGCCAGGCAGACACTCACTCAGGCTCTCACACTGCCCCCCCAGCAAACACACGCTCGGATACTTCCTCAGCAAGCAAACAAACACAGACTCGGATACTTACCAGTCCCAGGCAAACTCCTGCTGTGTGCTGCTCTGCTGTCCCCGCTGCTCAGCTGGTTCTCCGCCGCTCAGCTGGTACGAGAAGAACTGGCTATTTTTAAACAGCCAGGCTTCCCTGTCGCAAACCAACAGACACCCTACTGCCCGCCCCCTGCAGGCTAGCAGCCAATCAGACACTCACTCAGGCTCTCACACTGCCCCCCCAGGAAACACACGCTCGGATACTTCCTCAGCAAGCAAACAAACACAGACTCGGATACTTACCAGTCCCAGGAAAACTCCTGCTGTGTGCTGCTCTGCTGTTTCCGCTGCTCAGCTGGTTCTCCGCCGCTCAGCTGGTTCGTGAAGCTCTGGCTATTTTTAAACTGCCAGGCTTCCCTGTCGTAAACCAACAGACACCCTACTGCCCGCCCCCTGCAGGCTAGCAGCCAATCGGACACTCACTCAGGCTCTCACACTGCCGCCCAGCAAACACACGCTCGGATTCTTCCTCAGCAAGCAAACAAACACAGACTCGGATACTTACCAGTCCCAGGCAAACTCCTGCTGTGAGCTGCTCTGCTGTCCCCGCTGCTCAGCTGGTTCTCCGCCGCTCAGCTGGTTCGCGAAGCTCTGGCTATTTTTAAACAGCCAGGCTTCCCTGTCGCAAACCAACAGACACCCTACTGCCCGCTCCCTGCGGCTAGCAGCCAATCAGACACTCACTCAGGCTCTCACACTGCCCCCCCAGCAAACACACGCTCGGATACTTCCTCAGCAAGCAAACAAACACAGACTCGGATAATTACCAGTCCCAGGCAAACTCCTGCTGTGTGCTGCTCTGCTGTCCCCGCTGCTCAGCTGGTTCTCCGCCGCTCAGCTGGTTCGCGAAGCTCTGGCTATTTTTAAACAGCCAGGCTTCCCTGTCGCAAACCAACAGACACCCTACTGCCCGCCCCCTACAGGCTAGCAGCCAATCAGACACTCACTCAGGCTCTCACACTGCCCCCCCAGCAAACACACGCTCGGATACTTCCTCAGCAAGCAAACAAACACAGACTCGGATACTTACCAGTCCCAGGCAAACTCCTGCTGTGTGCTGCTCTGCTGTCCCCGCTGCTCAGCTGGTTCTCCGCCGCTCAGCTGGTTCGCGAAGAACTGGCTATTTTTAAACAGCCAGGCTTGCCTGTCGCAAACCAACAGACACCCTACTGCCGGCTCCCTGCAGGCTAGCAGCCAATCAGACACTCACTCAGGCTCTCACACTGCCCCCCCAGCAAACACACGCTCGTATACTTCCTCTGCAAGCAAACAAACACAGACTCGGATACTTACCAGTCCCAGGCAAACTCCTGCTGTGAGCTGCTCTGCTGTCCCCGCTGCTCAGCTGGTTCTCCGCCGCTCAGCTGGTTCGCGAAGCTCTGGCTATTTTTAAACAGCCAGGCTTCCCTATCGCAAACCAAGAGACACCCTAGTGCCCGCTCCCTGCGGCTAGCAGCCAATCAGACACTCACTCAGGCTCTCACACTGCCCCCCCAGCAAACACACGCTCGGATACTTCCTCAGCAAGCAAACAAACACAGACTCGGATAATTACCAGTCCCAGGCAAACTCCTGCTGTGAGCTGCTCTGCTGTCCCCGCTGCTCAGCTGGTTCTCCGCCGCTCAGCTGGTTCGCGAAGCTCTGGCTATTTTTAAACAGCCAGGCTTCCCTGTCGCAAACCAACAGACACGCTACTGCCCGCCCCCTGCAGGCTAGCAGCCAATCAGACACTCACTCAGGCTCTCACACTGCCGCCCAGCAAACACACGCTCGGATTCTTCCTCAGCAAGCAAACAAACACAGACTCGGATACTTACCAGTCCCAGGCAAACTCCTGCTGTGAGCTGCTCTGCTGTCCCCGCTGCTCAGCTGGTTCTCCACCCCTCAGCTGGTACGGGAAGATCTGGCTATTTTTAAACAGCCAGGCTTCCCTGTCGCAAACCAACAGACACACTACTGCCCGCCCCCTACAGGCTGGCAGCCAATCAGACACTCACTCAGGCTCTCACACTGCCCCCCCAGCAAACACACGCTCCGATACTTCCTCAGCAAGCAAACAAACACAGACTCGGATACTTACCAGTCCCAGGAAAACTCCTGCTGTGTGCTGCTCTGCTGTCCCCGCTGCTCAGCTGGTTCTCCGCCGCTCAGCTGGTTCGCGAAGCTCTGGCTATTTTTAAACAGCCAGGCTTCCCTGTCGCAAACCAACAGACACGCTACTGCCCGCCCCCTGCAGGCTAGCAGCCAATCAGACACTCACTCAGGCTCTCACACTGCCGCCCAGCAAACACACGCTCGGATTCTTCCTCAGCAAGCAAACAAACACAGACTCGGATACTTACCAGTCCCAGGCAAACTCCTGCTGTGAGCTGCTCTGCTGTCCCCGCTGCTCAGCTGGTTCTCCGCCGCTCAGCTGGTTCGCGAAGCTCTGGCTATTTTTAAACAGCCAGGCTTCCCTGTCGCAAACCAACAGACACCCTACTGCCCGCCCCCTGCAGGCTAGCAGCCAATCAGACACTCACTCAGGTTCTCACACTGCCCCCCCAGCAAACACACGCTCGGATACTTCCTCAGCAAGCAAACAAACACAGACTCGGATACTTACCAGTCCAAGGCAAACTCCTGCTGTGAGCTGCTCTGCTGTCCCCGCTGCTCAGCTGGTTCTCCGCCGCTCAGCTGGTTCGCGAAGCTCTGGCTATTTTTAAACAGCCAGGCTTGCCTGTCGCAAACCAACAGACACGCTACTGCCGGCTCCCTGCAGGCTAGCAGCCAATCAGACACTCACTCAGGCTCTCACACTGCCCCCCCAGCAAACACACGCTCGGATACTTCCTCTGCAAGCAAACAAACACAGACTCGGATACTTACCCGTCCCAGGAAAACTCCTGCTGTGAGCTGCTCTGCTGTCCCCGCTGCTCAGCTGGTTCTCCGCCGCTCAGCTGGTTCGCGAAGCTCCGGCTGTTTTTAAACAGCCAGGCTTCCTTGTTGCAAACCAACAGACACGCTACTGGCCGCCCCCTGCAGGCAAGCAGCCAATCAGACACTCACTCAGGCTCTCACACTGCCCCCCCAGCAAACACACGCTCGGATACTTCCTCAGCAAGCAAACAAACACAGACTCGGATACTTACCAGTCCCAGGCAAACTCCTGCTGTGAGCTGCTCTGCTGTCCCCGCTGCTCAGCTGGTTCTCCGCCGCTCAGCTGGTTCGCGAAGCTCTGGCTATTTTTAAACAGCCAGGCTTCCCTGTCGCAAACCAACAGACACCCTACTGCCCGCCCCCTGCAGGCTAGCAGCCAATCGGACACTCACTCAGGCTCTCACACTGCCCCCCCAGCAAACACACGCTCGGATACTTCCTCAGCAAGCAAACAAACACAGACTCGGATACTTACCAGTCCCAGGCAAAGTCCTGCTGTGTGCTGCTCTGCTGTCCCCGCTGCTCAGCTGGTTCTCCGCCGCTCAGCTGGTACGCGAAGAATTGCTATTTTTAAACAGCCAGGCTTCCCTGTCGCAAACCAACAGACACCCTACTGCCCGCCCCCTGCAGGCTAGCAGCCAATCAGACACTCACTCAGGCTCTCACACTGCCCCCCAGCAAACACACGCTCGGATAGTTCCTCAGCAAGCAAACAAACACAGACTCGGATACTTACCAGTCCCAAGAAAACTCCTGCTGTGTGCTGCTCTGCTGTTTCCGCTGCTCAGCTGGTTCTCCGCCGCTCAGCTGGTTCGTGAAGCTCTGGCTATTTTTAAACTGCCAGGCTTCCCTGTCGCAAACCAACAGACACGCTACTGCCCGCCCCCTGCAGGCTAGCAGCCAATCGGACACTCACTCAGGCTCTCACACTGCCGCCCAGCAAACACACGCTCGGATTCTTCTTCAGCAAGCAAACAAACACAGACTCGGATACTTACCAGTCCCAGGCAAACTCCTGCTGTGAGCTGCTCTGCTGTCCCCGCTGCTCAGCTGGTTCTCCGCCGCTCAGCTGGTTCGCGAAGCTCTGGCTATTTTTAAACAGCCAGGCTTCCCTATCGCAAACCAAGAGACACCCTAGTGCCCGCTCCCTGCGGCTAGCAGCCAATCAGACACTCACTCAGGCTCTCACACTGCCCCCCCAGCAAACACACGCTCGGATACTTCCTCAGCAAGCAAACAAACAAAGACTCGGATAATTACCAGTCCCAGGCAAACTCCTGCTGTGTGCTGCTCTGCTGTCCCCGCTGCTCAGCTGGTTCTCCACCGCTCAGCTGGTTCGTGAAGCTCTGGCTATTTTTAAACAGCCAGGCTTCCCTGTCGCAAACCAACAGACACCCTACTGCCCGCCCCCTGCAGGCTAGCAGCCAATCGGACACTCACTCAGGCTCTCACACTGCCGCCCAGCAAACACACGCTCGGATTCTTCCTCAGCAAGCAAACAAACACACACTCGGATACTTACCAGTCCCAGGCAAACTCCTGCTGTGAACTGCTCTGCTGTCCCCGCTGCTCAGCTGGTTCTCCGCCGCTCAGCTGGTTCGCGAAGCTCTGGCTATTTTTAAACAGCCAGGCTTCCCTGTCGCAAACCAACAGACACCCTACTGCCCGCTCCCTGCAGACTAGCAGCCAATCAGGCACTCACTCAGGCTCTCACACTGCCCCCCCAGCAACACACGCTCCGATACTTCCTCAGCAAGCAAACAAACACAGACTCGGATAATTACCAGTCCCAGGCAAACTCCTGCTGTGAGCTGCTCTGCTGTCCCCGCTGCTCAGCTGGTTCTCCGCCGCTCAGCTGGTTCGCGAAGCTCTGGCTATTTTTAAACAGCCAGGCTTCCCTGTCGCAAACCAACAGACACCCTACTGCCCGCCCCATGCAGGCTAGCAGCCAATCGGACACTCACTCAGGCTCTCACACTGCCGCCCAGCAAACACACGCTCGGATTCTTCCTCAGCAAGCAAACAAACACAGACTCGGATACTTACCAGTCCCAGGCAAACTCCTGCTGTGAGCTGCTCTGCTGTCCCCGCTGCTCAGCTGGTTCTCCGCCGCTCAGCTGGTTCGCGAAGCTCTGGCTATTTTTAAACAGCCAGGCTTCCCTGTCGCAAACCAACAGACACCCTACTGCCCGCCCCCTCCAGGCTAGCAGCCAATCAGACACTCACTCAGGCTCTCACACTGCCCCCCCAGCAAACACACGCTCGGATACTTCCTCAGCAAGCAAACAAACACAGACTCGGATACTTACGAGTCCCAGGCAAAGTCCTGCTGTGTGCTGCTCTGCTGTCCCCGCTGCTCAGCTGGTTCTCCGCCGCTAAGCTGGTACGCGAAGAACTGGCTATTTTTAAACAGCCAGGCTTCCCTGTCGCAAACCAACAGACACCCTACTGCCCGCCCCCTGCAGGCTAGCAGCCAATCAGACACTCACTCAGGCTCTCACACTGCCCCCCCAGCAACACACGCTCCGATACTTCCTCAGCAAGCAAACAAACACAGACTCGGATACTTACCAGTCCCAGGCAAACTCCTGCTGTGAGCTGCTCTGCTGTCCCCGCTGCTCAGCTGGTTCTCCGCCGCTCAGCTGGTTCGCGAAGCTCTGGCTATTTTTAAACAGCCAGGCTTCCCTGTCGCAAACCAACAGACACCCTACTGCCCGCTCCCTGCAGACTAGCAGCCAATCAGACACTCACTCAGGCTCTCACACTGCCCCCCCAGCAACACACGCTCCGATACTTCCTCAGCAAGCAAACAAACACAGACTCGGATACTTACCAGTCAGAGGCAAACTCCTGCTGTGAGCTGCTCTGCTGTCCCCGCTGCTCAGCTGGTTCTCCGCCACTCAGCTGGTTCGCGAAGCTCTGGCTATTTTGAAACAGCCAGGATTCCCTGTCGCAAACCAACAGACACCCTACTGCCCGCTCCCTGCGGCTAGCAGCCAATCAGACACTCACTCAGGCTCTCACACTGCCCCCCCAGCAAACACACGTTCGGATACTTCCTCAGCAAGCAAACAAACACAGACTCGGATAATTACCAGTCTCAGGCAAACTCCTGCTGTGTGCTGCTCTGCTGTCCCCGCTGCTCAGCTGGTTCTCCGCCGCTCAGCTGGTACGCGAAGAACTGGCTATTTTTAAACAGCCAGGCTTCCCTGTCGCAAACCAACAGACACCCTACTGCCCGCCCCCTGCAGGCTAGCAGCCAATCAGACACTCACTCAGGCTCTCACACTGCCCCCCCAGCAAACACACGCTCGGATACTTCCTCAGCAAGCAAACAAACACAGACTCGGATACTTACCAGTCCCAGGAAAACTCCTGCTGTGTGCTGCTCTTCTGTCCCCGCTGCTCAGCTGGTTCTCCGCCGCTCAGCTGGTTCGCGAAGCTCTGGCTATTTTTCAACAGCCAGGCTTCCCTGTCGCAAACCAACAGACACGCTACTGCCCGCCCCCTGCAGGCTAGCAGCCAATCAGACACTCACTCAGGCTCTCACACTGCCGCCCAGCAAACACACGCTCGGATTCTTCCTCAGCAAGCAAACAAACACAGACTCGGATACTTACCAGTCCCAGGCAAACTCCTGCTGTGAGCTGCTCTGCTGTCCCCGCTGCTCAGCTGGTTCTCCGCCGCTCAGCTAGTTCGCGAAGCTCTGGCTATTTTTAAACAGCCAGGTTTCCCTGTCGCAAACCAACAGACACCCTACTGCCCGCCCCCTGCAGGCTAGCAGCCAATCAGACACTCACTCAGGTTCTCACACTGCCCCCCCAGCAAACACACGCTCGGATACTTCCTCAGCAAGCAAACAAACACACACTCGGATACTTACCAGTCCCAGGCAAACTCCTGCTGTGAGCTGCTCTGCTGTCCCCGCTGCTCAGCTGGTTCTCCACCGCTCAGCTGGTTCGCGAAGCTCTGGCTATGTTTAAACAGCCAGGCTTCCCTTTCGCAGACCAACAGACACCCTACTGCCCGCTCCCTGCAGACTAGCAGCCAATCGGGCACTCACTCAGGCTCTCACACTGCCCCCCCCAGCAACACACGCTCCGATACTTCCTCAGCAAGCAAACAAACACAGACTCGGATACTTACCAGTCCCAGGCAAACTCCTGCTGTGTGCTGCTCTGCTGTCCCCGCTGCTCAGCTGGTTCTCCGCCCCTCAGCTGGTACGGGAAGATCTGGCTATTTTTAAACAGCCAGGCTTCCCTGTCGCAAACCAACAGACACCCTACTGCCCGCCCCCTGCAGGCTAGCAGCCAATCGGACACTCACTCAGGCTCTCACACTGCCCCCCCAGCAACACACGCTCCGATACTTCCTCAGCAAGCAAACAAACACAGACTCGGATAATTACCAGTCCCAGGCAAACTCCTGCTGTGAGCTGCTCTGCTGTCCCCGCTGCTCAGCTGGTTCTCCGCCGCTCAGCTGGTTCGCGAAGCTCTGGCTATTTTTAAACAGCCAGGCTTCCCTGTCGCAAACCAACAGACACCCTACTTTCCGCCCCTTGCAGGCTAGCAGCCAATCGGACACTCACTCAGGCTCTCACACTGCCGCCCAGCAAACACACGCTCGGATTCTTCCTCAGCAAGCAAACAAACACAGACTCGGATACTTACCAGTCCCAGGCAAACTCCTGCTGTGAGCTGCTCTGCTGTCCCCGCTGCTCAGCTGGTTCTCCGCCGCTCAGCTGGTTCGCGAAGCTCTGGCTATTTTTAAACAGCCAGGCTTCCCTGTCGCAAACCAACAGACACCCTACTGCCCGCCCCCTCCAGGCTAGCAGCCAATCAGACACTCACTCAGGCTCTCACACTGCCCCCCCAGCAAATACACGCTCGGATACTTCCTCAGCAAGCAAACAAACACAGACTCGGATACTTACCAGTCCCAGGCAAACTCCTGCTGTGTGCTGCTCTGCTGTCCCCGCTGCTCAGCTGGTTCTCCGCCGCTCAGCTGGTTCGCGAAGAACTGGCTATTTTTAAACAGTCAGGCTTGCCTGTCGCAAACCAACAGACACGCTACTGCCGGCTCCCTGCAGGCTAGCAGCCAATCAGACACTCACTCAGGCTCTCACACTGCCCCCCCCAGCAAACACACGCTCGTATACTTCCTCTGCAAGCAAACAAACACAGACTCGGATACTTACCCGTCCCAGGCAAACTCCTGCTGTGAGCTGCTCTGCTGTCCCCGCTGCTCAGCTGGTTCTCCGCCGCTCAGCTGGTTCGCGAAGCTCTGGCTATTTTTAAACAGCCAGGCTTCCCTGTCGCAAACCAACAGACATCCTACTGCCCGCCCCCTCCAGGCTAGCAGCCAATCAGACACTCACTCAGGCTCTCACACTGCCCCCCCAGCAAACACACGCTCGGATACTTCCTCAGCAAGCAAACAAACACAGACTCGGATACTTACCAGTCCCAGGCAAAGTCCTGCTATGTGCTGCTCTGCTGTCCCCGCTGCTCAGCTGGTTCTCCGCCTCTCAGCTGGTATGCGAAGAACTGGCTATTTTTAAACAGCCAGGCTTCCCTGTCGCAAACCAACAGACACCCAACTGCCCGCCCCCTGCAGGCTAGCAGCCAATCAGACACTCACTCAGGCTCTCACACTGCCCCCCCAGCAAACACACGCTCGGATACTTCCTCAGCAAGCAAACAAACACAGACTCGGATACTTACTAGTCCCAGGAAAACTCCTGCTGTGTGCTGCTCTGCTGTTTCCGCTGCTCAGCTGGTTCTCCGCCGCTCAGCTGGTTCGTGAAGCTCTGGCTATTTTTAAACTGCCAGGCTTCCCTGTCGCAAACCAACAGACACCCTACTGCCCGCCCCCTACAGGCTAGCAGCCAATCGGACACTCACTCAGGCTCTCACACTGCCGCCCAGCAAACACACGCTCGGATTCTTCCTCAGCAAGCAAACAAACACAGACTCGGATACTTACCAGTCCCAGGCAAACTCCTGCTGTGAGCTGCTCTGCTGTCCCCGCTGCTCAGCTGGTTCTCCGCCGCTCAGCTGGTTCGCGAAGCTCTGGCTATTTTTAAACAGCCAGGCTTCCCTGTCGCAAACCAACAGACACCCTACTGCCCGCCCCCTGCAGGCTAGCAGCCAATCGGACACTCACTCAGGCTCTCACACTGCCCCCCCAGCAAACACACGCTCGGATACTTCCTCAGCAAGCAAACAAACACAGACTCGGATAATTACCAGTCTCAGGCAAACTCCTGCTCTGTGCTGCTCTGCTGTCCCCGCTGCTCAGCTGGTTCTCCGCCGCTCAGCTAATTCGCGAAACACTGGCTATTTTTAAACAGCCAGGCTTCCCTGTCGCAAACCAACAGACACCCTACTGCCCGCTCCCTGCAGACTAGCAGCCAATCAGGCACACACACAGGCTCTCACACTGCTCCCCCAGCAACACACGCTCCGATACTTCCTCAGCAAGCAAACAAACACAGACTCGGATACTTACCAGTCCCAGGCAAACTCCTGCTGTGAGCTGCTCTGCTGTCCCCGCTGCTCAGCTGGTTCTCCGCCGCTCAGCTGGTTCGCGAAGCTCTGGCTATTTTTAAACAGCCAGGCTTCCCTGTCGCAAACCAACAGACACCCTACTGCCCGCCCCCTCCAGGCTAGCAGCCAATCGGACACTCACTCAGGCTCTCACACTGCCGCCCAGCAAACACACGCTCGGATTCTTCCTCAGCAAGCAAAGAAACACAGACTCGGATACTTACCAGTCCCAGGCAAACTCCTGCTGTGAGCTGCTCTGCTGTCCCCGCTGCTCAGCTGGTTCTCCGCCGCTCAGCCGGTTTGCGAAGCTCTGGCTATTTTTAAACAGCCAGGCTTCCCTGTCGCAAACCAACAGACACCCTACTGCCCGCCCCCTGCAGGCTAGCAGCCAATCAGACACTCACTCAGGCTCTCACACTGCCCCCCCAGCAAACACACGCTCGGATTCTTCCTCAGCAAGCAAACAAACACAGACTCGGATACTTACCAGTCCCAGGCAAACTCCTGCTGTGAGCTGCTCTGCTGTCCCCGCTGCTCAGCTGGTTCTCCGCCGCTCAGCTGGTTCGCGAAGCTCTGGCTATTTTTAAACAGCCAGGCTTCCCTGTCGCAAACCAACAGACACGCTACTGCCCGCCCCCTGCAGGCTAGCAGCCAATCAGACACTCACTCAGGCTCTCACACTGCCGCCCAGCAAACACACGCTCGGATTCTTCCTCTGCAAGCAAACAAACACAGACTCGGATACTTACCCGTCCCAGGCAAACTCCTGCTGTGAGCTGCTCTGCTGTCCCCGCTGCTCAGCTGGTTCTCCGCCGCTCAGCTGGTTCGCGAAGCTCCGGCTATTTTTAAACAGCCAGGCTTCCTTGTTGCAAACCAACAGACACGCTACTGCCCGCCCCCTGCAGGCAAGCAGCCAATCAGACACTCACTCAGGCTCTCACACTGCCCCCCCAGCAAACACACGCTCGGATACTTCCTCAGCAAGCAAACAAACACAGACTCGGATACTTACCAGTCCCAGGCAAACTGCTGCTGTGTGCTGCTTTGCTGTCCCCGCTGCTCAGCTGGTTCTCCGCCGCTCAGCTGGTTTGCGAAGCTCTGGTGATTTTTAAACAGCCTGGCTTCCCTGTCCAAACCAACAGACACCCTACTGCCCGCTCCCTGCAGGCTAGCAGCCAATCAGACACTCACTCAGGCTCTCACACTGCCCCCCCAGCAAACACACGCTCGGATACTTCCTCAGCAAGCAAACAAACAGAGACTCGGATACTTACCAGTCCCAGGCAAACTCCTGCTGTGAGCTGCTCTGCTGTCCCCGCTGCTCAGCTGGTTCTCCGCCGCTCAGTTGGTTCGCGAAGCTCTGGCTATGTTTAAACAGCCTGGCTTCCCTTTCGCAGACCAACAGACACCCTACTGCCCGCTCCCTGCAGACTAGCAGCCAATCAGGCACTCACTCAGGCTCTCACACTGCCCCCCCAGCAAACACACGCTCCGATACTTCCTCAGCAAGCAAACAAACACAGACTCGGATACTTACCAGTCCCAGGCAAACTCCTACTGTGAGCTGCTCTGCTGTCCCCGCTGCTCAGCTGGTTCTCCGCCGCTCAGCTGGTTCGCGAAGCTCTGGCTATTTTTAAACAGCCAGGCTTCCCTATCGCAAACCAAGAGACACCCTACTGCCCGCTCCCTGCGGCTAGCAGCCAATCAGACACTCACTCAGGCTCTCACACTGCCCCCCCAGCAAACACACGCTCGGATACTTCCTCAGCAAGCAAACAAACACAGACTCGGATAATTACCAGTCCCAGGCAAACTCCTGCTGTGTGCGGCTCTGCTGTCCCCGCTGCTCAGCTGGTTCTCCGCCGCTCAGCTGGTTCGCGAAGCTCTGGCTATTTTTAAACAGCCAGGCTTCCCTGTCGCAAACCAACAGACACCCTACTGCCCGCCCCCTGCAGGCTAGCAGCCAATCGGACAATCACTCAGGCTCTCACACTGCCGCCCAGCAAACACACGCTCGGATTCTTCCTCAGCAAGCAAACAAACACAGACTTGGATACTTACCAGTCCCAGGCAAACTCCTGCTGTGAGCTGCTCTGCTGTCCCCGCTGCTCAGCTGGTTCTGCGCCGCTCAGCTGGTTCGCGAAGCTCTGGCTATTTTTAAACAGCCAGGCTTCCCTGTCGCAAACCAACAGACACCCTACTGCCCGCTCCCTGCAGACTAGCAGCCAATCAGGCACTCACTCAGGCTCTCACACTGCCCCCCCAGCAACACACGCTCCGGTACTTCCTCAGCAAGCAAACAAACACAGACTCGGATACTTACCAGTCCCAGGCAAACTCCTGCTGTGAGCTGCTCTGCTGTCCCCGCTGCTCAGCTGGTTCTCCGCCGCTCGGCTGGTTCGCGAAGCTCTGGCTATTTTTAAACAGCCAGGCTTCACTGTCGCAAACCAACAGACACCCTACTGCCCGCCCCCTGCAGGCTAGCAGCCAATCGGACACTCACTCAGGCTCTCACTCTGCCGCCCAGCAAACACACGCTCGGATTCTTCCTCAGCAAGCAAACAAACACAGACTCGGATACTTACCAGTCCCAGGCAAACTCCTGCTGTGAGCTGCTCTGCTGTCCCCGCTGCTCAGCTGGTTCTCCGCCGCTCAGCTGGTTCGCGAAGCTCTGGCTATTTTTAAACAGCCAGGCTTCCCTGTCGCAAACCAACAGACACGCTACTGCCCGCCCCCTGCAGGCTAGCAGCCAATCAGACACTCACTCAGGCTCTCACACTGCCGCCCAGCAAACACACGCTCGGATTCTTCCTCAGCAAGCAAACAAACACAGACTCGGATACTTACCAGTCCCAGGCAAACTCCTGCTGTGAGCTGCTCTGCTGTCCCCGCTGCTCAGCTGGTTCTCCACCCCTCAGCTGGTACGGGAAGATCTCGCTATTTTTAAACAGCCAGGCTTCCCTGTCGCAAACCAACAGACACACTACTGCCCGCCCCCTACAGGCTGGCAGCCAATCAGACACTCACTCAGGCTCTCACACTGCCCCCCCAGCAAACACACGCTCCGATACTTCCTCAGCAAGCAAACAAACACAGACTCGGATAATTACCAGTCCCAGGCAAACTCCTGCTGTGTGCTGCTCTGCTGTCCCCGCTGCTCAGCTGGTTCTCCGCCGCTCAGCTGGTTCGCGAAGCTCTGGCTATTTTTAAACAGCCAGGCTTCCCTGTCATAAACCAACAGACACCCTACTGCCCGCCCCCTGCAGGCTAGCAGCCAATCGGACACTCACTCAGGCTCTCACTCTGCCGCCCAGCAAACACACGCTCGGATTCTTCCTCAGCAAGCAAACAAACACAGACTCGGATACTTACCAGTCCCAGGAAAACTCCTGCTGTGTGCTGCTCTGCTGTCCCCGCTGCTCAGCTGGTTCTCCGCCGCTCAGCTGGTTCGCGAAGCTCTGGCTATTTTTAAACAGCCAGGCTTCCCTGTCGCAAACCAACAGACACGCTACTGCCCGCCCCCTGCAGGCTAGCAGCCAATCAGACACTCACTCAGGCTCTCACACTGCGCCCCCAGCAACACACGCTCCGATACTTCCTCAGCAAGCAAACAAACACAGACTCGGATAATTACCAGTCCCAGGCAAACTCCTGCTGTGAGCTGCTCTGCTGTCCCCGCTGCTCAGCTGGTTCTCCGCCGCTCAGCTGGTTCGCGAAGCTCTGGCTATTTTTAAACAGCCAGGCTTCCCTGTCGCAAACCAACAGACACCCTACTGCCAGCCCCCTCCAGGCTAGCAGCCAGGCAGACACTCACTCAGGCTCTCACACTGCCCCCCCAGCAAACACACGCTCGGATACTTCCTCAGCAAGCAAACAAACACAGACTCGGATACTTACCAGTCCCAGGCAAACTCCTGCTGTGTGCTGCTCTGCTGTCCCCGCTGCTCAGCTGGTTCTCCGCCGCTCAGCTGGTACGAGAAGAACTGGCTATTTTTAAACAGCCAGGCTTCCCTGTCGCAAACCAACAGACACCCTACTGCCCGCCCCCTGCAGGCTAGCAGCCAATCGGACACTCACTCAGGCTCTCACACTGCCGCCCAGCAAACACACGCTCGGATTCTTCCTCAGCAAGCAAACAAACACAGACTCGGATACTTACCAGTCCCAGGCAAACTCCTGCTGTGAGCTGCTCTGCTGTCCCCGCTGCTCAGCTGGTTCTCCGCCGCTCAGCTGGTTCGCGAAGCTCTGGCTATTTTTAAACAGCCAGGCTTCCCTGTCGCAAACCAACAGACACCCTACTGCCCGCTCCCTGCGGCTAGCAGCCAATCAGACACTCACTCAGGCTCTCACACTGCCCCCCCAGCAAACACACGCTCGGATACTTCCTCAGCAAGCAAACAAACACAGACTCGGATAATTACCAGTCTCAGGCAAACTCCTGCTGTGTGCTGCTCTGCTGTCCCCGCTGCTCAGCTGGTTCTCCGCCGCTCAGCTAGTTCGCGAAACTCTGGCTATTTTTAAACAGCCAGGCTTCCCTGTCGCAAACCAACAGACACCCTACTGCCCGCTCCCTGCAGACTAGCAGCCAATCAGGCACTCACTCAGGCTCTCACACTGCTCCCCCAGCAACACACGCTCCGATACTTCCTCAGCAAGCAAACAAACACAGACTCGGATACTTACCAGTCCCAGGCAAACTCCTGCTGTGAGCTGCTCTGCTGTCCCCGCTGCTCAGCTGGTTCTCCGCCGCTCAGCTGGTTCGCGAAGCTCTGGCTATTTTTAAACAGCCAGGCTTCCCTGTCGCAAACCAACAGACACCCTACTGCCCGCCCCCTACAGGCTAGCAGCCAATCAGACACTCACTCAGGCTCTCACACTGCCCCCCCAGCAAACACACGCTCGGATACTTCCTCAGCAAGCAAACAAACACAGACTCGGATACTTACCAGTCCCAGGCAAACTCCTGCTGTGTGCTGCTCTGCTGTCCCCGCTGCTCAGCTGGTTCTCCGCCGCTCAGCTGGTTCGCGAAGAACTGGCTATTTTTAAACAGCCAGGCTTGCCTGTCGCAAACCAACAGACACCCTACTGCCGGCTCCCTGCAGGCTAGCAGCCAATCAGACACTCACTCAGGCTCTCACACTGCCCCCCCAGCAAACACACGCTCGTATACTTCCTCTGCAAGCAAACAAACACAGACTCGGATACTTACCAGTCCCAGGCAAACTCCTGCTGTGAGCTGCTCTGCTGTCCCCGCTGCTCAGCTGGTTCTCCGCCGCTCAGCTGGTTCGCGAAGCTCTGGCTATTTTTAAACAGCCAGGCTTCCCTATCGCAAACCAAGAGACACCCTAGTGCCCGCTCCCTGCGGCTAGCAGCCAATCAGACACTCACTCAGGCTCTCACACTGCCCCCCCAGCAAACACACGCTCGGATACTTCCTCAGCAAGCAAACAAACACAGACTCGGATAATTACCAGTCCCAGGCAAACTCCTGCTGTGAGCTGCTCTGCTGTCCCCGCTGCTCAGCTGGTTCTCCGCCGCTCAGCTGGTTCGCGAAGCTCTGGCTATTTTTAAACAGCCAGGCTTCCCTGTCGCAAACCAACAGACACGCTACTGCCCGCCCCCTGCAGGCTAGCAGCCAATCAGACACTCACTCAGGCTCTCACACTGCCGCCCAGCAAACACACGCTCGGATTCTTCCTCAGCAAGCAAACAAACACAGACTCGGATACTTACCAGTCCCAGGCAAACTCCTGCTGTGAGCTGCTCTGCTGTCCCCGCTGCTCAGCTGGTTCTCCACCCCTCAGCTGGTACGGGAAGATCTGGCTATTTTTAAACAGCCAGGCTTCCCTGTCGCAAACCAACAGACACACTACTGCCCGCCCCCTACAGGCTGGCAGCCAATCAGACACTCACTCAGGCTCTCACACTGCCCCCCCAGCAAACACACGCTCCGATACTTCCTCAGCAAGCAAACAAACACAGACTCGGATACTTACCAGTCCCAGGAAAACTCCTGCTGTGTGCTGCTCTGCTGTCCCCGCTGCTCAGCTGGTTCTCCGCCGCTCAGCTGGTTCGCGAAGCTCTGGCTATTTTTAAACAGCCAGGCTTCCCTGTCGCAAACCAACAGACACGCTACTGCCCGCCCCCTGCAGGCTAGCAGCCAATCAGACACTCACTCAGGCTCTCACACTGCCGCCCAGCAAACACACGCTCGGATTCTTCCTCAGCAAGCAAACAAACACAGACTCGGATACTTACCAGTCCCAGGCAAACTCCTGCTGTGAGCTGCTCTGCTGTCCCCGCTGCTCAGCTGGTTCTCCGCCGCTCAGCTGGTTCGCGAAGCTCTGGCTATTTTTAAACAGCCAGGCTTCCCTGTCGCAAACCAACAGACACCCTACTGCCCGCCCCCTGCAGGCTAGCAGCCAATCAGACACTCACTCAGGTTCTCACACTGCCCCCCCAGCAAACACACGCTCGGATACTTCCTCAGCAAGCAAACAAACACAGACTCGGATACTTACCAGTCCAAGGCAAACTCCTGCTGTGAGCTGCTCTGCTGTCCCCGCTGCTCAGCTGGTTCTCCGCCGCTCAGCTGGTTCGCGAAGCTCTGGCTATTTTTAAACAGCCAGGCTTGCCTGTCGCAAACCAACAGACACGCTACTGCCGGCTCCCTGCAGGCTAGCAGCCAATCAGACACTCACTCAGGCTCTCACACTGCCCCCCCAGCAAACACACGCTCGGATACTTCCTCTGCAAGCAAACAAACACAGACTCGGATACTTACCCGTCCCAGGAAAACTCCTGCTGTGAGCTGCTCTGCTGTCCCCGCTGCTCAGCTGGTTCTCCGCCGCTCAGCTGGTTCGCGAAGCTCCGGCTGTTTTTAAACAGCCAGGCTTCCTTGTTGCAAACCAACAGACACGCTACTGGCCGCCCCCTGCATGCAAGCAGCCAATCAGACACTCACTCAGGCTCTCACACTGCCCCCCCAGCAAACACACGCTCGGATACTTCCTCAGCAAGCAAACAAACACAGACTCGGATACTTACCAGTCCCAGGCAAACTGCTGCTGTGTGCTGCTTTGCTGTCCCCGCTGCTCAGCTGGTTCTCCGCCGCTCAGCTGGTTCGCGAAGCTCTGGTGATTTTTAAACAGCCAGGCTTCCCTGTCCAAACCAACAGACACCCTACTGCCCGCTCCCTGCAGGCTAGCAGCCAATCAGACACTCACTCAGGCTCTCACACTGCCCCCCCAGCAAACACACGCTCGGATACTTCCTCAGCAAGCAAACAAACAGAGACTCGGATACTTACCAGTCCCAGGCAAACTCCTGCTGTGAGCTGCTCTGCTGTCCCCGCTGCTCAGCTGGTTCTCCGCCTCTCAGTTGGTTCGCGAAGCTCTGGCTATGTTTAAACAGCCTGGCTTCCCTTTCGCAGACCAACAGACACCCTACTGCCCGCTCCCTGCAGACTAGCAGCCAATCAGGCACTCACTCAGGCTCTCACACTGCCGCCCAGCAAACACACGCTCGGATTCTTCCTCAGCAAGCAAACAAACACAGACTTGGATACTTACCAGTCCCAGGCAAACTCCTGCTGTGAGCTGCTCTGCTGTCCCCGCTGCTCAGCTGGTTCTGCGCCGCTCAGCTGGTTCGCGAAGCTCTGGCTATTTTTAAACAGCCAGGCTTCCCTGTCGCAAACCAACAGACACCCTACTGCCCGCTCCCTGCAGACTAGCAGCCAATCAGGCACTCACTCAGGCTCTCACACTGCCCCCCCAGCAACACACGCTCCGATACTTCCTCAGCAAGCAAACAAACACAGACTCGGATACTTACCAGTCCCAGGCAAACTCCTGCTGTGAGCTGCTCTGCTGTCCCCGCTGCTCAGCTGGTTCTCCGCCGCTCAGCTGGTTCGCGAAGCTCTGGCTATTTTTAAACAGCCAGGCTTCCCTGTCGCAAACCAACAGACACCCTACTGCCCGCCCCCTGCAGGCTAGCAGCCAATCGGACACTCACTCAGGCTCTCACACTGCCCCCCCAGCAAACACACGCTCGGATACTTCCTCAGCAAGCAAACAAACACAGACTCGGATAATTACCAGTCCCAGGCAAAGTCCTGCTGTGTGCTGCTCTGCTGTCCCCGCTGCTCAGCTGGTTCTCCGCCGCTCAGCTGGTACGCGAAGAATTGCTATTTTTAAACAGCCAGGCTTCCCTGTCGCAAACCAACAGACACCCTACTGCCCGCCCCCTGCAGGCTAGCAGCCAATCAGACACTCACTCAGGCTCTCACACTGCCCCCCAGCAAACACACGCTCGGATAGTTCCTCAGCAAGCAAACAAACACAGACTCGGATACTTACCAGTCCCAAGAAAACTCCTGCTGTGTGCTGCTCTGCTGTTTCCGCTGCTCAGCTGGTTCTCCGCCGCTCAGCTGGTTCGTGAAGCTCTGGCTATTTTTAAACTGCCAGGCTTCCCTGTCGCAAACCAACAGACACGCTACTGCCCGCCCCCTGCAGGCTAGCAGCCAATCGGACACTCACTCAGGCTCTCACACTGCCGCCCAGCAAACACACGCTCGGATTCTTCTTCAGCAAGCAAACAAACACAGACTCGGATACTTACCAGTCCCAGGCAAACTCCTGCTGTGAGCTGCTCTGCTGTCCCCGCTGCTCAGCTGGTTCTCCGCCGCTCAGCTGGTTCGCGAAGCTCTGGCTATTTTTAAACAGCCAGGCTTCCCTATCGCAAACCAAGAGACACCCTAGTGCCCGCTCCCTGCGGCTAGCAGCCAATCAGACACTCACTCAGGCTCTCACACTGCCCCCCCAGCAAACACACGCTCGGATACTTCCTCAGCAAGCAAACAAACAAAGACTCGGATAATTACCAGTCCCAGGCAAACTCCTGCTGTGTGCTGCTCTGCTGTCCCCGCTGCTCAGCTGGTTCTCCGCCGCTCAGCTGGTTCGTGAAGCTCTGGCTATTTTTAAACAGCCAGGCTTCCCTGTCGCAAACCAACAGACACCCTACTGCCCGCCCCCTGCAGGCTAGCAGCCAATCGGACACTCACTCAGGCTCTCACACTGCCGCCCAGCAAACACACGCTCGGATTCTTCCTCAGCAAGCAAACAAACACACACTCGGATACTTACCAGTCCCAGGCAAACTCCTGCTGTGAACTGCTCTGCTGTCCCCGCTGCTCAGCTGGTTCTCCGCCGCTCAGCTGGTTCGCGAAGCTCTGGCTATTTTTAAACAGCCAGGCTTCCCTGTCGCAAACCAACAGACACCCTACTGCCCGCTCCCTGCAGACTAGCAGCCAATCAGGCACTCACTCAGGCTCTCACACTGCCCCCCCAGCAACACACGCTCCGATACTTCCTCAGCAAGCAAACAAACACAGACTCGGATAATTACCAGTCCCAGGCAAACTCCTGCTGTGAGCTGCTCTGCTGTCCCCGCTGCTCAGCTGGTTCTCCGCCGCTCAGCTGGTTCGCGAAGCTCTGGCTATTTTTAAACAGCCAGGCTTCCCTGTCGCAAACCAACAGACACCCTACTGCCCGCCCCTTGCAGGCTAGCAGCCAATCGGACACTCACTCAGGCTCTCACACTGCCGCCCAGCAAACACACGCTCGGATTCTTCCTCAGCAAGCAAACAAACACAGACTCGGATACTTACCAGTCCCAGGCAAACTCCTGCTGTGAGCTGCTCTGCTGTCCCCGCTGCTCAGCTGGTTCTCCGCCGCTCAGCTGGTTCGCGAAGCTCTGGCTATTTTTAAACAGCCAGGCTTCCCTGTCGCAAACCAACAGACACCCTACTGCCCGCCCCCTCCAGGCTAGCAGCCAATCAGACACTCACTCAGGCTCTCACACTGCCCCCCCAGCAAACACACGCTCGGATACTTCCTCAGCAAGCAAACAAACACAGACTCGGATACTTACGAGTCCCAGGCAAAGTCCTGCTGTGTGCTGCTCTGCTGTCCCCGCTGCTCAGCTGGTTCTCCGCCGCTCAGCTGGTACGCGAAGAACTGGCTATTTTTAAACAGCCAGGCTTCCCTGTCGCAAACCAACAGACACCCTACTGCCCGCCCCCTGCAGGCTAGCAGCCAATCAAACACTCACTCAGGCTCTCACACTGCCCCCCCAGCAACACACGCTCCGATACTTCCTCAGCAAGCAAACAAACACAGACTCGGATACTTACCAGTCCCAGGCAAACTCCTGCTGTGAGCTGCTCTGCTGTCCCCGCTGCTCAGCTGGTTCTCCGCCGCTCAGCTGGTTCGCGAAGCTCTGGCTATTTTTAAACAGCCAGGCTTCCCTGTCGCAAACCAACAGACACCCTACTGCCCGCCCCCTGCAGACTAGCAGCCAATCAGACACTCACTCAGGCTCTCACACTGCCCCCCCAGCAACACACGCTCCGATACTTCCTCAGCAAGCAAACAAACACAGACTCGGATACTTACCAGTCAGAGGCAAACTCCTGCTGTGAGCTGCTCTGCTGTCCCCGCTGCTCAGCTGGTTCTCCGCCACTCAGCTGGTTCGCGAAGCTCTGGCTATTTTGAAACAGCCAGGATTCCCTGTCGCAAACCAACAGACACCCTACTGCCCGCTCCCTGCGGCTAGCAGCCAATCAGACACTCACTCAGGCTCTCACACTGCCCCCCCAGCAAACACACGTTCGGATACTTCCTCAGCAAGCAAACAAACACAGACTCGGATAATTACCAGTCTCAGGCAAACTCCTGCTGTGTGCTGCTCTGCTGTCCCCGCTGCTCAGCTGGTTCTCCGCCGCTCAGCTGGTACGCGAAGAACTGGCTATTTTTAAACAGCCAGGCTTCCCTGTCGCAAACCAACAGACACCCTACTGCCCGCCCCCTGCAGGCTAGCAGCCAATCAGACACTCACTCAGGCTCTCACACTGCCCCCCCAGCAAACACACGCTCGGATACTTCCTCAGCAAGCAAACAAACACAGACTCGGATACTTACCAGTCCCAGGAAAACTCCTGCTGTGTGCTGCTCTTCTGTCCCCGCTGCTCAGCTGGTTCTCCGCCGCTCAGCTGGTTCGCGAAGCTCTGGCTATTTTTCAACAGCCAGGCTTCCCTGTCGCAAACCAACAGACACGCTACTGCCCGCCCCCTGCAGGCTAGCAGCCAATCAGACACTCACTCAGGCTCTCACACTGCCGCCCAGCAAACACACGCTCGGATTCTTCCTCAGCAAGCAAACAAACACAGACTCGGATACTTACCAGTCCCAGGCAAACTCCTGCTGTGAGCTGCTCTGCTGTCCCCGCTGCTCAGCTGGTTCTCCGCCGCTCAGCTAGTTCGCGAAGCTCTGGCTATTTTTAAACAGCCAGGCTTCCCTGTCGCAAACCAACAGACACCCTACTGCCCGCCCCCTGCAGGCTAGCAGCCAATCAGACACTCACTCAGGTTCTCACACTGCCCCCCCAGCAAACACACGCTCGGATACTTCCTCAGCAAGCAAACAAACACACACTCGGATACTTACCAGTCCCAGGCAAACTCCTGCTGTGAGCTGCTCTGCTGTCCCCGCTGCTCAGCTGGTTCTCCACCGCTCAGCTGGTTCGCGAAGCTCTGGCTATGTTTAAACAGCCAGGCTTCCCTTTCGCAGACCAACAGACACCCTACTGCCCGCTCCCTGCAGACTAGCAGCCAATCAGGCACTCACTCAGGCTCTCACACTGCCCCCCCCCAGCAACACACGCTCCGATACTTCCTCAGCAAGCAAACAAACACAGACTCGGATACTTACCAGTCCCAGGCAAACTCCTGCTGTGTGCTGCTCTGCTGTCCCCGCTGCTCAGCTGGTTCTCCGCCCCTCAGCTGGTACGGGAAGATCTGGCTATTTTTAAACAGCCAGGCTTCCCTGTCGCAAACCAACAGACACCCTACTGCCCGCCCCCTGCAGGCTAGCAGCCAATCGGACACTCACTCAGGCTCTCACACTGCCCCCCCAGCAACACACGCTCCGATACTTCCTCAGCAAGCAAACAAACACAGACTCGGATAATTACCAGTCCCAGGCAAACTCCTGCTGTGAGCTGCTCTGCTGTCCCCGCTGCTCAGCTGGTTCTCCGCCGCTCAGCTGGTTCGCGAAGCTCTGGCTATTTTTAAACAGCCAGGCTTCCCTGTCGCAAACCAACAGACACCCTACTTTCCGCCGTTTGCAGGCTAGCAGCCAATCGGACACTCACTCAGGCTCTCACACTGCCGCCCAGCAAACACACGCTCGGATTCTTCCTCAGCAAGCAAACAAACACAGACTCGGATACTTACCAGTCCCAGGCAAACTCCTGCTGTGAGCTGCTCTGCTGTCCCCGCTGCTCAGCTGGTTCTCCGCCACTCAGCTGGTTCGCGAAGCTCTGGCTATTTTTAAACAGCCAGGCTTCCCTGTCGCAAACCAACAGACACCCTACTGCCCGCCCCCTCCAGGCTAGCAGCCAATCAGACACTCACTCAGGCTCTCACACTGCCCCCCCAGCAAATACACGCTCGGATACTACCTCAGCAAGCAAACAAACACAGACTCGGATACTTACCAGTCCCAGGCAAACTCCTGCTGTGTGCTGCTCTGCTGTCCCCGCTGCTCAGCTGGTTCTCCGCCGCTCAGCTGGTTCGCGAAGTACTGGCTATTTTTAAACAGTCAGGCTTGCCTGTCGCAAACCAACAGACACGCTACTGCCGGCTCCCTGCAGGCTAGCAGCCAATCAGACACTCACTCAGGCTCTCACACTGCCCCCCCCAGCAAACACACGCTCGTATACTTCCTCTGCAAGCAAACAAACACAGACTCGGATACTTACCCGTCCCAGGCAAACTCCTGCTGTGAGCTGCTCTGCTGTCCCCGCTGCTCAGCTGGTTCTCCGCCGCTCAGCTGGTTCGCGAAGCTCTGGCTATTTTTAAACAGCCAGGCTTCCCTGTCGCAAACCAACAGACATCCTACTGCCCGCCCCCTCCAGGCTAGCAGCCAATCAGACACTCACTCAGGCTCTCACACTGCCCCCCCAGCAAACACACGCTCGGATACTTCCTCAGCAAGCAAACAAACACAGACTCGGATACTTACCAGTCCCAGGCAAAGTCCTGCTATGTGCTGCTCTGCTGTCCCCGCTGCTCAGCTGGTTCTCCGCCTCTCAGCTGGTATGCGAAGAACTGGCTATTTTTAAACAGCCAGGCTTCCCTGTCGCAAACCAACAGACACCCAACTGCCCGCCCCCTGCAGGCTAGCAGCCAATCAGACACTCACTCAGGCTCTCACACTGCCCCCCCAGCAAACACACGCTCGGATACTTCCTCAGCAAGCAAACAAACACAGACTCGGATACTTACTAGTCCCAGGAAAACTCCTGCTGTGTGCTGCTCTGCTGTTTCCGCTGCTCAGCTGGTTCTCCGCCGCTCAGCTGGTTCGTGAAGCTCTGGCTATTTTTAAACTGCCAGGCTTCCCTGTCGCAAACCAACAGACACCCTACTGCCCGCCCCCTGCAGGCTAGCAGCCAATCGGACACTCACTCAGGCTCTCACACTGCCGCCCAGCAAACACACGCTCGGATTCTTCCTCAGCAAGCAAACAAACACAGACTCGGATACTTACCAGTCCCAGGCAAACTCCTGCTGTGAGCTGCTCTGCTGTCCCCGCTGCTCAGCTGGTTCTCCGCCGCTCAGCTGGTTCGCGAAGCTCTGGCTATTTTTAAACAGCCAGGCTTCCCTGTCGCAAACCAACAGACACCCTACTGCCCGCCCCCTGCAGGCTAGCAGCCAATCGGACACTCACTCAGGCTCTCACACTGCCCCCCCAGCAAACACACGCTCGGATACTTCCTCAGCAAGCAAACAAACACAGACTCGGATAATTACCAGTCTCAGGCAAACTCCTGCTCTGTGCTGCTCTGCTGTCCCCGCTGCTCAGCTGGTTCTCCGCCGCTCAGCTAATTCGCGAAACACTGGCTATTTTTAAACAGCCAGGCTTCCCTGTCGCAAACCAACAGACACCCTACTGCCCGCTCCCTGCAGACTAGCAGCCAATCAGGCACACACCCAGGCTCTCACACTGCCCCCCCAGCAACACACGCTCCGATACTTCCTCAGCAAGCAAACAAACACAGACTCGGATACTTACCAGTCCCAGGCAAACTCCTGCTGTGAGCTGCTCTGCTGTCCCCGCTGCTCAGCTGGTTCTCCGCCGCTCAGCTGGTTCGCGAAGCTCTGGCTATTTTTAAACAGCCAGGCTTCCCTGTCGCAAACCAACAGACACCCTACTGCCCGCCCCCTCCAGGCTAGCAGCCAATCGGACACTCACTCAGGCTCTCACACTGCCGCCCAGCAAACACACGCTCGGATTCTTCCTCAGCAAGCAAACAAACACAGACTCGGATACTTACCAGTCCCAGGCAAACTCCTGCTGTGAGCTGCTCTGCTGTCCCCGCTGCTCAGCTGGTTCTCCGCCGCTCAGCCGGTTTGCGAAGCTCTGGCTATTTTTAAACAGCCAGGCTTCCCTGTCGCAAACCAACAGACACCCTACTGCCCGCCCCCTGCAGGCTAGCAGCCAATCAGACACTCACTCAGGCTCTCACACTGCCCCCCCAGCAAACACACGCTCGGATTCTTCCTCAGCAAGCAAACAAACACAGACTCGGATACTTACCAGTCCCAGGCAAACTCCTGCTGTGAGCTGCTCTGCTGTCCCCGCTGCTCAGCTGGTTCTCCGCCGCTCAGCTGGTTCGCGAAGATCTGGCTATTTTTAAACAGCCAGGCTTCCCTGTCGCAAACCAACAGACACGCTACTGCCCGCCCCCTGCAGGCTAGCAGCCAATCAGACACTCACTCAGGCTCTCACACTGCCGCCCAGCAAACACACGCTCGGATTCTTCCTCAGCAAGCAAACAAACACAGACTCGGATACTTACCAGTCCCTGGCAAACTCCTGCTGTGAGCTGCTCTGCTGTCCCCGCTGCTCAGCTGGTTCTCCGCCGCTCAGCTGGTTCGCGAAGCTCTGGCTATTTTTAAACAGCCAGGCTTCCCTGTCGCAAACCAACAGACACCCTACTGCCCGCCCCCTGCAGGCTAGCAGCCAATCAGACACTCACTCAGGCTCTCACACTGCCCCCCCAGCAAACACACGCTCGGATACTTCCTCTGCAAGCAAACAAACACAGACTCGGATACTTACCCGTCCCAGGCAAACTCCTGCTGTGAGCTGCTCTGCTGTCCCCGCTGCTCAGCTGGTTCTCCGCCGCTCAGCTGGTTCGCGAAGCTCCGGCTATTTTTAAACAGCCAGGCTTCCTTGTTGCAAACCAACAGACACGCTACTGCCCGCCCCCTGCAGGCAAGCAGCCAATCAGACACTCACTCAGGCTCTCACACTGCCCCCCCAGCAAACACACGCTCGGATACTTCCTCAGCAAGCAAACAAACACAGACTCGGATACTTACCAGTCCCAGGCAAACTGCTGCTGTGTGCTGCTTTGCTGTCCCCGCTGCTCAGCTGGTTCTCCGCCGCTCAGCTGGTTTGCGAAGCTCTGGTGATTTTTAAACAGCCAGGCTTCCCTGTCCAAACCAACAGACACCCTACTGCCCGCTCCCTGCAGGCTAGCAGCCAATCAGACACTCACTCAGGCTCTCACACTGCCCCCCCAGCAAACACACGCTCGGATACTTCCTCAGCAAGCAAACAAACACAGACTCGGATAATTACCAGTCCCAGGCAAACTCCTGCTGTGTGCGGCTCTGCTGTCCCCGCTGCTCAGCTGGTTCTCCGCCGCTCAGCTGGTTCGCGAAGCTCTGGCTATTTTTAAACAGCCAGGCTTCCCTGTCGCAAACCAACAGACACCCTACTGCCCGCCCCCTGCAGGCTAGCAGCCAATCGGACAATCACTCAGGCTCTCACACTGCCGCCCAGCAAACACACGCTCGGATTCTTCCTCAGCAAGCAAACAAACACAGACTTGGATACTTACCAGTCCCAGGCAAACTCCTGCTGTGAGCTGCTCTGCTGTCCCCGCTGCTCAGCTGGTTCTGCGCCGCTCAGCTGGTTCGCGAAGCTCTGGCTATTTTTAAACAGCCAGGCTTCCCTGTCGCAAACCAACAGACACCCTACTGCCCGCTCCCTGCAGACTAGCAGCCAATCAGGCACTCACTCAGGCTCTCACACTGCCCCCCCAGCAACACACGCTCCGGTACTTCCTCAGCAAGCAAACAAACACAGACTCGGATACTTACCAGTCCCAGGCAAACTCCTGCTGTGAGCTGCTCTGCTGTCCCCGCTGCTCAGCTGGTTCTCCGCCGCTCGGCTGGTTCGCGAAGCTCTGGCTATTTTTAAACAGCCAGGCTTCCCTGTCGCAAACCAACAGACACCCTACTGCCCGCCCCCTGCAGGCTAGCAGCCAATCGGACACTCACTCAGGCTCTCACACTGCCGCCCAGCAAACACACGCTCGGATTCTTCCTCAGCAAGCAAACAAACACACACTCGGATACTTACCAGTCCCAGGCAAACTCCTGCTGTGAACTGCTCTGCTGTCCCCGCTGCTCAGCTGGTTCTCCGCCGCTCAGCTGGTTCGCGAAGCTCTGGCTATTTTTAAACAGCCAGGCTTCCCTGTCGCAAACCAACAGACACCCTACTGCCCGCCCCTTGCAGGCTAGCAGCCAATCGGACACTCACTCAGGCTCTCACACTGCCGCCCAGCAAACACACGCTCGGATTCTTCCTCAGCAAGCAAACAAACACAGACTCGGATACTTACCAGTCCCAGGCAAACTCCTGCTGTGAGCTGCTCTGCTGTCCCCGCTGCTCAGCTGGTTCTCCGCCGCTCAGCTGGTTCGCGAAGCTCTGGCTATTTTTAAACAGCCAGGCTTCCCTGTCGCAAACCAACAGACACCCTACTGCCCGCCCCCTCCAGGCTAGCAGCCAATCAGACACTCACTCAGGCTCTCACACTGCCCCCCCAGCAAACACACGCTCGGATACTTCCTCAGCAAGCAAACAAACACAGATTCGGATACTTACGAGTCCCAGGCAAAGTCCTGCTGTGTGCTGCTCTGCTGTCCCCGCTGCTCAGCTGGTTCTCCGCCGCTCAGCTGGTACGCGAAGAACTGGCTATTTTTAAACAGCCAGGCTTCCCTGTCGCAAACCAACAGACACCCTACTGCCCGCCCCCTGCAGGCTAGCAGCCAATCAGACACTCACTCAGGCTCTCACACTGCCCCCCCAGCAACACACGCTCCGATACTTCCTCAGCAAGCAAACAAACACAGACTCGGATACTTACCAGTCCCAGGCAAACTCCTGCTGTGAGCTGCTCTGCTGTCCCCGCTGCTCAGCTGGTTCTCCGCCGCTCAGCTGGTTCGCGAAGCTCTGGCTATTTTTAAACAGCCAGGCTTCCCTGTCGCAAACCAACAGACACCCTACTTCCCGCTCCCTGCAGACTAGCAGCCAATCAGACACTCACTCAGGCTCTCACACTGCCCCCCCAGCAACACACGCTCCGATACTTCCTCAGCAAGCAAACAAACACAGACTCGGATACTTACCAGTCAGAGGCAAACTCCTGCTGTGAGCTGCTCTGCTGTCCCCGCTGCTCAGCTGGTTCTCCGCCACTCAGCTGGTTCGCGAAGCTCTGGCTATTTTGAAACAGCCAGGCTTCCCTGTCGCAAACCAACAGACACCCTACTGCCCGCTCCCTGCGGCTAGCAGCCAATCAGACACTCACTCAGGCTCTCACACTGCCCCCCCAGCAAACACACGCTCGGATACTTCCTCAGCAAGCAAACAAACACAGACTCGGATACTTACCAGTCCCAGGAAAACTCCTGCTGTGTGCTGCTCTTCTGTCCCCGCTGCTCAGCTGGTTCTCCGCCGCTCAGCTGGTTCGCGAAGCTCTGGCTATTTTTCAACAGCCAGGCTTCCCTGTCGCAAACCAACAGACACGCTACTGCCCGCCCCCTGCAGGCTAGCAGCCAATCAGACACTCACTCAGGCTCTCACACTGCCGCCCAGCAAACACACGCTCGGATTCTTCCTCAGCAAGCAAACAAACACAGACTCGGATACTTACCAGTCCCAGGCAAACTCCTGCTGTGAGCTGCTCTGCTGTCCCCGCTGCTCAGCTGGTTCTCCGCCGCTCAGCTAGTTCGCGAAGCTCTGGCTATTTTTAAACAGCCAGGCTTCCCTGTCGCAAACCAACAGACACCCTACTGCCCGCCCCCTGCAGGCTAGCAGCCAATCAGACACTCACTCAGGTTCTCACACTGCCCCCCCAGCAAACACACGCTCGGATACTTCCTCAGCAAGCAAACAAACACACACTCGGATACTTACCAGTCCCAGGCAAACTCCTGCTGTGAGCTGCTCTGCTGTCCCCGCTGCTCAGCTGGTTCTCCACCGCTCAGCTGGTTCGCGAAGCTCTGGCTATGTTTAAACAGCCAGGCTTCCCTTTCGCAGACCAACAGACACCCTACTGCCCGCTCCCTGCAGACTAGCAGCCAATCAGGCACTCACTCAGGCTCTCACACTGCCCCCCCAGCAAACACACGCTCGGATACTTCCTCAGCAAGCAAACAAACAAAGACTCGGATAATTACCAGTCCCAGGCAAACTCCTGCTGTGTGCTGCTCTGCTGTCCCCGCTGCTCAGCTGGTTCTCCGCCGCTCAGCTGGTTCGTGAAGCTCTGGCTATTTTTAAACAGCCAGGCTTCCCTGTCGCAAACCAACAGACACCCTACTGCCCGCCCCCTGCAGGCTAGCAGCCAATCGGACACTCACTCAGGCTCTCACACTGCCGCCCAGCAAACACACGCTCGGATTCTTCCTCAGCAAGCAAACAAACACAGACTCGGATACTTACCAGTCCCAGGCAAACTCCTGCTGTGAGCTGCTCTGCTGTCCCCGCTGCTCAGCTGGTTCTCCGCCGCTCAGCTGGTTCGCGAAGCTCTGGCTATTTTTAAACAGCCAGGCTTCCCTGTCGCAAACCAACAGACACCCTACTGCCCGCCCCCTCCAGGCTAGCAGCCAATCAGACACTCACTCAGGCTCTCACACTGCCCCCCCAGCAAACACACGCTCGGATACTTCCTCAGCAAGCAAACAAACACAGACTCGGATACTTACGAGTCCCAGGCAAAGTCCTGCTGTGTGCTGCTCTGCTGTCCCCGCTGCTCAGCTGGTTCTCCGCCGCTCAGCTGGTACGCGAAGAACTGGCTATTTTTAAACAGCCAGGCTTCCCTGTCGCAAACCAACAGACACCCTACTGCCCGCCCCCTGCAGGCTAGCAGCCAATCAAACACTCACTCAGGCTCTCACACTGCCCCCCCAGCAACACACGCTCCGATACTTCCTCAGCAAGCAAACAAACACAGACTCGGATACTTACCAGTCCCAGGCAAACTCCTGCTGTGAGCTGCTCTGCTGTCCCCGCTGCTCAGCTGGTTCTCCGCCGCTCAGCTGGTTCGCGAAGCTCTGGCTATTTTTAAACAGCCAGGCTTCCCTGTCGCAAACCAACAGACACCCTACTGCCCGCCCCCTGCAGACTAGCAGCCAATCAGACACTCACTCAGGCTCTCACACTGCCCCCCCAGCAACACACGCTCCGATACTTCCTCAGCAAGCAAACAAACACAGACTCGGATACTTACCAGTCAGAGGCAAACTCCTGCTGTGAGCTGCTCTGCTGTCCCCGCTGCTCAGCTGGTTCTCCGCCACTCAGCTGGTTCGCGAAGCTCTGGCTATTTTGAAACAGCCAGGATTCCCTGTCGCAAACCAACAGACACCCTACTGCCCGCTCCCTGCGGCTAGCAGCCAATCAGACACTCACTCAGGCTCTCACACTGCCCCCCCAGCAAACACACGTTCGGATACTTCCTCAGCAAGCAAACAAACACAGACTCGGATAATTACCAGTCTCAGGCAAACTCCTGCTGTGTGCTGCTCTGCTGTCCCCGCTGCTCAGCTGGTTCTCCGCCACTCAGCTGGTACGCGAAGAACTGGCTATTTTTAAACAGCCAGGCTTCCCTGTCGCAAACCAACAGACACCCTACTGCCCGCCCCCTGCAGGCTAGCAGCCAATCAGACACTCACTCAGGCTCTCACACTGCCCCCCCAGCAAACACACGCTCGGATACTTCCTCAGCAAGCAAACAAACACAGACTCGGATACTTACCAGTCCCAGGAAAACTCCTGCTGTGTGCTGCTCTTCTGTCCCCGCTGCTCAGCTGGTTCTCCGCCGCTCAGCTGGTTCGCGAAGCTCTGGCTATTTTTCAACAGCCAGGCTTCCCTGTCGCAAACCAACAGACACGCTACTGCCCGCCCCCTGCAGGCTAGCAGCCAATCAGACACTCACTCAGGCTCTCACACTGCCGCCCAGCAAACACACGCTCGGATTCTTCCTCAGCAAGCAAACAAACACAGACTCGGATACTTACCAGTCCCAGGCAAACTCCTGCTGTGAGCTGCTCTGCTGTCCCCGCTGCTCAGCTGGTTCTCCGCCGCTCAGCTAGTTCGCGAAGCTCTGGCTATTTTTAAACAGCCAGGCTTCCCTGTCGCAAACCAACAGACACCCTACTGCCCGCCCCCTGCAGGCTAGCAGCCAATCAGACACTCACTCAGGTTCTCACACTGCCCCCCCAGCAAACACACGCTCGGATACTTCCTCAGCAAGCAAACAAACACACACTCGGATACTTACCAGTCCCAGGCAAACTCCTGCTGTGAGCTGCTCTGCTGTCCCCGCTGCTCAGCTGGTTCTCCACCGCTCAGCTGGTTCGCGAAGCTCTGGCTATGTTTAAACAGCCAGGCTTCCCTTTCGCAGACCAACAGACACCCTACTGCCCGCTCCCTGCAGACTAGCAGCCAATCAGGCACTCACTCAGGCTCTCACACTGCCCCCCCCCAGCAACACACGCTCCGATACTTCCTCAGCAAGCAAACAAACACAGACTCGGATACTTACCAGTCCCAGGCAAACTCCTGCTGTGTGCTGCTCTGCTGTCCCCGCTGCTCAGCTGGTTCTCCGCCCCTCAGCTGGTACGGGAAGCTCTGGCTATTTTTAAACAGCCAGGCTTCCCTGTCGCAAACCAACAGACACCCTACTGCCCGCCCCCTGCAGGCTAGCAGCCAATCGGACACTCACTCAGGCTCTCACACTGCCCCCCCAGCAACACACGCTCCGATACTTCCTCAGCAAGCAAACAAACACAGACTCGGATAATTACCAGTCCCAGGCAAACTCCTGCTGTGAGCTGCTCTGCTGTCCCCGCTGCTCAGCTGGTTCTCCGCCGCTCAGCTGGTTCGCGAAGCTCTGGCTATTTTTAAACAGCCAGGCTTCCCTGTCGCAAACCAACAGACACCCTACTTTCCGCCGTTTGCAGGCTAGCAGCCAATCGGACACTCACTCAGGCTCTCACACTGCCGCCCAGCAAACACACGCTCGGATTCTTCCTCAGCAAGCAAACAAACACAGACTCGGATACTTACCAGTCCCAGGCAAACTCCTGCTGTGAGCTGCTCTGCTGTCCCCGCTGCTCAGCTGGTTCTCCGCCACTCAGCTGGTTCGCGAAGCTCTGGCTATTTTTAAACAGCCAGGCTTCCCTGTCGCAAACCAACAGACACCCTACTGCCCGCCCCCTCCAGGCTAGCAGCCAATCAGACACTCACTCAGGCTCTCACACTGCCCCCCCAGCAAATACACGCTCGGATACTACCTCAGCAAGCAAACAAACACAGACTCGGATACTTACCAGTCCCAGGCAAACTCCTGCTGTGTGCTGCTCTGCTGTCCCCGCTGCTCAGCTGGTTCTCCGCCGCTCAGCTGGTTCGCGAAGTACTGGCTATTTTTAAACAGTCAGGCTTGCCTGTCGCAAACCAACAGACACGCTACTGCCGGCTCCCTGCAGGCTAGCAGCCAATCAGACACTCACTCAGGCTCTCACACTGCCCCCCCCAGCAAACACACGCTCGTATACTTCCTCTGCAAGCAAACAAACACAGACTCGGATACTTACCCGTCCCAGGCAAACTCCTGCTGTGAGCTGCTCTGCTGTCCCCGCTGCTCAGCTGGTTCTCCGCCGCTCAGCTGGTTCGCGAAGCTCTGGCTATTTTTAAACAGCCAGGCTTCCCTGTCGCAAACCAACAGACATCCTACTGCCCGCCCCCTCCAGGCTAGCAGCCAATCAGACACTCACTCAGGCTCTCACACTGCCCCCCCAGCAAACACACGCTCGGATACTTCCTCAGCAAGCAAACAAACACAGACTCGGATACTTACCAGTCCCAGGCAAAGTCCTGCTATGTGCTGCTCTGCTGTCCCCGCTGCTCAGCTGGTTCTCCGCCTCTCAGCTGGTATGCGAAGAACTGGCTATTTTTAAACAGCCAGGCTTCCCTGTCGCAAACCAACAGACACCCAACTGCCCGCCCCCTGCAGGCTAGCAGCCAATCAGACACTCACTCAGGCTCTCACACTGCCCCCCCAGCAAACACACGCTCGGATACTTCCTCAGCAAGCAAACAAACACAGACTCGGATACTTACTAGTCCCAGGAAAACTCCTGCTGTGTGCTGCTCTGCTGTTTCCGCTGCTCAGCTGGTTCTCCGCCGCTCAGCTGGTTCGTGAAGCTCTGGCTATTTTTAAACTGCCAGGCTTCCCTGTCGCAAACCAACAGACACCCTACTGCCCGCCCCCTGCAGGCTAGCAGCCAATCGGACACTCACTCAGGCTCTCACACTGCCGCCCAGCAAACACACGCTCGGATTCTTCCTCAGCAAGCAAACAAACACAGACTCGGATACTTACCAGTCCCAGGCAAACTCCTGCTGTGAGCTGCTCTGCTGTCCCCGCTGCTCAGCTGGTTCTCCGCCGCTCAGCTGGTTCGCGAAGCTCTGGCTATTTTTAAACAGCCAGGCTTCCCTGTCGCAAACCAACAGACACCCTACTGCCCGCCCCCTGCAGGCTAGCAGCCAATCGGACACTCACTCAGGCTCTCACACTGCCCCCCCAGCAAACACACGCTCGGATACTTCCTCAGCAAGCAAACAAACACAGACTCGGATAATTACCAGTCTCAGGCAAACTCCTGCTCTGTGCTGCTCTGCTGTCCCCGCTGCTCAGCTGGTTCTCCGCCGCTCAGCTAATTCGCGAAACACTGGCTATTTTTAAACAGCCAGGCTTCCCTGTCGCAAACCAACAGACACCCTACTGCCCGCTCCCTGCAGACTAGCAGCCAATCAGGCACACACCCAGGCTCTCACACTGCCCCCCCAGCAACACACGCTCCGATACTTCCTCAGCAAGCAAACAAACACAGACTCGGATACTTACCAGTCCCAGGCAAACTCCTGCTGTGAGCTGCTCTGCTGTCCCCGCTGCTCAGCTGGTTCTCCGCCGCTCAGCTGGTTCGCGAAGCTCTGGCTATTTTTAAACAGCCAGGCTTCCCTGTCGCAAACCAACAGACACCCTACTGCCCGCCCCCTCCAGGCTAGCAGCCAATCGGACACTCACTCAGGCTCTCACACTGCCGCCCAGCAAACACACGCTCGGATTCTTCCTCAGCAAGCAAACAAACACAGACTCGGATACTTACCAGTCCCAGGCAAACTCCTGCTGTGAGCTGCTCTGCTGTCCCCGCTGCTCAGCTGGTTCTCCGCCGCTCAGCCGGTTTGCGAAGCTCTGGCTATTTTTAAACAGCCAGGCTTCCCTGTCGCAAACCAACAGACACCCTACTGCCCGCCCCCTGCAGGCTAGCAGCCAATCAGACACTCACTCAGGCTCTCACACTGCCCCCCCAGCAAACACACGCTCGGATTCTTCCTCAGCAAGCAAACAAACACAGACTCGGATACTTACCAGTCCCAGGCAAACTCCTGCTGTGAGCTGCTCTGCTGTCCCCGCTGCTCAGCTGGTTCTCCGCCGCTCAGCTGGTTCGCGAAGATCTGGCTATTTTTAAACAGCCAGGCTTCCCTGTCGCAAACCAACAGACACGCTACTGCCCGCCCCCTGCAGGCTAGCAGCCAATCAGACACTCACTCAGGCTCTCACACTGCCGCCCAGCAAACACACGCTCGGATTCTTCCTCAGCAAGCAAACAAACACAGACTCGGATACTTACCAGTCCCTGGCAAACTCCTGCTGTGAGCTGCTCTGCTGTCCCCGCTGCTCAGCTGGTTCTCCGCCGCTCAGCTGGTTCGCGAAGCTCTGGCTATTTTTAAACAGCCAGGCTTCCCTGTCGCAAACCAACAGACACCCTACTGCCCGCCCCCTGCAGGCTAGCAGCCAATCAGACACTCACTCAGGCTCTCACACTGCCCCCCCAGCAAACACACGCTCGGATACTTCCTCTGCAAGCAAACAAACACAGACTCGGATACTTACCCGTCCCAGGCAAACTCCTGCTGTGAGCTGCTCTGCTGTCCCCGCTGCTCAGCTGGTTCTCCGCCGCTCAGCTGGTTCGCGAAGCTCCGGCTATTTTTAAACAGCCAGGCTTCCTTGTTGCAAACCAACAGACACGCTACTGCCCGCCCCCTGCAGGCAAGCAGCCAATCAGACACTCACTCAGGCTCTCACACTGCCCCCCCAGCAAACACACGCTCGGATACTTCCTCAGCAAGCAAACAAACACAGACTCGGATACTTACCAGTCCCAGGCAAACTGCTGCTGTGTGCTGCTTTGCTGTCCCCGCTGCTCAGCTGGTTCTCCGCCGCTCAGCTGGTTTGCGAAGCTCTGGTGATTTTTAAACAGCCAGGCTTCCCTGTCCAAACCAACAGACACCCTACTGCCCGCTCCCTGCAGGCTAGCAGCCAATCAGACACTCACTCAGGCTCTCACACTGCCCCCCCAGCAAACACACGCTCGGATACTTCCTCAGCAAGCAAACAAACAGAGACTCGGATACTTACCAGTCCCAGGCAAACTCCTGCTGTGAGCTGCTCTGCTGTCCCCGCTGCTCAGCTGGTTCTCCGCCGCTCAGTTGGTTCGCGAAGCTCTGGCTATGTTTAAACAGCCTGGCTTCCCTTTCGCAGACCAACAGACACCCTACTGCCCGCTCCCTGCAGACTAGCAGCCAATCAGGCACTCACTCAGGCTCTCACACTGCCCCCCCAGCAAACACACGCTCCGATACTTCCTCAGCAAGCAAACAAACACAGACTCGGATACTTACCAGTCCCAGGCAAACTCCTACTGTGAGCTGCTCTGCTGTCCCCGCTGCTCAGCTGGTTCTCCGCCGCTCAGCTGGTTCGCGAAGCTCTGGCTATTTTTAAACAGCCAGGCTTCCCTATCGCAAACCAAGAGACACCCTACTGCCCGCTCCCTGCGGCTAGCAGCCAATCAGACACTCACTCAGGCTCTCACACTGCCCCCCCAGCAAACACACGCTCGGATACTTCCTCAGCAAGCAAACAAACACAGACTCGGATAATTACCAGTCCCAGGCAAACTCCTGCTGTGTGCGGCTCTGCTGTCCCCGCTGCTCAGCTGGTTCTCCGCCGCTCAGCTGGTTCGCGAAGCTCTGGCTATTTTTAAACAGCCAGGCTTCCCTGTCGCAAACCAACAGACACCCTACTGCCCGCCCCCTGCAGGCTAGCAGCCAATCGGACAATCACTCAGGCTCTCACACTGCCGCCCAGCAAACACACGCTCGGATTCTTCCTCAGCAAGCAAACAAACACAGACTTGGATACTTACCAGTCCCAGGCAAACTCCTGCTGTGAGCTGCTCTGCTGTCCCCGCTGCTCAGCTGGTTCTGCGCCGCTCAGCTGGTTCGCGAAGCTCTGGCTATTTTTAAACAGCCAGGCTTCCCTGTCGCAAACCAACAGACACCCTACTGCCCGCTCCCTGCAGACTAGCAGCCAATCAGGCACTCACTCAGGCTCTCACACTGCCCCCCCAGCAACACACGCTCCGGTACTTCCTCAGCAAGCAAACAAACACAGACTCGGATACTTACCAGTCCCAGGCAAACTCCTGCTGTGAGCTGCTCTGCTGTCCCCGCTGCTCAGCTGGTTCTCCGCCGCTCGGCTGGTTCGCGAAGCTCTGGCTATTTTTAAACAGCCAGGCTTCCCTGTCGCAAACCAACAGACACCCTACTGCCCGCCCCCTGCAGGCTAGCAGCCAATCGGACACTCACTCAGGCTCTCACACTGCCGCCCAGCAAACACACGCTCGGATTCTTCCTCAGCAAGCAAACAAACACACACTCGGATACTTACCAGTCCCAGGCAAACTCCTGCTGTGAACTGCTCTGCTGTCCCCGCTGCTCAGCTGGTTCTCCGCCGCTCAGCTGGTTCGCGAAGCTCTGGCTATTTTTAAACAGCCAGGCTTCCCTGTCGCAAACCAACAGACACCCTACTGCCCGCCCCTTGCAGGCTAGCAGCCAATCGGACACTCACTCAGGCTCTCACACTGCCGCCCAGCAAACACACGCTCGGATTCTTCCTCAGCAAGCAAACAAACACAGACTCGGATACTTACCAGTCCCAGGCAAACTCCTGCTGTGAGCTGCTCTGCTGTCCCCGCTGCTCAGCTGGTTCTCCGCCGCTCAGCTGGTTCGCGAAGCTCTGGCTATTTTTAAACAGCCAGGCTTCCCTGTCGCAAACCAACAGACACCCTACTGCCCGCCCCCTCCAGGCTAGCAGCCAATCAGACACTCACTCAGGCTCTCACACTGCCCCCCCAGCAAACACACGCTCGGATACTTCCTCAGCAAGCAAACAAACACAGATTCGGATACTTACGAGTCCCAGGCAAAGTCCTGCTGTGTGCTGCTCTGCTGTCCCCGCTGCTCAGCTGGTTCTCCGCCGCTCAGCTGGTACGCGAAGAACTGGCTATTTTTAAACAGCCAGGCTTCCCTGTCGCAAACCAACAGACACCCTACTGCCCGCCCCCTGCAGGCTAGCAGCCAATCAGACACTCACTCAGGCTCTCACACTGCCCCCCCAGCAACACACGCTCCGATACTTCCTCAGCAAGCAAACAAACACAGACTCGGATACTTACCAGTCCCAGGCAAACTCCTGCTGTGAGCTGCTCTGCTGTCCCCGCTGCTCAGCTGGTTCTCCGCCGCTCAGCTGGTTCGCGAAGCTCTGGCTATTTTTAAACAGCCAGGCTTCCCTGTCGCAAACCAACAGACACCCTACTTCCCGCTCCCTGCAGACTAGCAGCCAATCAGACACTCACTCAGGCTCTCACACTGCCCCCCCAGCAACACACGCTCCGATACTTCCTCAGCAAGCAAACAAACACAGACTCGGATACTTACCAGTCAGAGGCAAACTCCTGCTGTGAGCTGCTCTGCTGTCCCCGCTGCTCAGCTGGTTCTCCGCCACTCAGCTGGTTCGCGAAGCTCTGGCTATTTTGAAACAGCCAGGCTTCCCTGTCGCAAACCAACAGACACCCTACTGCCCGCTCCCTGCGGCTAGCAGCCAATCAGACACTCACTCAGGCTCTCACACTGCCCCCCCAGCAAACACACGCTCGGATACTTCCTCAGCAAGCAAACAAACACAGACTCGGATACTTACCAGTCCCAGGAAAACTCCTGCTGTGTGCTGCTCTTCTGTCCCCGCTGCTCAGCTGGTTCTCCGCCGCTCAGCTGGTTCGCGAAGCTCTGGCTATTTTTCAACAGCCAGGCTTCCCTGTCGCAAACCAACAGACACGCTACTGCCCGCCCCCTGCAGGCTAGCAGCCAATCAGACACTCACTCAGGCTCTCACACTGCCGCCCAGCAAACACACGCTCGGATTCTTCCTCAGCAAGCAAACAAACACAGACTCGGATACTTACCAGTCCCAGGCAAACTCCTGCTGTGAGCTGCTCTGCTGTCCCCGCTGCTCAGCTGGTTCTCCGCCGCTCAGCTAGTTCGCGAAGCTCTGGCTATTTTTAAACAGCCAGGCTTCCCTGTCGCAAACCAACAGACACCCTACTGCCCGCCCCCTGCAGGCTAGCAGCCAATCAGACACTCACTCAGGTTCTCACACTGCCCCCCCAGCAAACACACGCTCGGATACTTCCTCAGCAAGCAAACAAACACACACTCGGATACTTACCAGTCCCAGGCAAACTCCTGCTGTGAGCTGCTCTGCTGTCCCCGCTGCTCAGCTGGTTCTCCACCGCTCAGCTGGTTCGCGAAGCTCTGGCTATGTTTAAACAGCCAGGCTTCCCTTTCGCAGACCAACAGACACCCTACTGCCCGCTCCCTGCAGACTAGCAGCCAATCAGGCACTCACTCAGGCTCTCACACTGCCCCCCCCAGCAACACACGCTCCGATACTTCCTCAGCAAGCAAACAAACACAGACTCGGATACTTACCAGTCCCAGGCAAACTCCTGCTGTGTGCTGCTCTGCTGTCCCCGCTGCTCAGCTGGTTCTCCGCCCCTCAGCTGGTACGGGAAGATCTGGCTATTTTTAAACAGCCAGGCTTCCCTGTCGCAAACCAACAGACACCCTACTGCCCGCCCCCTGCAGGCTAGCAGCCAATCGGACACTCACTCAGGCTCTCACACTGCCCCCCCAGCAACACACGCTCCGATACTTCCTCAGCAAGCAAACAAACACAGACTCGGATAATTACCAGTCCCAGGCAAACTCCTGCTGTGAGCTGCTCTGCTGTCCCCGCTGCTCAGCTGGTTCTCCGCCGCTCAGCTGGTTCGCGAAGCTCTGGCTATTTTTAAACAGCCAGGCTTCCCTGTCGCAAACCAACAGACACCCTACTGCCCGCCCCTTGCAGGCTAGCAGCCAATCGGACTCTCACTCAGGCTCTCACACTGCCGCCCAGCAAACACACGCTCGGATTCTTCCTCAGCAAGCAAACAAACACAGACTCGGATACTTACCAGTCCCAGGCAAACTCCTGCTGTGAGCTGCTCTGCTGTCCCCGCTGCTCAGCTGGTTCTCCGCCGCTCAGCTGGTTCGCGAAGCTCTGGCTATTTTTAAACAGCCAGGCTTCCCTGTCGCAAACCAACAGACACCCTACTGCCCGCCCCCTCCAGGCTAGCAGCCAATCAGACACTCACTCAGGCTCTCACACTGCCCCCCCAGCAAATACACGCTCGGATACTTCCTCAGCAAGCAAACAAACACAGACTCGGATACTTACCAGTCCCAGGCAAACTCCTGCTGTGTGCTGCTCTGCTGTCCCCGCTGCTCAGCTGGTTCTCCGCCGCTCAGCTGGTTCGCGAAGAACTGGCTATTTTTAAACAGTCAGGCTTGCCTGTCGCAAACCAACAGACACGCTACTGCCGGCTCCCTGCAGGCTAGCAGCCAATCAGACACTCACTCAGGCTCTCACACTGCCCCCCCCCCAGCAAACACACGCTCGTATACTTCCTCTGCAAGCAAACAAACACAGACTCGGATACTTACCCGTCCCAGGCAAACTCCTGCTGTGAGCTGCTCTGCTGTCCCCGCTGCTCAGCTGGTTCTCCGCCGCTCAGCTGGTTCGCGAAGCTCTGGCTATTTTTAAACAGCCAGGCTTCCCTGTCGCAAACCAACAGACATCCTACTGCCCGCCCCCTCCAGGCTAGCAGCCAATCAGACACTCACTCAGGCTCTCACACTGCCCCCCCAGCAAACACACGCTCGGATACTTCCTCAGCAAGCAAACAAACACAGACTCGGATACTTACCAGTCCCAGGCAAAGTCCTGCTATGTGCTGCTCTGCTGTCCCCGCTGCTCAGCTGGTTCTCCGCCTCTCAGCTGGTATGCGAAGAACTGGCTATTTTTAAACAGCCAGGCTTCCCTGTCGCAAACCAACAGACACCCAACTGACCGCCCCCTCCAGGCTAGCAGCCAATCAGACACTCACTCAGGCTCTCACACTGCCCCCCCAGCAAACACACGCTCGGATACTTCCTCAGCAAGCAAACAAACACAGACTCGGATACTTACTAGTCCCAGGAAAACTCCTGCTGTGTGCTGCTCTGCTGTTTCCGCTGCTCAGCTGGTTCTCCGCCGCTCAGCTGGTTCGTGAAGCTCTGGCTATTTTTAAACTGCCAGGCTTCCCTGTCGCAAACCAACAGACACCCTACTGCCCGCCCCCTGCAGGCTAGCAGCCAATCGGACACTCACTCAGGCTCTCACACTGCCGCCCAGCAAACACACGCTCGGATTCTTCCTCAGCAAGCAAAAAAACACAGACTCGGATACTTACCAGTCCCAGGCAAACTCCTGCTGTGAGCTGCTCTGCTGTCCCCGCTGCTCAGCTGGTTCTCCGCCGCTCAGCTGGTTCGCGAAGCTCTGGCTATTTTTAAACAGCCAGGCTTCCCTGTCGCAAACCAACAGACACCCTACTGCCCGCCCCCTGCAGGCTAGCAGCCAATCGGACACTCACTCAGGCTCTCACACTGCCCCCCCAGCAAACACACGCTCGGATACTTCCTCAGCAAGCAAACAAACACAGACTCGGATAATTACCAGTCTCAGGCAAACTCCTGCTCTGTGCTGCTCTGCTGTCCCCGCTGCTCAGCTGGTTCTCCGCCGCTCAGCTAATTCGCGAAACACTGGCTATTTTTAAACAGCCAGGCTTCCCTGTCGCAAACCAACAGACACCCTACTGCCCGCTCCCTGCAGACTAGCAGCCAATCAGGCACACACCCAGGCTCTCACACTGCCCCCCCAGCAACACACGCTCCGATACTTCCTCAGCAAGCAAACAAACACAGACTCGGATACTTACCAGTCCCAGGCAAACTCCTGCTGTGAGCTGCACTGCTGTCCCCGCTGCTCAGCTGGTTCTCCGCCGCTCAGCTGGTTCGCGAAGCTCTGGCTATTTTTAAACAGCCAGGCTTCCCTGTCGCAAACCAACAGACACCCTACTGCCCGCCCCCTCCAGGCTAGCAGCCAATCGGACACTCACTCAGGCTCTCACACTGCCGCCCAGCAAACACACGCTCGGATTCTTCCTCAGCAAGCAAACAAACACAGACTCGGATACTTACCCGTCCCAGGCAAACTCCTGCTGTGAGCTGCTCTGCTGTCCCCGCTGCTCAGCTGGTTCTCCGCCGCTCAGCTGGTTCGCGAAGCTCTGGCTATTTTTAAACAGCCAGGCTTCCCTGTCGCAAACCAACAGACATCCTACTGCCCGCCCCCTCCAGGCTAGCAGCCAATCAGACACTCACTCAGGCTCTCACACTGCCCCCCCAGCAAACACACGCTCGGATACTTCCTCAGCAAGCAAACAAACACAGACTCGGATACTTACCAGTCCCAGGCAAAGTCCTGCTATGTGCTGCTCTGCTGTCCCCGCTGCTCAGCTGGTTCTCCGCCTCTCAGCTGGTATGCGAAGAACTGGCTATTTTTAAACAGCCAGGCTTCCCTGTCGCAAACCAAAAGACACCCAACTGCCCGCCCCCTGCAGGCTAGCAGCCAATCAGACACTCACTCAGGCTCTCACACTGCCCCCCCAGCAAACACACGCTCGGATACTTCCTCAGCAAGCAAACAAACACAGACTCGGATAATTACCAGTCTCAGGCAAACTCCTGCTGTGTGCTGCTCTGCTGTTTCCGCTGCTCAGCTGGTTCTCCGCCGCTCAGCTAATTCGCGAAACACTGGCTATTTTTAAACAGCCAGGCTTCCCTGTCGCAAACCAACAGACACCCTACTGCCCGCTCCCTGCAGACTAGCAGCCAATCAGGCACACACCCAGGCTCTCACACTGCCCCCCCAGCAACACACGCTCCGATACTTCCTCAGCAAGCAAACAAACACAGACTCGGATACTTACCAGTCCCAGGCAAACTCCTGCTGTGAGCTGCTCTGCTGTCCCCGCTGCTCAGCTGGTTCTCCGCCGCTCAGCTGGTTCGCGAAGCTCTGGCTATTTTTAAACAGCCAGGCTTCCCTGTCGCAAACCAACAGACACGCTACTGCCCGCCCCCTGCAGGCTAGCAGCCAATCAGACACTCACTCAGGCTCTCACACTGCCGCCCAGCAAACACACGCTCGGATTCTTCCTCAGCAAGCAAACAAACACAGACTCGGATACTTACCAGTCCCAGGCAAACTCCTGCTGTGAGCTGCTCTGCTGGCCCCGCTGCTCAGCTGGTTCTCCGCCGCTCAGCTGGTTCGCGAAGCTCTGGCTATTTTTAAACAGCCAGGCTTCCCTGTCGCAAACCAACAGACACCCTACTGCCCGCCCCCTGCAGGCTAGCAGCCAATCAGACACTCACTCAGGCTCTCACACTGCCCCCCCAGCAAACACACGCTCGGATACTTCCTCTGCAAGCAAACAAACACAGACTCGGATACTTACCCGTCCCAGGCAAACTCCTGCTGTGAGCTGCTCTGCTGTCCCCGCTGCTCAGCTGGTTCTCCGCCGCTCAGCTGGTTCGCGAAGCTCCGGCTATTTTTAAACAGCCAGGCTTCCTTGTTGCAAACCAACAGACACGCTACTGCCCGCCCCCTGCAGGCAAGCAGCCAATCAGACACTCACTCAGGCTCTCACACTGCCCCCCCAGCAAACACACGCTCGGATACTTCCTCAGCAAGCAAACAAACACAGACTCGGATACTTACCAGTCCCAGGCAAACTGCTGCTGTGTGCTGCTTTGCTGTCCCCGCTGCTCAGCTGGTTCTCCGCCGCTCAGCTGGTTTGCGAAGCTCTGGTGATTTTTAAACAGCCAGGCTTCCCTGTCCAAACCAACAGACACCCTACTGCCCGCTCCCTGCAGGCTAGCAGCCAATCAGACACTCACTCAGGCTCTCACACTGCCCCCCCAGCAAACACACGCTCGGATACTTCCTCAGCAAGCAAACAAACAGAGACTCGGATACTTACCAGTCCCAGGCAAACTCCTGCTGTGAGCTGCTCTGCTGTCCCCGCTGCTCAGCTGGTTCTCCGCCGCTCAGTTGGTTCGCGAAGCTCTGGCTATGTTTAAACAGCCTGGCTTCCCTTTCGCAGACCAACAGACACCCTACTGCCCGCTCCCTGCAGACTAGCAGCCAATCAGGCACTCACTCAGGCTCTCACACTGCCCCCCCAGCAAACACACGCTCCGATACTTCCTCAGCAAGCAAACAAACACAGACTCGGATACTTACCAGTCCCAGGCAAACTCCTACTGTGAGCTGCTCTGCTGTCCCCGCTGCTCAGCTGGTTCTCCGCCGCTCAGCTGGTTCGCGAAGCTCTGGCTATTTTTAAACAGCCAGGCTTCCCTATCGCAAACCAAGAGACACCCTACTGCCCGCTCCCTGCGGCTAGCAGCCAATCAGACACTCACTCAGGCTCTCACACTGCCCCCCCAGCAAACACACGCTCGGATACTTCCTCAGCAAGCAAACAAACACAGACTCGGATAATTACCAGTCCCAGGCAAACTCCTGCTGTGTGCTGCTCTGCTGTCCCCGCTGCTCAGCTGGTTCTCCGCCGCTCAGCTGGTTCGCGAAGCTCTGGCTATTTTTAAACAGCCAGGCTTCCCTGTCGCAAACCAACAGACACCCTACTGCCCGCCCCCTGCAGGCTAGCAGCCAATCGGACAATCACTCAGGCTCTCACACTGCCGCCCAGCAAACACACGCTCGGATTCTTCCTCAGCAAGCAAACAAACACAGACTTGGATACTTACCAGTCCCAGGCAAACTCCTGCTGTGAGCTGCTCTGCTGTCCCCGCTGCTCAGCTGGTTCTGCGCCGCTCAGCTGGTTCGCGAAGCTCTGGCTATTTTTAAACAGCCAGGCTTCCCTGTCGCAAACCAACAGACACCCTACTGCCCGCTCCCTGCAGACTAGCAGCCAATCAGGCACTCACTCAGGCTCTCACACTGCCCCCCCAGCAACACACGCTCCGGTACTTCCTCAGCAAGCAAACAAACACAGACTCGGATACTTACCAGTCCCAGGCAAACTCCTGCTGTGAGCTGCTCTGCTGTCCCCGCTGCTCAGCTGGTTCTCCGCCGCTCGGCTGGTTCGCGAAGCTCTGGCTATTTTTAAACAGCCAGGCTTCCCTGTTGCAAACCAACAGACACCCTACTGCCCGCCCCCTGCAGGCTAGCAGCCAATCGGACACTCACTCAGGCTCTCACACTGCCGCCCAGCAAACACACGCTCGGATTCTTCCTCAGCAAGCAAACAAACACAGACTCGGATACTTACCAGTCCCAGGCAAACTCCTGCTGTGAGCTGCTCTGCTGTCCCCGCTGCTCAGCTGGTTCTCCGCCGCTCAGCTGGTACGCGAAGAACTGGCTATTTTTAAACAGCCAGGCTTCCCTGTCGCAAACCAACAGACACCCTACTGCCCGCCCCCTGCAGGCTAGCAGCCAATCAGACACTCACTCAGGCTCTCACACTGCCCCCCAGCAAACACACGCTCGGATAGTTCCTCAGCAAGCAAACAAACACAGACTCGGATACTTACCAGTCCCAAGAAAACTCCTGCTGTGTGCTGCTCTGCTGTTTCCGCTGCTCAGCTGGTTCTCCGCCGCTCAGCTGGTTCGTGAAGCTCTGGCTATTTTTAAACTGCCAGGCTTCCCTGTCGCAAACCAACAGACACGCTACTGCCCGCCCCCTGCAGGCTAGCAGCCAATCGGACACTCACTCAGGCTCTCACACTGCCGCCCAGCAAACACACGCTCGGATTCTTCCTCAGCAAGCAAACAAACACAGACTCGGATACTTACCAGTCCCAGGCAAACTCCTGCTGTGAGCTGCTCTGCTGTCCCCGCTGCTCAGCTGGTTCTCCGCCGCTCAGCTCGTTCGCGAAGCTCTGGCTATTTTTAAACAGCCAGGCTTCCCTGTCGCAAACCAACAGACACCCTACTGCCCCCTCCCTGCAGACTAGCAGCCAATCAGGCACTCACTCAGGCTCTCACACTGCCCCCCCAGCAACACACGCTCGGATACTTCCTCAGCAAGCAAACAAACACACACTCGGATACTTACCAGTCCCAGGCAAACTCCTGCTGTGAGCTGCTCTGCTGTCCCCGCTGCTCAGCTGGTTCTCCACCGCTCAGCTGGTTCGCGAAGCTCTGGCTATGTTTAAACAGCCAGGCTTCCCTTTCGCAGACCAACAGACACCCTACTGCCCGCTCCCTGCAGACTAGCAGCCAATCAGGCACTCACTCAGGCTCTCACACTGCCCCCCCCAGCAACACACGCTCCGATACTTCCTCAGCAAGCAAACAAACACAGACTCGGATACTTACCAGTCCCAGGCAAACTCCTGCTGTGAGCTGCTCTGCTGTCCCCGCTGCTCAGCTGGTTCTCCGCCGCTCAGCTGGTTCGCGAAGCTCTGGCTATTTTTAAACAGCCAGGCTTCCCTGTCGCAAACCAACAGACACCTTACTGCCCGCCCCTTGCAGGCTAGCAGCCAATCGGACACTCACTCAGGCTCTCACACTGCCGCCCAGCAAACACACGCTCGGATTCTTCCTCAGCAAGCAAACAAACACAGACTCGGATACTTACCAGTCCCAGGCAAACTCCTGCTGTGAGCTGCTCTGCTGTCCCCGCTGCTCAGCTGGTTCTCCGCCGCTCAGCTGGTTCGCGAAGCTCTGGCTATTTTTAAACAGCCAGGCTTCCCTGTCGCAAACCAACAGACACCCTACTGCCCGCCCCCTCCAGGCTAGCAGCCAATCAGACACTCACTCAGGCTCTCACACTGCCCCCCCAGCAAACACACGCTCGGATACTTCCTCAGCAAGCAAACAAACACAGACTCGGATACTTACCAGTCCCAGGCAAAGTCCTGCTATGTGCTGCTCTGCTGTCCCCGCTGCTCAGCTGGTTCTCCGCCTCTCAGCTGGTATGCGAAGAACTGGCTATTTTTAAACAGCCAGGCTTCCCTGTCGCAAACCAACAGACACCCAACTGCCCGCCCCCTGCAGGCTAGCAGCCAATCAGACACTCACTCAGGCTCTCACACTGCCCCCCCAGCAAACACACGCTCGGATTCTTCCTCAGCAAGCAAACAAACACAGACTCGGATACTTACCCCAGTCCCAGGCAAACTCCTGCTGTGAGCTGCTCTGCTGTCCCCGCTGCTCAGCTGGTTCTCCGCCGCTCAGCTGGTTCGCGAAGCTCTGGCTATTTTTAAACAGCCAGGCTTCCCTGTCGCAAACCAACAGACACCCTACTGCCCGCCCCCTGCAGGCTAGCAGCCAATCAGACACTCACTCAGGCTCTCACACTGCCCCCCCAGCAAACACACGCTCGGATACTTCCTCTGCAAGCAAACAAACACAGACTCGGATACTTACCCGTCCCAGGCAAACTCCTGCTGTGAGCTGCTCTGCTGTCCCCGCTGCTCAGCTGGTTCTCCGCCGCTCAGCTGGTTCGCGAAGCTCCGGCTATTTTTAAACAGCCAGGCTTCCTTGTTGCAAACCAACAGACACGCTACTGCCCGCCCCCTGCAGGCAAGCAGCCAATCAGACACTCACTCAGGCTCTCACACTGCCCCCCCAGCAAACACACGCTCGGATACTTCCTCAGCAAGCAAACAAACACAGACTCGGATACTTACCAGTCCCAGGCAAACTGCTGCTGTGTGCTGCTTTGCTGTCCCCGCTGCTCAGCTGGTTCTCCGCCGCTCAGCTGGTTTGCGAAGCTCTGGTGATTTTTAAACAGCCAGGCTTCCCTGTCCAAACCAACAGACACCCTACTGCCCGCTCCCTGCAGGCTAGCAGCCAATCAGACACTCACTCAGTCTCTCACACTGCCCCCCCAGCAAACACACGCTCGGATACTTCCTCAGCAAGCAAACAAACAGAGACTCGGATACTTACCAGTCCCAGGCAAACTCCTGCTGTGAGCTGCTCTGCTGTCCCCGCTGCTCAGCTGGTTCTCCGCCGCTCAGCTGGTTCGCGAAGCTCTGGCTATTTTTAAACAGCCAGGCTTCCCTGTCGCAAACCAACAGACACCCTACTGCCCGCTCCCTGCAGACTAGCAGCCAATCAGGCACTCACTCAGGCTCTCACACTGCCCCCCCAGCAACACACGCTCCGATACTTCCTCAGCAAGCAAACAAACACAGACTCGGATACTTACCAGTCAGAGGCAAACTCCTGCTGTGAGCTGCTCTGCTGTCCCCGCTGCTCAGCTGGTTCTCCGCCGCTCAGCTGGTTCGCGAAGCTCTGGCTATTTTTAAACAGCCAGGCTTCCCTGTCGCAAACCAACAGACACGCTACTGCCCGCTCCCTGCGGCTAGCAGCCAATCAGACACTCACTCAGGCTCTCACACTGCCGCCCAGCAAACACACGTTTGGATTCTTCCTCAGCAAGCAAACAAACACAGACTCGGATACTTACCAGTCCCAGGCAAACTCCTGCTGTGAGCTGCTCTGCTGTCCCCGCTGCTCAGCTGGTTCTCCGCCGCTCAGCTAGTTCGCGAAGCTCTGGCTATTTTTAAACAGCCAGGCTTCCCTGTCGCAAACCAACAGACACCCTACTGCCCGCCCCCTGCAGGCTAGCAGCCAATCAGACACTCACTCAGGTTCTCACACTGCCCCCCCAGCAAACACACGCTCGGATACTTCCTCAGCAAGCAAACAAACACACACTCGGATACTTACCAGTCCCAGGCAAACTCCTGCTGTGAGCTGCTCTGCTGTCCCCGCTGCTCAGCTGGTTCTCCACCGCTCAGCTGGTTCGCGAAGCTCTGGCTATGTTTAAACAGCCAGGCTTCCCTTTCGCAGACCAACAGACACCCTACTGCCCGCTCCCTGCAGACTAGCAGCCAATCAGGCACTCACTCAGGCTCTCACACTGCCCCCCCCAGCAACACACGCTCCGATACTTCCTCAGCAAGCAAACAAACACAGACTCGGATACTTACCAGTCCCAGGCAAACTCCTGCTGTGTGCTGCTCTGCTGTCCCCGCTGCTCAGCTGGTTCTCCACCCCTCAGCTGGTACGGGAAGATCTGGCTATTTTTAAACAGCCAGGCTTCCCTGTCGCAAACCAACAGACACACTACTGCCCGCCCCCTGCAGGCTAGCAGCCAATCAGACACTCACTCAGGCTCTCACACTGCCCCCCCAGCAAACACACGCTCCGATACTTCCTCAGCAAGCAAACAAACACAGACTCGGATACTTACCAGTCCCAGGCAAACTCCTGCTGTGAGCTGCTCTGCTGTCCCCGCTGCTCAGCTGGTTCTCCGCCGCTCAGCTGGTTCGCGAAGCTCTGGCTATTTTTAAACAGCCAGGCTTCCCTGTCGCAAACCAACAGACACCTTACTGCCCGCCCCTTGCAGGCTAGCAGCCAATCGGACACTCACTCAGGCTCTCACACTGCCGCCCAGCAAACACACGCTCGGATTCTTCCTCAGCAAGCAAACAAACACAGACTCGGATACTTACCAGTCCCAGGCAAACTCCTGCTGTGAGCTGCTCTGCTGTCCCCGCTGCTCAGCTGGTTCTCCGCCGCTCAGCTGGTTCGCGAAGCTCTGGCTATTTTTAAACAGCCAGGCTTCCCTGTCGCAAACCAACAGACACCCTACTGCCCGCCCCCTCCAGGCTAGCAGCCAATCAGACACTCACTCAGGCTCTCACACTGCCCCCCCAGCAAACACACGCTCGGATACTTCCTCAGCAAGCAAACAAACACAGACTCGGATACTTACCAGTCCCAGGCAAAGTCCTGCTATGTGCTGCTCTGCTGTCCCCGCTGCTCAGCTGGTTCTCCGCCTCTCAGCTGGTATGCGAAGAACTGGCTATTTTTAAACAGCCAGGCTTCCCTGTCGCAAACCAACAGACACCCAACTGCCCGCCCCCTGCAGGCTAGCAGCCAATCAGACACTCACTCAGGCTCTCACACTGCCCCCCCAGCAAACACACGCTCGGATACTTCCTCAGCAAGCAAACAAACACAGACTCGGATACTTACTAGTCCCAGGAAAACTCCTGCTGTGTGCTGCTCTGCTGTTTCCGCTGCTCAGCTGGTTCTCCGCCGCTCAGCTGGTTCGTGATGCTCTGGCTATTTTTAAACTGCCAGGCTTCCCTGTCGCAAACCAACAGACACCCTACTGCCCGCCCCCTGCAGGCTAGCAGCCAATCGGACACTCACTCAGGCTCTCACACTGCCGCCCAGCAAACACACGCTCGGATTCTTCCTCAGCAAGCAAACAAACACAGACTCGGATACTTACCAGTCCCAGGCAAACTCCTGCTGTGAGCTGCTCTGCTGTCCCCGCTGCTCAGCTGGTTCTCCGCCGCTCAGCTGGTTCGCGAAGCTCTGGCTATTTTAAAACAGCCAGGCTTCCCTGTCGCAAACCAACAGACACCCTACTGCCCGCCCCCTGCAGGCTAGCAGCCAATCGGACACTCACTCAGGCTCTCACACTGCCCCCCCAGCAAACACACGCTCGGATACTTCCTCAGCAAGCAAACAAACACAGACTCGGATAATTACCAGTCTCAGGCAAACTCCTGCTCTGTGCTGCTCTGCTGTCCCCGCTGCTCAGCTGGTTCTCCGCCGCTCAGCTAATTCGCGAAACACTGGCTATTTTTAAACAGCCAGGCTTCCCTGTCGCAAACCAACAGACACCCTACTGCCCGCTCCCTGCAGACTAGCAGCCAATCAGGCACACACTCAGGCTCTCACACTGCCCCCCCAGCAACACACGCTCCGATACTTCCTCAGCAAGCAAACAAACACAGACTCGGATACTTACCAGTCCCAGGCAAACTCCTGCTGTGAGCTGCTCTGCTGTCCCCGCTGCTCAGCTGGTTCTCCGCCGCTCAGCTGGTTCGCGAAGCTCTGGCTATTTTTAAACAGCCAGGCTTCCCTGTCGCAAACCAACAGACACCATACTGCCCGCCCCCTCCAGGCTAGCAGCCAATCGGACACTCACTCAGGCTCTCACACTGCCGCCCAGCAAACACACGCTCGGATTCTTCCTCAGCAAGCAAACAAACACAGACTCGGATACTTACCAGTCCCAGGCAAACTCCTGCTGTGAGCTGCTCTGCTGTCCCCGCTGCTCAGCTGGTTCTCCGCCGCTCAGCCGGTTTGCGAAGCTCTGGCTATTTTTAAACAGCCAGGCTTCCCTGTCGCAAACCAACAGACACCCTACTGCCCGCCCCCTGCAGGCTAGCAGCCAATCAGACACTCACTCAGGCTCTCACACTGCCCCCCCAGCAAACACACGCTCGGATTCTTCCTCAGCAAGCAAACAAACACAGACTCGGATACTTACCAGTCCCAGGCAAACTCCTGCTGTGAGCTGCTCTGCTGTCCCCGCTGCTCAGCTGGTTCTCCGCCGCTCAGCTGGTTCGCGAAGCTCTGGCTATTTTTAAACAGCCAGGCTTCCCTGTCGCAAACCAACAGACACGCTACTGCCCGCCCCCTGCAGGCTAGCAGCCAATCAGACACTCACTCAGGCTCTCACACTGCCGCCCAGCAAACACACGCTCGGATTCTTCCTCAGCAAGCAAACAAACACAGACTCGGATACTTACCAGTCCCAGGCAAACTCCTGCTGTGAGCTGCTCTGCTGTCCCCGCTGCTCAGCTGGTTCTCCGCCGCTCAGCTGGTTCGCGAAGCTCTGGCTATTTTTAAACAGCCAGGCTTCCCTGTCGCAAACCAACAGACACCCTACTGCCCGCCCCCTGCAGGCTAGCAGCCAATCAGACACTCACTCAGGCTCTCACACTGCCCCCCCAGCAAACACACGCTCGGATACTTCCTCTGCAAGCAAACAAACACAGACTCGGATACTTACCCGTCCCAGGCAAACTCCTGCTGTGAGCTGCTCTGCTGTCCCCGCTGCTCAGCTGGTTCTCCGCCGCTCAGCTGGTTCGCGAAGCTCCGGCTATTTTTAAACAGCCAGGCTTCCTTGTTGCAAACCAACAGACACGCTACTGCCCGCCCCCTGCAGGCAAGCAGCCAATCAAACACTCACTCAGGCTCTCACACTGCCCCCCCAGCAAACACACGCTCGGATACTTCCTCAGCAAGCAAACAAACACAGACTCGGATACTTACCAGTCCCAGGCAAACTGCTGCTGTGTGCTGCTTTGCTGTCCCCGCTGCTCAGCTGGTTCTCCGCCGCTCAGCTGGTTTGCGAAGCTCTGGTGATTTTTAAACAGCCAGGCTTCCCTGTCCAAACCAACAGACACCCTACTGCCCGCTCCCTGCAGGCTAGCAGCCAATCAGACACTCACTCAGGCTCTCACACTGCCCCCCCAGCAAACACACGCTCGGATACTTCCTCAGCAAGCAAACAAACAGAGACTCGGATACTTACCAGTCCCAGGCAAACTCCTGCTGTGAGCTGCTCTGCTGTCCCCGCTGCTCAGCTGGTTCTCCGCCGCTCAGTTGGTTCGCGAAGCTCTGGCTATGTTTAAACAGCCTGGCTTCCCTTTCGCAGACCAACAGACACCCTACTGCCCGCTCCCTGCAGACTAGCAGCCAATCAGGCACTCACTCAGGCTCTCACACTGCCCCCCCAGCAAACACACGCTCCGATACTTCCTCAGCAAGCAAACAAACACAGACTCGGATACTTACCAGTCCCAGGCAAACTCCTACTGTGAGCTGCTCTGCTGTCCCCGCTGCTCAGCTGGTTCTCCGCCGCTCAGCTGGTTCGCGAAGCTCTGGCTATTTTTAAACAGCCAGGCTTCCCTATCGCAAACCAAGAGACACCCTACTGCCCGCTCCCTGCGGCTAGCAGCCAATCAGACACTCACTCAGGCTCTCACACTGCCCCCCCAGCAAACACACGCTCGGATACTTCCTCAGCAAGCAAACAAACACAGACTCGGATAATTACCAGTCCCAGGCAAACTCCTGCTGTGTGCTGCTCTGCTGTCCCCGCTGCTCAGCTGGTTCTCTGCCGCTCAGCTGGTTCGCGAAGCTCTGGCTATTTTTAAACAGCCAGGCTTCCCTGTCGCAAACCAACAGACACCCTACTGCCCGCCCCCTGCAGGCTAGCAGCCAATCGGACAATCACTCAGGCTCTCACACTGCCGCCCAGCAAACACACGCTCGGATTCTTCCTCAGCAAGCAAACAAACACAGACTTGGATACTTACCAGTCCCAGGCAAACTCCTGCTGTGAGCTGCTCTGCTGTCCCCGCTGCTCAGCTGGTTCTGCGCCGCTCAGCTGGTTCGCGAAGCTCTGGCTATTTTTAAACAGCCAGGCTTCCCTGTCGCAAACCAACAGACACCCTACTGCCCGCTCCCTGCAGACTAGCAGCCAATCAGGCACTCACTCAGGCTCTCACACTGCCCCCCCAGCAACACACGCTCCGGTACTTCCTCAGCAAGCAAACAAACACAGACTCGGATACTTACCAGTCCCAGGCAAACTCCTGCTGTGAGCTGCTCTGCTGTCCCCGCTGCTCAGCTGGTTCTCCGCCGCTCGGCTGGTTCGCGAAGCTCTGGCTATTTTTAAACAGCCAGGCTTCCCTGTTGCAAACCAACAGACACCCTACTGCCCGCCCCCTGCAGGCTAGCAGCCAATCGGACACTCACTCAGGCTCTCACACTGCCGCCCAGCAAACACACGCTCGGATTCTTCCTCAGCAAGCAAACAAACACAGACTCGGATACTTACCAGTCCCAGGCAAACTCCTGCTGTGAGCTGCTCTGCTGTCCCCGCTGCTCAGCTGGTTCTCCGCCGCTCAGCTGGTACGCGAAGAACTGGCTATTTTTAAACAGCCAGGCTTCCCTGTCGCAAACCAACAGACACCCTACTGCCCGCCCCCTGCAGGCTAGCAGCCAATCAGACACTCACTCAGGCTCTCACACTGCCCCCCAGCAAACACACGCTCGGATAGTTCCTCAGCAAGCAAACAAACACAGACTCGGATACTTACCAGTCCCAAGAAAACTCCTGCTGTGTGCTGCTCTGCTGTTTCCGCTGCTCAGCTGGTTCTCCGCCGCTCAGCTGGTTCGTGAAGCTCTGGCTATTTTTAAACTGCCAGGCTTCCCTGTCGCAAACCAACAGACACGCTACTGCCCGCCCCCTGCAGGCTAGCAGCCAATCGGACACTCACTCAGGCTCTCACACTGCCGCGCAGCAAACACACGCTCGGATTCTTCCTCAGCAAGCAAACAAACAGAGACTCGGATACTTACCAGTCCCAGGCAAACTCCTGCTGTGAGCTGCTCTGCTGTCCCCGCTGCTCAGCTGGTTCTCCGCCGCTCAGCTGGTTCGCGAAGCTCTGGCTATTTTTAAACAGCCAGGCTTCCCTGTCGCAAACCAACAGACACCCTACTGCCCGCTCCCTGCAGACTAGCAGCCAATCAGGCACTCACTCAGGCTCTCACACTGCCCCCCCAGCAACACACGCTCCGATACTTCCTCAGCAAGCAAACAAACACAGACTCGGATACTTACCAGTCAGAGGCAAACTCCTGCTGTGAGCTGCTCTGCTGTCCCCGCTGCTCAGCTGGTTCTCCGCCACTCAGCTGGTTCGCGAAGCTCTGGCTATTTTGAAACAGCCAGGCTTCCCTGTCGCAAACCAACAGACACCCTACTGCCCGCTCCCTGCGGCTAGCAGCCAATCAGACACTCACTCAGGCTCTCACACTGCCCCCCCAGCAAACACACGTTTGGATACTTCCTCAGCAAGCAAACAAACACAGACTCGGATAATTACCAGTCTCAGGCAAACTCCTGCTGTGTGCTGCTCTGCTGTCCCCGCTGCTCAGCTGGTTCTCCGCCGCTCAGCTGGTACGCGAAGAACTGGCTATTTTTAAACAGCCAGGCTTCCCTGTCGCAAACCAACAGACACCCTACTGCCCGCCCCCTGCAGGCTAGCAGCCAATCAGACACTCACTCAGGCTCTCACACTGCCCCCCCAGCAAACACACGCTCGGATACTTCCTCAGCAAGCAAACAAACACAGACTCGGATACTTACCAGTCCCAGGAAAACTCCTGCTGTGTGCTGCTCTTCTGTCCCCGCTGCTCAGCTGGTTCTCCGCCGCTCAGCTGGTTCGCGAAGCTCTGGCTATTTTTAAACAGCCAGGCTTCCCTGTCGCAAACCAACAGACACGCTACTGCCCGCCCCCTGCAGGCTAGCAGCCAATCAGACACTCACTCAGGCTCTCACACTGCCGCCCAGCAAACACACGCTCGGATTCTTCCTCAGCAAGCAAACAAACACAGACTCGGATACTTACCAGTCCCAGGCAAACTCCTGCTGTGAGCTGCTCTGCTGTCCCCGCTGCTCAGCTGGTTCTCCGCCGCTCAGCTAGTTCGCGAAGCTCTGGCTATTTTTAAACAGCCAGGCTTCCCTGTCGCAAACCAACAGACACCCTACTGCCCGCCCCCTGCAGGCTAGCAGCCAATCAGACACTCACTCAGGTTCTCACACTGCCCCCCCAGCAAACACACGCTCGGATACTTCCTCAGCAAGCAAACAAACACACACTCGGATACTTACCAGTCCCAGGCAAACTCCTGCTGTGAGCTGCTCTGCTGTCCCCGCTGCTCAGCTGGTTCTCCACCGCTCAGCTGGTTCGCGAAGCTCTGGCTATGTTTAAACAGCCAGGCTTCCCTTTCGCAGACCAACAGACACCCTACTGCCCGCTCCCTGCAGACTAGCAGCCAATCAGGCACTCACTCAGGCTCTCACACTGCCCCCCCCAGCAACACACGCTCCGATACTTCCTCAGCAAGCAAACAAACACAGACTCGGATACTTACCAGTCCCAGGCAAACTCCTGCTGTGTGCTGCTCTGCTGTCCCCGCTGCTCAGCTGGTTCTCCACCCCTCAGCTGGTACGGGAAGATCTGGCTATTTTTAAACAGCCAGGCTTCCCTGTCGCAAACCAACAGACACACTACTGCCCGCCCCCTGCAGGCTAGCAGCCAATCAGACACTCACTCAGGCTCTCACACTGCCCCCCCAGCAAACACACGCTCCGATACTTCCTCAGCAAGCAAACAAACACAGACTCGGATACTTACCAGTCCCAGGCAAACTCCTGCTGTGAGCTGCTCTGCTGTCCCCGCTGCTCAGCTGGTTCTCCGCCGCTCAGCTGGTTCGCGAAGCTCTGGCTATTTTTAAACAGCCAGGCTTCCCTGTCGCAAACCAACAGACACCTTACTGCCCGCCCCTTGCAGGCTAGCAGCCAATCGGACACTCACTCAGGCTCTCACACTGCCGCCCAGCAAACACACGCTCGGATTCTTCCTCAGCAAGCAAACAAACACAGACTCGGATACTTACCAGTCCCAGGCAAACTCCTGCTGTGAGCTGCTCTGCTGTCCCCGCTGCTCAGCTGGTTCTCCGCCGCTCAGCTGGTTCGCGAAGCTCTGGCTATTTTTAAACAGCCAGGCTTCCCTGTCGCAAACCAACAGACACCCTACTGCCCGCCCCCTCCAGGCTAGCAGCCAATCAGACACTCACTCAGGCTCTCACACTGCCCCCCCAGCAAACACACGCTCGGATACTTCCTCAGCAAGCAAACAAACACAGACTCGGATACTTACTAGTCCCAGGAAAAGTCCTGCTGTGTGCTGCTCTGCTGTTTCCGCTGCTCAGCTGGTTCTCCGCCGCTCAGCTGGTTCGTGAAGCTCTGGCTATTTTTAAACTGCCAGGCTTCCCTGTCGCAAACCAACAGACACCCTACTGCCCGCCCCCTGCAGGCTAGAAGCCAATCGGACACTCACTCAGGCTCTCACACTGCCGCCCAGCAAACACACGCTCGGATTCTTCCTCAGCAAGCAAACAAACACAGACTCGGATACTTACCAGTCCCAGGCAAACTCCTGCTGTGAGCTGCTCTGCTGTCCCCGCTGCTCAGCTGGTTCTCCGCCGCTCAGCTGGTTCGCGAAGCTCTGGCTATTTTTAAACAGCCAGGCTTCCCTGTCGCAAACCAACAGACACCCTACTGCCCGCCCCCTGCAGGCTAGCAGCCAATCGGACACTCACTCAGGCTCTCACACTGCCCCCCCAGCAAACACACGCTCGGATACTTCCTCAGCAAGCAAACAAACACAGACTCGGATAATTACCAGTCTCAGGCAAACTCCTGCTCTGTGCTGCTCTGCTGTCCCCGCTGCTCAGCTGGTTCTCCGCCGCTCAGCTAATTCGCGAAACACTGGCTATTTTTAAACAGCCAGGCTTCCCTGTCGCAAACCAACAGACACCCTACTGCCCGCTCCCTACAGACTAGCAGCCAATCAGGCACTCACTCAGGTTCTCACACTGCCCCCCCAGCAAACACACGCTCGGATACTTTCTCAGCAAGCAAACGAACACAGACTCGGATACTTACCAGTCCCAGGCAAACTCCTGCTGTGAGCTGCTCTGCTATCCCCGCTGCTCAGCTGGTTCTCCGCCGCTCGGCTGGTTCGCGAAGCTCTGGCTATTTTTAAACAGCCAGGCTTCCCTGTTGCAAACCAACAGACACCCTACTGCCCGCCCCCTGCAGGCTAGCAGCCAATCGGACACTCACTCAGGCTCTCACACTGCCGCCCAGCAAACACACGCTCGGATTCTTCCTCAGCAAGCAAACAAACACAGACTCGGATACTTACCAGTCCCAGGCAAACTCCTGCTGTGAGCTGCTCTGCTGTCCCCGCTGCTCAGCTGGTTCTCCGCCGCTCAGCTGGTACGCGAAGAACTGGCTATTTTTAAACAGCCAGGCTTCCCTGTCGCAAACCAACAGACACCCTACTGCCCGCCCCCTGCAGGCTAGCAGCCAATCAGACACTCACTCAGGCTCTCACACTGCCCCCCAGCAAACACACGCTCGGATAGTTCCTCAGCAAGCAAACAAACACAGACTCGGATACTTACCAGTCCCAGGAAAACTCCTGCTGTGTGCTGCTCTTCTGTCCCCGCTGCTCAGCTGGTTCTCCGCCGCTCAGCTGGTTCGCGAAGCTCTGGCTATTTTTAAACAGCCAGGCTTCCCTGTCGCAAACCAACAGACACGCTACTGCCCGCCCCCTGCAGGCTAGCAGCCAATCAGACACTCACTCAGGCTCTCACACTGCCGCCCAGCAAACACACGCTCGGATTCTTCCTCAGCAAGCAAACAAACACAGACTCGGATACTTACCAGTCCCAGGCAAACTCCTGCTGTGAGCTGCTCTGCTGTCCCCGCTGCTCAGCTGGTTCTCCGCCGCTCAGCTAGTTCGCGAAGCTCTGGCTATTTTTAAACAGCCAGGCTTCCCTGTCGCAAACCAACAGACACCCTACTGCCCGCCCCCTGCAGGCTAGCAGCCAATCAGTCACTCACTCAGGTTCTCACACTGCCCCCCCAGCAATCACACGCTCGGATACTTCCTCAGCAAGCAAACAAACACACACTCGGATACTTACCAGTCCCAGGCAAACTCCTGCTGTGAGCTGCTCTGCTGTCCCCGCTGCTCAGCTGGTTCTCCACCGCTCAGCTGGTTCGCGAAGCTCTGGCTATGTTTAAACAGCCAGGCTTCCCTTTCGCAGACCAACAGACACCCTACTGCCCGCTCCCTGCAGACTAGCAGCCAATCAGGCACTCACTCAGGCTCTCACACTGCCCCCCCCAGCAACACACGCTCCGATACTTCCTCAGCAAGCAAACAAACACAGACTCGGATACTTACCAGTCCCAGGCAAACTCCTGCTGTGTGCTGCTCTGCTGTCCCCGCTGCTCAGCAGGTTCTCCACCCCTCAGCTGGTACGGGAAGATCTGGCTATTTTTAAACAGCCAGGCTTCCCTGTCGCAAACCAACAGAAACACTACTGCCCGCCCCCTGCAGGCTAGCAGCCAATCAGACACTCACTCAGGCTCTCACACTGCCCCCCCAGCAAACACACGCTCCGATACTTCCTCAGCAAGCAAACAAACACAGACTCGGATACTTACCAGTCCCAGGCAAACTCCTGCTGTGAGCTGCTCTGCTGTCCCCGCTGCTCAGCTGGTTCTGCGCCGCTCAGCTGGTTCGCAAAGCTCTGGCTATTTTTAAACAGCCAGGCTTCCCTGTCGCAAACCAACAGACACCCTACTGCCCGCCCCTTGCAGGCTAGCAGACAATCGGTCACTCACTCAGGCTCTCACACTGCCGCCCAGCAAACACACGCTCGGACTCTTCCTCAGCAAGCAAACAAACACAGACTCGGATACTTACCAGTCCCAGGCAAACTCCTGCTGTGAGCTGCTCTGCTGTCCCCGCTGCTCAGCTGGTTCTCCGCCGCTCAGCTGGTTCGCGAAGCTCTGGCTATTTTTAAACAGCCAGGCTTCCCTGTCGCAAACCAACAGACACCCTACTGCCCGCCCCCTCCAGGCTAGCAGCCAATCAGACACTCACTCAGGCTCTCACACTGCCCCCCCAGCAAACACACGCTCGGATACTTCCTCAGCAAGCAAACAAACACAGACTCGGATACTTACCAGTCCCAGGCAAAGTCCTGCTATGTGCTGCTCTGCTGTCCCCGCTGCTCAGCTGGTTCTCCTGCTCTCAGCTGGTATGCGAAGAACTGGCTATTTTTAAACAGCCAGGCTTCCCTGTCGCAAACCAACAGACACCCAACTGCCCGCCCCCTGCAGGCTAGCAGCCAATCAGACACTCACTCAGGCTCTCACACTGCCCCCCCAGCAAACACACGCTCGGATACTTCCTCAGCAAGCAAACAAACACAGACTCGGATACTTACTAGTCCCAGGAAAACTCCTGCTGTGTGCTGCTCTGCTGTTTCCGCTGCTCAGCTGGTTCTCCGCCGCTCAGCTGGTTCGTGAAGCTCTGGCTATTTTTAAACTGCCAGGCTTCCCTGTCGCAAACCAACAGACACCCTACTGCCCGCCCCCTGCAGGCTAGCAGCCAATCGGACACTCACTCAGGCTCTCACACTGCCGCCCAGCAAACACACGCACGGATTCTTCCTCAGCAAGCAAACAAACACAGACTCGGATACTTACCAGTCCCAGGCAAACTCCTGCTGTGAGCTGCTCTGCTGTCCCCGCTGCTCAGCTGGTTCTCCGCCGCTCAGCTGGTTCGCGAAGCTCTGGCTATTTTTAAACAGCCAGGCTTCCCTGTCGCAAACCAACAGACACCCTACTGCCCGCCCCCTGCAGGCTAGCAGCCAATCGGACACTCACTCAGGCTCTCACACTGCCCCCCCAGCAAACACACGCTCGGATACTTCCTCAGCAAGCAAACAAACACAGACTCGGATAATTACCAGTCTCAGGCAAACTCCTGCTCTGTGCTGCTCTGCTGTCCCCGCTGCTCAGCTGGTTCTCCGCCGCTCAGCTAATTCGCGAAACACTGGCTATTTTTAAACAGCCAGGCTTCCCTGTCGCAAACCAACAGACACCCTACTGCCCGCTCCCTGCAGACTAGCAGCCAATCAGGCACACACTCAGCCTCTCACACTGCCCCCCCAGCAACACACGCTCCGATACTTCCTCAGCAAGCAAACAAACACAGACTCGGATACTTACCAGTCCCAGGCAAACTCCTGCTGTGAGCTGCTCTGCTGTCCCCGCTGCTCAGCTGGTTCTCCGCCGCTCAGCTGGTTCGCGAAGCTCTGGCTATTTTTAAACAGCCAGGCTTCCCTGTCGCAAACCAACAGACACCCTACTGCCCGCCCCCTCCAGGCTAGCAGCCAATCGGACACTCACTCAGGCTCTCACACTGCCGCCCAGCAAACACACGCTCGGATTCTTCCTCAGCAAGCAAACAAACACAGACTCGGATACTTACCAGTCCCAGGCAAACTCCTGCTGTGAGCTGCTCTGCTGTCCCCGCTGCTCAGCTGGTTCTCCGCCGCTCAGCCGGTTTGGAAAGCTCTGGCTATTTTTAAACAGCCAGGCTTCCCTGTCGCACACCAACAGACACCCTACTGCCCGCCCCCTGCAGGCTAGCAGCCAATCAGACACTCACTCAGGCTCTCACACTGCCCCCCCCAGCAAACACACGCTCGGATTCTTCCTCAGCAAGCAAACAAACACAGACTCGGATACTTACCAGTCCCAGGCAAACTCCTGTTGTGAGCTGCTCTGCTGTCCCCGCTGCTCAGCTGGTTCTCCGCCGCTCAGCTGGTTCGCGAAGCTCTGGCTATTTTTATACAGCCAGGCTTCCCTGTCGCAAACCAACAGACACCCTACTGCCCGCCCCCTGCAGGCTAGCAGCCAATCAGACACTCACTCAGGTTCTCACACTGCCCCCCGAGCAAACACACGCTCGGATACTTTCTCAGCAAGCAAACGAACACAGACTCGGATACTTACCAGTCCCAGGCAAACTCCTGCTGTGAGCTGCTCTGCTGTCCCCGCTGCTCAGCTGGTTCTCCGCCGCTCAGCTGGTTCGCGAAGCTCTGGCTATTTTTAAACAGCCTGGCTTCCCTTTCGCAGACCAACAGACACCCTACTGCCCGCTCCCTGCAGACTAGCAGCCAATCAGGCACTCACTCAGGCTCTCACACTGCCCCCCCAGCAAACACACGCTCCGATACTTCCTCAGCAAGCAAACAAACACAGACTCGGATAATTACCAGTCCCAGGCAAACTCCTGCTGTGTGCTGCTCTGCTGTCCCCGCTGCTCAGCTGGTTCTCCGCCGCTCAGCTGGTTCGCGAAGCTCTGGCTATTTTTAAACTGCCAGGCTTCCCTGTCGCAAACCAACAGACACCCTACTGCCCGCCCCCTGCAGGCTAGCAGCCAATCGGACACTCACTCAGGCTCTCACACTGCCGCCCAGCAAACACACGCTCGGATTCTTCCTCAGCAAGCAAACAAACACAGACTTGGATACTTACCAGTCCCAGGCAAACTCCTGCTGTGAGCTGCTCTGCTGTCCCCGCTGCTCAGCTGGTTCTGCGCCGCTCAGCTGGTTCGCAAAGCTCTGGCTATTTTTAAACAGCCAGGCTTCCCTGTCGCAAACCAACAGACACCCTACTGCCCGCTCCCTGCAGACTAGCAGCCAATCAGGCACTCACTCAGGCTCTCACACTGCCCCCCCAGCAACACACGCTCCGGTACTTCCTCAGCAAGCAAACAAACACAGACTCGGATACTTACCAGTCCCAGGCAAACTCCTGCTGTGAGCTGCTCTGCTGTCCCCGCTGCTCAGCTGGTTCTCCGCCGCTCAGCTGGTTCGCGAAGCTCTGGCTATTTTTAAACAGCCAGGCTTCCCTGTCGCAAACCAACAGACACCCTACTGCCCGCCCCTTGCAGGCTAGCAGCCAATCGGACACTCACTCAGGCGCTCTCACTGCCGCCCAGCAAACACACGCTCGGATTCTTCCTCAGCGAGCAAACAAACACAGACTCGGATACTTACCAGTCCCAGGCAAACTCCTGCTGTGAGCTGCTCTGCTGTCCCCGCTGCTCAGCTGGTTCTCCGCCGCTCAGCTGGTACGCGAAGAACTGGCTATTTTTAAACAGCCAGGCTTCCCTGTCGCAAACCAACAGACACCCTACTGCCCGCCCCCTGCAGGCTAGCAGCCAATCAGACACTCACTCAGGCTCTCACACTGCCCCCCAGCAAACACACGCTCGGATAGTTCCTCAGCAAGCAAACAAACACAGACTCGGATACTTACCAGTCCCAAGAAAACTCCTGCTGTGTGCTGCTCTGCTGTTTCCGCTGCTCAGCTGGTTCTCCGCCGCTCAGCTGGTTCGTGAAGCTCTGGCTATTTTTAAACTGCCAGGCTTCCCTGTCGCAAACCAACAGACACGCTACTGCCCGCCCCCTGCAGGCTAGCAGCCAATCGGACACTCACTCAGGCTCTCACACTGCCGCCCAGCAAACACACGCTCGGATTCTTCCTCAGCAAGCAAACAAACACAGACTCGGATACTTACCAGTCCCAGGCAAACTCCTGCTGTGAGCTGCTCTGCTGTCCCCGCTGCTCAGCTGGTTCTCCGCCGCTCAGCTGGTTCGCGAAGCTCTGGCTATTTTTAAACAGCCAGGCTTCCCTGTCGCAAACCAACAGACACCCTACTGCCCGCTCCCTGCAGACTAGCAGCCAATCAGGCACTGACTCAGGCTCTCACACTGCCCCCCCAGCAACACACGCTCCGATACTTCCTCAGCAAGCAAACAAACACAGACTCGGATACTTACCAGTCAGAGGCAAACTCCTGCTGTGAGCTGCTCTGCTGTCCCCGCTGCTCAGCTGGTTCTCCGCCACTCAGCTGGTTCGCGAAGCTCTGGCTATTTTGAAACAGCCAGGCTTCCCTGTCGCAAACCAACAGACACCCTACTGCCCGCTCCCTGCGGCTAGCAGCCAATCAGACACTCACTCAGGCTCTCACACTGCCCCCCCAGCAAACACACGTTCGGATACTTCCTCAGCAAGCAAACAAACACAGACTCGGATAATTACCAGTCTCAGGCAAACTCCTGCTGTGTGCTGCTCTGCTGTCCCCGCTGCTCAGCTGGTTCTCCGCCCTTCAGCTGGTACGCGAAGAACTGGCTATTTTTAAACAGCCAGGCTTCCCTGTCGCAAACCAACAGATACCCTACTGCCCGCCCCCTGCAGGCTAGCAGCCAATCAGACACTCACTCAGGCTCTCACACTGCCCCCCCAGCAAACACACGCTCGGATACTTCCTCAGCAAGCAAACAAACACAGACTCGGATACTTACCAGTCCCAGGAAAACTCCTGCTGTGTGCTGCTCTTCTGTCCCCGCTGCTCAGCTGGTTCTCCGCCGCTCAGCTGGTTCGCGAAGCTCTGGCTATTTTTAAACAGCCAGGCTTCCCTGTCGCAAACCAACAGACACGCTACTGCCCGCCCCCTGCAGGCTAGCAGCCAATCAGACACTCACTCAGGCTCTCACACTGCCGCCCAGCAAACACACGCTCGGATTCTTCCTCAGCAAGCAAACAAACACAGACTCGGATACTTACCAGTCCCAGGCAAACTCCTGCTGTGAGCTGCTCTGCTGTCCCCGCTGCTCAGCTGGTTCTCCGCCGCTCAGCTAGTTCGCGAAGCTCTGGCTATTTTTAAACAGCCAGGCTTCCCTGTCGCAAACCAACAGACACCCTACTGCCCGCCCCCTGCAGGCTAGCAGCCAATCAGACACTCACTCAGGCTCTCACACTGCCCCCCCCAGCAACACACGCTCCGATACTTCCTCAGCAAGCAAACAAACACAGACTCGGATACTTACCAGTCCCAGGCAAACTCCTGCTGTGTGCTGCTCTGCTGTCCCCGCTGCTCAGCTGGTTCTCCACCCCTCAGCTGGTACGGGAAGATCTGGCTATTTTTAAACAGCCAGGCTTCCCTGTCGCAAACCAACAGACACACTACTGCCCGCCCCCTGCAGGCTACCAGCCAATCAGACACTCACTCAGGCTCTCACACTGCCCCCCCAGCAAACACACGCTCCGATACTTCCTCAGCAAGCAAACAAACACAGACTCGGATACTTACCAGTCCCAGGCAAACTCCTGCTGTGAGCTGCTCTGCTGTCCCCGCTGCTCAGCTGGTTCTCCGCCGCTCAGCTGGTTCGCGAAGCTCTGGCTATTTTTAAACAGCCAGGCTTCCCTGTCGCAAACCAACAGACACCCTACTGCCCGCCCCCTGCAGGCTAGCAGCCAATCGGACACTCACTCAGGCTCTCACACTGCCGCCCAGCAAACACACGCTCGGATTCTTCCTCAGCAAGCAAACAAACACAGACTCGGATACTTACCAGTCCCAGGCAAACTCCTGCTGTGAACTGCTCTGCTGTCCCCGCTGCTCAGCTGGTTCTCCGCCGCTCAGCTGGTTCGTGAAGCTCTGGCTATTTTTAAACAGCCAGGCTTCCCTGTCGCAAACCAACAGACACCCTACTGCCCGCTCCCTGCAGACTAGCAGCCAATCAGGCACTCACTCAGGCTCTCACACTGCCCCCCCAGCAACACACGCTCCGATACTTCCTCAGCAAGCAAACAAACACAGACTCGGATAATTACCAGTCCCAGGCAAACTCCTGCTGTGAGCTGCTCTGCTGTCCCCGCTGCTCAGCTGGTTCTCCGCCGCTCAGCTGGTTCGCGAAGCTCTGGCTATTTTTAAACAGCCAGGCTTCCCTGTCGCAAACCAACAGACACCCTACTGCCCGCCCCTTGCAGGCTAGCAGCCAATCGGACACTCACTCAGGCTCTCACACTGCCGCCCAGCAAACACACGCTCGGATTCTTCCTCAGCAAGCAAACAAACACAGACTCGGATACTTACCAGTCCCAGGCAAACTCCTGCTGTGAGCTGCTCTGCTGTCCCCGCTGCTCAGCTGGTTCTCCGCCGCTCAGCTGGTTCGCGAAGCTCTGGCTATTTTTAAACAGCCAGGCTTCCCTGTCGCAAACCAACAGACACCCTACTGCCCGCCCCCTCCAGGCTAGCAGCCAATCAGACACTCACTCAGGCTCTCACACTGCCCCCCCAGCAAACACACGCTCGGATACTTCCTCAGCAAGCAAACAAACACAGACTCGGATACTTCCCAGTCCCAGGCAAAGTCCTGCTGTGTGCTGCTCTGCTGTCCCCGCTGCTCAGCTGGTTCTCCGCCGCTCAGCTGGTACGCGAAGATCTGGCTATTTTTAAACAGCCAGGCTTCCCTGTCGCAAACCAACAGACACCCTACTGCCCGCCCCCTGCAGGCTAGCAGCCAATCAGACACTCACTCAGGCTCTCACACTGCCCCCCCAGCAAACACACGCTCGGATACTTCCTCAGCAAGCAAACAAACACAGACTCGGATACTTACTAGTCCCAGGAAAACTCCTGCTGTGTGCTGCTCTGCTGTTTCCGCTGCTCAGCTGGTTCTCCGCCGCTCAGCTGGTTCGTGAAGCTCTGGCTATTTTTAAACTGCCAGGCTTCCCTGTCGCAAACCAACAGACACCCTACTGCCCGCCCCCTGCAGGCTAGCAGCCAATCGGACACTCACTCAGGCTCTCACACTGCCGCCCAGCAAACACACGCTCGGATTCTTCCTCAGCAAGCAAACAAACACAGACTCGGATACTTACCAGTCCCAGGCAAACTCCTGCTGTGAGCTGCTCTGCTGTCCCCGCTGCTCAGCTGGTTCTCCGCCGCTCAGCTGGTTCGCGAAGCTCTGGCTATTTTTAAACAGCCAGGCTTCCCTGTCGCAAACCAACAGACACCCTACTGCCCGCCCCCTGCAGGCTAGCAGCCAATCGGACACTCACTCAGGCTCTCACACTGCCCCCCCAGCAAACACACGCTCGGATACTTCCTCAGCAAGCAAACAAACACAGACTCGGATAATTACCAGTCTCAGGCAAACTCCTGCTCTGTGCTGCTCTGCTGTCCCCGCTGCTCAACTGGTTCTCCGCCGCTCAGCTAATTCGCGAAACACTGGCTATTTTTAAACAGCCAGGCTTCCCTGTCGCAAACCAACAGACACCCTACTGCCCGCTCCCTGCAGACTAGCAGCCAATCAGGCACACACTCAGGCTCTCACACTGCCCCCCCAGCAACACACGCTCCGATACTTCCTCAGCAAGCAAACAAACACAGACTCGGATACTTACCAGTCCCAGGCAAACTCCTGCTGTGAGCTGCTCTGCTGTCCCCGCTGCTCAGCTGGTTCTCCGCCGCTCAGCTGGTTCGCGAAGCTCTGGCTATTTTTAAACAGCCAGGCTTCCCTGTCGCAAACCAACAGACACCCTACTGCCCGCCCCCTCCAGGCTAGCAGCCAATCGGACACTCACTCAGGCTCTCACACTGCCGCCCAGCAAACACACGCTCGGATTCTTCCTCAGCAAGCAAACAAACACAGACTCGGATACTTACCAGTCCCAGGCAAACTCCTGCTGTGAGCTGCTCTGCTGTCCCCGCTGCTCAGCTGGTTCTCCGGCGCTCAGCCGGTTTGCGAAGCTCTGGCTATTTTTAAACAGCCAGGCTTCCCTGTCGCAAACCAACAGACACCCTACTGCCCGCCCCCTGCAGGCTAGCAGCCAATCAGACACTCACTCAGGCTCTCACACTGCCCCCCCAGCAAACACACGCTCGGATTCTTCGTCAGCAAGCAAACAAACACAGACTCGGATACTTACCAGTCCCAGGCAAACTCCTGTTGTGAGCTGCTCTGCTGTCCCCGCTGCTCAGCTGGTTCTCCGCCGCTCAGCTGGTTCACGAAGCTCTGGCTATTTTTAAACAGCCAGGCTTCCCTGTCGCAAACCAACAGACACCCTACTGCCCGCCCCCTGCAGGCTAGCAGCCAATCAGACACTCACTCAGGCTCTCACACTGCCCCCCCAGCAAACACACGCTCGGATACTTCCTCAGCAAGCAAACAAACACAGACTCGGATACTTACTAGTCCCAGGAAAACTCCTGCTGTGAGCTGCTCTGCTGTCCCCGCTGCTCAGCTGGTTCTCCGCCGCTCAGCTGGTTCGCGAAGCTCTGGCTATTTTTAAACAGCCAGGCTTCCCTGTCGCAAACCAACAGACACGCTACTGCCGGCTCCCTGCAGGCTAGCAGCCAATCAGACACTCACTCAGGCTCTCACACTGCCGCCCAGCAAACACACGCTCGGATTCTTCCTCAGCAAGCAAACAAACACAGACTCGGATACTTACCAGTCCCAGGCAAACTCCTGCTGTGAGCTGCTCTGCTGTCCCCGCTGCTCAGCTGGTTCTCCGCCGCTCAGCTAGTTCGCGAAGCTCTGGCTATTTTTAAACAGCCAGGCTTCCCTGTCGCAAACCAACAGACACCCTACTGCCCGCCCCCTGCAGGCTAGCAGCCAATCAGACACTCACTCAGGCTCTCACACTGCCCCCCCCAGCAACACACGCTCCGATACTTCCTCAGCAAGCAAACAAACACAGACTCGGATACTTACCAGTCCCAGGCAAACTCCTGCTGTGTGCTGCTCTGCTGTCCCCGCTGCTCAGCTGGTTCTCCACCCCTCAGCTGGTACGGGAAGATCTGGCTATTTTTAAACAGCCAGGCTTCCCTGTCGCAAACCAACAGACACACTACTGCCCGCCCCCTGCAGGCTACCAGCCAATCAGACACTCACTCAGGCTCTCACACTGCCCCCCCAGCAAACACACGCTCCGATACTTCCTCAGCAAGCAAACAAACACAGACTCGGATACTTACCAGTCCCAGGCAAACTCCTGCTGTGAGCTGCTCTGCTGTCCCCGCTGCTCAGCTGGTTCTCCGCCGCTCAGCTGGTTCGCGAAGCTCTGGCTATTTTTAAACAGCCAGGCTTCCCTATCGCAAACCAAGAGACACCCTAGTGCCCGCTCCCTGCGGCTAGCAGCCAATCAGACACTCACTCAGGCTCTCACACTGCCCCCCCAGCAAACACACGCTCGGATACTTCCTCAGCAAGCAAACAAACACAGACTCGGATAATTACCAGTCCCAGGCAAACTCCTGCTGTGTGCTGCTCTGCTGTCCCCGCTGCTCAGCTGGTCCTCCGCCGCTCAGCTGGTTCGTGAAGCTCTGGCTATTTTTAAACAGCCAGGCTTCCCTGTCGCAAACCAACAGACACCCTACTGCCCGCCCCCTGCAGGCTAGCAGCCAATCGGACACTCACTCAGGCTCTCACACTGCCGCCCAGCAAACACACGCTCGGATTCTTCCTCAGCAAGCAAACAAACACAGACTCGGATACTTACCAGTCCCAGGCAAACTCCTGCTGTGAACTGCTCTGCTGTCCCCGCTGCTCAGCTGGTTCTCCGCCGCTCAGCTGGTTCGTGAAGCTCTGGCTATTTTTAAACAGCCAGGCTTCCCTGTCGCAAACCAACAGACACCCTACTGCCCGCTCCCTGCAGACTAGCAGCCAATCAGGCACTCACTCAGGCTCTCACACTGCCCCCCCAGCAACACACGCTCCGATACTTCCTCAGCAAGCAAACAAACACAGACTCGGATAATTACCAGTCCCAGGCAAACTCCTGCTGTGAGCTGCTCTGCTGTCCCCGCTGCTCAGCTGGTTCTCCGCCGCTCAGCTGGTTCGCGAAGCTCTGGCTATTTTTAAACAGCCAGGCTTCCCTGTCGCAAACCAACAGACACCCTACTGCCCGCCCCTTGCAGGCTAGCAGCCAATCGGACACTCACTCAGGCTCTCACACTGCCGCCCAGCAAACACACGCTCGGATTCTTCCTCAGCAAGCAAACAAACACAGACTCGGATACTTACCAGTCCCAGGCAAACTCCTGCTGTGAGCTGCTCTGCTGTCCCCGCTGCTCAGCTGGTTCTCCGCCGCTCAGCTGGTTCGCGAAGCTCTGGCTATTTTTAAACAGCCAGGCTTCCCTGTCGCAAACCAACAGACACCCTACTGCCCGCCCCCTCCAGGCTAGCAGCCAATCAGACACTCACTCAGGCTCTCACAATGCCCCCCCAGCAAACACACGCTCGGATACTTCCTCAGCAAGCAAACAAACACAGACTCGGATACTTACCAGTCCCAGGCAAAGTCCTGCTGTGTGCTGCTCTGCTGTCCCCGCTGCTCAGCTGGTTCTCCGCCGCTCAGCTGGTACGCGAAGAACTGGCTATTTTTAAACAGCCAGGCTTCCCTGTCGCAAACCAACAGACACCCTACTGCCCGCCCCCTGCAGGCTAGCAGCCAATCAGACACTCACTCAGGCTCTCACACTGCCACCCAGCAAACACACGCTCGGATTCTTCCTCAGCAAGCAAACAAACACAGACTCGGATACTTACCAGTCCCAGGCAAACTCCTGCTGTGAGCTGCTCTGCTGTCCCCGCTGCTCAGCTGGTTCTCCGCCGCTCAGCTGGTTCGCGAAGCTCTGGCTATTTTTAAACAGCCAGGCTTCCCTGTCGCAAACCAACAGACACCCTACTGCCCGCCCCCTGCAGGCTAGCAGCCAATCGGACACTCACTCAGGCTCTCACACTGCCCCCCCAGCAAACACACGCTCGGATACTTCCTCAGCAAGCAAACAAACACAGACTCGGATAATTACCAGTCTCAGGCAAACTCCTGCTCTGTGCTGCTCTGCTGTCCCCGCTGCTCAGCTGGTTCTCCGCCGCTCAGCTAATTCGCGAAACACTGGCTATTTTTAAACAGCCAGGCTTCCCTGTCGCAAACCAACAGACACCCTACTGCCCGCTCCCTGCAGACTAGCAGCCAATCAGACACACACTCAGGCTCTCACACTGCCCCCCCCAGCAAACACACGCTCGGATACTTCCTCTGCAAGCAAACAAACACAGACTCGGATACTTACCCGTCCCAGGCAAACTCCTGCTGTGAGCTGCTCTGCTGGCCCCGCTGCTCAGCTGGTTCTCCGCCGCTCAGCTGGTTCGCGAAGCTCTGGCTATTTTTAAACAGCCAGGCTTCCCTGTTGCAAACCAACAGACACGCTACTGCCCGCCCCCTGCAGGCAAGGAGCCAATCAGACACTCACTCAGGCTCTCACACTGCCCCCACAGCAAACACACGCTCTGATACTTCCTCTGCAAGCAAACAAACACAGACTCGGATACTTACCAGTCCCAGGGAAACTCCTGCTGTGAGCTGCTCTGCTGTTTCCGCTGCTCAGCTGGTTCTCCGCCGCTCAGCTGGTTCGTGAAGCTCTGGCTATTTTTAAACAGCCAGGCTTCCCTGTCGCAAACCAACAGACACCCTACTGCCCGCCCCCTGCAGTCTAGCAGCCAATCAGACACTCACTCAGGCTCTCACACTGCCCCCCCTGCAAACACACTCTCGGATACTTCCTCAGCAAGCAAACAAACACAGACTCGGATACTTACCAGTCCCAGGCAAACTCCTGCTGTGTGCTGCTCTGCTGTCCCCGCTGCTCAGCTGGGTCTCTGCCGCTCAGCTGGTACGGGAACTCTAGCTATTTTTAAACAGCCAGGCTTCCCTGTCGCAAACCAACAGACACCCTACTGCCCGCCCGCTGCAGGCTAGCAGCCAATCAGACACTCACTCAGGCTCTCACACTGCCCCCCCAGCAAACACACGCTCGGATACTTCCTCAGCAAGCAAACAAACACAGACTCGGATAATTACCAGTCCCAGGCAAACTCCTGCTGTGTGCTGCTCTGCTGTCCCCGCTGCTCAGCTGGTTCTCCGCCGCTCAGCTGGTTCGCGAAGCTCTGGCTATTTTTAAACAGCCAGGCTTCCCTGTCGCAAACCAACAGACACCCTACTGCCCGCCCCCTGCAGGCTAGCAGCCAATCGGAAACTCACTCAGGCTCTCACACTGCCGCCCAGCAAACACACGCTCGGATTCTTCCTCAGCAAGCAAACAAACACAGACTCGGATACTTACCCGTCCCAGGCAAACTCCTGCTGTGTGCTGCTCTGCTGTCCCCGCTGCTCAGCTGGTTCTCCACCGCTCAGCTGGTTCGCGAAGCTCTGGCTATTTTTAAACAGCCAGGCTTCCCTGTCGCAAACCAACAGACACCCTACTGCCCGCCCCCTGCAGGCTAGCAGCCAATCGGACACTCACTCAGGCTCTCACACTGCCGCCCAGCAAACACACGCTCGGATTCTTCCTCAGCAAGCAAACAAACACAGACTCGGATACTTACCAGTCCCAGGCAAACTCCTGCTGTGAACTGCTCTGCTGTCCCCGCTGCTCAGCTGGTTCTCCGCCGCTCAGCTGGTTCGTGAAGCTCTGGCTATTTTTAAACAGCCAGGCTTCCCTGTCGCAAACCAACAGACACCCTACTGCCCGCTCCCTGCAGACTAGCAGCCAATCAGGCACTCACTCAGGCTCTCACACTGCCCCCCCAGCAACACACGCTCCGATACTTCCTCAGCAAGCAAACAAACACAGACTCGGATAATTACCAGTCCCAGGCAAACTCCTGCTGTGAGCTGCTCTGCTGTCCCCGCTGCTCAGCTGGTTCTCCGCCGCTCAGCTGGTTCGCGAAGCTCTGGCTATTTTTAAACAGCCAGGCTTCCCTGTCGCAAACCAACAGACACCCTACTGCCCGCCCCTTGCAGGCTAGCAGCCAATCGGACACTCACTCAGGCTCTCACACTGCCGCCCAGCAAACACACGCTCGGATTCTTCCTCAGCAAGCAAACAAACACAGACTCGGATACTTACCAGTCCCAGGCAAACTCCTGCTGTGAGCTGCTCTGCTGTCCCCGCTGCTCAGCTGGTTCTCCGCCGCTCAGCTGGTTCGCGAAGCTCTGGCTATTTTTAAACAGCCAGGCTTCCCTGTCGCAAACCAACAGACACCCTACTGCCCGCCCCCTGCAGGCTAGCAGCCAATCAGACACTCACTCAGGCTCTCACACTGCCGCCCAGCAAACACACGCTCGGATACTTCCTCAGCAAGCAAACAAACACAGACTCGGATACTTACCAGTCCCAGGCAAAGTCCTGCTGTGTGCTGCTCTGCTGTCCCCGCTGCTCAGCTGGTTCTCCGCCGCTCAGCTGGTACGCGAAGAACTGGCTATTTTTAAACAGCCAGGCTTCCCTGTCGCAAACCAACAGACACCCTACTGCCCGCCCCCTGCAGGCTAGCAGCCAATCAGACACTCACTCAGGCTCTCACACTGCCGCCCAGCAAACACACTCTCGGATACTTCCTCAGCAAGCAAACAAACACAGACTCGGATACTTACCAGTCCCAGGCAAACTCCTGCTGTGTGCTGCTCTGCTGTCCCCGCTGCTCAGCTGGGTCTCTGCCGCTCAGCTGGTACGGGAACTCTGGCTATTTTTAAACAGCCAGGCTTCCCTGTCGCAAACCAACAGACACCCTACTGCCCGCCCGCTGCAGGCTAGCAGCCAATCAGACACTCACTCAGGCTCTCACACTGCCCCCCCAGCAAACACACGCTCGGATACTTCCTCAGCAAGCAAACAAACACAGACTCGGATAATTACCAGTCCCAGGCAAACTCCTGCTGTGTGCTGCTCTGCTGTCCCCGCTGCTCAGCTGGTTCTCCGCCGCTCAGCTGGTTCGCGAAGCTCTGGCTATTTTTAAACAGCCAGGCTTCCCTGTCGCAAACCAACAGACACCCTACTGCCCGCCCCCTGCAGGCTAGCAGCCAATCGGAAACTCACTCAGGCTCTCACACTGCCGCCCAGCAAACACACGCTCGGATTCTTCCTCAGCAAGCAAACAAACACAGACTCGGATACTTACCAGTCCCAGGCAAACTCCTGCTGTGAGCTGCTCTGCTGTCCCCGCTGCTCAGCTGGTTCTCCGCCGCTCAGCTGGTTCGCGAAGCTCTGGCTATTTTTAAACAGCCAGGCTTCCCTGTCGCAAACCAACAGACACCCTACTGCCCGCCCCCTGCAGGCTAGCAGCCAATTGGACACTCACTCAGGCTCTCACACTGCCGCCCAGCAAACACACGCTCGGATTCTTCCTCAGCAAGCAAACAAACACAGACTCGGATACTTACCAGTCCCAGGCAAACTCCTGCTGTGTGCTGCTCTGCTGTCCCCGCTGCTCAGCTGGGTCTCTGCCGCTCAGCTGGTACGGGAACTCTGGCTATTTTTAAACAGCCAGGCTTCCCTGTCGCAAACCAACAGACACCCTACTGCCCGCCCCCTGCAGGCTACCAGCCAATCAGACACTCACTCAGGCTCTCACACTGCCCCCCCAGCAAACACACGCTCCGATACTTCCTCAGCAAGCAAACAAACACAGACTCGGATACTTACCAGTCCCAGGCAAACTCCTGCTGTGAGCTGCTCTGCTGTCCCCGCTGCTCAGCTGGTTCTCCGCCGCTCAGCTGGTTCGCGAAGCTCTGGCTATTTTTAAACAGCCAGGCTTCCCTGTCGCAAACCAACAGACACCCTACTGCCCGAACCCTGCAGGCTAGCAGCCAATCGGAAACTCACTCAGGCTCTCACACTGCCGCCCAGCAAACACACGCTCGGATTCTTCCTCAGCAAGCAAACAAACACAGACTCGGATACTTACCAGTCCCAGGCAAACTCCTGCTGTGAGCTGCTCTGCTGTCCCCGCTGCTCAGCTGGTTCTCCGCCACTCAGCTGGTTCGCGAAGCTCTGGCTATTTTTAAACAGCCAGGCTTCCCTGTCGCAAACCAACAGACACCCTACTGCCCGCCCCCTGCAGGCTAGCAGCCAATCAGGCACTCACTCAGGCTCTCACACTGCCCCCCCCAGCAACACACGCACCGATACTTCCTCAGCAAGCAAACAAACACAGACTCGGATACTTACCAGTCCCAGGCAAACTCCTGCTGTGAGCTGCTCTGCTGTCCCCGCTGCTCAGCTGGTTCTCCGCCGCTCAGCTGGTTCGCGAAGCTCTGGCTATTTTTAAACAGCCAGGCTTCCCTGTCGCAAACCAACAGACACCCTACTGCCCGCCCCCTGCAGGCTAGCAGCCAATCGGACACTCACTCAGGCTCTCACACTGCCGCCCAGCAAACACACGCTCGGATTCTTCCTCAGCAAGCAAACAAACACAGACTCGGATACTTACCAGTCCCAGGCAAACTCCTGCTGTGAGCTGCTCTGCTGTCCCCGCTGCTCAGCTGGTTCTCCGCCGCTCAGCTGGTTCGCGAAGCTCTGGCTATTTTTAAACAGCCAGGCTTCCCTGTCGCAAACCAACAGACACCCTACTGCCCGCCCCCTCCAGGCTAGCAGCCAATCAGACACTCACTCAGGCTCTCACACTGCCCCCCCAGCAAACACACGCTCGGATACTTCCTCAGCAAGCAAACAAACACAGACTCGGATAATTACCAGTCTCAGGCAAACTCCTGCTGTGTGCTGCTCTGCTGTCCCCGCTGCTCAGCTGGTTCTCCGCCGCTCAGCTGGTTCGCGAAGCTCTGGCTATTTTTAAACAGCCAGGCTTCCCTGTCGCAAACCAACAGACACCCTACTGCCCGCCCCCTGCAGGCTAGCAGCCAATCGGACACTCACTCAGGCTCTCACACTGCCGCCCAGCAAACACACGCTCGGATTCTTCCTCAGCAAGCAAACAAACACAGACTCGGATACTTACCAGTCCCAGGCAAACTCCTGCTGTGAACTGCTCTGCTGTCCCCGCTGCTCAGCTGGTTCTCCGCCGCTCAGCTGGTTCGTGAAGCTCTGGCTATTTTTAAACAGCCAGGCTTCCCTGTCGCAAACCAACAGACACCCTACTGCCCGCTCCCTGCAGACTAGCAGCCAATCAGGCACTCACTCAGGCTCTCACACTGCCCCCCCAGCAACACACGCTCCGATACTTCCTCAGCAAGCAAACAAACACAGACTCGGATAATTACCAGTCCCAGGCAAACTCCTGCTGTGAGCTGCTCTGCTGTCCCCGCTGCTCAGCTGGTTCTCCGCCGCTCAGCTGGTTCGCGAAGCTCTGGCTATTTTTAAACAGCCAGGCTTCCCTGTCGCAAACCAACAGACACCCTACTGCCCGCCCCTTGCAGGCTAGCAGCCAATCGGACACTCACTCAGGCTCTCACACTGCCGCCCAGCAAACACACGCTCGGATTCTTCCTCAGCAAGCAAACAAACACAGACTCGGATACTTACCAGTCCCAGGCAAACTCCTGCTGTGAGCTGCTCTGCTGTCCCCGCTGCTCAGCTGGTTCTCCGCCGCTCAGCTGGTTCGCGAAGCTCTGGCTATTTTTAAACAGCCAGGCTTCCCTGTCGCAAACCAACAGACACCCTACTGCCCGCCCCCTCCAGGCTAGCAGCCAATCAGACACTCACTCAGGCTCTCACAATGCCCCCCCAGCAAACACACGCTCGGATACTTCCTCAGCAAGCAAACAAACACAGACTCGGATACTTACCAGTCCCAGGCAAAGTCCTGCTGTGTGCTGCTCTGCTGTCCCCGCTGCTCAGCTGGTTCTCCGCCGCTCAGCTGGTACGCGAAGAACTGGCTATTTTTAAACAGCCAGGCTTCCCTGTCGCAAACCAACAGACACCCTACTGCCCGCCCCCTCCAGGCTAGCAGCCAATCAGACACTCACTCAGGCTCTCACACTGCCGCCCAGCAAACACACGCTCGGATTCTTCCTCAGCAAGCAAACAAACACAGACTCGGATACTTACCAGTCCCAGGCAAACTCCTGCTGTGAGCTGCTCTGCTGTCCCCGCTGCTCAGCTGGTTCTCCGCCGCTCAGCTGGTTCGCGAAGCTCTGGCTATTTTTAAACAGCCAGGCTTCCCTGTCGCAAACCAACAGACACCCTACTGCCCGCCCCCTGCAGGCTAGCAGCCAATCGGACACTCACTCAGGCTCTCACACTGCCCCCCCAGCAAACACACGCTCGGATACTTCCTCAGCAAGCAAACAAACACAGACTCGGATAATTACCAGTCTCAGGCAAACTCCTGCTCTGTGCTGCTCTGCTGTCCCCGCTGCTCAGCTGGTTCTCCGCCGCTCAGCTAATTCGCGAAACACTGGCTATTTTTAAACAGCCAGGCTTCCCTGTCGCAAACCAACAGACACCCTACTGCCCGCTCCCTGCAGACTAGCAGCCAATCAGGCACACACTCAGGCTCTCACACTGCCCCCCCAGCAACACACGCTCCGATACTTCCTCAGCAAGCAAACGAACACAGACTCGGATACTTACCAGTCCCAGGCAAACTCCTGCTGTGAGCTGCTCTGCTGTCCCCGCTGCTCAGCTGGTTCTCCGCCGCTCAGCTGGTTCGCGAAGCTCTGGCTATTTTTAAACAGCCAGGCTTCCCTGTCGCAAACCAACAGACACGCTACTGCCGGCTCCCTGCAGGCTAGCAGCCAATCAGACACTCACTCAGGCTCTCACACTGCCCCCCCCAGCAAACACACGCTCGGATACTTCCTCTGCAAGCAAACAAACACAGACTCGGATACTTACCCGTCCCAGGCAAACTCCTGCTGTGAGCTGCTCTGCTGGCCCCGCTGCTCAGCTGGTTCTCCGCCGCTCAGCTGGTTCGCGAAGCTCTGGCTATTTTTAAACAGCCAGGCTTCCCTGTTGCAAACCAACAGACACGCTACTGCCCGCCCCCTGCAGGCAAGGAGCCAATCAGACACTCACTCAGGCTCTCACACTGCCCCCACAGCAAACACACGCTCTGATACTTCCTCTGCAAGCAAACAAACACAGACTCGGATACTTACCAGTCCCAGGGAAACTCCTGCTGTGAGCTGCTCTGCTGTTTCCGCTGCTCAGCTGGTTCTCCGCCGCTCAGCTGGTTCGTGAAGCTCTGGCTATTTTTAAACAGCCAGGCTTCCCTGTCGCAAACCAACAGACACCCTACTGCCCGCCCCCTGCAGTCTAGCAGCCAATCAGACACTCACTCAGGCTCTCACACTGCCCCCCCTGCAAACACACTCTCGGATACTTCCTCAGCAAGCAAACAAACACAGACTCGGATACTTACCAGTCCCAGGCAAACTCCTGCTGTGTGCTGCTCTGCTGTCCCCGCTGCTCAGCTGGGTCTCTGCCGCTCAGCTGGTACGGGAACTCTGGCTATTTTTAAACAGCCAGGCTTCCCTGTCGCAAACCAACAGACACCCTACTGCCCGCCCGCTGCAGGCTAGCAGCCAATCAGACACTCACTCAGGCTCTCACACTGCCCCCCCAGCAAACACACGCTCGGATACTTCCTCAGCAAGCAAACAAACACAGACTCGGATAATTACCAGTCCCAGGCAAACTCCTGCTGTGTGCTGCTCTGCTGTCCCCGCTGCTCAGCTGGTTCTCCGCCGCTCAGCTGGTTCGCGAAGCTCTGGCTATTTTTAAACAGCCAGGCTTCCCTGTCGCAAACCAACAGACACCCTACTGCCCGCCCCCTGCAGGCTAGCAGCCAATCGGACACTCACTCAGGCTCTCACACTGCCGCCCAGCAAACACACGCTCGGATTCTTCCTCAGCAAGCAAACAAACACAGACTCGGATACTTACCAGTCCCAGGCAAACTCCTGCTGTGAGCTGCTCTGCTGTCCCCGCTGCTCAGCTGGTTCTCCGCCGCTCAGCTGGTTCGCGAAGCTCTGGCTATTTTTAAACAGCCAGGCTTCCCTGTCGCAAACCAACAGACACCCTACTGCCCGCCCCCTCCAGGCTAGCAGCCAATCAGACACTCACTCAGGCTCTCACACTGCCCCCCCAGCAAACACACGCTCGGATACTTCCTCAGCAAGCAAACAAACACAGACTCGGATAATTACCAGTCTCAGGCAAACTCCTGCTGTGTGCTGCTCTGCTGTCCCCGCTGCTCAGCTGGTTCTCCGCCGCTCAGCTGGTTCGCGAAGCTCTGGCTATTTTTAAACAGCCAGGCTTCCCTGTCGCAAACCAACAGACACCCTACTGCCCGCCCCCTGCAGGCTAGCAGCCAATTGGACACTCACTCAGGCTCTCACACTGCCGCCCAGCAAACACACGCTCGGATACTTCCTCAGCAAGCAAACAAACACAGACTCGGATACTTACCAGTCCCAGGCAAATTCCTGCTGTTAGCAGCTCTGCTGTCCCCGCTGCTCAGCTGGTTCTCCACCGATCAGCTGGTTCGCGAAGCTCTGGCTATGTTTAAACAGCCAGGCTTCCCTTTCGCAGACCAACAGACACCCTACTGCCCGCTCCCTGCAGATTAGCAGCCAATCAGGCACTCACTCAGGCTCTCACACTGCCCCCCCCCCAGCAACACACGCTCGGATACTTCCTCAGCAAGCAAACAAACACAGACTCGGATACTTACCAGTCCCAGGCAAACTCCTGCTGTGAGCTGCTCTGCTGTCCCCGTTGCTCAGCTGGTTCTCCGCCGCTCAGCTGGTTCGCGAAGCTCTGGCTATTTTTAAACAGCCAGGCTTCCCTATCGTAAACCAAGAGACACCCTAGTGCCCGCTCCCTGCGGCTAGCAGCCAATCAGACACTCACTCAGGCTCTCACACTGCCCCCCCAGCAAACACACGCTCGGATACTTCCTCAGCAAGCAAACAAACACAGACTCGGATAATTACCAGTCCCAGGCAAACTCCTGCTGTGTGCTGCTCTGCTGTCCCCGCTGCTCAGCTGGTTCTCCGCCGCTCAGCTGGTTCGTGAAGCTCTGGCTATTTTTAAGCAGCCAGGCTTCCCTGTCGCAAACCAACAGACACCCTACTGCCCGCCCCCTGCAGGCTAGCAGCCAATCGGACACTCACTCAGGCTCTCACACTGCCGCCCAGCAAACACACGCTCGGATTCTTCCTCAGCAAGCAAACAAACACAGACTCGGATACTTACCAGTCCCAGGGAAACTCCTGCTGTGAGCTGCTCTGCTGTTTCCGCTGCTCAGCTGGTTCTCCACCGCTCAGCTGGTTCGTGAAGCTCTGGCTATTTTTAAACAGCCAGGCTTCCCTGTCGCAAAACAAACAGACACCCTACTGCCCGCCCCCTGCAGTCTAGCAGCCAATCAGACACTCACTCAGGCTCTCACACTGCCCCCCCCAGCAAACACACTCTCGGATACTTCCTCAGCAAGCAAACAAACACAGACTCGGATACTTACCAGTCCCAGGCAAACTCCTGCTGTGTGCTGCTCTGCTGTCCCCGCTGCTCAGCTGGGTGTCTGCCGCTCAGCTGGTACGGGAACTCTGGCTATTTTTAAACAGCCAGGCTTCCCTGTCGCAAACCAACAGACACCCTACTGCCCGCCCGCTGCAGGCTAGCAGCCAATCAGACACTCACTCAGGCTCTCACACTGCCCCCCCAGCAAACACACGCTCGGATACTTCCTCAGCAAGCAAACAAACACAGACTCGGATAATTACCAGTCCCAGGCAAACTCCTGCTGTGTGCTGCTCTGCTGTCCCCGCTGCTCAGCTGGTTCTCCGCCGCTCAGCTGGTTCGCGAAGCTCTGGCTATTTTTAAACAGCCAGGCTTCCCTGTCGCAAACCAACAGACACCCTACTGCCCGCCCCCTGCAGGCTAGCAGCCAATCGGAAACTCACTCAGGCTCTCACACTGCCGCCCAGCAAACACACGCTCGGATTCTTCCTCAGCAAGCAAACAAACACAGATTCGGATAATTACCAGTCTCAGGCAAACTCCTGCTGTGTGCTGCTCTGCTGTCCCCGCTGCTCAGCTGGTTCTCCGCCGCTCAGCTGGTTCGCGAAGCTCTGGCTATTTTTAAACAGCCAGGCTTCCCTGTCGCAAACCAACAGACACCCTACTGCCCGCCCACTGCAGGCTAGCAGCCAATTGGACACTCACTCAGGCTCTCACACTGCCGCCCAGCAAACACACGCTCGGATTCTTCCTCAGCAAGCAAACAAACACAGACTCGGATAATTACCAGTCTCAGGCAAACTCCTGCTGTGTGCTGCTCTGCTGTCCCCGCTGCTCAGCTGGTTCTCCGCCGCTCAGCTGGTTCGCGAAGCTCTGGCTATTTTTAAACAGCCAGGCTTCCCTGTCGCAAACAAACAGACACCCTACTGCCCGCCCCCTGCAGGCTAGCAGCCAATTGGACACTCACTCAGGCTCTCACACTGCCGCCCAGCAAACACACGCTCGGATTCTTCCTCAGCAAGCAAACAAACACAGACTCGGATACTTACCAGTCCCAGGCAAACTCCTGCTGTGAACTGCTCTGCTGTCCCCGCTGCTCAGCTGGTTCTCCGCCGCTCAGCTGGTTCGCGAAGCTCTGGCTATTTTTAAACAGCCAGGCTTCCCTGTCGCAAACCAACAGACACCCTACTGCCCGCTCCCTGCAGACTAGCAGCCAATCAGGCACTCACTCAGGCTCTCACACTGCCCCCCTAGCAACACACGCTCCGATACTTCCTCAGCAAGCAAACAAACACAGACTCGGATAATTACCAGTCCCAGGCAAACTCCTGCTGTGAGCTGCTCTGCTGTCCCCGCTGCTCAGCTGGTTCTCCGCCGCTCAGCTGGTTCGCGAAGCTCTGGCTATTTTTAAACAGCCAGGCTTCCCTGTCGCAAACCAACAGACAGCCTACTGCCCGCCCCTTGCAGGCTAGCAGCCAATCGGACACTCACTCAGGCTCTCACACTGCCGCCCAGCAAACACACGCTCGGATTCTTCCTCAGCAAGAAAACAAACACAGACTCGGATACTTACCAGTCCCAGGCAAACTCCTGCTGTGAGCTGCTCTGCTGTCCCCGCTGCTCAGCTGGTTCTCCGCCGCTCAGCTGATTCGCGAAGCTCTGGCTATTTTTAAACAGCCAGGCTTCCCTGTCGCAAACCAACAGACACCCTACTGCCCGCCCCCTCCAGGCTAGCAGCCAATCAGACACTCACTCAGGCTCTCACACTGCCCCCCCAGCAAACACACGCTCGGTTACTTCCTCAGCAAGCAAACAAACACAGACTCGGATACTTACCAGTCCCAGGCAAACTCCTGCTGTGTGCTGCTCTGCTGTCCCCGCTGCTCAGCTGGTTCTCCGCCGCTCAGCTGGTACGCGAAGAACTGGCTATTTTTAAACAGCCAGGCTTCCCTGTCGCAAACCAACAGACACCCTACTGCCCGCCCCCTGCAGGCTAGCAGCCAATCAGACACTCACTCAGGCTCTCACACTGCCCCCCCCAGCAAACACAAGCTCGGATACTTCCTCAGCAAGCAAACAAACACAGACTCGGATACTTACTAGTCCCAGGAAAACTCCTGCTGTGTGCTGCTCTGCTGTTTCCGCTGCTCAGCTGGTTCTCCGCCGCTCAGCTGGTTCGTGAAGCTCTGGCTATTTTTAAACTGCCAGGCTTCCCTGTCGCAAACCAACAGACACCCTACTGCCCGCCCCCTGCAGGCTAGCAGCCAATCGGACACTCACTCAGGCTCTCACACTGCCGCCCAGCAAACACACGCTCGGATTCTTCCTCAGCAAGCAAACAAACACAGACTCGGATACTTACCAGTCCCAGGCAAACTCCTGCTGTGAGCTGCTCTGCTGTCCCCGCTGCTCAGCTGGTTCTCCGCCGCTCAGCTGGTTCGCGAAGCTCTGGCTATTTTTAAACAGCCAGGCTTCCCTGTCGCAAACCAACAGACACCCTACTGCCCGCCCCCTGCAGGCTAGCAGCCAATCGGACACTCACTCAGGCTCTCACACTGCCCCCCCAGCAAACACACGCTCGGATACTTCCTCAGCAAGCAAACAAACACAGACTCGGATAATTACCAGTCTCAGGCAAACTCCTGCTCTGTGCTGCTCTGCTGTCCCCGCTGCTCAGCTGGTTCTCCGCCGCTCAGCTAATTCGCGAAACACTGGCTATTTTTAAACAGCCAGGCTTCCCTGTCGCAAACCAACAGACACCCTACTGCCCGCTCCCTGCAGACTAGCAGCCAATCAGGCACACACTCAGGCTCTCACACTGCCCCCCCAGCAACACACGCTCCGATACTTCCTCAGCAAGCAAACAAACACAGACTCGGATACTTACCAGTCCCAGGCAAACTCCTGCTGTGAGCTGCTCTGCTGTCCCCGCTGCTCAGCTGGTTCTCCGCCGCTCAGCTGGTTCGCGAAGCTCTGGCTATTTTTAAACAGCCAGGCTTCCCTGTCGCAAACCAACAGACACCCTACTGCCCGCCCCCTCCAGGCTAGCAGCCAATCAGACACTCACTCAGGCTCTCACACTGCCCCCCCAGCAAACACACGCTCGGATACTTCCTCAGCAAGCAAACAAACACAGACTCGGATACTTACCAGTCCCAGGCAAACTCCTGCTGTGTGCTGCTCTGCTGTCCCCGCTGCTCAGCTGGTTCTCCGCCACTCAGCTGGTACGCGTAGAACTGGCTATTTTTAAACAGCCAGGCTTCCCTGTCGCAAACCAACAGACACCCTACTGCCCGCCCCCTGCAGGCTAGCAGCCAATCAGACACTCACTCAGGCTCTCACACTGCCCCCCCCAGCAAACACACGCTCGGATACTTCCTCAGCAAGCAAACAAACACAGACTCGGATACTTACTAGTCCCAGGAAAACTCCTGCTGTGTGCTGCTCTGCTGTTTCCGCTGCTCAGCTGGTTCTCCGCCGCTCAGCTGGTTCGTGAAGCTCTGGCTATTTTTAAACTGCCAGGCTTCCCTGTCGCAAACCAACAGACACCCTACTGCCCGCCCCCTGCAGGCTAGCAGCCAATCGGACACTCACTCAGGCTCTCACACTGCCGCCCAGCAAACACACGCTCGGATTCTTCCTCAGCAAGCAAACAAACACAGACTCTGATACTTACCAGTCCCAGGCAAACTCCTGCTGTGAGCTGCTCTGCTGTCCCCGCTGCTCAGCTGGTTCTCCGCCGCTCAGCTGGTTCGCGAAGCTCTGGCTATTTTTAAACAGCCAGGCTTCCCTGTCGCAAACCAACAGACACCCTACTCCCCGCCCCCTGCAGGCTAGCAGCCAATCGGACACTCACTCAGGCTCTCACACTGCCCCCCCAGCAAACACACGCTCGGATACTTCCTCAGCAAGCAAACAAACACAGACTCGGATAATTACCAGTCTCAGGCAAACTCCTGCTCTGTGCTGCTCTGCTGTCCCCGCTGCTCAGCTGGTTCTCCGCCGCTCAGCTAATTCGCGAAACACTGGCTATTTTTAAACAGCCAGGCTTCCCTGTCGCAAACCAACAGACACCCTACTGCCCGCTCCCTGCAGACTAGCAGCCAATCAGGCACACACTCAGGCTCTCACACTGCCCCCCCAGCAACACACGCTCCGATACTTCCTCAGCAAGCAAACAAACACAGACTCGGATACTTACCAGTCCCAGGCAAACTCCTGCTGTGAGCTGCTCTGCTGTCCCCGCTGCTCAGCTGGTTCTCCGCCGCTCAGCTGGTTCGCGAAGCTCGGGCTATTTTTAAACAGCCAGGCTTCCCTGTCGCAAACCAACAGACACCCTACTGCCCGCCCCCTCCAGGCTAGCAGCCAATCGGACACTCACTCAGGCTCTCACACTGCCGCCCAGCAAACACACGCTCGGATTCTTCCTCAGCAAGCAAACAAACACAGACTCGGATACTTACCAGTCCCAGGCAAACTCCTGTTGTGAGCTGCTCTGCTGTCCCCGCTGCTCAGCTGGTTCTCCGCCGCTCAGCTGGTTCGCGAAGCTCTGGCTATTTTTAAACAGCCAGGCTTCCCTGTCGCAAACCAACAGACACCCTACTGCCCGCCCCCTGCAGGCTAGCAGCCAATCAGACACTCACTCAGGTTCTCACACTGCCCCCCCAGCAAACACACGCTCGGATACTTTCTCAGCAAGCAAACGAACACAGACTCGGATACTTACCAGTCCCAGGCAAACTCCTGCTGTGAGCTGCTCTGCTGTCCCCGCTGCTCAGCTGGTTCTCCGCCGCTCAGCTGGTTCGCGAAGCTCTGGCTATTTTTAAACAGCCAGGCTTCCCTGTCGCAAACCAACAGACACGCTACTGCCGGCTCCCTGCAGGCTAGCAGCCAATCAGACACTCACTCAGGCTCTCACACTGCCCCCCCCAGCAAACACACGCTCGGATACTTCCTCTGCAAGCAAACAAACACAGACTCGGATACTTACCCGTCCCAGGCAAACTCCTGCTGTGAGCTGCTCTGCTGTCCCCGCTGCTCAGCTGGTTCTCCGCCGCTCAGCTGGTTCGCGAAGCTCTGGCTATTTTTAAACAGCCAGGCTTCCCTGTTGCAAACCAACAGACACGCTACTGCCCGCCCCCTGCAGGCAAGGAGCCAATCAGACACTCACTCAGGCTCTCACACTGCCCCCACAGCAAACACACGCTCTGATACTTCCTCTGCAAGCAAACAAACACAGACTCGGATACTTACCAGTCCCAGGGAAACTCCTGCTGTGAGCTGCTCTGCTGTTTCCGCTGCTCAGCTGGTTCTCCGCCGCTCAGCTGGTTCGTGAAGCTCTGGCTATTTTTAAACAGCCAGGCTTCCCTGTCGCAAACCAACAGACACCCTACTGCCCGCCCCCTGCAGTCTAGCAGCCAATCAGACACTCACTCAGGCTCTCACACTGCCCCCCCAGCAAACACACTCTCGGATACTTCCTCAGCAAGCAAACAAACACAGACTCGGATACTTACCAGTCCCAGGCAAACTCCTGCTGTGTGCTGCTCTGCTGTCCCCGCTGCTCAGCTGGGTGTCTGCCGCTCAGCTGGTACGGGAACTCTGGCTATTTTTAAACAGCCAGGCTTCCCTGTCGCAAACCAACAGACACCCTACTGCCCGCCCGCTGCAGGCTAGCAGCCAATCAGACACTCACTCAGGCTCTCACACTGCCCCCCCAGCAAACACACGCTCGGATACTTCCTCAGCAAGCAAACAAACACAGACTCGGATACTTACCAGTCCCAGGCAAACTCCTGCTGTGAGCTGCTCTGCTGTCCCCGCTGCTCAGCTGGTTCTCCGCCGCTCAGCTGGTTCGCGAAGCTCTGGCTATTTTTAAACAGCCAGGCTTCCCTATCGCAAACCAAGAGACACCCTAGTGCCCGCTCCCTGCGGCTAGCAGCCAATCAGACACTCACTCAGGCTCTCACACTGCCCCCCCAGCAAACACACGCTCGGATACTTCCTCAGCAAGCAAACAAACACAGACTCGGATAATTACCAGTCCCAGGCAAACTCCTGCTGTGTGCTGCTCTGCTGTCCCCGCTGCTCAGCTGGTTCTCCGCCGCTCAGCTGGTTCGCGAAGCTCTGGCTATTTTTAAACAGCCAGGCCTCCCTGTCACAAACCAACAGACACCCTACTGCCCGCCCCCTGCAGGCTAGCAGCCAATCGGACACTCACTCAGGCTCTCACACTGCCGCCCAGCAAACACACGCTCGGATTCTTCCTCAGCAAGCAAACAAACACAGACTCGGATACTTACCAGTCCCAGGCAAACTCCTGCTGTGAGCTGCTCTGCTGTCCCCGCTGCTCAGCTGGTTCTCCGCCACTCAGCTGGTTCGCGAACCTCTGGCTATTTTTAAACAGCCAGGCTTCCCTGTCGCAAACCAACAGACACCCTACTGCCCGCTTCCTGCAGACTAGCAGCCAATCAGGCACTCACTCAGGCTCTCACACTGCCCCCCCCCAGCAACACACGCTCCGATACTTCCTCAGCAAGCAAACAAACACAGACTCGGATACTTACCAGTCCCAGGCAAACTCCTGCTGTGAGCTGCTCTGCTGTCCCCGCTGCTCAGCTGGTTCTCCGCCGCTCAGCTGGTTCGCGAAGCTCTGGCTATTTTTAAACAGCCAGGCTTCCCTGTCGCAAACCAACAGACACCCTACTGCCCGCCCCCTCCAGGCTAGCAGCCAATCGGACACTCACTCAGGCTCTCACACTGCCGCCCAGCAAACACACGCTCGGATTCTTCCTCAGCAAGCAAACAAACACAGACTCGGATACTTACCAGTCCCAGGCAAACTCCTGCTGTGAGCTGCTCTGCTGTCCCCGCTGCTCAGCTGGTTCTCCGCCGCTCAGCCGGTTCGCGAAGCTCTGGCTATTTTTAAACAGCCAGGCTTCCCTGTCGCAAACCAACAGACACCCTACTACCCGCCCCCTGCAGGCTAGCAGCCAATCAGACACTCACTCAGGCTCTCACACTGCCCCCCCAGCAAACACACGCTCGGATTCTTCCTCAGCAAGCAAACAAACACAGACTCGGATACTTACCAGTCCCAGGCAAACTCCTGTTGTGAGCTGCTCTGCTGTCCCCGCTGCTCAGCTGGTTCTCCGCCGCTCAGCTGGTTCGCGAAGCTCTGGCTATTTTTAAACAGCCAGGCTTCCCTGTCGCAAACCAACAGACACCCTACTGCCCGCCCCCTGCAGGCTAGCAGCCAATCAGACACTCACTCAGGTTCTCACACTGCCCCCCCAGCAAACACACGCTCGGATACTTTCTCAGCAAGCAAACGAACACAGACTCGGATACTTACCAGTCCCAGGCAAACTCCTGCTGTGAGCTGCTCTGCTGTCCCCGCTGCTCAGCTGGTTCTCCGCCGCTCAGCTGGTTCGCGAAGCTCTGGCTATTTTTAAACAGCCAGGCTTCCCTGTCGCAAACCAACAGACACGCTACTGCCGGCTCCCTGCAGGCTAGCAGCCAATCAGACACTCACTCAGGCTCTCACACTGCCCACCCAGCAAACACACGCTCGGATACTTCCTCTGCAAGCAAACAAACACAGACTCGGATACTTACCCGTCCCAGGCAAACTCCTGCTGTGAGCTGCTCTGCTGTCCCCGCTGCTCAGCTGGTTCTCCGCCGCTCAGCTGGTTCGTGAAGCTCTGGCTATTTTTAAACAGCCAGGCTTCCCTGTCGCAAACCAACAGACACCCTACTGCCCGCCCGCTGCAGGCTAGCAGCCAATCAGAAACTCACTCAGGCTCTCACACTGCCCCCCCAGCAAACACACGCTCGGATACTTCCTCAGCAAGCAAACAAACACAGACTCGGATACTTACCAGTCCCAGGCAAACTCCTGCTGTGAGCTGCTCTGCTGTCCCCGCTGCTCAGCTGGTTCTCCGCCGCTCAGCTGGTTCGCGAAGCTCTGGCTATTTTTAAACAGCCAGGCTTCCCTATCGCAAACCAAGAGACACCCTAGTGCCCGCTCCCTGCGGCTAGCAGCCAATCAGACACTCACTCAGGCTCTCACACTGCCCCCCCAGCAAACACACGCTCGGATACTTCCTCAGCAAGCAAACAAACACAGACTCGGATAATTACCAGTCCCAGGCAAACTCCTGCTGTGTGCTGCTCTGCTGTCCCCGCTGCTCAGCTGGTTCTCCGCCGCTCAGCTGGTTCGCGAAGCTCTGGCTATTTTTAAACAGCCAGGCCTCCCTGTCGCAAACCAACAGACACCCTACTGCCCGCCCCCTGCAGGCTAGCAGCCAATCGGACACTCACTCAGGCTCTCACACTGCCGCCCAGCGAACACACGCTCGGATTCTTCCTCAGCAAGCAAACAAACACAGACTCGGATACTTACCAGTCCCAGGCAAACTCCTGCTGTGAGCTGCTCTGCTGTCCCCGCTGCTCAGCTGGTTCTCCGCCACTCAGCTGGTTCGCGAACCTCTGGCTATTTTTAAACAGCCAGGCTTCCCTGTCGCAAACCAACAGACACCCTACTGCCCGCTTCCTGCAGACTAGCAGCCAATCAGGCACTCACTCAGGCTCTCACACTGCCCCCCCCAGCAACACACGCTCCGATACTTCCTCAGCAAGCAAACAAACACAGACTCGGATACTTACCAGTCCCAGGCAAACTCCTGCTGTGAGCTGCTCTGCTGTCCCCGCTGCTCAGCTGGTTCTCCGCCGCTCAGCTGGTTCGCGAACCTCTGGCTATTTTTAAACAGCCAGGCTTCCCTGTCGCAAACCAACAGACACCCTACTGCCCGCCCCTAGCAGGCTAGCAGCCAATCGGACACTCACTCAGGCTCTCACACTGCCGCCCAGCAAACACACGCTCGGATACTTCCTCAGCAAGCAAACAAACACAGACTCGGATACTTACTAGTCCCAGGAAAACTCCTGCTCTGTGCTGCTCTGCTGTTTCCGCTGCTCAGCTGGTTCTCCGCCGCTCAGCTGGTTCGTGAAGCTCTGGCTATTTTTAAACTGCCAGGCTTCCCTGTCGCAAACCAACAGACACCCTACTGCCCGCCCCCTGCAGGCTAGCAGCCAATCGGACACTCACTCAGGCTCTCACACTGCCGCCCAGCAAACACACGCTCGGATTCTTCCTCAGCAAGCAAACAAACACAGACTCGGATACTTACCAGTCCCAGGCAAATTCCTGCTGTGAGCTGCTCTGCTGTCCCCGCTGCTCAGCTGGTTCTCCGCCGCTCAGCTGGTTCGCGAAGCTCTGGCTATTTTTAAACAGCCAGGCTTCCCTGTCGCAAACCAACAGACACCCTACTGCCAGCCCCCTGCAGGCTAGCAGCCAATCGGACACTCACTCAGGCTCTCACACTGCCCCCCCAGCAAACACACGCTCCGATACTTCCTCAGCAAGCAAACAAACACAGACTCGGATAATTACCAGTCTCAGGCAAACTCCTGCTGTGTGCTGCTCTGCTGTCCCCGCTGCTCAGCTGGTTCTCCGCCGCTCAGCTGGTTCGCGAAGCTCTGGCTATTTTTAAACAGCCAGGCTTCCCTGTCGCAAACCAACAGACACCCTACTGCCCGCCCCCTGCAGGCTAGCAGCCAATCGGACACTCACTCAGGCTCTCACACTGCCGCCCAGCAAACACACGCTCGGATTCTTCCTCAGCAAGCAAACAAACACAGACTCGGATACTTACCAGTCCCAGGCAAACTCCTGCTGTGAGCTGCTCTGCTGTCCCCGCTGCTCAGCTGGTTCTCCGCCGCTCAGCTGGTTCGCGAAGCTCTGGCTATTTTTAAACAGCCAGGCTTCCCTGTCGCAAACCAACAGACACCCTACTGCCCGCCCCCTGCAGGCTAGCAGCCAATCGGACACTCACTCAGGCTCTCACACTGCCGCCCAGCAAACACACGCTCGGATTCTTCCTCAGCAAGCAAACAAACACAGACTCGGATACTTACCAGTCCCAGGCAAACTCCTGCTGTGAGCTGCTCTGCTGTCCCCGCTGCTCAGCTGTTTCTCCGCCGCTCAGCTGGTTCGCGAAGCTCTGGCTATTTTTAAACAGCCAGGCTTACCTGTCGCAAACCAACAGACACCCTACTGCCCGCTCCCTGCAGACTAGCAGCCAATCAGGCACTCACTCAGGCTCTCACACTGCCCCCCCAGCAACACACGCTCCGATACTTCCTCAGCAAGCAAACAAACACAGACTCGGATACTTACCAGTCCCAGGCAAACTCCTGCTGTGAGCTGCTCTGCTGTCCCCGCTGCTCAGCTGGTTTTCCGCCGCTCAGCTGGTTCGCGAAGCTCTGGCTATTTTTAAACAGCCAGGCTTCCCTGTCGCAAACCAACAGACACCCTACTGCCCGCCCCCTCCAGGCTAGCAGCCAATCAGACACTCACTCAGGCTCTCACACTGCCCCCCCAGCAAACACACGCTCGGATACTTCCTCAGCAAGCAAACAAACACAGACTCGGATACTTACCAGTCCCAGGCAAACTCCTGCTGTGTGCTGCTGTGCTGTCCCCGCTGCTCAGCTGGTTCTCCGCCGCTCAGCTGGTACGCGAAGAACTGGCTATTTTTAAACAGCCAGGCTTCCCTGTCGCAAACCAACAGACACCCTACTGCCCGCCCCCTGCAGGCTAGCAGCCAATCAGACACTCACTCAGGCTCTCACACTGCCCCCCCCAGCAAACACACGCTCGGATACTTCCTCAGCAAGCAAACAAACACAGACTCGGATACTTACTAGTCCCAGGAAAACTCCTGCTCTGTGCTGCTCTGCTGTTTCCGCTGCTCAGCTGGTTCTCCGCCGCTCAGCTGGTTCGTGAAGCTCTGGCTATTTTTAAACTGCCAGGCTTCCCTGTCGCAAACCAACAGACACCCTACTGCCCGCCCCCTGCAGGCTAGCAGCCAATCGGACACTCACTCAGGCTCTCACACTGCCGCCCAGCAAACACACGCTCGGATTCTTCCTCAGCAAGCAAACAAACACAGACTCGGATACCTACCAGTCCCAGGCAAACTCCTGCTGTGAGCTGCTCTGCTGTCCCCGCTGCTCAGCTGGTTCTCCGCCGCTCAGCTGGTTCGCGAAGCTCTGGCTATTTTTAAACAGCCAGGCTTCCCTGTCGCAAACCAACAGACACCCTACTGCCCGCCCCCTGCAGGCTAGCAGCCAATCGGACACTCACTCAGGCTCTCACACTGCCGCCCAGCAAACACACGCTCGGATTCTTCCTCAGCAAGCAAACAAACACAGACTCGGATACTTACCAGTCCCAGGCAAACTCCTGCTGTGAGCTGCTCTGCTGTCCCCGCTGCTCAGCTGGTTCTCCGCCGCTCAGCTGGTTCGCGAAGCTCTGGCTATTTTAAACAGCCAGGCTTCCCTGTCGCAAACCAACAGACACCCTACTGCCCGCTCCCAGCAGACTAGCAGCCAATCAGGCACTCACTCAGGCTCTCACACTGCCCCCCCAGCAACACACGCTCCGATACTTCCTCAGCAAGCAAACAAACACAGACTCGGATACTTACCAGTCCCAGGCAAACTCCTGCTGTGTGCTGCTCTGCTGTCCCCGCTGCTCAGCTGGTTCTCCACCCCTCAGCTGGTACGGGAAGATATGGCTATTTTTAAACAGCCAGGCTTCCCTATCGCAAACCAAGAGACACCCTAGTGCCCGCTCCCTGTGGCTAGCAGCCAATCAGACACTCACTCTGGCTCTCACACTGCCCCACCAGCAAACACACGCTCGGATACTTCCTCAGCAAGCAAACACACACAGACTCGGATACTTACCAGTCCCAGGCAAACTCCTGCTGTGAGCTGCTCTGCTGTCCCCGCTGCTCAGCTGGTTCTCCGCCGCTCAGCTGGTTCGCGAAGCTCTGGCTATTTTTAAACAGCCAGGCTTCCCTGTCGCAAACCAACAGACACCCTACTGCCCGCCCCCTCCAGGCTAGCAGCCAATCAGACACTCACTCAGGCTCTCACACTGCCCCCCCAGCAAACACACGCTCGGATACTTCCTCTGCAAGCAAACAAACACAGACTCGGGTACTTACCCGTCCCAGGCAAACTCCTGCTGTGAGCTGCTCTGCTGTCCCCGCTGCTCAGCTGGTTCTCCGCCGCTCAGCTGGTTCGCGAAGCTCTGGCTATTTTTAAACAGCCAGGCTTCCCTGTTGCAAACCAACAGACACGCTACTGCCCGCCCCCTGCAGGCAAGCAGCCAATCAGACACTCACTCAGGCTCTCACACTGCCCCCCCAGCAAACACACGCTCGGATACTTCCTCAGCAAGCAAACAAACACAGACTCGGATACTTACCAGTCCCAGGCAAACTGCTGCTGTGCGCTGCTTTGCTGTCCCCGCTGCTCAGCTGGTTCTCCGCCGCTCAGCTGGTTCGCGAAGCTCTGGTGATTTTTAAACAGCCAGGCTTCCCTGTCGCAAACCAACAGACACCCTACTGCCCGCTCCCTGCAGGCTAGCAGCCAATCAGACACTCACTCAGGCTCTCACACTGCCCCCCCAGCAAACACACGCTCGGATACTTCCTCAGCAAGCAAACAAACAGAGACTCGGATACTTACCAGTCCCAGGCAAACTCCTGCTGTGAGCTGCTCTGCTGTCCCCGCTGCTCAGCTGGTTCTCCGCCGCTCAGCTGGTTCGCCAAGCTCTGGCTATGTTTAAACAGCCAGGCTTCCCTGTCGCAAACCAACAGACACGCTACTGCCGGCTCCCTGCAGGCTAGCAGCCAATCAGACACTCACTCAGGCTCTCACACTGCCCCCCCAGCAACACACGCTCCGATACTTCCTCAGCAAGCAAACAAACACAGACTCGGATACTTACCCGTCCCAGGCAAACTCCTGCTGTGAGCTGCTCTGCTGTCCCCGCTGCTCAGCTGGTTCTCCGCCGCTCAGCTGGTTCGCGAAGCTCTGGCTATTTTTAAACAGCCAGGCTTCCCTGTCGCAAACCAACAGACACCCTACTGCCCGCCCCCTCCAGGCTAGCAGCCAATCGGACACTCACTCAGGCTCTCACACTGCCGCCCAGCAAACACACGCTCGGATTCTTCCTCAGCAAGCAAACAAACACAGACTCGGATACTTACCAGTCCCAGGCAAACTCCTGCTGTGAGCTGCTCTGCTGTCCCCGCTGCTCAGCTGGTTCTCCGCCGCTCAGCCGGTTTGCGAAGCTCTGGCTATTTTTAAACAGCCAGGCTTCCCTGTCGCAAACCAACAGACACCCTACTGCCCGCCCCCTGCAGGCTAGCAGCCAATCAGACACTCACTCAGGCTCTCACACTGCCCCCCCAGCAAACACACGCTCGGATTCTTCCTCAGCAAGCAAACAAACACAGACTCGGATACTTACCAGTCCCAGGCAAACTCCTGTTGTGAGCTGCTCTGCTGTCCCCGCTGCTCAGCTGGTTCTCCGCCGCTCAGCTGGTTCGCGAAGCTCTGGCTATTTTTAAACAGCCAGGCTTCCCTGTCGCAAACCAACAGACACCCTACTGCCCGCCCCCTGCAGGCTAGCAGCCAATCAGACACTCACTCAGGTTCTCACACTGCCCCCCCAGCAAACACACGCTCGGATACTTTCTCAGCAAGCAAACGAACACAGACTCGGATACTTACCAGTCCCAGGCAAACTCCTGCTGTGAGCTGCTCTGCTGTCCCCGCTGCTCAGCTGGTTCTCCGCCGCTCAGCTGGTTCGCGAAGCTCTGGCTATTTTTAAACAGCCAGGCTTCCCTGTCGCAAACCAACAGACACGCTACTGCCGGCTCCCTGCAGGCTAGCAGCCAATCAGACACTCACTCAGGCTCTCACACTGCCCCCCCCAGCAAACACACGCTCGGATACTTCCTCTGCAAGCAAACAAACACAGACTCGGATACTTACCCGTCCCAGGCAAACTCCTGCTGTGAGCTGCTCTGCTGTCCCCGCTGCTCAGCTGGTTCTCCGCCGCTCAGCTGGTTCGCGAAGCTCTGGCTATTTTTAAACAGCCAGGCTTCCCTGTTGCAAACCAACAGACACGCTACTGCCCGCCCCCTGCAGGCAAGGAGCCAATCAGACACTCACTCAGGCTCTCACACTGCCCCCACAGCAAACACACGCTCTGATACTTCCTCTGCAAGCAAACAAACACAGACTCGGATACTTACCAGTCCCAGGCAAACTCCTGCTGTGAGCTGCTCTGCTGTCCCCGCTGCTCAGCTGGTTCTCCGCCGCTCAGCTGGTTCGCGAAGCTCTGGCTATTTTTAAACAGCCAGGCTTGCCTGTCGCAAACCAACAGACACGCTACTGCCGGCTCCCTGCAGGCTAGCAGCCAATCAGACACTCACTCAGGCTCTCACACTGCCCCCCCAGCAAACACACGCTCCGATACTTCCTCAGCAAGCAAACAAACACAGACTCGGATACTTACCAGTCCCAGGCAAACTCCTGCTGTGAGCTGCTCTGCTGTCCCCGCTGCTCAGCTGGTTCTCCGCCGCTCAGCTGGTTCGCGAAGCTCTGGCTATTTTTAAACAGCCAGGCTTCCCTATCGCAAACCAACAGACACGCTACTGCCGGCTCCCTGCAGGCTAGCAGCCAATCAGACACTCACTCAGGCTCTCACACTGCCCCCGCCAGCAAACACACGCTCGGATACTTCCTCTGCAAGCAAACAAACACAGACTCGGATACTTACCCGTCCCAGGCAAACTCCTGCTGTGAGCGGCTCTGCTGTCCCCGCTGCTCAGCTGGTTCTCCGCCGCTCAGCTGGTTCGCGAAGCTCTGGCTATTTTTAAACACCAAGGCTTCCCTGTTGCAAACCAACAGACACGCTACTGCCCGCCCCCTGCAGGCTAGCAGCCAATCAGACACTCACTCAGGCTCTCACACTGCCCCCCCAGCAAACACACGCTCGGATACTTCCTCAGCAAGCAAACAAACACAGACTCGGATACTTACCAGTCCCAGGCAAACTGCTGCTGTGTGCTGCTTTGCTGTCCCCGCTGCTCAGCTGGTTCTCCGCCGCTCAGCTGGTTCGCGAAGCTCTGGTGATTTTTAAACAGCCAGGCTTCCCTGTCGCAAACCAACAGACACCCTACTGCCCGCTCCCTGCAGGCTAGCAGCCAATCAGACACTCACTCAGGCTCTCACACTGCCCCCCCCAGCAAACACACGCTCGGATACTTCCTCAGCAAGCAAACAAACACAGACTCGGATACTTACCAGTCCCAGGCAAACTCCTGCTGTGAGCTGCTCTGCTGTCCCCGCTGCTCAGCTGGTTCCCACCGCTCAGCTGGTTCGCGAAGCTCTGGCTATGTTTAAACAGCCAGGCTTCCCTTTCGCAGACCAACAGACACCCTACTGCCCGCTCCCTGCGGCTAGCAGCCAATCAGACACTCACTCTGGCTCTCACACTGCCCCCCCAGCAAACACACGCTCGGATACTTCCTCAGCAAGCAAACAAACACAGACTCGGATAATTACCAGTCCCAGGCAAACTCCTGCTGTGAGCTGCTCTGCTGTCCCCGCTGCTCAGCTGGTTCTCCGCCGCTCAGCTGGTTCGCGAAGCTCTGGCTATTTTTAAACAGCCAGGCTTCCCTGTCGCAAACCAACAGACACCCTACTGCCAGCCCCCTCCAGGCTAGCAGCCAATCAGACACTCACTCAGGCTCTCACACTGCCCCCCCAGCAAACACACGCTCGGATACTTCCTCAGCAAGCAAACAAACACAGACTCGGATACTTACCAGTCCCAGGCAAACTCCTGCTGTGTGCTGCTCTGCTGTCCCCGCTGCTCAGCTGGTTCTCCGCCGCTCAGCTGGTATGCAAAGAACTGGCTATTTTTAAACAGCCAGGCTTCCCTGTCGCAAACCAACAGACACCCTACTGCCCGCCCCCTGCAGGCTAGCAGCCAATCAGACACTCACTCAGGCTCTCACACTGCCCCCCCAGCAAACACACGCTCGGATACTTCCTCAGCAAGCAAACAAACACAGACTCGGATACTTACCAGTCCCAGGAAAACTCCTGCTGTGTGCTGCTCTGCTGTTCCCGCTGCTCAGCTGGTTCTCCGCCGCTCAGTTGGTTCGTGAAGCTCTGGCTATTTTTAAACTGCCAGGCTTCCCTGTCGCAAACCAACAGACACCCTACTGCCCGCCCCCTGCAGACTAGCAGCCAATCAGGCACTCACTCAGGCTCTCACACTGCCCCCCCAGCAACACACGCTCCGATACTTCCTCAGCAAGCAAACAAACACAGACTCGGATACTTACCAGTCCCAGGCAAACTCCTGCTGTGAGCTGCTCTGCTGTCCCCGCCGCTCAGCTGGTTCGCGAAGCTCTGGCTATTTTGAAACAGCCAGGCTTCCCTGTCGCAAACCAACAGACACCCTACTGCCCGCTCCCTGCGGCTAGCAGCCAATCAGACACTCACTCAGGCTCTCACACTGCCCCCCCAGCAAACACACGCTCGGATACTTCCTCAGCAAGCAAACAAACACAGACTCGGATAATTACCAGTCTCAGGCAAACTCCTGCTGTGTGCTGCTCTGCTGTCCCCGCTGCTCAGCTGGTTCTCCGCCGCTCAGCTAGTTCGCGAAACTCTGGCTATTTTTAAACAGCCAGGCTTCCCTGTCGCAAACCAACAGACACCCTACTGCCCGCTCCCTGCAGACTAGCAGCCAATCAGGCACTCACTCAGGCTCTCACACTGCCCCCCCAGCAACACACGCTCCGATACTTCCTCAGCAAGCAAACAAACACAGACTCGGATACTTACCAGTCCCAGGCAAACTCCTGCTGTGAGCTGCTCTGCTGTCCCCGCTGCTCAGCTGGTTCTCCGCCGCTCAGCTGGTTCGCGAAGCTCTGGCTATTTTTAAACAGCCAGGCTTCCCTGTCGCAAACCAACAGACACCCTACTGCCCGCCCCCTACAGGCTAGCAGCCAATCAGACACTCACTCAGGCTCTCACACTGCCCCCGCCAGCAAACACACACTCGGATACTTCCTCTGCAAGCAAAAAACACAGACTCGGATACTTACCCGTCCCAGGCAAACTCCTGCTGTGAGCTGCTCTGCTGTCCCCGCTGCTCAGCTGGTTCTCCGCCGCTCAGCTGGTTCGCGAAGCTCTGGCTATTTTTAAACAGCCAGGCTTCCCTGTTGCAAACCAAGAGACACGCTACTGCCCGCCCCCTGCAGGCAAGCAGCCAATCAGACACTCACTCAGGCTCTCACACTGCCCCCCCAGCAAACACACGCTCGGATACTTCCTCAGCAAGCAAACAAACACAGACTCGGATACTTACCAGTCCCAGGCAAACTCCTGCTGTGAGCTGCTCTGCTGTCCCCGCTGCTCAGCTGGTTCCCACCGCTCAGCTGGTTCGCGAAGCTCTGGCTATGTTTAAACAGCCAGGCTTCCCTTTCGCAGACCAACAGACACCCTACTGCCCGCTCCCTGCGGCTAGCAGCCAATCAGACACTCACTCTGGCTCTCACACTGCCCCCCCAGCAAACACACGCTCGGATACTTCCTCAGCAAGCAAACAAACACAGACTCGGATAATTACCAGTCCCAGGCAAACTCCTGCTGTGAGCTGCTCTGCTGTCCCCGCTGCTCAGCTGGTTCTCCGCCGCTCAGCTGGTTCGCGAAGCTCTGGCTATTTTTAAACAGCCAGGCTTCCCTGTCGCAAACCAACAGACACACTACTGCCCGCCCCCTACAGGCTGGCAGCCAATCAGACACTCACTCAGGCTCTCACACTGCCCCCCCAGCAAACACACGCTCCGATACTTCCTCAGCAAGCAAACAAACACAGACTCGGATAATTACCAGTCCCAGGCAAACTCCTGCTGTGTGCTGCTCTGCTGTCCCCGCTGCTCAGCTGGTTCTCCGCCGCTCAGCTGGTTCGCGAAGCTCTGGCTATTTTTAAACAGCCAGGCTTCCCTGTCATAAACCAACAGACACCCTACTGCCCGCCCCCTGCAGGCTAGCAGCCAATCGGACACTCACTCAGGCTCTCACTCTGCCGCCCAGCAAACACACGCTCGGATTCTTCCTCAGCAAGCAAACAAACACAGACTCGGATACTTACCAGTCCCAGGAAAACTCCTGCTGTGTGCTGCTCTGCTGTCCCCGCTGCTCAGCTGGTTCTCCGCCGCTCAGCTGGTTCGCGAAGCTCTGGCTATTTTTAAACAGCCAGGCTTCCCTGTCGCAAACCAACAGACACGCTACTGCCCGCCCCCTGCAGGCTAGCAGCCAATCAGACACTCACTCAGGCTCTCACACTGCCCCCCCAGCAACACACGCTCCGATACTTCCTCAGAAAGCAAACAAACACAGACTCGGATAATTACCAGTCCCAGGCAAACTCCTGCTGTGAGCTGCTCTGCTGTCCCCGCTGCTCAGCTGGTTCTCCGCCGCTCAGCTGGTTCGCGAAGCTCTGGCTATTTTTAAACAGCCAGGCTTCCCTGTCGCAAACCAACAGACACCCTACTGCCAGCCCCCTCCAGGCTAGCAGCCAGGCAGACACTCACTCAGGCTCTCACACTGCCCCCCCAGCAAACACACGCTCGGATACTTCCTCAGCAAGCAAACAAACACAGACTCGGATACTTACCAGTCCCAGGCAAACTCCTGCTGTGTGCTGCTCTGCTGTCCCCGCTGCTCAGCTGGTTCTCCGCCGCTCAGCTGGTACGAGAAGAACTGGCTATTTTTAAACAGCCAGGCTTCCCTGTCGCAAACCAACAGACACCCTACTGCCCGCCCCCTGCAGGCTAGCAGCCAATCAGACACTCACTCAGGCTCTCACACTGCCCCCCCAGCAACACACGCTCCGATACTTCCTCAGAAAGCAAACAAACACAGACTCGGATAATTACCAGTCCCAGGCAAACTCCTGCTGTGAGCTGCTCTGCTGTCCCCGCTGCTCAGCTGGTTCTCCGCCGCTCAGCTGGTTCGCGAAGCTCTGGCTATTTTTAAACAGCCAGGCTTCCCTGTCGCAAACCAACAGACACCCTACTGCCAGCCCCCTCCAGGCTAGCAGCCAGGCAGACACTCACTCAGGCTCTCACACTGCCCCCCCAGCAAACACACGCTCGGATACTTCCTCAGCAAGCAAACAAACACAGACTCGGATACTTACCAGTCCCAGGCAAACTCCTGCTGTGTGCTGCTCTGCTGTCCCCGCTGCTCAGCTGGTTCTCCGCCGCTCAGCTGGTACGAGAAGAACTGGCTATTTTTAAACAGCCAGGCTTCCCTGTCGCAAACCAACAGACACCCTACTGCCCGCCCCCTGCAGGCTAGCAGCCAATCGGACACTCACTCAGGCTCTCACACTGCCGCCCAGCAAACACACGCTCGGATTCTTCCTCAGCAAGCAAACAAACACAGACTCGGATACTTACCAGTCCCAGGCAAACTCCTGCTGTGAGCTGCTCTGCTGTCCCCGCTGCTCAGCTGGTTCTCCGCCGCTCAGCTGGTTCGCGAAGCTCTGGCTATTTTTAAACAGCCAGGCTTCCCTGTCGCAAACCAACAGACACCCTACTGCCCGCTCCCTGCGGCTAGCAGCCAATCAGACACTCACTCAGGCTCTCACACTGCCCCCCCAGCAAACACACGCTCGGATACTTCCTCAGCAAGCAAACAAACACAGACTCGGATAATTACCAGTCCCAGGCAAACTCCTGCTGTGTGCTGCTCTGCTGTCCCCGCTGCTCAGCTGGTTCTCCGCCGCTCAGCTGGTTCGCGAAGCTCTGGCTATTTTTAAACAGCCAGGCTTCCCTGTCGCAAACCAACAGACACCCTACTGCCCGCCCCCTACAGGCTAGCAGCCAATCAGACACTCACTCAGGCTCTCACACTGCCCCCCCAGCAAACACACGCTCGGATACTTCCTCAGCAAGCAAACAAACACAGACTCGGATACTTACCAGTCCCAGGCAAACTCCTGCTGTGTGCTGCTCTGCTGTCCCCGCTGCTCAGCTGGTTCTCCGCCGCTCAGCTGGTTCGCGAAGAACTGGCTATTTTTAAACAGCCAGGCTTGCCTGTCGCAAACCAACAGACACCCTACTGCCGGCTCCCTGCAGGCTAGCAGCCAATCAGACACTCACTCAGGCTCTCACACTGCCCCCCCAGCAAACACACGCTCGTATACTTCCTCTGCAAGCAAACAAACACAGACTCGGATACTTACCAGTCCCAGGCAAACTCCTGCTGTGAGCTGCTCTGCTGTCCCCGCTGCTCAGCTGGTTCTCCGCCGCTCAGCTGGTTCGCGAAGCTCTGGCTATTTTTAAACAGCCAGGCTTCCCTATCGCAAACCAAGAGACACCCTAGTGCCCGCTCCCTGCGGCTAGCAGCCAATCAGACACTCACTCAGGCTCTCACACTGCCCCCCCAGCAAACACACGCTCGGATACTTCCTCAGCAAGCAAACAAACACAGACTCGGATAATTACCAGTCCCAGGCAAACTCCTGCTGTGAGCTGCTCTGCTGTCCCCGCTGCTCAGCTGGTTCTCCGCCGCTCAGCTGGTTCGCGAAGCTCTGGCTATTTTTAAACAGCCAGGCTTCCCTGTCGCAAACCAACAGACACGCTACTGCCCGCCCCCTGCAGGCTAGCAGCCAATCAGACACTCACTCAGGCTCTCACACTGCCGCCCAGCAAACACACGCTCGGATTCTTCCTCAGCAAGCAAACAAACACAGACTCGGATACTTACCAGTCCCAGGCAAACTCCTGCTGTGAGCTGCTCTGCTGTCCCCGCTGCTCAGCTGGTTCTCCACCCCTCAGCTGGTACGGGAAGATCTGGCTATTTTTAAACAGCCAGGCTTCCCTGTCGCAAACCAACAGACACACTGCTGCCCGCCCCCTACAGGCTGGCAGCCAATCAGACACTCACTCAGGCTCTCACACTGCCCCCCCAGCAAACACACGCTCCGATACTTCCTCAGCAAGCAAACAAACACAGACTCGGATACTTACCAGTCCCAGGAAAACTCCTGCTGTGTGCTGCTCTGCTGTCCCCGCTGCTCAGCTGGTTCTCCGCCGCTCAGCTGGTTCGCGAAGCTCTGGCTATTTTTAAACAGCCAGGCTTCCCTGTCGCAAACCAACAGACACGCTACTGCCCGCCCCCTGCAGGCTAGCAGCCAATCAGACACTCACTCAGGCTCTCACACTGCCGCCCAGCAAACACACGCTCGGATTCTTCCTCAGCAAGCAAACAAACACAGACTCGGATACTTACCAGTCCCAGGCAAACTCCTGCTGTGAGCTGCTCTGCTGTCCCCGCTGCTCAGCTGGTTCTCCGCCGCTCAGCTGGTTCGCGAAGCTCTGGCTATTTTTAAACAGCCAGGCTTCCCTGTCGCAAACCAACAGACACCCTACTGCCCGCCCCCTGCAGGCTAGCAGCCAATCAGACACTCACTCAGGTTCTCACACTGCCCCCCCAGCAAACACACGCTCGGATACTTCCTCAGCAAGCAAACAAACACAGACTCGGATACTTACCAGTCCAAGGCAAACTCCTGCTGTGAGCTGCTCTGCTGTCCCCGCTGCTCAGCTGGTTCTCCGCCGCTCAGCTGGTTCGCGAAGCTCTGGCTATTTTTAAACAGCCAGGCTTGCCTGTCGCAAACCAACAGACACGCTACTGCCGGCTCCCTGCAGGCTAGCAGCCAATCAGACACTCACTCAGGCTCTCACACTGCCCCCCCAGCAAACACACGCTCGGATACTTCCTCTGCAAGCAAACAAACACAGACTCGGATACTTACCCGTCCCAGGAAAACTCCTGCTGTGAGCTGCTCTGCTGTCCCCGCTGCTCAGCTGGTTCTCCGCCGCTCAGCTGGTTCGCGAAGCTCCGGCTGTTTTTAAACAGCCAGGCTTCCTTGTTGCAAACCAACAGACACGCTACTGGCCGCCCCCTGCAGGCAAGCAGCCAATCAGACACTCACTCAGGCTCTCACACTGCCCCCCCAGCAAACACACGCTCGGATACTTCCTCAGCAAGCAAACAAATACAGACTCGGATACTTACCAGTCCCAGGCAAACTCCTGCTGTGAGCTGCTCTGCTGTCCCCGCTGCTCAGCTGGTTCTCCGCCGCTCAGCTGGTTCGCGAAGCTCTGGCTATTTTTAAACAGCCAGGCTTCCCTGTCGCAAACCAACAGACACCCTACTGCCCGCCCCCTGCAGGCTAGCAGCCAATCGGACACTCACTCAGGCTCTCACACTGCCCCCCCAGCAAACACACGCTCGGATACTTCCTCAGCAAGCAAACAAACACAGACTCGGATACTTACCAGTCCCAGGCAAAGTCCTGCTGTGTGCTGCTCTGCTGTCCCCGCTGCTCAGCTGGTTCTCCGCCGCTCAGCTGGTACGCGAAGAATTGCTATTTTTAAACAGCCAGGCTTCCCTGTCGCAAACCAACAGACACCCTACTGCCCGCCCCCTGCAGGCTAGCAGCCAATCAGACACTCACTCAGGCTCTCACACTGCCCCCCAGCAAACACACGCTTGGATAGTTCCTCAGCAAGCAAACAAACACAGACTCGGATACTTACCAGTCCCAAGAAAACTCCTGCTGTGTGCTGCTCTGCTGTTTCCGCTGCTCAGCTGGTTCTCCGCCGCTCAGCTGGTTCGTGAAGCTCTGGCTATTTTTAAACTGCCAGGCTTCCCTGTCGCAAACCAACAGACACGCTACTGCCCGCCCCCTGCAGGCTAGCAGGCAATCGGACACTCACTCAGGCTCTCACACTGCCGCCCAGCAAACACACGCTCGGATTCTTCTTCAGCAAGCAAACAAACACAGACTCGGATACTTACCAGTCCCAGGCAAACTCCTGCTGTGAGCTGCTCTGCTGTCCCCGCTGCTCAGCTGGTTCTCCGCCGCTCAGCTGGTTCGCGAAGCTCTGGCTATTTTTAAACAGCCAGGCTTCCCTATCGCAAACCAAGAGACACCCTAGTGCCCGCTCCCTGCGGCTAGCAGCCAATCAGACACTCACTCAGGCTCTCACACTGCCCCCCCAGCAAACACACGCTCGGATACTTCCTCAGCAAGCAAACAAACAAAGACTCGGATAATTACCAGTCCCAGGCAAACTCCTGCTGTGTGCTGCTCTGCTGTCCCCGCTGCTCAGCTGGTTCTCCACCGCTCAGCTGGTTCGTGAAGCTCTGGCTATTTTTAAACAGCCAGGCTTCCCTGTCGCAAACCAACAGACACCCTACTGCCCGCCCCCTGCAGGCTAGCAGCCAATCGGACACTCACTCAGGCTCTCACACTGCCGCCCAGCAAACACACGATCGGATTCTTCCTCAGCAAGCAAACAAACACACACTCGGATACTTACCAGTCCCAGGCAAACTCCTGCTGTGAACTGCTCTGCTGTCCCCGCTGCTCAGCTGGTTCTCCGCCGCTCAGCTGGTTCGCGAAGCTCTGGCTATTTTTAAACAGCCAGGCTTCCCTGTCGCAAACCAACAGACACCCTACTGCCCGCTCCCTGCAGACTAGCAGCCAATCAGGCACTCACTCAGGCTCTCACACTGCCCCCCCAGCAACACACGCTCCGATACTTCCTCAGCAAGCAAACAAACACAGACTCGGATAATTACCAGTCCCAGGCAAACTCCTGCTGTGAGCTGCTCTGCTGTCCCCGCTGCTCAGCTGGTTCTCCGCCGCTCAGCTGGTTCGCGAAGCTCTGGCTATTTTTAAACAGCCAGGCTTCCCTGTCGCAAACCAACAGACACCCTACTGCCCGCCCCTTGCAGGCTAGCAGCCAATCGGACACTCACTCAGGCTCTCACACTGCCGCCCAGCAAACACACGCTCGGATTCTTCCTCAGCAAGCAAACAAACACAGACTCGGATACTTACCAGTCCCAGGCAAACTCCTGCTGTGAGCTGCTCTGCTGTCCCCGCTGCTAAGCTGGTTCTCCGCCGCTCAGCTGGTTCGCGAAGCTCTGGCTATTTTTAAACAGCCAGGCTTCCCTGTCGCAAACCAACAGACACCCTACTGCCCGCCCCCTCCAGGCTAGCAGCCAATCAGACACTCACTCAGGCTCTCACACTGCCCCCCCAGCAAACACACGCTCGGATACTTCCTCAGCAAGCAAACAAACACAGACTCGGATACTTACGAGTCCCAGGCAAAGTCCTGCTGTGTGCTGCTCTGCTGTCCCCGCTGCTCAGCTGGTTCTCCGCCGCTCAGCTGGTACGCGAAGAACTGGCTATTTTTAAACAGCCAGGCTTCCCTGTCGCAAACCAACAGACACCCTACTGCCCGCCCCCTGCAGGCTAGCAGCCAATCAGACACTCACTCAGGCTCTCACACTGCCCCCCCAGCAACACACGCTCCGATACTTCCTCAGCAAGCAAACAAACACAGACTCGGATACTTACCAGTCCCAGGCAAACTCCTGCTGTGAGCTGCTCTGCTGTCCCCGCTGCTCAGCTGGTTCTCCGCCGCTCAGCTGGTTCGCGAAGCTCTGGCTATTTTTAAACAGCCAGGCTTCCCTGTCGCAAACCAACAGACACCCTACTGCCCGCTCCCTGCAGACTAGCAGCCAATCAGACACTCACTCAGGCTCTCACACTGCCCCCCCAGCAACACACGCTCCGATACTTCCTCAGCAAGCAAACAAACACAGACTCGGATACTTACCAGTCAGAGGCAAACTCCTGCTGTGAGCTGCTCTGCTGTCCCCGCTGCTCAGCTGGTTCTCCGCCACTCAGCTGGTTCGCGAAGCTCTGGCTATTTTGAAACAGCCAGGATTCCCTGTCGCAAACCAACAGACACCCTACTGCCCGCTCCCTGCGGCTAGCAGCCAATCAGACACTCACTCAGGCTCTCACACTGCCCCCCCAGCAAACACACGTTCGGATACTTCCTCAGCAAGCAAACAAACACAGACTCGGATAATTACCAGTCTCAGGCAAACTCCTGCTGTGTGCTGCTCTGCTGTCCCCGCTGCTCAGCTGGTTCTCCGCCGCTCAGCTGGTACGCGAAGAACTGGCTATTTTTAAACAGCCAGGCTTCCCTGTCGCAAACCAACAGACACCCTACTGCCCGCCCCCTGCAGGCTAGCAGCCAATCAGACACTCACTCAGGCTCTCACACTGCCCCCCCAGCAAACACACGCTCGGATACTTCCTCAGCAAGCAAACAAACACAGACTCGGATACTTACCAGTCCCAGGAAAACTCCTGCTGTGTGCTGCTCTTCTGTCCCCGCTGCTCAGCTGGTTCTCCGCCGCTCAGCTGGTTCGCGAAGCTCTGGCTATTTTTCAACAGCCAGGCTTCCCTGTCGCAAACCAACAGACACGCTACTGCCCGCCCCCTGCAGGCTAGCAGCCAATCAGACACTCACTCAGGCTCTCACACTGCCGCCCAGCAAACACACGCTCGGATTCTTCCTCAGCAAGCAAACAAACACAGACTCGGATACTTACCAGTCCCAGGCAAACTCCTGCTGTGAGCTGCTCTGCTGTCCCCGCTGCTCAGCTGGTTCTCCGCCGCTCAGCTAGTTCGCGAAGCTCTGGCTATTTTTAAACAGCCAGGTTTCCCTGTCGCAAACCAACAGACACCCTACTGCCCGCCCCCTGCAGGCTAGCAGCCAATCAGACACTCACTCAGGTTCTCACACTGCCCCCCCAGCAAACACACGCTCGGATACTTCCTCAGCAAGCAAACAAACACACACTCGGATACTTACCAGTCCCAGGCAAACTCCTGCTGTGAGCTGCTCTGCTGTCCCCGCTGCTCAGCTGGTTCTCCACCGCTCAGCTGGTTCGCGAAGCTCTGGCTATGTTTAAACAGCCAGGCTTCCCTTTCGCAGACCAACAGACACCCTACTGCCCGCTCCCTGCAGACTAGCAGCCAATCAGGCACTCACTCAGGCTCTCACACTGCCCCCCCCAGCAACACACGCTCCGATACTTCCTCAGCAAGCAAACAAACACAGACTCGGATACTTACCAGTCCCAGGCAAACTCCTGCTGTGTGCTGCTCTGCTGTCCCCGCTGCTCAGCTGGTTCTCCGCCGCTCAGCTGGTTCGCGAAGCTCTGGCTATTTTTAAACAGCCAGGCTTCCCTGTCGCAAACCAACAGACACACTACTGCCCGCCCCCTACAGGCTGGCAGCCAATCAGACACTCACTCAGGCTCTCACACTGCCCCCCCAGCAAACACACGCTCCGATACTTCCTCAGCAAGCAAACAAACACAGACTCGGATAATTACCAGTCCCAGGCAAACTCCTGCTGTGTGCTGCTCTGCTGTCCCCGCTGCTCAGCTGGTTCTCCGCCGCTCAGCTGGTTCGCGAAGCTCTGGCTATTTTTAAACAGCCAGGCTTCCCTGTCATAAACCAACAGACACCCTACTGCCCGCCCCCTGCAGGCTAGCAGCCAATCGGACACTCACTCAGGCTCTCACTCTGCCGCCCAGCAAACACACGCTCGGATTCTTCCTCAGCAAGCAAACAAACACAGACTCGGATACTTACCAGTCCCAGGAAAACTCCTGCTGTGTGCTGCTCTGCTGTCCCCGCTGCTCAGCTGGTTCTCCGCCGCTCAGCTGGTTCGCGAAGCTCTGGCTATTTTTAAACAGCCAGGCTTCCCTGTCGCAAACCAACAGACACGCTACTGCCCGCCCCCTGCAGGCTAGCAGCCAATCAGACACTCACTCAGGCTCTCACACTGCCCCCCCAGCAACACACGCTCCGATACTTCCTCAGAAAGCAAACAAACACAGACTCGGATAATTACCAGTCCCAGGCAAACTCCTGCTGTGAGCTGCTCTGCTGTCCCCGCTGCTCAGCTGGTTCTCCGCCGCTCAGCTGGTTCGCGAAGCTCTGGCTATTTTTAAACAGCCAGGCTTCCCTGTCGCAAACCAACAGACACCCTACTGCCAGCCCCCTCCAGGCTAGCAGCCAGGCAGACACTCACTCAGGCTCTCACACTGCCCCCCCAGCAAACACACGCTCGGATACTTCCTCAGCAAGCAAACAAACACAGACTCGGATACTTACCAGTCCCAGGCAAACTCCTGCTGTGTGCTGCTCTGCTGTCCCCGCTGCTCAGCTGGTTCTCCGCCGCTCAGCTGGTACGAGAAGAACTGGCTATTTTTAAACAGCCAGGCTTCCCTGTCGCAAACCAACAGACACCCTACTGCCCGCCCCCTGCAGGCTAGCAGCCAATCAGACACTCACTCAGGCTCTCACACTGCCCCCCCAGCAACACACGCTCCGATACTTCCTCAGAAAGCAAACAAACACAGACTCGGATAATTACCAGTCCCAGGCAAACTCCTGCTGTGAGCTGCTCTGCTGTCCCCGCTGCTCAGCTGGTTCTCCGCCGCTCAGCTGGTTCGCGAAGCTCTGGCTATTTTTAAACAGCCAGGCTTCCCTGTCGCAAACCAACAGACACCCTACTGCCAGCCCCCTCCAGGCTAGCAGCCAGGCAGACACTCACTCAGGCTCTCACACTGCCCCCCCAGCAAACACACGCTCGGATACTTCCTCAGCAAGCAAACAAACACAGACTCGGATACTTACCAGTCCCAGGCAAACTCCTGCTGTGTGCTGCTCTGCTGTCCCCGCTGCTCAGCTGGTTCTCCGCCGCTCAGCTGGTACGAGAAGAACTGGCTATTTTTAAACAGCCAGGCTTCCCTGTCGCAAACCAACAGACACCCTACTGCCCGCCCCCTGCAGGCTAGCAGCCAATCGGACACTCACTCAGGCTCTCACACTGCCGCCCAGCAAACACACGCTCGGATTCTTCCTCAGCAAGCAAACAAACACAGACTCGGATACTTACCAGTCCCAGGCAAACTCCTGCTGTGAGCTGCTCTGCTGTCCCCGCTGCTCAGCTGGTTCTCCGCCGCTCAGCTGGTTCGCGAAGCTCTGGCTATTTTTAAACAGCCAGGCTTCCCTGTCGCAAACCAACAGACACCCTACTGCCCGCTCCCTGCGGCTAGCAGCCAATCAGACACTCACTCAGGCTCTCACACTGCCCCCCCAGCAAACACACGCTCGGATACTTCCTCAGCAAGCAAACAAACACAGACTCGGATAATTACCAGTCCCAGGCAAACTCCTGCTGTGTGCTGCTCTGCTGTCCCCGCTGCTCAGCTGGTTCTCCGCCGCTCAGCTGGTTCGCGAAGCTCTGGCTATTTTTAAACAGCCAGGCTTCCCTGTCGCAAACCAACAGACACCCTACTGCCCGCCCCCTACAGGCTAGCAGCCAATCAGACACTCACTCAGGCTCTCACACTGCCCCCCCAGCAAACACACGCTCGGATACTTCCTCAGCAAGCAAACAAACACAGACTCGGATACTTACCAGTCCCAGGCAAACTCCTGCTGTGTGCTGCTCTGCTGTCCCCGCTGCTCAGCTGGTTCTCCGCCGCTCAGCTGGTTCGCGAAGAACTGGCTATTTTTAAACAGCCAGGCTTGCCTGTCGCAAACCAACAGACACCCTACTGCCGGCTCCCTGCAGGCTAGCAGCCAATCAGACACTCACTCAGGCTCTCACACTGCCCCCCCAGCAAACACACGCTCGTATACTTCCTCTGCAAGCAAACAAACACAGACTCGGATACTTACCAGTCCCAGGCAAACTCCTGCTGTGAGCTGCTCTGCTGTCCCCGCTGCTCAGCTGGTTCTCCGCCGCTCAGCTGGTTCGCGAAGCTCTGGCTATTTTTAAACAGCCAGGCTTCCCTATCGCAAACCAAGAGACACCCTAGTGCCCGCTCCCTGCGGCTAGCAGCCAATCAGACACTCACTCAGGCTCTCACACTGCCCCCCCAGCAAACACACGCTCGGATACTTCCTCAGCAAGCAAACAAACACAGACTCGGATAATTACCAGTCCCAGGCAAACTCCTGCTGTGAGCTGCTCTGCTGTCCCCGCTGCTCAGCTGGTTCTCCGCCGCTCAGCTGGTTCGCGAAGCTCTGGCTATTTTTAAACAGCCAGGCTTCCCTGTCGCAAACCAACAGACACGCTACTGCCCGCCCCCTGCAGGCTAGCAGCCAATCAGACACTCACTCAGGCTCTCACACTGCCGCCCAGCAAACACACGCTCGGATTCTTCCTCAGCAAGCAAACAAACACAGACTCGGATACTTACCAGTCCCAGGCAAACTCCTGCTGTGAGCTGCTCTGCTGTCCCCGCTGCTCAGCTGGTTCTCCACCCCTCAGCTGGTACGGGAAGATCTGGCTATTTTTAAACAGCCAGGCTTCCCTGTCGCAAACCAACAGACACACTGCTGCCCGCCCCCTACAGGCTGGCAGCCAATCAGACACTCACTCAGGCTCTCACACTGCCCCCCCAGCAAACACACGCTCCGATACTTCCTCAGCAAGCAAACAAACACAGACTCGGATACTTACCAGTCCCAGGAAAACTCCTGCTGTGTGCTGCTCTGCTGTCCCCGCTGCTCAGCTGGTTCTCCGCCGCTCAGCTGGTTCGCGAAGCTCTGGCTATTTTTAAACAGCCAGGCTTCCCTGTCGCAAACCAACAGACACGCTACTGCCCGCCCCCTGCAGGCTAGCAGCCAATCAGACACTCACTCAGGCTCTCACACTGCCGCCCAGCAAACACACGCTCGGATTCTTCCTCAGCAAGCAAACAAACACAGACTCGGATACTTACCAGTCCCAGGCAAACTCCTGCTGTGAGCTGCTCTGCTGTCCCCGCTGCTCAGCTGGTTCTCCGCCGCTCAGCTGGTTCGCGAAGCTCTGGCTATTTTTAAACAGCCAGGCTTGCCTGTCGCAAACCAACAGACACGCTACTGCCGGCTCCCTGCAGGCTAGCAGCCAATCAGACACTCACTCAGGCTCTCACACTGCCCCCCCAGCAAACACACGCTCGGATACTTCCTCTGCAAGCAAACAAACACAGACTCGGATACTTACCCGTCCCAGGAAAACTCCTGCTGTGAGCTGCTCTGCTGTCCCCGCTGCTCAGCTGGTTCTCCGCCGCTCAGCTGGTTCGCGAAGCTCCGGCTGTTTTTAAACAGCCAGGCTTCCTTGTTGCAAACCAACAGACACGCTACTGGCCGCCCCCTGCAGGCAAGCAGCCAATCAGACACTCACTCAGGCTCTCACACTGCCCCCCCAGCAAACACACGCTCGGATACTTCCTCAGCAAGCAAACAAACACAGACTCGGATACTTACCAGTCCCAGGCAAACTCCTGCTGTGAGCTGCTCTGCTGTCCCCGCTGCTCAGCTGGTTCTCCGCCGCTCAGCTGGTTCGCGAAGCTCTGGCTATTTTTAAACAGCCAGGCTTCCCTGTCGCAAACCAACAGACACCCTACTGCCCGCCCCCTGCAGGCTAGCAGCCAATCGGACACTCACTCAGGCTCTCACACTGCCCCCCCAGCAAACACACGCTCGGATACTTCCTCAGCAAGCAAACAAACACAGACTCGGATACTTACCAGTCCCAGGCAAAGTCCTGCTGTGTGCTGCTCTGCTGTCCCCGCTGCTCAGCTGGTTCTCCGCCGCTCAGCTGGTACGCGAAGAATTGCTATTTTTAAACAGCCAGGCTTCCCTGTCGCAAACCAACAGACACCCTACTGCCCGCCCCCTGCAGGCTAGCAGCCAATCAGACACTCACTCAGGCTCTCACACTGCCCCCCAGCAAACACACGCTTGGATAGTTCCTCAGCAAGCAAACAAACACAGACTCGGATACTTACCAGTCCCAAGAAAACTCCTGCTGTGTGCTGCTCTGCTGTTTCCGCTGCTCAGCTGGTTCTCCGCCGCTCAGCTGGTACGTGAAGCTCTGGCTATTTTTAAACTGCCAGGCTTCCCTGTCGCAAACCAACAGACACGCTACTGCCCGCCCCCTGCAGGCTAGCAGGCAATCGGACACTCACTCAGGCTCTCACACTGCCGCCCAGCAAACACACGCTCGGATTCTTCTTCAGCAAGCAAACAAACACAGACTCGGATACTTACCAGTCCCAGGCAAACTCCTGCTGTGAGCTGCTCTGCTGTCCCCGCTGCTCAGCTGGTTCTCCGCCGCTCAGCTGGTTCGCGAAGCTCTGGCTATTTTTAAACAGCCAGGCTTCCCTATCGCAAACCAAGAGACACCCTAGTGCCCGCTCCCTGCGGCTAGCAGCCAATCAGACACTCACTCAGGCTCTCACACTGCCCCCCCAGCAAACACACGCTCGGATACTTCCTCAGCAAGCAAACAAACAAAGACTCGGATAATTACCAGTCCCAGGCAAACTCCTGCTGTGTGCTGCTCTGCTGTCCCCGCTGCTCAGCTGGTTCTCCACCGCTCAGCTGGTTCGTGAAGCTCTGGCTATTTTTAAACAGCCAGGCTTCCCTGTCGCAAACCAACAGACACCCTACTGCCCGCCCCCTGCAGGCTAGCAGCCAATCGGACACTCACTCAGGCTCTCACACTGCCGCCCAGCAAACACACGATCGGATTCTTCCTCAGCAAGCAAACAAACACACACTCGGATACTTACCAGTCCCAGGCAAACTCCTGCTGTGAACTGCTCTGCTGTCCCCGCTGCTCAGCTGGTTCTCCGCCGCTCAGCTGGTTCGCGAAGCTCTGGCTATTTTTAAACAGCCAGGCTTCCCTGTCGCAAACCAACAGACACCCTACTGCCCGCTCCCTGCAGACTAGCAGCCAATCAGGCACTCACTCAGGCTCTCACACTGCCCCCCCAGCAACACACGCTCCGATACTTCCTCAGCAAGCAAACAAACACAGACTCGGATAATTACCAGTCCCAGGCAAACTCCTGCTGTGAGCTGCTCTGCTGTCCCCGCTGCTCAGCTGGTTCTCCGCCGCTCAGCTGGTTCGCGAAGCTCTGGCTATTTTTAAACAGCCAGGCTTCCCTGTCGCAAACCAACAGACACCCTACTGCCCGCCCCTTGCAGGCTAGCAGCCAATCGGACACTCACTCAGGCTCTCACACTGCCGCCCAGCAAACACACGCTCGGATTCTTCCTCAGCAAGCAAACAAACACAGACTCGGATACTTACCAGTCCCAGGCAAACTCCTGCTGTGAGCTGCTCTGCTGTCCCCGCTGCTAAGCTGGTTCTCCGCCGCTCAGCTGGTTCGCGAAGCTCTGGCTATTTTTAAACAGCCAGGCTTCCCTGTCGCAAACCAACAGACACCCTACTGCCCGCCCCCTCCAGGCTAGCAGCCAATCAGACACTCACTCAGGCTCTCACACTGCCCCCCCAGCAAACACACGCTCGGATACTTCCTCAGCAAGCAAACAAACACAGACTCGGATACTTACGAGTCCCAGGCAAAGTCCTGCTGTGTGCTGCTCTGCTGTCCCCGCTGCTCAGCTGGTTCTCCGCCGCTCAGCTGGTACGCGAAGAACTGGCTATTTTTAAACAGCCAGGCTTCCCTGTCGCAAACCAACAGACACCCTACTGCCCGCCCCCTGCAGGCTAGCAGCCAATCAGACACTCACTCAGGCTCTCACACTGCCCCCCCAGCAACACACGCTCCGATACTTCCTCAGCAAGCAAACAAACACAGACTCGGATACTTACCAGTCCCAGGCAAACTCCTGCTGTGAGCTGCTCTGCTGTCCCCGCTGCTCAGCTGGTTCTCCGCCGCTCAGCTGGTTCGCGAAGCTCTGGCTATTTTTAAACAGCCAGGCTTCCCTGTCGCAAACCAACAGACACCCTACTGCCCGCTCCCTGCAGACTAGCAGCCAATCAGACACTCACTCAGGCTCTCACACTGCCCCCCCAGCAACACACGCTCCGATACTTCCTCAGCAAGCAAACAAACACAGACTCGGATACTTACCAGTCAGAGGCAAACTCCTGCTGTGAGCTGCTCTGCTGTCCCCGCTGCTCAGCTGGTTCTCCGCCACTCAGCTGGTTCGCGAAGCTCTGGCTATTTTGAAACAGCCAGGATTCCCTGTCGCAAACCAACAGACACCCTACTGCCCGCTCCCTGCGGCTAGCAGCCAATCAGACACTCACTCAGGCTCTCACACTGCCCCCCCAGCAAACACACGTTCGGATACTTCCTCAGCAAGCAAACAAACACAGACTCGGATAATTACCAGTCTCAGGCAAACTCCTGCTGTGTGCTGCTCTGCTGTCCCCGCTGCTCAGCTGGTTCTCCGCCGCTCAGCTGTACGCGAAGAACTGGCTATTTTTAAACAGCCAGGCTTCCCTGTCGCAAACCAACAGACACCCTACTGCCCGCCCCCTGCAGGCTAGCAGCCAATCAGACACTCACTCAGGCTCTCACACTGCCCCCCCAGCAAACACACGCTCGGATACTTCCTCAGCAAGCAAACAAACACAGACTCGGATACTTACCAGTCCCAGGAAAACTCCTGCTGTGTGCTGCTCTTCTGTCCCCGCTGCTCAGCTGGTTCTCCGCCGCTCAGCTGGTTCGCGAAGCTCTGGCTATTTTTCAACAGCCAGGCTTCCCTGTCGCAAACCAACAGACACGCTACTGCCCGCCCCCTGCAGGCTAGCAGCCAATCAGACACTCACTCAGGCTCTCACACTGCCGCCCAGCAAACACACGCTCGGATTCTTCCTCAGCAAGCAAACAAACACAGACTCGGATACTTACCAGTCCCAGGCAAACTCCTGCTGTGAGCTGCTCTGCTGTCCCCGCTGCTCAGCTGGTTCTCCGCCGCTCAGCTAGTTCGCGAAGCTCTGGCTATTTTTAAACAGCCAGGTTTCCCTGTCGCAAACCAACAGACACCCTACTGCCCGCCCCCTGCAGGCTAGCAGCCAATCAGACACTCACTCAGGTTCTCACACTGCCCCCCCAGCAAACACACGCTCGGATACTTCCTCAGCAAGCAAACAAACACACACTCGGATACTTACCAGTCCCAGGCAAACTCCTGCTGTGAGCTGCTCTGCTGTCCCCGCTGCTCAGCTGGTTCTCCACCGCTCAGCTGGTTCGCGAAGCTCTGGCTATGTTTAAACAGCCAGGCTTCCCTTTCGCAGACCAACAGACACCCTACTGCCCGCTCCCTGCAGACTAGCAGCCAATCAGGCACTCACTCAGGCTCTCACACTGCCCCCCCCAGCAACACACGCTCCGATACTTCCTCAGCAAGCAAACAAACACAGACTCGGATACTTACCAGTCCCAGGCAAACTCCTGCTGTGTGCTGCTCTGCTGTCCCCGCTGCTCAGCTGGTTCTCCGCCCCTCAGCTGGTACGGGAAGATCTGGCTATTTTTAAACAGCCAGGCTTCCCTGTCGCAAACCAACAGACACCCTACTGCCCGCCCCCTGCAGGCTAGCAGCCAATCGGACACTCACTCAGGCTCTCACACTGCCCCCCCAGCAACACACGCTCCGATACTTCCTCAGCAAGCAAACAAACACAGACTCGGATAATTACCAGTCCCAGGCAAACTCCTGCTGTGAGCTGCTCTGCTGTCCCCGCTGCTCAGCTGGTTCTCCGCCGCTCAGCTGGTTCGCGAAGCTCTGGCTATTTTTAAACAGCCAGGCTTCCCTGTCGCAAACCAACAGACACCCTACTTTCCGCCCCTTGCAGGCTAGCAGCCAATCGGACACTCACTCAGGCTCTCACACTGCCGCCCAGCAAACACACGCTCGGATTCTTCCTCAGCAAGCAAACAAACACAGACTCGGATACTTACCAGTCCCAGGCAAACTCCTGCTGTGAGCTGCTCTGCTGTCCCCGCTGCTCAGCTGGTTCTCCGCCGCTCAGCTGGTTCGCGAAGCTCTGGCTATTTTTAAACAGCCAGGCTTCCCTGTCGCAAACCAACAGACACCCTACTGCCCGCCCCCTCCAGGCTAGCAGCCAATCAGACACTCACTCAGGCTCTCACACTGCCCCCCCAGCAAATACACGCTCGGATACTTCCTCAGCAAGCAAACAAACACAGACTCGGATACTTACCAGTCCCAGGCAAACTCCTGCTGTGTGCTGCTCTGCTGTCCCCGCTGCTCAGCTGGTTCTCCGCCGCTCAGCTGGTTCGCGAAGAACTGGCTATTTTTAAACAGTCAGGCTTGCCTGTCGCAAACCAACAGACACGCTACTGCCGGCTCCCTGCAGGCTAGCAGCCAATCAGACACTCACTCAGGCTCTCACACTGCCCCCCCCAGCAAACACACGCTCGTATACTTCCTCTGCAAGCAAACAAACACAGACTCGGATACTTACCCGTCCCAGGCAAACTCCTGCTGTGAGCTGCTCTGCTGTCCCCGCTGCTCAGCTGGTTCTCCGCCGCTCAGCTGGTTCGCGAAGCTCTGGCTATTTTTAAACAGCCAGGCTTCCCTGTCCAAACCAACAGACATCCTACTGCCCGCCCCCTCCAGGCTAGCAGCCAATCAGACACTCACTCAGGCTCTCACACTGCCCCCCCAGCAAACACACGATCGGATACTTCCTCAGCAAGCAAACAAACACAGACTCGGATACTTACCAGTCCCAGGCAAAGTCCTGCTATGTGCTGCTCTGCTGTCCCCGCTGCTCAGCTGGTTCTCCGCCTCTCAGCTGGTATGCGAAGAACTGGCTATTTTTAAACAGCCAGGCTTCCCTGTCGCAAACCAACAGACACCCAACTGCCCGCCCCCTGCAGGCTAGCAGCCAATCAGACACTCACTCAGGCTCTCACACTGCCCCCCCAGCAAACACACGCTCGGATACTTCCTCAGCAAGCAAACAAACACAGACTCGGATACTTACTAGTCCCAGGAAAACTCCTGCTGTGTGCTGCTCTGCTGTTTCCGCTGCTCAGCTGGTTCTCCGCCGCTCAGCTGGTTCGTGAAGCTCTGGCTATTTTTAAACTGCCAGGCTTCCCTGTCGCAAACCAACAGACACCCTACTGCCCGCCCCCTGCAGGCTAGCAGCCAATCGGACACTCACTCAGGCTCTCACACTGCCGCCCAGCAAACACACGCTCGGATTCTTCCTCAGCAAGCAAACAAACACAGACTCGGATACTTACCAGTCCCAGGCAAACTCCTGCTGTGAGCTGCTCTGCTGTCCCCGCTGCTCAGCTGGTTCTCCGCCGCTCAGCTGGTTCGCGAAGCTCTGGCTATTTTTAAACAGCCAGGCTTCCCTGTCGCAAACCAACAGACACCCTACTGCCCGCCCCCTGCAGGCTAGCAGCCAATCGGACACTCACTCAGGCTCTCACACTGCCCCCCCAGCAAACACACGCTCGGATACTTCCTCAGCAAGCAAACAAACACAGACTCGGATAATTACCAGTCTCAGGCAAACTCCTGCTCTGTGCTGCTCTGCTGTCCCCGCTGCTCAGCTGGTTCTCCGCCGCTCAGCTAATTCGCGAAACACTGGCTATTTTTAAACAGCCAGGCTTCCCTGTCGCAAACCAACAGACACCCTACTGCCCGCTCCCTGCAGACTAGCAGCCAATCAGGCACACACCCAGGCTCTCACACTGCCCCCACAGCAACACACGCTCCGATACTTCCTCAGCAAGCAAACAAACACAGACTCGGATACTTACCAGTCCCAGGCAAACTCCTGCTGTGAGCTGCTCTGCTGTCCCCGCTGCTCAGCTGGTTCTCCGCCGCTCAGCTGGTTCGCGAAGCTCTGGCTATTTTTAAACAGCCAGGCTTCCCTGTCGCAAACCAACAGACACCCTACTGCCCGCCCCCTCCAGGCTAGCAGCCAATCGGACACTCACTCAGGCTCTCACACTGCCGCCCAGCAAACACACGCTCGGATTCTTCCTCAGCAAGCAAACAAACACAGACTCGGATACTTACCAGTCCCAGGCAAACTCCTGCTGTGAGCTGCTCTGCTGTCCCCGCTGCTCAGCTGGTTCTCCGCCGCTCAGCCGGTTTGCGAAGCTCTGGCTATTTTTAAACAGCCAGGCTTCCCTGTCGCAAACCAACAGACACCCTACTGCCCGCCCCCTGCAGGCTAGCAGCCAATCAGACACTCACTCAGGCTCTCACACTGCCCCCCCAGCAAACACACGCTCGGATTCTTCCTCAGCAAGCAAACAAACACAGACTCGGATACTTACCAGTCCCAGGCAAACTCCTGCTGTGAGCTGCTCTGCTGTCCCCGCTGCTCAGCTGGTTCTCCGCCGCTCAGCTGGTTCGCGAAGCTCTGGCTATTTTTAAACAGCCAGGCTTCCCTGTCGCAAACCAACAGACACGCTACTGCCCGCCCCCTGCAGGCTAGCAGCCAATCAGACACTCACTCAGGCTCTCACACTGCCGCCCAGCAAACACACGCTCGGATTCTTCCTCAGCAAGCAAACAAACACAGACTCGGATACTTACCAGTCCCAGGCAAACTCCTGCTGTGAGCTGCTCTGCTGTCCCCGCTGCTCAGCTGGTTCTCCGCCGCTCAGCTGGTTCGCGAAGCTCTGGCTATTTTTAAACAGCCAGGCTTCCTTGTTGCAAACCAACAGACACGCTACTGCCCGCCCCCTGCAGGCAAGCAGCCAATCAGACACTCACTCAGGCTCTCACACTGCCCCCCCAGCAAACACACGCTCGGATACTTCCTCAGCAAGCAAACAAACACAGACTCGGATACTTACCAGTCCCAGGCAAACTGCTGCTGTGTGCTGCTTTGCTGTCCCCGCTGCTCAGCTGGTTCTCCGCCGCTCAGCTGGTTTGCGAAGCTCTGGTGTTTTTTAAACAGCCAGGCTTCCCTGTCCAAACCAACAGACACCCTACTGCCCGCTCCCTGCAGGCTAGCAGCCAATCAGACACTCACTCAGGCTCTCACACTGCCCCCCCAGCAAACACACGCTCGGATACTTCCTCAGCAAGCAAACAAACAGAGACTCGGATACTTACCAGTCCCAGGCAAACTCCTGCTGTGAGCTGCTCTGCTGTCCCCGCTGCTCAGCTGGTTCTCCGCCGCTCAGTTGGTTCGCGAAGCTCTGGCTATGTTTAAACAGCCTGGCTTCCCTTTCGCAGACCAACAGACACCCTACTGCCCGCTCCCTGCAGACTAGCAGCCAATCAGGCACTCACTCAGGCTCTCACACTGCCCCCCCAGCAAACACACGCTCCGATACTTCCTCAGCAAGCAAACAAACACAGACTCGGATACTTACCAGTCCCAGGCAAACTCCTACTGTGAGCTGCTCTGCTGTCCCCGCTGCTCAGCTGGTTCTCCGCCGCTCAGCTGGTTCGCGAAGCTCTGGCTATTTTTAAACAGCCAGGCTTCCCTATCGCAAACCAAGAGACACCCTACTGCCCGCTCCCTGCGGCTAGCAGCCAATCAGACACTCACTCAGGCTCTCACACTGCCCCCCCAGCAAACACACGCTCGGATACTTCCTCAGCAAGCAAACAAACACAGACTCGGATAATTACCAGTCCCAGGCAAACTCCTGCTGTGTGCGGCTCTGCTGTCCCCGCTGCTCAGCTGGTTCTCCGCCGCTCAGCTGGTTCGCGAAGCTCTGGCTATTTTTAAACAGCCAGGCTTCCCTGTCGCAAACCAACAGACACCCTACTGCCCGCCCCCTGCAGGCTAGCAGCCAATCGGACAATCACTCAGGCTCTCACACTGCCGCCCAGCAAACACACGCTCGGATTCTTCCTCAGCAAGCAAACAAACACAGACTTGGATACTTACCAGTCCCAGGCAAACTCCTGCTGTGAGCTGCTCTGCTGTCCCCGCTGCTCAGCTGGTTCTGCGCCGCTCAGCTGGTTCGCGAAGCTCTGGCTATTTTTAAACAGCCAGGCTTCCCTGTCGCAAACCAACAGACACCCTACTGCCCGCTCCCTGCAGACTAGCAGCCAATCAGGCACTCACTCAGGCTCTCACACTGCCCCCCCAGCAACACACGCTCCGATACTTCCTCAGCAAGCAAACAAACACAGACTCGGATACTTACCAGTCCCAGGCAAACTCCTGCTGTGAGCTGCTCTGCTGTCCCCGCTGCTCAGCTGGTTCTCCGCCGCTCAGCTGGTTCGCGAAGCTCTGGCTATTTTTAAACAGCCAGGCTTCCCTGTCGCAAACCAACAGACACCCTACTGCCCGCCCCCTCCAGGCTAGCAGCCAATCGGACACTCACTCAGGCTCTCACACTGCCGCCCAGCAAACACACGCTCGGATTCTTCCTCAGCAAGCAAACAAACACAGACTCGGATACTTACCCGTCCCAGGCAAACTCCTGCTGTGAGCTGCTCTGCTGTCCCCGCTGCTCAGCTGGTTCTCCGCCGCTCAGCCGGTTTGCGAAGCTCTGGCTATTTTTAAACAGCCAGGCTTCCCTGTCGCAAACCAACAGACACCCTACTGCCCGCCCCCTGCAGGCTAGCAGCCAATCAGACACTCACTCAGGCTCTCACACTGCCCCCCCAGCAAACACACGCTCGGATTCTTCCTCAGCAAGCAAACAAACACAGACTCGGATACTTACCAGTCCCAGGCAAACTCCTGCTGTGAGCTGCTCTGCTGTCCCCGCTGCTCAGCTGGTTCTCCGCCGCTCAGCTGGTTCGCGAAGATCTGGCTATTTTTAAACAGCCAGGCTTCCCTGTCGCAAACCAACAGACACGCTACTGCCCGCCCCCTGCAGGCTAGCAGCCAATCAGACACTCACTCAGGCTCTCACACTGCCGCCCAGCAAACACACGCTCGGATTCTTCCTCAGCAAGCAAACAAACACAGACTCGGATACTTACCAGTCCCAGGCAAACTCCTGCTGTGAGCTGCTCTGCTGTCCCCGCTGCTCAGCTGGTTCTCCGCCGCTCAGCTGGTTCGCGAAGCTCTGGCTATTTTTAAACAGCCAGGCTTCCCTGTCGCAAACCAACAGACACCCTACTGCCCGCCCCCTGCAGGCTAGCAGCCAATCAGACACTCACTCAGGCTCTCACACTGCCCCCCCAGCAAACACACGCTCGGATACTTCCTCTGCAAGCAAACAAACACAGACTCGGATACTTACCCGTCCCAGGCAAACTCCTGCTGTGAGCTGCTCTGCTGTCCCCGCTGCTCAGCTGGTTCTCCGCCGCTCAGCTGGTTCGCGAAGCTCCGGCTATTTTTAAACAGCCAGGCTTCCTTGTTGCAAACCAACAGACACGCTACTGCCCGCCCCCTGCAGGCAAGCAGCCAATCAGACACTCACTCAGGCTCTCACACTGCCCCCCCAGCAAACACACGCTCGGATACTTCCTCAGCAAGCAAACAAACACAGACTCGGATACTTACCAGTCCCAGGCAAACTGCTGCTGTGTGCTGCTTTGCTGTCCCCGCTGCTCAGCTGGTTCTCCGCCGCTCAGCTGGTTTGCGAAGCTCTGGTGATTTTTAAACAGCCAGGCTTCCCTGTCCAAACCAACAGACACCCTACTGCCCGCTCCCTGCAGGCTAGCAGCCAATCAGACACTCACTCAGGCTCTCACACTGCCCCCCCAGCAAACACACGCTCGGATACTTCCTCAGCAAGCAAACAAACAGAGACTCGGATACTTACCAGTCCCAGGCAAACTCCTGCTGTGAGCTGCTCTGCTGTCCCCGCTGCTCAGCTGGTTCTCCGCCGCTCAGTTGGTTCGCGAAGCTCTGGCTATGTTTAAACAGCCTGGCTTCCCTTTCGCAGACCAACAGACACCCTACTGCCCGCTCCCTGCAGACTAGCAGCCAATCAGGCACTCACTCAGGCTCTCACACTGCCCCCCCAGCAAACACACGCTCCGATACTTCCTCAGCAAGCAAACAAACACAGACTCGGATACTTACCAGTCCCAGGCAAACTCCTACTGTGAGCTGCTCTGCTGTCCCCGCTGCTCAGCTGGTTCTCCGCCGCTCAGCTGGTTCGCGAAGCTCTGGCTATTTTTAAACAGCCAGGCTTCCCTATCGCAAACCAAGAGACACCCTACTGCCCGCTCCCTGCGGCTAGCAGCCAATCAGACACTCACTCAGGCTCTCACACTGCCCCCCCAGCAAACACACGCTCGGATACTTCCTCAGCAAGCAAACAAACACAGACTCGGATAATTACCAGTCCCAGGCAAACTCCTGCTGTGTGCGGCTCTGCTGTCCCCGCTGCTCAGCTGGTTCTCCGCCGCTCAGCTGGTTCGCGAAGCTCTGGCTATTTTTAAACAGCCAGGCTTCCCTGTCGCAAACCAACAGACACCCTACTGCCCGCCCCCTGCAGGCTAGCAGCCAATCGGACAATCACTCAGGCTCTCACACTGCCGCCCAGCAAACACACGCTCGGATTCTTCCTCAGCAAGCAAACAAACACAGACTTGGATACTTACCAGTCCCAGGCAAACTCCTGCTGTGAGCTGCTCTGCTGTCCCCGCTGCTCAGCTGGTTCTGCGCCGCTCAGCTGGTTCGCGAAGCTCTGGCTATTTTTAAACAGCCAGGCTTCCCTGTCGCAAACCAACAGACACCCTACTGCCCGCTCCCTGCAGACTAGCAGCCAATCAGGCACTCACTCAGGCTCTCACACTGCCCCCCCAGCAACACACGCTCCGATACTTCCTCAGCAAGCAAACAAACACAGACTCGGATACTTACCAGTCCCAGGCAAACTCCTGCTGTGAGCTGCTCTGCTGTCACCGCTGCTCAGCTGGTTCTCCGCCGCTCAGCTGGTTCGCGAAGCTCTGGCTATTTTTAAACAGCCAGGCTTCCCTGTCGCAAACCAACAGACACCCTACTGCCCGCCCCCTCCAGGCTAGCAGCCAATCGGACACTCACTCAGGCTCTCACACTGCCGCCCAGCAAACACACGCTCGGATTCTTCCTCAGCAAGCAAACAAACACAGACTCGGATACTTACCCGTCCCAGGCAAACTCCTGCTGTGAGCTGCTCTGCTGTCCCCGCTGCTCAGCTGGTTCTCCGCCGCTCAGCTGGTTCGCGAAGCTCTGGCTATTTTTAAACAGCCAGGCTTCCCTGTCGCAAACCAACAGACATCCTACTGCCCGCCCCCTCCAGGCTAGCAGCCAATCAGACACTCACTCAGGATCTCACACTGCCCCCCCAGCAAACACACGCTCGGATACTTCCTCAGCAAGCAAACAAACACAGACTCGGATACTTACCAGTCCCAGGCAAAGTCCTGCTATGTGCTGCTCTGCTGTCCCCGCTGCTCAGCTGGTTCTCCGCCTCTCAGCTGGTTCGCGAAGCTCTGGCTATTTTTAAACAGCCAGGCTTCCCTGTCGCAAACCAACAGACACCCAACTGCCCGCCCCCTGCAGGCTAGCAGCCAATCGGACACTCACTCAGGCTCTCACACTGCCCCCCCAGCAAACACACGCTCGGATACTTCCTCAGCAAGCAAACAAACACAGACTCGGATACTTACTAGTCCCAGGAAAACTCCTGCTGTGTGCTGCTCTGCTGTTTCCGCTGCTCAGCTGGTTCTCCGCCGCTCAGCTGGTTCGTGAAGCTCTGGCTATTTTTAAACAGCCAGGCTTCCCTGTCGCAAACCAACAGACACCCTACTGCCCGCCCCCTGCAGGCTAGCAGCCAATCGGACACTCACTCAGGCTCTCACACTGCCGCCCAGCAAACACACGCTCGGATTCTTCCTCAGCAAGCAAACAAACACAGACTCGGATACTTACCAGTCCCAGGCAAACTCCTGCTGTGAGCTGCTCTGCTGTCCCCGCTGCTCAGCTGGTTCTCCGCCGCTCAGCTGGTTCGCGAAGCTCTGGCTATTTTTAAACAGCCAGGCTTCCCTGTCGCAAACCAACAGACACCCTACTGCCCGCCCCCTGCAGGCTAGCAGCCAATCGGACACTCACTCAGGCTCTCACACTGCCCCCCCAGCAAACACACGCTCGGATACTTCCTCAGCAAGCAAACAAACACAGACTCGGATAATTACCAGTCTCAGGCAAACTCCTGCTCTGTGCTGCTCTGCTGTCCCCGCTGCTCAGCTGGTTCTCCGCCGCTCAGCTAGTTCGCGAAACACTGGCTATTTTTAAACAGCCAGGCTTCCCTGTCGCAAACCAACAGACACCCTACTGCCCGCTCCCTGCAGACTAGCAGCCAATCATGCACACACCCAGGCTCTCACACTGCCCCCCCAGCAACACACGCTCCGATACTTCCTCAGCAAGCAAACAAACACAGACTCGGATACTTACCAGTCCCAGGCAAACTCCTGCTGTGAGCTGCTCTGCTGTCCCCGCTGCTCAGCTGGTTCTCCGCCGCTCAGCTGGTTCGCGAAGCTCTGGCTATTTTTAAACAGCCAGGCTTCCCTGTCGCAAACCAACAGACACGCTACTGCCCGCCCCCTGCAGGCTAGCAGCCAATCAGACACTCACTCAGGCTCTCACACTGCCGCCCAGCAAACACACGCTCGGATTCTTCCTCAGCAAGCAAACAAACACAGACTCGGATACTTACCAGTCCCAGGCAAACTCCTGCTGTGAGCTGCTCTGCTGGCCCCGCTGCTCAGCTGGTTCTCCGCCGCTCAGCTGGTTCGCGAAGCTCTGGCTATTTTTAAACAGCCAGGCTTCCCTGTCGCAAACCAACAGACACCCTACTGCCCGCCCCCTGCAGGCTAGCAGCCAATCAGACACTCACTCAGGCTCTCACACTGCCCCCCCAGCAAACACACGCTCGGATACTTCCTCTGCAAGCAAACAAACACAGACTCGGATACTTACCCGTCCCAGGCAAACTCCTGCTGTGAGCTGCTCTGCTGTCCCCGCTGCTCAGCTGGTTCTCCGCCGCTCAGCTAGTTCGCGAAGCTCTGGCTATTTTTAAACAGCCAGGCTTCCCTGTCGCAAACCAACAGACACCCTACTGCCCGCCCCCTGCAGGCTAGCAGCCAATCAGACACTCACTCAGGTTCTCACACTGCCCCCCCAGCAAACACACGCTCGGATACTTCCTCAGCAAGCAAACAAACACACACTCGGATACTTACCAGTCCCAGGCAAACTCCTGCTGTGAGCTGCTCTGCTGTCCCCGCTGCTCAGCTGGTTCTCCACCGCTCAGCTGGTTCGCGAAGCTCTGGCTATGTTTAAACAGCCAGGCTTCCCTTTCGCAGACCAACAGACACCCTACTGCCCGCTCCCTGCAGACTAGCAGCCAATCAGGCACTCACTCAGGCTCTCACACTGCCCCCCCCAGCAACACACGCTCCGATACTTCCTCAGCAAGCAAACAAACACAGACTCGGATACTTACCAGTCCCAGGCAAACTCCTGCTGTGTGCTGCTCTGCTGTCCCCGCTGCTCAGCTGGTTCTCCGCCCCTCAGCTGGTACGGGAAGATCTGGCTATTTTTAAACAGCCAGGCTTCCCTGTCGCAAACCAACAGACACCCTACTGCCCGCCCCCTGCAGGCTAGCAGCCAATCGGACACTCACTCAGGCTCTCACACTGCCCCCCCAGCAACACACGCTCCGATACTTCCTCAGCAAGCAAACAAACACAGACTCGGATAATTACCAGTCCCAGGCAAACTTCTGCTGTGAGCTGCTCTGCTGTCCCCGCTGCTCAGCTGGTTCTCCGCCGCTCAGCTGGTTCGCGAAGCTCTGGCTATTTTTAAACAGCCAGGCTTCCCTGTCGCAAACCAACAGACACCCTACTGCCCGCCCCTTGCAGGCTAGCAGCCAATCGGACACTCACTCAGGCTCTCACACTGCCGCCCAGCAAACACACGCTCGGATTCTTCCTCAGCAAGCAAACAAACACAGACTCGGATACTTACCAGTCCCAGGCAAACTCCTGCTGTGAGCTGCTCTGCTGTCCCCGCTGCTCAGCTGGTTCTCCGCCGCTCAGCTGGTTCGCGAAGCTCTGGCTATTTTTAAACAGCCAGGCTTCCCTGTCGCAAACCAACAGACACCCTACTGCCCGCCCCCTCCAGGCTAGCAGCCAATCAGACACTCACTCAGGCTCTCACACTGCCCCCCCAGCAAATACACGCTCGGATACTTCCTCAGCAAGCAAACAAACACAGACTCGGATACTTACCAGTCCCAGGCAAACTCCTGCTGTGTGCTGCTCTGCTGTCCCCGCTGCTCAGCTGGTTCTCCGCCGCTCAGCTGGTTCGCGAAGAACTGGCTATTTTTAAACAGTCAGGCTTGCCTGTCGCAAACCAACAGACACGCTACTGCCGGCTCCCTGCAGGCTAGCAGCCAATCAGACACTCACTCAGGCTCTCACACTGCCCCCCCCAGCAAACACACGCTCGTATACTTCCTCTGCAAGCAAACAAACACAGACTCGGATACTTACCCGTCCCAGGCAAACTCCTGCTGTGAGCTGCTCTGCTGTCCCCGCTGCTCAGCTGGTTCTCCGCCGCTCAGCTGGTTCGCGAAGCTCTGGCTATTTTTAAACAGCCAGGCTTCCCTGTCGCAAACCAACAGACATCCTACTGCCCGCCCCCTCCAGGCTAGCAGCCAATCAGACACTCACTCAGGCTCTCACACTGCCCCCCCAGCAAACACACGCTCGGATACTTCCTCAGCAAGCAAACAAACACAGACTCGGATACTTACCAGTCCCAGGCAAAGTCCTGCTATGTGCTGCTCTGCTGTCCCCGCTGCTCAGCTGGTTCTCCGCCTCTCAGCTGGTATGCGAAGAACTGGCTATTTTTAAACAGCCAGGCTTCCCTGTCGCAAACCAACAGACACCCAACTGCCCGCCCCCTGCAGGCTAGCAGCCAATCAGACACTCACTCAGGCTCTCACACTGCCCCCCCAGCAAACACACGCTCGGATACTTCCTCAGCAAGCAAACAAACACAGACTCGGATACTTACTAGTCCCAGGAAAACTCCTGCTGTGTGCTGCTCTGCTGTTTCCGCTGCTCAGCTGGTTCTCCGCCGCTCAGCTGGTTCGTGAAGCTCTGGCTATTTTTAAACTGCCAGGCTTCCCTGTCGCAAACCAACAGACACCCTACTGCCCGCCCCCTGCAGGCTAGCAGCCAATCGGACACTCACTCAGGCTCTCACACTGCCGCCCAGCAAACACACGCTCGGATTCTTCCTCAGCAAGCAAACAAACACAGACTCGGATACTTACCAGTCCCAGGCAAACTCCTGCTGTGAGCTGCTCTGCTGTCCCCGCTGCTCAGCTGGTTCTCCGCCGCTCAGCTGGTTCGCGAAGCTCTGGCTATTTTTAAACAGCCAGGCTTCCCTGTCGCAAACCAACAGACACCCTACTGCCCGCCCCCTGCAGGCTAGCAGCCAATCTGACACTCACTCAGGCTCTCACACTGCCCCCCCAGCAAACACACGCTCGGATACTTCCTCAGCAAGCAAACAAACACAGACTCGGATAATTACCAGTCTCAGGCAAACTCCTGCTCTGTGCTGCTCTGCTGTCCCCGCTGCTCAGCTGGTTCTCCGCCGCTCAGCTAATTCGCGAAACACTGGCTATTTTTAAACAGCCAGGCTTCCCTGTCGCAAACCAACAGACACCCTACTGCCCGCTCCCTGCAGACTAGCAGCCAATCAGGCACACACCCAGGCTCTCACACTGCCCCCCCAGCAACACACGCTCCGATACTTCCTCAGCAAGCAAACAAACACAGACTCGGATACTTACCAGTCCCAGGCAAACTCCTGCTGTGAGCTGCTCTGCTGTCCCCGCTGCTCAGCTGGTTCTCCGCCGCTCAGCTGGTTCGCGAAGCTCTGGCTATTTTTAAACAGCCAGGCTTCCCTGTCGCAAACCAACAGACACCCTACTGCCCGCCCCCTCCAGGCTAGCAGCCAATCGGACACTCACTCAGGCTCTCACACTGCCGCCCAGCAAACACACGCTCGGATTCTTCCTCAGCAAGCAAACAAACACAGACTCGGATACTTACCCGTCCCAGGCAAACTCCTGCTGTGAGCTGCTCTGCTGTCCCCGCTGCTCAGCTGGTTCTCCGCCGCTCAGCTGGTTCGCGAAGCTCTGGCTATTTTTAAACAGCCAGGCTTCCCTGTCGCAAACCAACAGACATCCTACTGCCCGCCCCCTCCAGGCTAGCAGCCAATCAGACACTCACTCAGGCTCTCACACTGCCCCCCCAGCAAACACACGCTCGGATACTTCCTCAGCAAGCAAACAAACACAGACTCGGATACTTACCAGTCCCAGGCAAAGTCCTGCTATGTGCTGCTCTGCTGTCCCCACTGCTCAGCTGGTTCTCCGCCTCTCAGCTGGTATGCGAAGAACTGGCTATTTTTAAACAGCCAGGCTTCCCTGTCGCAAACCAACAGACACCCAACTGCCCGCCCCCTGCAGGCTAGCAGCCAATCAGACACTCACTCAGGCTCTCACACTGCCCCCCCAGCAAACACACGCTCGGATACTTCCTCAGCAAGCAAACAAACACAGACTCGGATACTTACTAGTCCCAGGAAAACTCCTGCTGTGTGCTGCTCTGCTGTTTCCGCTGCTCAGCTGGTTCTCCGCCGCTCAGCTGGTTCGTGAAGCTCTGGCTATTTTTAAACTGCCAGGCTTCCCTGTCGCAAACCAACAGACACCCTACTGCCCGCCCCCTGCAGGCTAGCAGCCAATCGGACACTCACTCAGGCTCTCACACTGCCGCCCAGCAAACACACGCTCGGATTCTTCCTCAGCAAGCAAACAAACACAGACTCGGATACTTACCAGTCCCAGGCAAACTCCTGCTGTGAGCTGCTCTGCTGTCCCCGCTGCTCAGCTGGTTCTCCGCCGCTCAGCTGGTTCGCGAAGCTCTGGCTATTTTTAAACAGCCAGGCTTCCCTGTCGCAAACCAACAGACACCCTACTGCCCGCCCCCTGCAGGCTAGCAGCCAATCGGACACTCACTCAGGCTCTCACACTGCCCCCCCAGCAAACACACGCTCGGATACTTCCTCAGCAAGCAAACAAACACAGACTCGGATAATTACCAGTCTCAGGCAAACTCCTGCTCTGTGCTGCTCTGCTGTCCCCGCTGCTCAGCTGGTTCTCCGCCGCTCAGCTAATTCGCGAAACACTGGCTATTTTTAAACAGCCAGGCTTCCCTGTCGCAAACCAACAGACACCCTACTGCCCGCTCCCTGCAGACTAGCAGCCAATCAGGCACACACCCAGGCTCTCACACTGCCCCCCCAGCAACACACGCTCCGATACTTCCTCAGCAAGCAAACAAACACAGACTCGGATACTTACCAGTCCCAGGCAAACTCCTGCTGTGAGCTGCTCTGCTGTCCCCGCTGCTCAGCTGGTTCTCCGCCGCTCAGCTGGTTCGCGAAGCTCTGGCTATTTTTAAACAGCCAGGCTTCCCTGTCGCAAACCAACAGACACGCTACTGCCCGCCCCCTGCAGGCTAGCAGCCAATCAGACACTCACTCAGGCTCTCACACTGCCGCCCAGCAAACACACGCTCGGATTCTTCCTCAGCAAGCAAACAAACACAGACTCGGATACTTACCAGTCCCAGGCAAACTCCTGCTGTGAGCTGCTCTGCTGGCCCCGCTGCTCAGCTGGTTCTCCGCCGCTCAGCTGGTTCGCGAAGCTCTGGCTATTTTTAAACAGCCAGGCTTCCCTGTCGCAAACCAACAGACACCCTACTGCCCGCCCCCTGCAGGCTAGCAGCCAATCAGACACTCACTCAGGCTCTCACACTGCCCCCCCAGCAAACACACGCTCGGATACTTCCTCTGCAAGCAAACAAACACAGACTCGGATACTTACCCGTCCCAGGCAAACTCCTGCTGTGAGCTGCTCTGCTGTCCCCGCTGCTCAGCTGGTTCTCCGCCGCTCAGCTGGTTCGCGAAGCTCCGGCTATTTTTAAACAGCCAGGCTTCCTTGTTGCAAACCAACAGACACGCTACTGCCCGCCCCCTGCAGGCAAGCAGCCAATCAGACACTCACTCAGGCTCTCACACTGCCCCCCCAGCAAACACACGCTCGGATACTTCCTCAGCAAGCAAACAAACACAGACTCGGATACTTACCAGTCCCAGGCAAACTGCTGCTGTGTGCTGCTTTGCTGTCCCCGCTGCTCAGCTGGTTCTCCGCCGCTCAGCTGGTTTGCGAAGCTCTGGTGATTTTTAAACAGCCAGGCTTCCCTGTCCAAACCAACAGACACCCTACTGCCCGCTCCCTGCAGGCTAGCAGCCAATCAGACACTCACTCAGGCTCTCACACTGCCCCCCCAGCAAACACACGCTCGGATACTTCCTCAGCAAGCAAACAAACAGAGACTCGGATACTTACCAGTCCCAGGCAAACTCCTGCTGTGAGCTGCTCTGCTTTCCCCGCTGCTCAGCTGGTTCTCCGCCGCTCAGTTGGTTCGCGAAGCTCTGGCTATGTTTAAACAGCCTGGCTTCCCTTTCGCAGACCAACAGACACCCTACTGCCCGCTCCCTGCAGACTAGCAGCCAATCAGGCACTCACTCAGGCTCTCACACTGCCCCCCCAGCAACACACGCTCCGGTACTTCCTCAGCAAGCAAACAAACACAGACTCGGATACTTACCAGTCCCAGGCAAACTCCTGCTGTGAGCTGCTCTGCTGTCCCCGCTGCTCAGCTGGTTCTCCGCCGCTCGGCTGGTTCGCGAAGCTCTGGCTATTTTTAAACAGCCAGGCTTCCCTGTTGCAAACCAACAGATACCCTACTGCCCGCCCCCTGCAGGCTAGCAGCCAATCGGACACTCACTCAGGCTCTCACACTGCCGCCCAGCAAACACACGCTCGGATTCTTCCTCAGCAAGCAAACAAACACAGACTCGGATACTTACCAGTCCCAGGCAAACTCCTGCTGTGAGCTGCTCTGCTGTCCCCGCTGCTCAGCTGGTTCTCCGCCGCTCAGCTGGTACGCGAAGAACTGGCTATTTTTAAACAGCCAGGCTTCCCTGTCGCAAACCAACAGACACCCTACTGCCCGCCCCCTGCAGGCTAGCAGCCAATCAGACACTCACTCAGGCTCTCACACTGCCCCCCAGCAAACACACGCTCGGATAGTTCCTCAGCAAGCAAACAAACACAGACTCGGATACTTACCAGTCCCAGGCAAACTCCTGCTGTGAGCTGCTCTGCTGTCCCTGCTGCTCAGCTGGTTCTCCGCCGCTCAGCTGGTTCGCGAAGCTCTGGCTATTTTTAAACAGCCAGGCTTCCCTGTCGCAAACCAACAGACACCCTACTGCCCGCTCCCTGCAGACTAGCAGCCAATCAGGCACTCACTCAGGCTCTCACACTGCCCCCCCAGCAACACACGCTCCGATACTTCCTCAGCAAGCAAACAAACACACACTCGGATACTTACCAGTCCCAGGCAAACTCCTGCTGTGAGCTGCTCTGCTGTCCCCGCTGCTCAGCTGGTTCTCCACCGCTCAGCTGGTTCGCGAAGCTCTGGCTATGTTTAAACAGCCAGGCTTCCCTTTCGCAGACCAACAGACACCCTACTGCCCGCTCCCTGCAGACTAGCAGCCAATCAGGCACTCACTCAGGCTCTCACACTGCCCCCCCCAGCAACACACGCTCCGATACTTCCTCAGCAAGCAAACAAACACAGACTCGGATACTTACCAGTCCCAGGCAAACTCCTGCTGTGTGCTGCTCTGCTGTCCCCGCTGCTCAGCTGGTTCTCCACCCCTCAGCTGGTACGGGAAGATCTGGCTATTTTTAAACAGCCAGGCTTCCCTGTCGCAAACCAACAGACACACTACTGCCCGCCCCCTGCAGGCTAGCAGCCAATCAGACACTCACTCAGGCTCTCACACTGCCCCCCCAGCAAACACACGCTCCGATACTTCCTCAGCAAGCAAACAAACACAGACTCGGATACTTACCAGTCCCAGGCAAACTCCTGCTGTGAGCTGCTCTGCTGTCCCCGCTGCTCAGCTGGTTCTCCGCCGCTCAGCTGGTTCGCGAAGCTCTGGCTATTTTTAAACAGCCAGGCTTCCCTGTCGCAAACCAACAGACACCTTACTGCCCGCCCCTTGCAGGCTAGCAGCCAATCGGACACTCACTCAGGCTCTCACACTGCCGCCCAGCAAACACACGCTCGGATTCTTCCTCAGCAAGCAAACAAACACAGACTCGGATACTTACCAGTCCCAGGCAAACTCCTGCTGTGAGCTGCTCTGCTGTCCCCGCTGCTCAGCTGGTTCTCCGCCGCTCAGCTGGTTCGCGAAGCTCTGGCTATTTTTAAACAGCCAGGCTTCCCTGTCGCAAACCAACAGACACCCTACTGCCCGCCCCCTGCAGGCTAGCAGCCAATCGGACACTCACTCAGGCTCTCACACTGCCGCCCAGCAAACACACGCTCGGATTCTTCCTCAGCAAGCAAACAAACACAGACTCGGATACTTACCAGTCCCAGGCAAACTCCTGCTGTGAGCTGCTCTGCTGTCCCCGCTGCTCAGCTGGTTCTCCGCCGCTCAGCTGGTTCGCGAAGCTCTGGCTATTTTTAAACAGCCAGGCTTCCCTGTCGCAAACCAACAGACACCCTACTGCCCGCCCCCTGCAGGCTAGCAGCCAATCGGACACTCACTCAGGCTCTCACACTGCCCCCCCAGCAAACACACGCTCGGATACTTCCTCAGCAAGCAAACAAACACAGACTCGGATAATTACCAGTCTCAGGCAAACTCCTGCTCTGTGCTGCTCTGCTGTCCCCGCTGCTCAGCTGGTTCTCCGCCGCTCAGCTAATTCGCGAAACACTGGCTATTTTTAAACAGCCAGGCTTCCCTGTCGCAAACCAACAGACACCCTACTGCCCGCTCCCTGCAGACTAGCAGCCAATCAGGCACACACTCAGGCTCTCACACTGCCCCCCCTGCAACACACGCTCCGATACTTCCTCAGCAAGCAAACAAACACAGACTCGGATACTTACCAGTCCCAGGCAAACTCCTGCTGTGAGCTGCTCTGCTGTCCCCGCTGCTCAGCTGGTTCTCCGCCGCTCAGCTGGTTCGCGAAGCTCTGGCTATTTTTAAACAGCCAGGCTTCCCTGTCGCAAACCAACAGACACCCTACTGCCCGCCCCCTCCAGGCTAGCAGCCAATCGGACACTCACTAAGGCTCTCACACTGCCGCCCAGCAAACACACGCTCGGATTCTTCCTCAGCAAGCAAACAAACACAGACTCGGATACTTACCAGTCCCAGGCAAACTCCTGCTGTGAGCTGCTCTGCTGTCCCCGCTGCTCAGCTGGTTCTCCGCCGCTCAGCCGGTTTGCGAAGCTCTGGCTATTTTTAAACAGCCAGGCTTCCCTGTCGCAAACCAACAGACACCCTACTGCCCGCCCCCTGCAGGCTAGCAGCCAATCAGACACTCACTCAGGCTCTCACACTGCCCCCCCAGCAAACACACGCTCGGATTCTTCCTCAGCAAGCAAACAAACACAGACTCGGATACTTACCAGTCCCAGGCAAACTCCTGCTGTGAGCTGCTCTGCTGTCCCCGCTGCTCAGCTGGTTCTCCGCCGCTCAGCTGGTTCGCGAAGCTCTGGCTATTTTTAAACAGCCAGGCTTCCCTGTCGCAAACCAACAGACACGCTACTGCCCGCCCCCTGCAGGCTAGCAGCCAATCAGACACTCACTCAGGCTCTCACACTGCCGCCCAGCAAACACACGCTCGGATTCTTCCTCAGCAAGCAAACAAACACAGACTCGGATACTTACCAGTCCCAGGCAAACTCCTGCTGTGAGCTGCTCTGCTGTCCCCGCTGCTCAGCTGGTTCTCCGCCGCTCAGCTGGTTCGCGAAGCTCTGGCTATTTTTAAACAGCCAGGCTTCCCTGTCGCAAACCAACAGACACCCTACTGCCCGCCCCCTGCAGGCTAGCAGCCAATCAGACACTCACTCAGGCTCTCACACTGCCCCCCCAGCAAACACACGCTCGGATACTTCCTCTGCAAGCAAACAAACACAGACTCGGATACTTACCCGTCCCAGGCAAACTCCTGCTGTGAGCTGCTCTGCTGTCCCCGCTGCTCAGCTGGTTCTCCGCCGCTCAGCTGGTTCGCGAAGCTCCGGCTATTTTTAAACAGCCAGGCTTCCTTGTTGCAAACCAACAGACACGCTACTGCCCGCCCCCTGCAGGCAAGCAGCCAATCAGACACTCACTCAGGCTCTCACACTGCCCCCCCAGCAAACACACGCTCGGATACTTCCTCAGCAAGCAAACAAACACAGACTCGGATACTTACCAGTCCCAGGCAAACTGCTGCTGTGTGCTGCTTTGCTGTCCCCGCTGCTCAGCTGGTTCTCCGCCGCTCAGCTGGTTTGCGAAGCTCTGGTGATTTTTAAACAGCCAGGCTTCCCTGTCCAAACCAACAGACACCCTACTGCCCGCTCCCTGCAGGCTAGCAGCCAATCAGACACTCACTCAGTCTCTCACACTGCCCCCCCAGCAAACACACGCTCGGATACTTCCTCAGCAAGCAAACAAACAGAGACTCGGATACTTACCAGTCCCAGGCAAACTCCTGCTGTGAGCTGCTCTGCTGTCCCCGCTGCTCAGCTGGTTCTCCGCCGCTCAGCTGGTTCGCGAAGCTCTGGCTATTTTTAAACAGCCAGGCTTCCCTGTCGCAAACCAACAGACACCCTACTGCCCGCTCCCTGCAGACTAGCAGCCAATCAGGCACTCACTCAGGCTCTCACACTGCCCCCCCAGCAACACACGCTCCGATACTTCCTCAGCAAGCAAACAAACACAGACTCGGATACTTACCAGTCAGAGGCAAACTCCTGCTGTGAGCTGCTCTGCTGTCCCCGCTGCTCAGCTGGTTCTCCGCCACTCAGCTGGTTCGCGAAGCTCTGGCTATTTTTAAACAGACAGGCTTCCCTGTCGCAAACCAACAGACACCCTACTGCCCGCTCCCTGCGGCTAGCAGCCAATCAGACACTCACTCAGGCTCTCACACTGCCCCCCCAGCAAACACACGTTTGGATACTTCCTCAGCAAGCAAACAAACACAGACTCGGATAATTACCAGTCTCAGGCAAACTCCTGCTGTGTGCTGCTCTGCTGTCCCCGCTGCTCAGCTGGTTCTCCCCCGCTCAGCTGGTACGCGAAGAACTGGCTATTTTTAAACAGCCAGGCTTCCCTGTCGCAAACCAACAGACACCCTACTGCCCGCCCCCTGCAGGCTAGCAGCCAATCAGACACTCACTCAGGCTCTCACACTGCCCCCCCAGCAAACACACGCTCGGATACTTCCTCAGCAAGCAAACAAACACAGACTCGGATACTTACCAGTCCCAGGAAAACTCCTGCTGTGTGCTGCTCTTCTGTCCCCGCTGCTCAGCTGGTTCTCCGCCGCTCAGCTGGTTCGCGAAGCTCTGGCTATTTTTAAACAGCCAGGCTTCCCTGTCGCAAACCAACAGACACGCTACTGCCCGCCCCCTGCAGGCTAGCAGCCAATCAGACACTCACTCAGGCTCTCACACTGCCGCCCAGCAAACACACGCTCGGATTCTTCCTCAGCAAGCAAACAAACACAGACTCGGATACTTACCAGTCCCAGGCAAACTCCTGCTGTGAGCTGCTCTGCTGTCCCCGCTGCTCAGCTGGTTCTCCGCCGCTCAGCTAGTTCGCGAAGCTCTGGCTATTTTTAAACAGCCAGGCTTCCCTGTCGCAAACCAACAGACACCCTACTGCCCGCCCCCTGCAGGCTAGCAGCCAATCAGACACTCACTCAGGTTCTCACACTGCCCCCCCAGCAAACACACGCTCGGATACTTCCTCAGCAAGCAAACAAACACACACTCGGATACTTACCAGTCCCAGGCAAACTCCTGCTGTGAGCTGCTCTGCTGTCCCCGCTGCTCAGCTGGTTCTCCACCGCTCAGCTGGTTCGCGAAGCTCTGGCTATGTTTAAACAGCCAGGCTTCCCTTTCGCAGACCAACAGACACCCTACTGCCCGCTCCCTGCAGACTAGCAGCCAATCAGGCACTCACTCAGGCTCTCACACTGCCCCCCCCAGCAACACACGCTCCGATACTTCCTCAGCAAGCAAACAAACACAGACTCGGATACTTACCAGTCCCAGGCAAACTCCTGCTGTGTGCTGCTCTGCTGTCCCCGCTGCTCAGCTGGTTCTCCACCCCTCAGCTGGTACGGGAAGATCTGGCTATTTTTAAACAGCCAGGCTTCCCTGTCGCAAACCAACAGACACACTACTGCCCGCCCCCTGCAGGCTAGCAGCCAATCAGACACTCACTCAGGCTCTCACACTGCCCCCCCAGCAAACACACGCTCCGATACTTCCTCAGCAAGCAAACAAACACAGACTCGGATACTTACCAGTCCCAGGCAAACTCCTGCTGTGAGCTGCTCTGCTGTCCCCGCTGCTCAGCTGGTTCTCCGCCGCTCAGCTGGTTCGCGAAGCTCTGGCTATTTTTAAACAGCCAGGCTTCCCTGTCGCAAACCAACAGACACCTTACTGCCCGCCCCTTGCAGGCTAGCAGCCAATCGGACACTCACTCAGGCTCTCACACTGCCGCCCAGCAAACACACGCTCGGATTCTTCCTCAGCAAGCAAACAAACACAGACTCGGATACTTACCAGTCCCAGGCAAACTCCTGCTGTGAGCTGCTCTGCTGTCCCCGCTGCTCAGCTGGTTCTCCGCCGCTCAGCTGGTTCGCGAAGCTCTGGCTATTTTTAAACAGCCAGGCTTCCCTGTCGCAAACCAACAGACACCCTACTGCCCGCCCCCTCCAGGCTAGCAGCCAATCAGACACTCACTCAGGCTCTCACACTGCCCCCCCAGCAAACACACGCTCGGATACTTCCTCAGCAAGCAAACAAACACAGACTCGGATACTTACCAGTCCCAGGCAAAGTCCTGCTATGTGCTGCTCTGCTGTCCCCGCTGCTCAGCTGGTTCTCCGCCTCTCAGCTGGTATGCGAAGAACTGGCTATTTTTAAACAGCCAGGCTTCCCTGTCGCAAACCAACAGACACCCAACTGCCCGCCCCCTGCAGGCTAGCAGCCAATCAGACACTCACTCAGGCTCTCACACTGCCCCCCCAGCAAACACACGCTCGGATACTTCCTCAGCAAGCAAACAAACACAGACTCGGATACTTACTAGTCCCAGGAAAACTCCTGCTGTGTGCTGCTCTGCTGTTTCCGCTGCTCAGCTGGTTCTCCGCCGCTCAGCTGGTTCGTGATGCTCTGGCTATTTTTAAACTTCCAGGCTTCCCTGTCGCAAACCAACAGACACCCTACTGCCCGCCCCCTGCAGGCTAGCAGCCAATCGGACACTCACTCAGGCTCTCACACTGCCGCCCAGCAAACACACGCTCGGATTCTTCCTCAGCAAGCAAACAAACACAGACTCGGATACTTACCAGTCCCAGGCAAACTCCTGCTGTGAGCTGCTCTGCTGTCCCCGCTGCTCAGCTGGTTCTCCGCCGCTCAGCTGGTTCGCGAAGCTCTGGCTATTTTTAAACAGCCAGGCTTCCCTGTCGCAAACCAACAGACACCCTACTGCCCGCCCCCTGCAGGCTAGCAGCCAATCGGACACTCACTCAGGCTCTCACACTGCCCCCCCAGCAAACACACGCTCGGATACTTCCTCAGCAAGCAAACAAACACAGACTCGGATAATTACCAGTCTCAGGCAAACTCCTGATCTGTGCTGCTCTGCTGTCCCCGCTGCTCAGCTGGTTCTCCGCCGCTCAGCTAATTCGCGAAACACTGGCTATTTTTAAACAGCCAGGCTTCCCTGTCGCAAACCAACAGACACCCTACTGCCCGCTCCCTGCAGACTAGCAGCCAATCAGGCACACACTCAGGCTCTCACACTGCCCCCCCAGCAACACACGCTCCGATACTTCCTCAGCAAGCAAACAAACACAGACTCGGATACTTACCAGTCCCAGGCAAACTCCTGCTGTGAGCTGCTCTGCTGTCCCCGCTGCTCAGCTGGTTCTCCGCCGCTCAGCTGGTTTGCGAAGCTCTGGCTATTTTTAAACAGCCAGGCTTCCCTGTCGCAAACCAACAGACACCCTACTGCCCGCCCCCTCCAGGCTAGCAGCCAATCGGACACTCACTCAGGCTCTCACACTGCCGCCCAGCAAACACACGCTCGGATTCTTCCTCAGCAAGCAAACAAACACAGACTCGGATACTTACCAGTCCCAGGCAAACTCCTGCTGTGAGCTGCTCTGCTGTCCCCGCTGCTCAGCTGGTTCTCCGCCGCTCAGCCGGTTTGCGAAGCTCTGGCTATTTTTAAACAGCCAGGCTTCCCTGTCGCAAACCAACAGACACCCTACTGCCCGCCCCCTGCAGGCTAGCAGCCAATCAGACACTCACTCAGGCTCTCACACTGCCCCCCCAGCAAACACACGCTCGGATTCTTCCTCAGCAAGCAAACAAACACAGACTCGGATACTTACCAGTCCCAGGCAAACTCCTGCTGTGAGCTGCTCTGCTGTCCCCGCTGCTCAGCTGGTTCTCCGCCGCTCAGCTGGTTCGCGAAGCTCTGGCTATTTTTAAACAGCCAGGCTTCCCTGTCGCAAACCAACAGACACGCTACTGCCCGCCCCCTGCAGGCTAGCAGCCAATCAGACACTCACTCAGGCTCTCACACTGCCGCCCAGCAAACACACGCTCGGATTCTTCCTCAGCAAGCAAACAAACACAGACTCGGATACTTACCAGTCCCAGGCAAACTCCTGCTGTGAGCTGCTCTGCTGTCCCCGCTGCTCAGCTGGTTCTCCGCCGCTCAGCTGGTTCGCGAAGCTCTGGCTATTTTTAAACAGCCAGGCTTCCCTGTCGCAAACCAACAGACACCCTACTGCCCGCCCCCTGCAGGCTAGCAGCCAATCAGACACTCACTCAGGCTCTCACACTGCCCCCCCAGCAAACACACGCTCGGATACTTCCTCTGCAAGCAAACAAACACAGACTCGGATACTTACCCGTCCCAGGCAAACTCCTGCTGTGAGCTGCTCTGCTGTCCCCGCTGCTCAGCTGGTTCTCCGCCGCTCAGCTGGTTCGCGAAGCTCCGGCTATTTTTAAACAGCCAGGCTTCCTTGTTGCAAACCAACAGACACGCTACTGCCCGCCCCCTGCAGGCAAGCAGCCAATCAAACACTCACTCAGGCTCTCACACTGCCCCCCCAGCAAACACACGCTCGGATACTTCCTCAGCAAGCAAACAAACACAGACTCGGATACTTACCAGTCCCAGGCAAACTGCTGCTGTGTGCTGCTTTGCTGTCCCCGCTGCTCAGCTGGTTCTCCGCCGCTCAGCTGGTTTGCGAAGCTCTGGTGATTTTTAAACAGCCAGGCTTCCCTGTCCAAACCAACAGACACCCTACTGCCCGCTCCCTGCAGGCTAGCAGCCAATCAGACACTCACTCAGGCTCTCACACTGCCCCCCCAGCAAACACACGCTCGGATACTTCCTCAGCAAGCAAACAAACAGAGACTCGGATACTTACCAGTCCCAGGCAAACTCCTGCTGTGAGCTGCTCTGCTGTCCCCGCTGCTCAGCTGGTTCTCCGCCGCTCAGTTGGTTCGCGAAGCTCTGGCTATGTTTAAACAGCCTGGCTTCCCTTTCGCAGACCAACAGACACCCTACTGCCCGCTCCCTGCAGACTAGCAGCCAATCAGGCACTCACTCAGGCTCTCACACTGCCCCCCCAGCAAACACACGCTCCGATACTTCCTCAGCAAGCAAACAAACACAGACTCGGATACTTACCAGTCCCAGGCAAACTCCTACTGTGAGCTGCTCTGCTGTCCCCGCTGCTCAGCTGGTTCTCCGCCGCTCAGCTGGTTCGCGAAGCTCTGGCTATTTTTAAACAGCCAGGCTTCCCTATCGCAAACCAAGAGACACCCTACTGCCCGCTCCCTGCGGCTAGCAGCCAATCAGACACTCACTCAGGCTCTCACACTGCCCCCCCAGCAAACACACGCTCGGATTCTTCCTCAGCAAGCAAACAAACACAGACTTGGATACTTACCAGTCCCAGGCAAACTCCTGCTGTGAGCTGCTCTGCTGTCCCCGCTGCTCAGCTGGTTCTGCGCCGCTCAGCTGGTTCGCGAAGCTCTGGCTATTTTTAAACAGCCAGGCTTCCCTGTCGCAAACCAACAGACACCCTACTGCCCGCTCCCTGCAGACTAGCAGCCAATCAGGCACTCACTCAGGCTCTCACACTGCCCCCCCAGCAACACACGCTCCGGTACTTCCTCAGCAAGCAAACAAACACAGACTCGGATACTTACCAGTCCCAGGCAAACTCCTGCTGTGAGCTGCTCTGCTGTCCCCGCTGCTCAGCTGGTTCTCCGCCGCTCGGCTGGTTCGCGAAGCTCTGGCTATTTTTAAACAGCCAGGCTTCCCTGTTGCAAACCAACAGACACCCTACTGCCCGCCCCCTGCAGGCTAGCAGCCAATCGGACACTCACTCAGGCTCTCACACTACCGCCCAGCAAACACACGCTCGGATTCTTCCTCAGCAAGCAAACAAACACAGACTCGGATACTTACCAGTCCCAGGCAAACTCCTGCTGTGAGCTGCTCTGCTGTCCCCGCTGCTCAGCTGGTTCTCCGCCGCTCAGCTGGTACGCGAAGAACTGGCTATTTTTAAACAGCCAGGCTTCCCTGTCGCAAACCAACAGACACCCTACTGCCCGCCCCCTGCAGGCTAGCAGCCAATCAGACACTCACTCAGGCTCTCACACTGCCCCCCAGCAAACACACGCTCGGATAGTTCCTCAGCAAGCAAACAAACACAGACTCGGATACTTACCAGTCCCAAGAAAACTCCTGCTGTGTGCTGCTCTGCTGTTTCCGCTGCTCAGCTGGTTCTCCGCCGCTCAGCTGGTTCGTGAAGCTCTGGCTATTTTTAAACTGCCAGGCTTCCCTGTCGCAAACCAACAGACACGCTACTGCCCGCCCCCTGCAGGCTAGCAGCCAATCGGACACTCACTCAGGCTCTCACACTGCCGCCCAGCAAACACACGCTCGGATTCTTCCTCAGCAAGCAAACAAACAGAGACTCGGATACTTACCAGTCCCAGGCAAACTCCTGCTGTGAGCTGCTCTGCTGTCCCCGCTGCTCAGCTGGTTCTCCGCCGCTCAGCTGGTTCGCGAAGCTCTGGCTATTTTTAAACAGCCAGGCTTCCCTGTCGCAAACCAACAGACACCCTACTGCCCGCTCCCTGCAGACTAGCAGCCAATCAGGCACTCACTCAGGCTCTCACACTGCCCCCCCAGCAACACACGCTCCGATACTTCCTCAGCAAGCAAACAAACACAGACTCGGATACTTACCAGTCAGAGGCAAACTCCTGCTGTGAGCTGCTCTGCTGTCCCCGCTGCTCAGCTGGTTCTCCGCCACTCAGCTGGTTCGCGAAGCTCTGGCTATTTTGAAACAGCCAGGCTTCCCTGTCGCAAACCAACAGACACCCTACTGCCCGCTCCCTGCGGCTAGCAGCCAATCAGACACTCACTCAGGCTCTCACACTGCCCCCCCAGCAAACACACGTTTGGATACTTCCTCAGCAAGCAAACAAACACAGACTCGGATAATTACCAGTCTCAGGCAAACTCCTGCTGTGTGCTGCTCTGCTGTCCCCGCTGCTCAGCTGGTTCTCCGCCGCTCAGCTGGTACGCGAAGAACTGGCTATTTTTAAACAGCCAGGCTTCCCTGTCGCAAACCAACAGACACCCTACTGCCCGCCCCCTGCAGGCTAGCAGCCAATCAGACACTCACTCAGGCTCTCACACTGCCCCCCCAGCAAACACACGCTCGGATACTTCCTCAGCAAGCAAACAAACACAGACTCGGATACTTACCAGTCCCAGGAAAACTCCTGCTGTGTGCTGCTCTTCTGTCCCCGCTGCTCAGCTGGTTCTCCGCCGCTCAGCTGGTTCGCGAAGCTCTGGCTATTTTTAAACAGCCAGGCTTCCCTGTCGCAAACCAACAGACACGCTACTGCCCGCCCCCTGCAGGCTAGCAGCCAATCAGACACTCACTCAGGCTCTCACACTGCCGCCCAGCAAACACACGCTCGGATTCTTCCTCAGCAAGCAAACAAACACAGACTCGGATACTTACCAGTCCCAGGCAAACTCCTGCTGTGAGCTGCTCTGCTGTCCCCGCTGCTCAGCTGGTTCTCCGCCGCTCAGCTAGTTCGCGAAGCTCTGGCTATTTTTAAACAGCCAGGCTTCCCTGTCGCAAACCAACAGACACCCTACTGCCCGCCCCCTGCAGGCTAGCAGCCAATCAGACACTCACTCAGGTTCTCACACTGCCCCCCCAGCAAACACACGCTCGGATACTTCCTCAGCAAGCAAACAAACACACACTCGGATACTTACCAGTCCCAGGCAAACTCCTGCTGTGAGCTGCTCTGCTGTCCCCGCTGCTCAGCTGGTTCTCCACCGCTCAGCTGGTTCGCGAAGCTCTGGCTATGTTTAAACAGCCAGGCTTCCCTTTCGCAGACCAACAGACACCCTACTGCCCGCTCCCTGCAGACTAGCAGCCAATCAGGCACTCACTCAGGCTCTCACACTGCCCCCCCCAGCAACACACGCTCCGATACTTCCTCAGCAAGCAAACAAACACAGACTCGGATACTTACCAGTCCCAGGCAAACTCCTGCTGTGTGCTGCTCTGCTGTCCCCGCTGCTCAGCTGGTTCTCCACCCCTCAGCTGGTACGGGAAGATCTGGCTATTTTTAAACAGCCAGGCTTCCCTGTCGCAAACCAACAGACACACTACTGCCCGCCCCCTGCAGGCTAGCAGCCAATCAGACACTCACTCAGGCTCTCACACTGCCCCCCCAGCAAACACACGCTCCGATACTTCCTCAGCAAGCAAACAAACACAGACTCGGATACTTACCAGTCCCAGGCAAACTCCTGCTGTGAGCTGCTCTGCTGTCCCCGCTGCTCAGCTGGTTCTCCGCCGCTCAGCTGGTTCGCGAAGCTCTGGCTATTTTTAAACAGCCAGGCTTCCCTGTCGCAAACCAACAGACACCTTACTGCCCGCCCCTTGCAGGCTAGCAGCCAATCGGACACTCACTCAGGCTCTCACACTGCCGCCCAGCAAACACACGCTCGGATTCTTCCTCAGCAAGCAAACAAACACAGACTCGGATACTTACCAGTCCCAGGCAAACTCCTGCTGTGAGCTGCTCTGCTGTCCCCGCTGCTCAGCTGGTTCTCCGCCGCTCAGCTGGTTCGCGAAGCTCTGGCTATTTTTAAACAGCCAGGCTTCCCTGTCGCAAACCAACAGACACCCTACTGCCCGCCCCCTCCAGGCTAGCAGCCAATCAGACACTCACTCAGGCTCTCACACTGCCCCCCCAGCAAACACACGCTCGGATACTTCCTCAGCAAGCAAACAAACACAGACTCGGATACTTACCAGTCCCAGGCAAAGTCCTGCTATGTGCTGCTCTGCTGTCCCCGCTGCTCAGCTGGTTCTCCGCCTCTCAGCTGGTATGCGAAGAACTGGCTATTTTTAAACAGCCAGGCTTCCCTGTCGCAAACCAACAGACACCCAACTGCCCGCCCCCTGCAGGCTAGCAGCCAATCAGACACTCACTCAGGCTCTCACACTGCCCCCCCAGCAAACACACGCTCGGATACTTCCTCAGCAAGCAAACAAACACAGACTCGGATACTTACTAGTCCCAGGAAAACTCCTGCTGTGTGCTGCTCTGCTGTTTCCGCTGCTCAGCTGGTTCTCCGCCGCTCAGCTGGTTCGTGAAGCTCTGGCTATTTTTAAACTGCCAGGCTTCCCTGTCGCAAACCAACAGACACCCTACTGCCCGCCCTCTGCAGGCTAGAAGCCAATCGGACACTCACTCAGGCTCTCACACTGCCGCCCAGCAAACACACGCTCGGATTCTTCCTCAGCAAGCAAACAAACACAGACTCGGATACTTACCAGTCCCAGGCAAACTCCTGCTGTGAGCTGCTCTGCTGTCCCCGCTGCTCAGCTGGTTCTCCGCCGCTCAGCTGGTTCGCGAAGCTCTGGCTATTTTTAAACAGCCAGGCTTCCCTGTCGCAAACCAACAGACACCCTACTGCCCGCCCCCTGCAGGCTAGCAGCCAATCGGACACTCACTCAGGCTCTCACACTGCCCCCCCAGCAAACACACGCTCGGATACTTCCTCTGCAAGCAAACAAACACAGACTCGGATAATTACCAGTCTCAGGCAAACTCCTGCTCTGTGCTGCTCTGCTGTCCCCGCTGCTCAGCTGGTTCTCCGCCGCTCAGCTAATTCGCGAAACACTGGCTATTTTTAAACAGCCAGGCTTCCCTGTCGCAAACCAACAGACACCCTACTGCCCGCTCCCTACAGACTAGCAGCCAATCAGGCACTCACTCAGGTTCTCACACTGCCCCCCCAGCAAACACACGCTCGGATACTTTCTCAGCAAGCAAACGAACACAGACTCGGATACTTACCAGTCCCAGGCAAACTCCTGCTGTGAGCTGCTCTGCTATCCCCGCTGCTCAGCTGGTTCTCCGCCGCTCGGCTGGTTCGCGAAGCTCTGGCTATTTTTAAACAGCCAGGCTTCCCTGTTGCAAACCAACAGACACCCTACTGCCCGCCCCCTGCAGGCTAGCAGCCAATCGGACACTCACTCAGGCTCTCACACTGCCGCCCAACAAACACACGCTCGGATTCTTCCTCAGCAAGCAAACAAACACAGACTCGGATACTTACCAGTCCCAGGCAAACTCCTGCTGTGAGCTGCTCTGCTGTCCCCGCTGCTCAGCTGGTTCTCCGCCGCTCAGCTGGTACGCGAAGAACTGGCTATTTTTAAACAGCCAGGCTTCCCTGTCGCAAACCAACAGACACCCTACTGCCCGCCCCCTGCAGGCTAGCAGCCAATCAGACACTCACTCAGGCTCTCACACTGCCCCCCAGCAAACACACGCTCGGATAGTTCCTCAGCAAGCAAACAAACACAGACTCGGATACTTACCAGTCCCAGGAAAACTCCTGCTGTGTGCTGCTCTTCTGTACCCGCTGCTCAGCTGGTTCTCCGCCGCTCAGCTGGTTCGCGAAGCTCTGGCTATTTTTAAACAGCCAGGCTTCCCTGTCGCAAACCAACAGACACGCTACTGCCCGCCCCCTGCAGGCTAGCAGCCAATCAGACACTCACTCAGGCTCTCACACTGCCGCCCAGCAAACACACGCTCGGATTCTTCCTCAGCAAGCAAACAAACACAGACTCGGATACTTACCAGTCCCAGGCAAACTCCTGCTGTGAGCTGCTCTGCTGTCCCCGCTGCTCAGCTGGTTCTCCGCCGCTCAGCTAGTTCGCGAAGCTCTGGCTATTTTTAAACAGCCAGGCTTCCCTGTCGCAAACCAACAGACACCCTACTGCCCGCCCCCTGCAGGCTAGCAGCCAATCAGTCACTCACTCAGGTTCTCACACTGCCCCCCCAGCAAACACACGCTCGGATACTTCCTCAGCAAGCAAACAAACACACACTCGGATACTTACCAGTCCCAGGCAAACTCCTGCTGTGAGCTGCTCTGCTGTCCCCGCTGCTCAGCTGGTTCTCCACCGCTCAGCTGGTTCGCGAAGCTCTGGCTATGTTTAAACAGCCAGGCTTCCCTTTCGCAGACCAACAGACACCCTACTGCCCGCTCCCTGCAGACTAGCAGCCAATCAGGCACTCACTCAGGCTCTCACACTGCCCCCCCCAGCAACACACGCTCCGATACTTCCTCAGCAAGCAAACAAACACAGACTCGGATACTTACCAGTCCCAGGCAAACTCCTGCTGTGTGCTGCTCTGCTGTCCCCGCTGCTCAGCAGGTTCTCCACCCCTCAGCTGGTACGGGAAGATCTGGCTATTTTTAAACAGCCAGGCTTCCCTGTCGCAAACCAACAGAAACACTACTGCCCGCCCCCTGCAGGCTAGCAGCCAATCAGACACTCACTCAGGCTCTCACACTGCCCCCCCCAGCAAACACACGCTCCGATACTTCCTCAGCAAGCAAACAAACACAGACTCGGATACTTACCAGTCCCAGGCAAACTCCTGCTGTGAGCTGCTCTGCTGTCCCCGCTGCTCAGCTGGTTCTGCGCCGCTCAGCTGGTTCGCAAAGCTCTGGCTATTTTTAAACAGCCAGGCTTCCCTGTCGCAAACCAACAGACACCCTACTGCCCGCCCCTTGCAGGCTAGCAGCCAATCGGTCACTCACTCAGGCTCTCACACTGCCGCCCAGCAAACACACGCTCGGACTCTTCCTCAGCAAGCAAACAAACACAGACTCGGATACTTACCAGTCCCAGGCAAACTCCTGCTGTGAGCTGCTCTGCTGTCCCCGCTGCTCAGCTGGTTCTCCGCCGCTCAGCTGGTTCGCGAAGCTCTGGCTATTTTTAAACAGCCAGGCTTCCCTGTCGCAAACCAACAGACACCCTACTGCCCGCCCCCTCCAGGCTAGCAGCCAATCAGACACTCACTCAGGCTCTCACACTGCCCCCCCAGCAAACACACGCTCGGATACTTCCTCAGCAAGCAAACAAACACAGACTCGGATACTTACCAGTCCCAGGCAAAGTCCTGCTATGTGCTGCTCTGCTGTCCCCGCTGCTCAGCTGGTTCTCCTGCTCTCAGCTGGTATGCGAAGAACTGGCTATTTTTAAACAGCCAGGCTTCCCTGTCGCAAACCAACAGACACCCAACTGCCCGCCCCCTGCAGGCTAGCAGCCAATCAGACACTCACTCAGGCTCTCACACTGCCCCCCCAGCAAACACACGCTCGGATACTTCCTCAGCAAGCAAACAAACACAGACTCGGATACTTACTAGTCCCAGGAAAACTCCTGCTGTGTGCTGCTCTGCTGTTTCCGCTGCTCAGCTGGTTCTCCGCCGCTCAGCTGGTTCGTGAAGCTCTGGCTATTTTTAAACTGCCAGGCTTCCCTGTCGCAAACCAACAGACACCCTACTGCCCGCCCCCTGCAGGCTAGCAGCCAATCGGACACTCACTCAGGCTCTCACACTGCCGCCCAGCAAACACACGCACGGATTCTTCCTCAGCAAGCAAACAAACACAGACTCGGATACTTACCAGTCCCAGGCAAACTCCTGCTGTGAGCTGCTCTGCTGTCCCCGCTGCTCAGCTGGTTCTCCGCCGCTCAGCTGGTTCGCGAAGCTCTGGCTATTTTTAAACAGCCAGGCTTCCCTGTCGCAAACCAACAGACACCCTACTGCCCGCCCCCTGCAGGCTAGCAGCCAATCGGACACTCACTCAGGCTCTCACACTGCCCCCCCAGCAAACACACGCTCGGATACTTCCTCAGCAAGCAAACAAACACAGACTCGGATAATTACCAGTCTCAGGCAAACTCCTGCTCTGTGCTGCTCTGCTGTCCCCGCTGCTCAGCTGGTTCTCCGCCGCTCAGCTAATTCGCGAAACACTGGCTATTTTTAAACAGCCAGGCTTCCCTGTCGCAAACCAACAGACACCCTACTGCCCGCTCCCTGCAGACTAGCAGCCAATCAGGCACACACTCAGCCTCTCACACTGCCCCCCCAGCAACACACGCTCCGATACTTCCTCAGCAAGCAAACAAACACAGACTCGGATACTTACCAGTCCCAGGCAAACTCCTGCTGTGAGCTGCTCTGCTGTCCCCGCTGCTCAGCTGGTTCTCCGCCGCTCAGCTGGTTCGCGAAGCTCTGGCTATTTTTAAACAGCCAGGCTTCCCTGTCGCAAACCAACAGACACCCTACTGCCCGCCCCCTCCAGGCTAGCAGCCAATCGGACACTCACTCAGGCTCTCACACTGCCGCCCAGCAAACACACGCTCGGATTCTTCCTCAGCAAGCAAACAAACACAGACTCGGATACTTACCAGTCCCAGGCAAACTCCTGCTGTGAGCTGCTCTGCTGTCCCCGCTGCTCAGCTGGTTCTCCGCCGCTCAGCCGGTTTGCGAAGCTCTGGCTATTTTTAAACAGCCAGGCTTCCCTGTCGCACACCAACAGACACCCTACTGCCCGCTCCCTGCAGACTAGCAGCCAATCAGGCACTCACTCAGGCTCTCACACTGCCCCCCCAGCAAACACACGCTCCGATACTTCCTCAGCAAGCAAACAAACACAGACTCGGATAATTACCAGTCCCAGGCAAACTCCTGCTGTGTGCTGCTCTGCTGTCCCCGCTGCTCAGCTGGTTCTCCGCCGCTCAGCTGGTTCGCGAAGCTCTGGCTATTTTTAAACTGCCAGGCTTCCCTGTCGCAAACCAACAGACACCCTACTGCCCGCCCCCTGCAGGCTAGCAGCCAATCGGACACTCACTCAGGCTCTCACACTGCCGCCCAGCAAACACACGCTCGGATTCTTCCTCAGCAAGCAAACAAACACAGACTTGGATACTTACCAGTCCCAGGCAAACTCCTGCTGTGAGCTGCTCTGCTGACCCCGCTGCTCAGCTGGTTCTGCGCCGCTCAGCTGGTTCGCAAAGCTCTGGCTATTTTTAAACAGCCAGGCTTCCCTGTCGCAAACCAACAGACACCCTACTGCCCGCTCCCTGCAGACTAGCAGCCAATCAGGCTCTCACACTGCCCCCCCAGCAACACACGCTCCGGTACTTCCTCAGCAAGCAAACAAACACAGACTCGGATACTTACCAGTCCCAGGCAAACTCCTGCTGTGAGCTGCTCTGCTGTCCCCGCTGCTCAGCTGGTTCTCCGCCGCTCAGCTGGTTCGCGAAGCTCTGGCTATTTTTAAACAGCCAGGCTTCCCTGTCGCAAACCAACAGACACCCTACTGCCCGCCCCTTGCAGGGTAGCAGCCAATCGGACACTCACTCAGGCGCTCTCACTGCCGCCCAGCAAACACACGCTCGGATTCTTCCTCAGCGAGCAAACAAACACAGACTCGGATACTTACCAGTCCCAGGCAAACTCCTGCTGTGAGCTGCTCTGCTGTCCCCGCTGCTCAGCTGGTTCTCCGCCGCTCAGCTGGTACGCGAAGAACTGGCTATTTTTAAACAGCCAGGCTTCCCTGTCGCAAACCAACAGACACCCTACTGCCCGCCCCCTGCAGGCTAGCAGCCAATCAGACACTCACTCAGGCTCTCACACTGCCCCCCAGCAAACACACGCTCGGATAGTTCCTCAGCAAGCAAACAAACACAGACTCGGATACTTACCAGTCCCAAGAAAACTCCTGCTGTGTGCTGCTCTGCTGTTTCCGCTGCTCAGCTGGTTCTCCGCCGCTCAGCTGGTTCGTGAAGCTCTGGCTATTTTTAAACTGCCAGGCTTCCCTGTCGCAAACCAACAGACACGCTACTGCCCGCCCCCTGCAGGCTAGCAGCCAATCGGACACTCACTCAGGCTCTCACACTGCCGCCCAGCAAACACACGCTCGGATTCTTCCTCAGCAAGCAAACAAACACAGACTCGGATACTTACCAGTCCCAGGCAAACTCCTGCTGTGAGCTGCTCTGCTGTCCCCGCTGCTCAGCTGGTTCTCCGCCGCTCAGCTGGTTCGCGAAGCTCTGGCTATTTTTAAACAGCCAGGCTTCCCTGTCGCAAACCAACAGACACCCTACTGCCCGCTCCCTGCAGACTAGCAGCCAATCAGGCACTGACTCAGGCTCTCACACTGCCCCCCCAGCAACACACGCTCCGATACTTCCTCAGCAAGCAAACAAACACAGACTCGGATACTTACCAGTCAGAGGCAAACTCCTGCTGTGAGCTGCTCTGCTGTCCCCGCTGCTCAGCTGGTTCTCCGCCACTCAGCTGGTTCGCGAAGCTCTGGCTATTTTGAAACAGCCAGGCTTCCCTGTCGCAAACCAACAGACACCCTACTGCCCGCTCCCTGCGGCTAGCAGCCAATCAGACACTCACTCAGGCTCTCACACTGCCCCCCCAGCAAACACACGTTCGGATACTTCCTCAGCAAGCAAACAAACACAGACTCGGATAATTACCAGTCTCAGGCAAACTCCTGCTGTGTGCTGCTCTGCTGTCCCCGCTGCTCAGCTGGTTCTCCGCCGCTCAGCTGGTACGCGAAGAACTGGCTATTTTTAAACAGCCAGGCTTCCCTGTCGCAAACCAACAGATACCCTACTGCCCGCCCCCTGCAGGCTAGCAGCCAATCAGACACTCACTCAGGCTCTCACACTGCCCCCCCAGCAAACACACGCTCGGATACTTCCTCAGCAAGCAAACAAACACAGACTCGGATACTTACCAGTCCCAGGAAAACTCCTGCTGTGTGCTGCTCTTCTGTCCCCGCTGCTCAGCTGGTTCTCCGCCGCTCAGCTGGTTCGCGAAGCTCTGGCTATTTTTAAACAGCCAGGCTTCCCTGTCGCAAACCAACAGACACGCTACTGCCCGCCCCCTGCAGGCTAGCAGCCAATCAGACACTCACTCAGGCTCTCACACTGCCGCCCAGCAAACACACGCTCGGATTCTTCCTCAGCAAGCAAACAAACACAGACTCGGATACTTACCAGTCCCAGGCAAACTCCTGCTGTGAGCTGCTCTGCTGTCCCCGCTGCTCAGCTGGTTCTCCGCCGCTCAGCTAGTTCGCGAAGCTCTGGCTATTTTTAAACAGCCAGGCTTCCCTGTCGCAAACCAACAGACACCCTACTGCCCGCCCCCTGCAGGCTAGCAGCCAATCAGACACTCACTCAGGCTCTCACACTGCCCCCCCCAGCAACACACGCTCCGATACTTCCTCAGCAAGCAAACAAACACAGACTCGGATACTTACCAGTCCCAGGCAAACTCCTGCTGTGTGCTGCTCTGCTGTCCCCGCTGCTCAGCTGGTTCTCCACCCCTCAGCTGGTACGGGAAGATCTGGCTATTTTTAAACAGCCAGGCTTCCCTGTCGCAAACCAACAGACACACTACTGCCCGCCCCCTGCAGGCTACCAGCCAATCAGACACTCACTCAGGCTCTCACACTGCCCCCCCAGCAAACACACGCTCCGATACTTCCTCAGCAAGCAAACAAACACAGACTCGGATACTTACCAGTCCCAGGCAAACTCCTGCTGTGAGCTGCTCTGCTGTCCCCGCTGCTCAGCTGGTTCTCCGCCGCTCAGCTGGTTCGCGAAGCTCTGGCTATTTTTAAACAGCCAGGCTTCCCTGTCGCAAACCAACAGACACCCTACTGCCCGCCCCCTGCAGGCTAGCAGCCAATCGGACACTCACTCAGGCTCTCACACTGCCGCCCAGCAAACACACGCTCGGATTCTTCCTCAGCAAGCAAACAAACACAGACTCGGATACTTACCAGTCCCAGGCAAACTCCTGCTGTGAACTGCTCTGCTGTCCCCGCTGCTCAGCTGGTTCTCCGCCGCTCAGCTGGTTCGTGAAGCTCTGGCTATTTTTAAACAGCCAGGCTTCCCTGTCGCAAACCAACAGACACCCTACTGCCCGCTCCCTGCAGACTAGCAGCCAATCAGGCACTCACTCAGGCTCTCACACTGCCCCCCCAGCAACACACGCTCCGATACTTCGTCAGCAAGCAAACAAACACAGACTCGGATAATTACCAGTCCCAGACAAACTCCTGCTGTGAGCTGCTCTGCTGTCCCCGCTGCTCAGCTGGTTCTCCGCCGCTCAGCTGGTTCGCGAAGCTCTGGCTATTTTTAAACAGCCAGGCTTCCCTGTCGCAAACCAACAGACACCCTACTGCCCGCCCCTTGCAGGCTAGCAGCCAATCGGACACTCACTCAGGCTCTCACACTGCCGCCCAGCGAACACACGCTCGGATTCTTCCTCAGCAAGCAAACAAACACAGACTCGGATACTTACCAGTCCCAGGCAAACTCCTGCTGTGAGCTGCTCTGCTGTCCCCGCTGCTCAGCTGGTTCTCCGCCGCTCAGCTGGTTCGCGAAGCTCTGGCTATTTTTAAACAGCCAGGCTTCCCTGTCGCAAACCAACAGACACCCTACTGCCCGCCCCCTCCAGGCTAGCAGCCAATCAGACACTCACTCAGGCTCTCACACTGCCCCCCCAGCAAACACACGCTCGGATACTTCCTCAGCAAGCAAACAAACACAGACTCGGATACTTCCCAGTCCCAGGCAAAGTCCTGCTGTGTGCTGCTCTGCTGTCCCCGCTGCTCAGCTGGTTCTCCGCCGCTCAGCTGGTACGCGAAGAACTGGCTATTTTTAAACAGCCAGGCTTCCCTGTCGCAAACCAACAGACACCCTACTGCCCGCCCCCTGCAGGCTAGCAGCCAATCAGACACTCACTCAGGCTCTCACACTGCCCCCCCAGCAAACACACGCTCGGATACTTCCTCAGCAAGCAAACAAACACAGACTCGGATACTTACTAGTCCCAGGAAAACTCCTGCTGTGTGCTGCTCTGCTGTTTCCGCTGCTCAGCTGGTTCTCCGCCGCTCAGCTGGTTCGTGAAGCTCTGGCTATTTTTAAACTGCCAGGCTTCCCTGTCGCAAACCAACAGACACCCTACTGCCCGCCCCCTGCAGGCTAGCAGCCAATCGGACACTCACTCAGGCTCTCACACTGCCGCCCAGCAAACACACGCTCGGATTCTTCCTCAGCAAGTAAACAAACACAGACTCGGATACTTACCAGTCCCAGGCAAACTCCTGCTGTGAGCTGCTCTGCTGTCCCCGCTGCTCAGCTGGTTCTCCGCCGCTCAGCTGGTTCGCGAAGCTCTGGCTATTTTTAAACAGCCAGGCTTCCCTGTCGCAAACCAACAGACACCCTACTGCCCGCCCCCTGCAGGCTAGCAGCCAATCGGACACTCACTCAGGCTCTCACACTGCCCCCCCAGCAAACACACGCTCGGATACTTCCTCAGCAAGCAAACAAACACAGACTCGGATAATTACCAGTCTCAGGCAAACTCCTGCTCTGTGCTGCTCTGCTGTCCCCGCTGCTCAGCTGGTTCTCCGCCGCTCAGCTAATTCGCGAAACACTGGCTATTTTTAAACAGCCAGGCTTCCCTGTCGCAAACCAACAGACACCCTACTGCCCGCTCCCTGCAGACTAGCAGCCAATCAGGCACACACTCAGGCTCTCACACTGCCCCCCCAGCAACACACGCTCCGATACTTCCTCAGCAAGCAAACAAACACAGACTCGGATACTTACCAGTCCCAGGCAAACTCCTGCTGTGAGCTGCTCTGCTGTCCCCGCTGCTCAGCTGGTTCTCCGCCGCTCAGCAGGTTCGCGAAGCTCTGGCTATTTTTAAACAGCCAGGCTTCCCTGTCGCAAACCAACAGACACCCTACTGCCCGCCCCCTCCAGGCTAGCAGCCAATCGGACACTCACTCAGGCTCTCACACTGCCGCCCAGCAAACACACGCTCGGATTCTTCCTCAGCAAGCAAACAAACACAGACTCGGATACTTACCAGTCCCAGGCAAACTCCTGCTGTGAGCTGCTCTGCTGTCCCCGCTGCTCAGCTGGTTCTCCGGCGCTCAGCCGGTTTGCGAAGCTCTGGCTATTTTTAAACAGCCAGGCTTCCCTGTCGCAAACCAACAGACACCCTACTGCCCGCCCCCTGCAGGCTAGCAGCCAATCAGACACTCACTCAGGCTCTCACACTGCCCCCCCAGCAAACACACGCTCGGATTCTTCGTCAGCAAGCAAACAAACACAGACTCGGATACTTACCAGTCCCAGGCAAACTCCTGTTGTGAGCTGCTCTGCTGTCCCCGCTGCTCAGCTGGTTCTCCGCCGCTCAGCTGGTTCACGAAGCTCTGGCTATTTTTAAACAGCCAGGCTTCCCTGTCGCAAACCAACAGACACCCTACTGCCCGCCCCCTGCAGGCTAGCAGCCAATCAGACACTCACTCAGGCTCTCACACTGCCCCCCCAGCAAACACACGCTCGGATACTTCCTCAGCAAGCAAACAAACACAGACTCGGATACTTACTAGTCCCAGGAAAACTCCTGCTGTGTGCTGCTCTGCTGTTTCCGCTGCTCAGCTGGTTCTCCGCCGCTCAGCTGGTTCGTGAAGCTCTGGCTATTTTTAAACTGCCAGGCTTCCCTGTCGCAAACCAACAGACACCCTACTGCCCGCCCCCTGCAGGCTAGCAGCCAATCGGACACTCACTCAGGCTCTCACACTGCCGCCCAGCAAACACACGCTCGGATTCTTCCTCAGCAAGCAAACAAACACAGACTCGGATACTTACCAGTCCCAGGCAAACTCCTGCTGTGAGCTGCTCTGCTGTCCCCGCTGCTCAGCTGGTTCTCCGCCGCTCAGCTGGTTCGCGAAGCTCTGGCTATTTTTAAACAGCCAGGCTTCCCTGTCGCAAACCAACAGACACCCTACTGCCCGCCCCCTGCAGGCTAGCAGCCAATCGGACACTCACTCAGGCTCTCACACTGCCCCCCCAGCAAACACACGCTCGGATACTTCCTCAGCAAGCAAACAAACACAGACTCGGATAATTACCAGTCTCAGGCAAACTCCTGCTCTGTGCTGCTCTGCTGTCCCCGCTGCTCAGCTGGTTCTCCGCCGCTCAGCTAATTCGCGAAACACTGGCTATTTTTAAACAGCCAGGCTTCCCTGTCGCAAACCAACAGACACCCTACTGCCCGCTCCCTGCAGACTAGCAGCCAATCAGGCACACACTCAGGCTCTCACACTGCCCCCCCAGCAACACACGCTCCGATACTTCCTCAGCAAGCAAACAAACACAGACTCGGATACTTACCAGTCCCAGGCAAACTCCTGCTGTGAGCTGCTCTGCTGTCCCCGCTGCTCAGCTGGTTCTCCGCCGCTCAGCTGGTTCGCGAAGCTCTGGCTATTTTTAAACAGCCAGGCTTCCCTGTCGCAAACCAACAGACACCCTACTGCCCGCCCCCTCCAGGCTAGCAGCCAATCGGACACTCACTCAGGCTCTCACACTGCCGCCCAGCAAACACACGCTCGGATTCTTCCTCAGCAAGCAAACAAACACAGACTCGGATACTTACCAGTCCCAGGCAAACTCCTGCTGTGAGCTGCTCTGCTGTCCCCGCTGCTCAGCTGGTTCTCCAGCGCTCAGCCGGTTTGCGAAGCTCTGGCTATTTTTAAACAGCCAGGCTTCCCTGTCGCAAACCAACAGACACCCTACTGCCCGCCCCCTGCAGGCTAGCAGCCAATCAGACACTCACTCAGGCTCTCACACTGCCCCCCCAGCAAACACACGCTCGGATTCTTCGTCAGCAAGCAAACAAACACAGACTCGGATACTTACCAGTCCTAGGCAAACTCCTGTTGTGAGCTGCTCTGCTGTCCCCGCTGCTCAGCTGGTTCTCCGCCGCTCAGCTGGTTCACGAAGCTCTGGCTATTTTTAAACAGCCAGGCTTCCCTGTCGCAAACCAACAGACACCCTACTGCCCGCCCCCTGCAGGCTAGCAGCCAATCAGACACTCACTCAGGTTCTCACACTGCCCCCCCAGCAAACACACGCTCGGATACTTTCTCAGCAAGCAAACGAACACAGACTCGGATACTTACCAGTCCCAGGCAAACTCCTGCTGTGAGCTGCTCTGCTGTCCCCGCTGCTCAGCTGGTTCTCCGCCGCTCAGCTGGTTCGCGAAGCTCTGGCTATTTTTAAACAGCCAGGCTTCCCTGTCGCAAACCAACAGACACGCTACTGCCGGCTCCCTGCAGGCTAGCAGCCAATCAGACACTCACTCAGGCTCTCACACTGCCGCCCAGCAAACACACGCTCGGATTCTTCCTCAGCAAGCAAACAAACACAGACTCGGATACTTACCAGTCCCAGGCAAACTCCTGCTGTGAGCTGCTCTGCTGTCCCCGCTGCTCAGCTGGTTCTCCGCCGCTCAGCTAGTTCGCGAAGCTCTGGCTATTTTTAAACAGCCAGGCTTCCCTGTCGCAAACCAACAGACACCCTACTGCCCGCCCCCTGCAGGCTAGCAGCCAATCAGACACTCACTCAGGCTCTCACACTGCCCCCCCCAGCAACACACGCTCCGATACTTCCTCAGCAAGCAAACAAACACAGACTCGGATAATTACCAGTCCCAGGCAAACTCCTGCTGTGTGCTGCTCTGCTGTCCCCGCTGCTCAGCTGGTCCTCCGCCGCTCAGCTGGTTCGTGAAGCTCTGGCTATTTTTAAACAGCCAGGCTTCCCTGTCGCAAACCAACAGACACCCTACTGCCCGCCCCCTGCAGGCTAGCAGCCAATCGGACACTCACTCAGGCTCTCACACTGCCGCCCAGCAAACACACGCTCGGATTCTTCCTCAGCAAGCAAACAAACACAGACTCGGATACTTACCAGTCCCAGGCAAACTCCTGCTGTGAACTGCTCTGCTGTCCCCGCTGCTCAGCTGGTTCTCCGCCGCTCAGCTGGTTCGTGAAGCTCTGGCTATTTTTAAACAGCCAGGCTTCCCTGTCGCAAACCAACAGACACCCTACTGCCCGCTCCCTGCAGACTAGCAGCCAATCAGGCACTCACTCAGGCTCTCACACTGCCCCCCCAGCAACACACGCTCCGATACTTCCTCAGCAAGCAAACAAACACAGACTCGGATAATTACCAGTCCCAGGCAAACTCCTGCTGTGAGCTGCTCTGCTGTCCCCGCTGCTCAGCTGGTTCTCCGCCGCTCAGCTGGTTCGCGAAGCTCTGGCTATTTTTAAACAGCCAGGCTTCCCTGTCGCAAACCAACAGACACCCTACTGCCCGCCCCTTGCAGGCTAGCAGCCAATCGGACACTCACTCAGGCTCTCACACTGCCGCCCAGCAAACACACGCTCGGATTCTTCCTCAGCAAGCAAACAAACACAGACTCGGATACTTACCAGTCCCAGGCAAACTCCTGCTGTGAGCTGCTCTGCTGTCCCCGCTGCTCAGCTGGTTCTCCGCCGCTCAGCTGGTTCGCGAAGCTCTGGCTATTTTTAAACAGCCAGGCTTCCCTGTCGCAAACCAACAGACACCCTACTGCCCGCCCCCTCCAGGCTAGCAGCCAATCAGACACTCACTCAGGCTCTCACACTGCCCCCCCAGCAAACACACGCTCGGATACTTCCTCAGCAAGCAAACAAACACAGACTCGGATACTTACCAGTCCCAGGCAAAGTCCTGCTGTGTGCTGCTCTGCTGTCCCCGCTGCTCAGCTGGTTCTCCGCCGCTCAGCTGGTACGCGAAGAACTGGCTATTTTTAAACAGCCAGGCTTCCCTGTCGCAAACCAACAGACACCCTACTGCCCGCCCCCTGCAGGCTAGCAGCCAATCAGACACTCACTCAGGCTCTCACACTGCCGCCCAGCAAACACACGCTCGGATTCTTCCTCAGCAAGCAAACAAACACAGACTCGGATACTTACCAGTCCCAGGCAAACTCCTGCTGTGAGCTGCTCTGCTGTCCCCGCTGCTCAGCTGGTTCTCCGCCGCTCAGCTGGTTCGCGAAGCTCTGGCTATTTTTAAACAGCCAGGCTTCCCTGTCGCAAACCAACAGACACCCTACTGCCCGCCCCCTGCAGGCTAGCAGCCAATCGGACACTCACTCAGGCTCTCACACTGCCCCCCCAGCAAACACACGCTCGGATACTTCCTCAGCAAGCAAACAAACACAGACTCGGATAATTACCAGTCTCAGGCAAACTCCTGCTCTGTGCTGCTCTGCTGTCCCCGCTGCTCAGCTGGTTCTCCGCCGCTCAGCTGGTTCGCGAAGCTCTGGCTATTTTTAAACAGCCAGGCTTCCCTGTCGCAAACCAACAGACACGCTACTGCCGGCTCCCTGCAGGCTAGCAGCCAATCAGACACTCACTCAGGCTCTCACACTGCCCCCCCCAGCAAACACACGCTCGGATACTTCCTCTGCAAGCAAACAAACACAGACTCGGATACTTACCCGTCCCAGGCAAACTCCTGCTGTGAGCTGCTCTGCTGGCCCCGCTGCTCAGCTGGTTCTCCGCCGCTCAGCTGGTTCGCGAAGCTCTGGCTATTTTTAAACAGCCAGGCTTCCCTGTTGCAAACCAACAGACACGCTACTGCCCGCCCCCTGCAGGCAAGGAGCCAATCAGACACTCACTCAGGCTCTCACACTGCCCCCACAGCAAACACACGCTCTGATACTTCCTCTGCAAGCAAACAAACACAGACTCGGATACTTACCAGTCCCAGGGAAACTCCTGCTGTGAGCTGCTCTGCTGTTTCCGCTGCTCAGCTGGTTCTCCGCCGCTCAGCTGGTTCGTGAAGCTCTGGCTATTTTTAAACAGCCAGGCTTCCCTGTCGCAAACCAACAGACACCCTACTGCCCGCCCCCTGCAGTCTAGCAGCCAATCAGACACTCACTCAGGCTCTCACACTGCCCCCCCTGCAAACACACTCTCGGATACTTCCTCAGCAAGCAAACAAACACAGACTCGGATACTTACCAGTCCCAGGCAAACTCCTGCTGTGTGCTGCTCTGCTGTCCCCGCTGCTCAGCTGGGTCTCTGCCGCTCAGCTGGTACGGGAACTCTGGCTATTTTTAAACAGCCAGGCTTCCCTGTCGCAAACCAACAGACACCCTACTGCCCGCCCGCTGCAGGCTAGCAGCCAATCAGACACTCACTCAGGCTCTCACACTGCCCCCCCAGCAAACACACGCTCGGATACTTCCTCAGCAAGCAAACAAACACAGACTCGGATAATTACCAGTCCCAGGCAAACTCCTGCTGTGTGCTGCTCTGCTGTCCCCGCTGCTCAGCTGGTTCTCCGCCGCTCAGCTGGTTCGCGAAGCTCTGGCTATTTTTAAACAGCCAGGCTTCCCTGTCGCAAACCAACAGACACCCTACTGCCCGCCCCCTGCAGGCTAGCAGCCAATCGGAAACTCACTCAGGCTCTCACACTGCCGCCCAGCAAACACACGCTCGGATTCTTCCTCAGCAAGCAAACAAACACAGACTCGGATACTTACCAGTCCCAGGCAAACTCCTGCTGTGAGCTGCTCTGCTGTCCCCGCTGCTCAGCTGGTTCTCCGCCACTCAGCTGGTTCGCGAAGCTCTGGCTATTTTTAAACAGCCAGGCTTCCCTGTCGCAAACCAACAGACACCCTACTGCCCGCTTCCTGCAGACAAGCAGCCAATCAGGCACTCACTCAGGCTCTCACACTGCCCCCCCCCCAGCAACACACGCTCGGATACTTCCTCAGCAAGCAAACAAACACAGACTCGGATACTTACCAGTCCCAGGCAAACTCCTGCTGTGAGCTGCTCTGCTGTCCCCGTTGCTCAGCTGGTTCTCCGCCGCTCAGCTGGTTCGCGAAGCTCTGGCTATTTTTAAACAGCCAGGCTTCCCTATCGTAAACCAAGAGACACCCTAGTGCCCGCTCCCTGCGGCTAGCAGCCAATCAGACACTCACTCAGGCTCTCACACTGCCCCCCCAGCAAACACACGCTCGGATACTTCCTCAGCAAGCAAACAAACACAGACTCGGATAATTACCAGTCCCAGGCAAACTCCTGCTGTGTGCTGCTCTGCTGTCCCCGCTGCTCAGCTGGTTCTCCGCCGCTCAGCTGGTTCGCGAAGCTCTGGCTATTTTTAAACAGCCAGGCTTCCCTGTCGCAAACCAACAGACACCCTACTGCCCGCCCCCTGCAGGCTAGCAGCCAATCGGACACTCACTCAGGCTCTCACACTGCCGCCCAGCAAACACACGCTCGGATTCTTCCTCAGCAAGCAAACAAACACAGACTCGGATACTTACCAGTCCCAGGGAAACTCCTGCTGTGAGCTGCTCTGCTGTTTCCGCTGCTCAGCTGGTTCTCCGCCACTCAGCTGGTTCGTGAAGCTCTGGCTATTTTTAAACAGCCAGGCTTCCCTGTCGCAAAACAAACAGACACCCTACTGCCCGCCCCCTGCAGTCTAGCAGCCAATCAGACACTCACTCAGGCTCTCACACTGCCCCCCCCAGCAAACACACTCTCGGATACTTCCTCAGCAAGCAAACAAACACAGACTCGGATACTTACCAGTCCCAGGCAAACTCCTGCTGTGTGCTGCTCTGCTGTCCCCGCTGCTCAGCTGGGTGTCTGCCGCTCAGCTGGTACGGGAACTCTGGCTATTTTTAAACAGCCAGGCTTCCCTGTCGCAAACCAACAGACACCCTACTGCCCGCCCGCTGCAGGCTAGCAGCCAATCAGACACTCACTCAGGCTCTCACACTGCCCCCCCAGCAAACACACGCTCGGATACTTCCTCAGCAAGCAAACAAACACAGACTCGGATAATTACCAGTCCCAGGCAAACTCCTGCTGTGTGCTGCTCTGCTGTCCCCGCTGCTCAGCTGGTTCTCCGCCGCTCAGCTGGTTCGCGAAGCTCTGGCTATTTTTAAACAGCCAGGCTTCCCTGTCGCAAACCAACAGACACCCTACTGCCCGCCCCCTGCAGGCTAGCAGCCAATCGGAAACTCACTCAGGCTCTCACACTGCCGCCCAGCAAACACACGCTCGGATTCTTCCTCAGCAAGCAAACAAACACAGACTCGGATACTTACCAGTCCCAGGCAAACTCCTGCTGTGAGCTGCTCTGCTGTCCCCGCTGCTCAGCTGGTTCTCCGCCACTCAGCTGGTTCGCGAAGCTCTGGCTATTTTTAAACAGCCAGGCTTCCCTGTCGCAAACCAACAGACACCCTACTGCCCGCTTCCTGCAGACTAGCAGCCAATCAGGCACTCACTCAGGCTCTCACACTGCCCCCCCCAGCAACACACGCTCCGATACTTCCTCAGCAAGCAAACAAACACAGACTCGGATACTTACCAGTCCCAGGCAAACTCCTGCTGTGAGCTGCTCTGCTGTCCCCGCTGCTCAGCTGGTTCTCCGCCGCTCAGCTGGTTCGCGAAGCTCTGGCTATTTTTAAACAGCCAGGCTTCCCTGTCGCAAACCAACAGACACCCTACTGCCCGCCCCCTGCAGGCTAGCAGCCAATCGGACACTCACTCAGGCTCTCACACTGCCGCCCAGCAAACACACGCTCGGATTCTTCCTCAGCAAGCAAACAAACACAGACTCGGATTTTTACCAGTCCCAGGCAAACTCCTGCTGTGAGCTGCTCTGCTGTCCCCGCTGCTCAGCTGGTTCTCCGCCGCTCAGCTGGTTCGCGAAGCTCTGGCTATTTTTAAACAGCCAGGCTTCCCTGTCGCAAACCAACAGACACCCTACTGCCCGCCCCCTCCAGGCTAGCAGCCAATCATACACTCACTCAGGCTCTCACACTGCCCCCCCAGCAAACACACGCTCGGATACTTCCTCAGCAAGCAAACAAACACAGACTCGGATACTTACCAGTCCCAGGCAAACTCCTGCTGTGTGCTGCTGTGCTGTCCCCGCTGCTCAGCTGGTTCTCCGCCGCTCAGCTGGTACGCGAAGAACTGGCTATTTTTAAACAGCCAGGCTTCCCTGTCGCAAACCAACAGACACCCTACTGCCCGCCCCCTGCAGGCTAGCAGCCAATCAGACACTCACTCAGGCTCTCACACTGCCCCCCCAGCAAACACACGCTCGGATACTTCCTCAGCAAGCAAACAAACACAGACTCGGATACTTACTAGTCCCAGGAAAACTCCTGCTCTGTGCTGCTCTGCTGTTTCCGCTGCTCAGCTGGTTCTCCGCCGCTCAGCTGGTTCGTGAAGCTCTGGCTATTTTTAAACTGCCAGGCTTCCCTGTCGCAAACCAACAGACACCCTACTGCCCGCCCCCTGCAGGCTGGCAGCCAATCAGACACTCACACAGGCTCTCACACTGCCGCCCAGCAAACACACGCTCGGATTCTTCCTCAGCAAGCAAACAAACACAGACTCGGATACTTACCAGTCCCAGGCAAATTCCTGCTGTGAGCTGCTCTGCTGTCCCCGCTGCTCAGCTGGTTCTCCGCCGCTCAGCTGGTTCGCGAAGCTCTGGCTATTTTTAAACAGCCAGGCTTCCCTGTCGCAAACCAACAGACACCCTACTGCCAGCCCCCTGCAGGCTAGCAGCCAATCGGACACTCACTCAGGCTCTCACACTGCCCCCCCCAGCAAACACACGCTCGGATACTTCCTCAGCAAGCAAACAAACACAGATTCGGATAATTACCAGTCTCAGGCAAACTCCTGCTGTGTGCTGCTCTGCTGTCCCCGCTGCTCAGCTGGTTCTCCGCCGCTCAGCTGGTTCGCGAAGCTCTGGCTATTTTTAAACAGCCAGGCTTCCCTGTCGCAAACCAACAGACACCCTACTGCCCGCCCCCTGCAGGCTAGCAGCCAATTGGACACTCACTCAGGCTCTCACACTGCCGCCCAGCAAACACACGCTCGGATTCTTCCTCAGCAAGCAAACAAACACAGACTCGGATACTTACCAGTCCCAGGCAAACTCCTGCTGTGAACTGCTCTGCTGTCCCCGCTGCTCAGCTGGTTCTCCGCCGCTCAGCTGGTTCGCGAAGCTCTGGCTATTTTTAAACAGCCAGGCTTCCCTGTCGCAAACCAACAGACACCCTACTGCCCGCTCCCTGCAGACTAGCAGCCAATCAGGCACTCACTCAGGCTCTCACACTGCCCCCCTAGCAACACACGCTCCGATACTTCCTCAGCAAGCAAACAAACACAGACTCGGATAATTACCAGTCCCAGGCAAACTCCTGCTGTGAGCTGCTCTGCTGTCCCCGCTGCTCAGCTGGTTCTCCGCCGCTCAGCTGGTTCGCGAAGCTCTGGCTATTTTTAAACAGCCAGGCTTCCCTGTCGCAAACCAACAGACAGCCTACTGCCCGCCCCTTGCAGGCTAGCAGCCAATCGGACACTCACTCAGGCTCTCACACTGCCGCCCAGCAAACACACGCTCGGATTCTTCCTCAGCAAGAAAACAAACACAGACTCGGATACTTACCAGTCCCAGGCAAACTCCTGCTGTGAGCTGCTCTGCTGTCCCCGCTGCTCAGCTGGTTCTCCGCCGCTCAGCTGGTTCGCGAAGCTCTGGCTATTTTTAAACAGCCAGGCTTCCCTGTCGCAAACCAACAGACACCCTACTGCCCGCCCCCTCCAGGCTAGCAGCCAATCAGACACTCACTCAGGCTCTCACACTGCCCCCCCAGCAAACACACGCTCGGTTACTTCCTCAGCAAGCAAACAAACACAGACTCGGATACTTACCAGTCCCAGGCAAACTCCTGCTGTGTGCTGCTCTGCTGTCCCCGCTGCTCAGCTGGTTCTCCGCCGCTCAGCTGGTACGCGAAGAACTGGCTATTTTTAAACAGCCAGGCTTCCCTGTCGCAAACCAACAGACACCCTACTGCCCGCCCCCTGCAGGCTAGCAGCCAATCAGACACTCACTCAGGCTCTCACACTGCCCCCCCCAGCAAACACAAGCTCGGATACTTCCTCAGCAAGCAAACAAACACAGACTCGGATACTTACTAGTCCCAGGAAAACTCCTGCTGTGTGCTGCTCTGCTGTTTCCGCTGCTCAGCTGGTTCTCCGCCGCTCAGCTGGTTCGTGAAGCTCTGGCTATTTTTAAACTGCCAGGCTTCCCTGTCGCAAACCAACAGACACCCTACTGCCCGCCCCCTGCAGGCTAGCAGCCAATCGGACACTCACTCAGGCTCTCACACTGCCGCCCAGCAAACACACGCTCGGATTCTTCCTCAGCAAGCAAACAAACACAGACTCGGATACTTACCAGTCCCAGGCAAACTCCTGCTGTGAGCTGCTCTGCTGTCCCCGCTGCTCAGCTGGTTCTCCGCCGCTCAGCTGGTTCGCGAAGCTCTGGCTATTTTTAAACAGCCAGGCTTCCCTGTCGCAAACCAACAGACACCCTACTGCCCGCCCCCTGCAGGCTAGCAGCCAATCGGACACTCACTCAGGCTCTCACACTGCCCCCCCAGCAAACACACGCTCGGATACTTCCTCAGCAAGCAAACAAACACAGACTCGAATAATTACCAGTCTCAGGCAAACTCCTGCTCTGTGCTGCTCTGCTGTCCCCGCTGCTCAGCTGGTTCTCCGCCGCTCAGCTAATTCGCGAAACACTGGCTATTTTTAAACAGCCAGGCTTCCCTGTCGCAAACCAACAGACACCCTACTGCCCGCTCCCTGCAGACTAGCAGCCAATCAGGCACACACTCAGGCTCTCACACTGCCCCCCCAGCAACACACGCTCCGATACTTCCTCAGCAAGCAAACAAACACAGACTCGGATACTTACCAGTCCCAGGCAAACTCCTGCTGTGAGCTGCTCTGCTGTCCCCGCTGCTCAGCTGGTTCTCCGCCGCTCAGCTGGTTCGCGAAGCTCTGGCTATTTTTAAACAGCCAGGCTTCCCTGTCGCAAACCAACAGACACCCTACTGCCCGCCCCCTCCAGGCTAGCAGCCAATCAGACACTCACTCAGGCTCTCACACTGCCCCCCCAGCAAACACACGCTCGGATACTTCCTCAGCAAGCAAACAAACACAGACTCGGATACTTACCAGTCCCAGGCAAACTCCTGCTGTGTGCTGCTCTGCTGTCCCCGCTGCTCAGCTGGTTCTCCGCCACTCAGCTGGTACGCGAAGAACTGGCTATTTTTAAACAGCCAGGCTTCCCTGTCGCAAACCAACAGACACCCTACTGCCCGCCCCCTGCAGGCTAGCAGCCAATCAGACACTCACTCAGGCTCTCACACTGCCCCCCCCAGCAAACACACGCTCGGATACTTCCTCAGCAAGCAAACAAACACAGACTCGGATACTTACTAGTCCCAGGAAAACTCCTGCTGTGTGCTGCTCTGCTGTTTCCGCTGCTCAGCTGGTTCTCCGCCGCTCAGCTGGTTCGTGAAGCTCTGGCTATTTTTAAACTGCCAGGCTTCCCTGTCGCAAACCAACAGACACCCTACTGCCCGCCCCCTGCAGGCTAGCAGCCAATCGGACACTCACTCAGGCTCTCACACTGCCGCCCAGCAAACACACGCTCGGATTCTTCCTCAGCAAGCAAACAAACACAGACTCGGATAATTACCAGTCTCAGGCAAACTCCTGCTCTGTGCTGCTCTGCTGTCCCCGCTGCTCAGCTGGTTCTCCGCCGCTCAGCTAATTCGCGAAACACTGGCTATTTTTAAACAGCCAGGCTTCCCTGTCGCAAACCAACAGACACCCTACTGCCCGCTCCCTGCAGACTAGCAGCCAATCAGGCACACACTCAGGCTCTCACACTGCCCCCCCAGCAACACACGCTCCGATACTTCCTCAGCAAGCAAACAAACACAGACTCGGATACTTACCAGTCCCAGGCAAACTCCTGCTGTGAGCTGCTCTGCTGTCCCCGCTGCTCAGCTGGTTCTCCGCCGCTCAGCTGGTTCGCGAAGCTCTGGCTATTTTTAAACAGCCAGGCTTCCCTGTCGCAAACCAACAGACACCCTACTGCCCGCCCCCTCCAGGCTAGCAGCCAATCGGACACTCACTCAGGCTCTCACACTGCCGCCCAGCAAACACACGCTCGGATTCTTCCTCAGCAAGCAAACAAACACAGACTCGGATACTTACCAGTCCCAGGCAAACTCCTGTTGTGAGCTGCTCTGCTGTCCCCGCTGCTCAGCTGGTTCTCCGCCGCTCAGCTGGTTCGCGAAGCTCTGGCTATTTTTAAACAGCCAGGCTTCCCTGTCGCAAACCAACAGACACCCTACTGCCCGCCCCCTGCAGGCTAGCAGCCAATCAGACACTCACTCAGGTTCTCACACTGCCCCCCCAGCAAACACACGCTCGGATACTTTCTCAGCAAGCAAACGAACACAGACTCGGATACTTACCAGTCCCAGGCAAACTCCTGCTGTGAGCTGCTCTGCTGTCCCCGCTGCTCAGCTGGTTCTCCGCCGCTCAGCTGGTTCGCGAAGCTCTGGCTATTTTTAAACAGCCAGGCTTCCCTGTCGCAAACCAACAGACACGCTACTGCCGGCTCCCTGCAGGCTAGCAGCCAATCAGACACTCACTCAGGCTCTCACACTGCCCCCCCCAGCAAACACACGCTCGGATACTTCCTCTGCAAGCAAACAAACACAGACTCGGATACTTACCCGTCCCAGGCAAACTCCTGCTGTGAGCTGCTCTGCTGTCCCCGCTGCTCAGCTGGTTCTCCGCCGCTCAGCTGGTTCGCGAAGCTCTGGCTATTTTTAAACAGCCAGGCTTCCCTGTTGCAAACCAACAGACACGCTACTGCCCGCCCCCTGCAGGCAAGGAGCCAATCAGACACTCACTCAGGCTCTCACACTGCCCCCACAGCAAACACACGCTCTGATACTTCCTCTGCAAGCAAACAAACACAGACTCGGATACTTACCAGTCCCAGGGAAACTCCTGCTGTGAGCTGCTCTGCTGTTTCCGCTGCTCAGCTGGTTCTCCGCCGCTCAGCTGGTTCGTGAAGCTCTGGCTATTTTTAAACAGCCAGGCTTCCCTGTCGCAAACCAACAGACACCCTACTGCCCGCCCCCTGCAGTCTAGCAGCCAATCAGACACTCACTCAGGCTCTCACACTGCCCCCCCAGCAAACACACGCTCGGATACTTCCTCAGCAAGCAAACAAACACAGACTCGGATAATTACCAGTCCCAGGCAAACTCCTGCTGTGTGCTGCTCTGCTGTCCCCGCTGCTCAGCTGGTTCTCCGCCGCTCAGCTGGTTCGCGAAGCTCTGGCTATTTTTAAACAGCCAGGCCTCCCTGTCGCAAACCAACAGACACCCTACTGCCCGCCCCCTGCAGGCTAGCAGCCAATCGGACACTCACTCAGGCTCTCACACTGCCGCCCAGCAAACACACGCTCGGATTCTTCCTCAGCAAGCAAACAAACACAGACTCGGATACTTACCAGTCCCAGGCAAACTCCTGCTGTGAGCTGCTCTGCTGTCCCCGCTGCTCAGCTGGTTCTCCGCCACTCAGCTGGTTCGCGAACCTCTGGCTATTTTTAAACAGCCAGGCTTCCCTGTCGCAAACCAACAGACACCCTACTGCCCGCTTCCTGCAGACTAGCAGCCAATCAGGCACTCACTCAGGCTCTCACACTGCCCCCCCCCAGCAACACACGCTCCGATACTTCCTCAGCAAGCAAACAAACACAGACTCGGATACTTACCAGTCCCAGGCAAACTCCTGCTGTGAGCTGCTCTGCTGTCCCCGCTGCTCAGCTGGTTCTCCGCCGCTCAGCTGGTTCGCGAAGCTCTGGCTATTTTTAAACAGCCAGGCTTCCCTGTCGCAAACCAACAGACACCCTACTGCCCGCCCCCTCCAGGCTAGCAGCCAATCGGACACTCACTCAGGCTCTCACACTGCCGCCCAGCAAACACACGCTCGGATTCTTCCTCAGCAAGCAAACAAACACAGACTCGGATACTTACCAGTCCCAGGCAAACTCCTGCTGTGAGCTGCTCTGCTGTCCCCGCTGCTCAGCTGGTTCTCCGCCGCTCAGCCGGTTCGCGAAGCTCTGGCTATTTTTAAACAGCCAGGCTTCCCTGTCGCAAACCAACAGACACCCTACTACCCGCCCCCTGCAGGCTAGCAGCCAATCAGACACTCACTCAGGCTCTCACACTGCCAACCCAGCAAACACACGCTCGGATTCTTCCTCAGCAAGCAAACAAACACAGACTCGGATACTTACCAGTCCCAGGCAAACTCCTGTTGTGAGCTGCTCTGCTGTCCCCGCTGCTCAGCTGGTTCTCCGCCGCTCAGCTGGTTCGCGAAGCTCTGGCTATTTTTAAACAGCCAGGCTTCCCTGTCGCAAACCAACAGACACCCTACTGCCCGCCCCCTGCAGGCTAGCAGCCAATCAGACACTCACTCAGGTTCTCACACTGCCCCCCCAGCAAACACACGCTCGGATACTTTCTCAGCAAGCAAACGAACACAGACTCGGATACTTACCAGTCCCAGGCAAACTCCTGCTGTGAGCTGCTCTGCTGTCCCCGCTGCTCAGCTGGTTCTCCGCCGCTCAGCTGGTTCGCGAAGCTCTGGCTATTTTTAAACAGCCAGGCTTCCCTGTCGCAAACCAACAGACACGCTACTGCCGGCTCCCTGCAGGCTAGCAGCCAATCAGACACTCACTCAGGCTCTCACACTGCCCCCCCCAGCAAACACACGCTCGGATACTTCCTCTGCAAGCAAACAAACACAGACTCGGATACTTACCCGTCCCAGGCAAACTCCTGCTGTGAGCTGCTCTGCTGTCCCCGCTGCTCAGCTGGTTCTCCGCCGCTCAGCTGGTTCGTGAAGCTCTGGCTATTTTTAAACAGCCAGGCTTCCCTGTCGCAAACCAACAGACACCCTACTGCCCGCCCGCTGCAGGCTAGCAGCCAATCAGAAACTCACTCAGGCTCTCACACTGCCCCCCCAGCAAACACACGCTCGGATACTTCCTCAGCAAGCAAACAAACACAGACTCGGATACTTACCAGTCCCAGGCAAACTCCTGCTGTGAGCTGCTCTGCTGTCCCCGCTGCTCAGCTGGTTCTCCGCCGCTCAGCTGGTTCGCGAAGCTCTGGCTATTTTTAAACAGCCAGGCTTCCCTATCGCAAACCAAGAGACACCCTAGTGCCCGCTCCCTGCGGCTAGCAGCCAATCAGACACTCACTCAGGCTCTCACACTGCCCCCCCAGCAAACACACGCTCGGATACTTCCTCAGCAAGCAAACAAACACAGACTCGGGTAATTACCAGTCCCAGGCAAACTCCTGCTGTGTGCTGCTCTGCTGTCCCCGCTGCTCAGCTGGTTCTCCGCCGCTCAGCTGGTTCGCGAAGCTCTGGCTATTTTTAAACAGCCAGGCCTCCCTGTCGCAAACCAACAGACACCCTACTGCCCGCCCCCTGCAGGCTAGCAGCCAATCGGACACTCACTCAGGCTCTCACACTGCCGCCCAGCGAACACACGCTCGGATTCTTCCTCAGCAAGCAAACAAACACAGACTCGGATACTTACCAGTCCCAGGCAAACTCCTGCTGTGAGCTGCTCTGCTGTCCCCGCTGCTCAGCTGGTTCTCCGCCACTCAGCTGGTTCGCGAACCTCTGGCTATTTTTAAACAGCCAGGCTTCCCTGTCGCAAACCAACAGACACCCTACTGCCCGCTTCCTGCAGACTAGCAGCCAATCAGGCACTCACTCAGGCTCTCACACTGCCCCCCCCAGCAACACACGCTCCGATACTTCCTCAGCAAGCAAACAAACACAGACTCGGATACTTACCAGTCCCAGGCAAACTCCTGCTGTGAGCTGCTCTGCTGTCCCCGCTGCTCAGCTGGTTCTCCGCCGCTCAGCTGGTTCGCGAACCTCTGGCTATTTTTAAACAGCCAGGCTTCCCTGTCGCAAACCAACAGACACCCTACTGCCCGCCCCTAGCAGGCTAGCAGCCAATCGGACACTCACTCAGGCTCTCACACTGCCGCCCAGCAAACACACGCTCGGATACTTCCTCAGCAAGCAAACAAACACAGACTCGGATACTTACTAGTCCCAGGAAAACTCCTGCTCTGTGCTGCTCTGCTGTTTCCGCTGCTCAGCTGGTTCTCCGCCGCTCAGCTGGTTCGTGAAGCTCTGGCTATTTTTAAACTGCCAGGCTTCCCTGTCGCAAACCAACAGACACCCTACTGCCCGCCCCCTGCAGGCTAGCAGCCAATCGGACACTCACTCAGGCTCTCACACTGCCGCCCAGCAAACACACGCTCGGATTCTTCCTCAGCAAGCAAACAAACACAGACTCGGATACTTACCAGTCCCAGGCAAATTCCTGCTGTGAGCTGCTCTGCTGTCCCCGCTGCTCAGCTGGTTCTCCGCCGCTCAGCTGGTTCGCGAAGCTCTGGCTATTTTTAAACAGCCAGGCTTCCCTGTCGCAAACCAACAGACACCCTACTGCCAGCCCCCTGCAGGCTAGCAGCCAATCGGACACTCACTCAGGCTCTCACACTGCCCCCCCAGCAAACACACGCTCCGATACTTCCTCAGCAAGCAAACAAACACAGACTCGGATAATTACCAGTCTCAGGCAAACTCCTGCTGTGTGCTGCTCTGCTGTCCCCGCTGCTCAGCTGGTTCTCCGCCGCTCAGCTGGTTCGCGAAGCTCTGGCTATTTTTAAACAGCCAGGCTTCCCTGTCGCAAACCAACAGACACCCTACTGCCCGCCCCCTGCAGGCTAGCAGCCAATCGGACACTCACTCAGGCTCTCACACTGCCGCCCAGCAAACACACGCTCGGATTCTTCCTCAGCAAGCAAACAAACACAGACTCGGATACTTACCAGTCCCAGGCAAACTCCTGCTGTGAGCTGCTCTGCTGTCCCCGCTGCTCAGCTGGTTCTCCGCCGCTCAGCTGGTTCGCGAAGCTCTGGCTATTTTTAAACAGCCAGGCTTCCCTGTCGCAAACCAACAGACACCCTACTGCCCGCCCCCTGCAGGCTAGCAGCCAATCGGACACTCACTCAGGCTCTCACACTGCCGCCCAGCAAACACACGCTCGGATTCTTCCTCAGCAAGCAAACAAACACAGACTCGGATACTTACCAGTCCCAGGCAAACTCCTGCTGTGAGCTGCTCTGCTGTCCCCGCTGCTCAGCTGTTTCTCCGCCGCTCAGCTGGTTCGCGAAGCTCTGGCTATTTTTAAACAGCCAGGCTTACCTGTCGCAAACCAACAGACACCCTACTGCCCGCTCCCTGCAGACTAGCAGCCAATCAGACACTCACTCAGGCTCTCACACTGCCCCCCCAGCAAACACACGCTCGGATACTTCCTCAGCAAGCAAACAAACACAGACTCGGATACTTACCAGTCCCAGGCAAACTCCTGCTGTGTGCTGCTGTGCTGTCCCCGCTGCTCAGCTGGTTCTCCGCCGCTCAGCTGGTACGCGAAGAACTGGCTATTTTTAAACAGCCAGGCTTCCCTGTCGCAAACCAACAGACACCCTACTGCCCGCCCCCTCCAGGCTAGCAGCCAATCAGACACTCACTCAGGCTCTCACACTGCCCCCCCAGCAAACACACGCTCGGATACTTCCTCAGCAAGCAAACAAACACAGACTCGGATACTTACCAGTCCCAGGCAAACTCCTGCTGTGTGCTGCTGTGCTGTCCCCGCTGCTCAGCTGGTTCTCCGCCGCTCAGCTGGTACGCGAAGAACTGGCTATTTTTAAACAGCCAGGCTTCCCTGTCGCAAACCAACAGACACCCTACTGCCCGCCCCCTGCAGGCTAGCAGCCAATCAGACACTCACTCAGGCTCTCACACTGCCCCCCCCAGCAAACACACGCTCGGATACTTCCTCAGCAAGCAAACAAACACAGACTCGGATACTTACTAGTCCCAGGAAAACTCCTGCTGTGAGCTGCTCTGCTGTCCCCGCTGCTCAGCTGGTTCTCCGCCGCTCAGCTGGTTCGCGAAGCTTTGGCTATTTTTAAACAGCCAGGCTTCCCTGTCGCAAACCAACAGACACCCTACTGCCCGCCCCCTGCAGGCTAGCAGCCAATCGGACACTCACTCAGGCTCTCACACTGCCGCCCAGCAAACACACGCTCGGATTCTTCCTCAGCAAGCAAACAAACACAGACTCGGATACTTACCAGTCCCAGGCAAACTCCTGCTGTGAGCTGCTCTGCTGTCCCCGCTGCTCAGCTGGTTCTCCGCCGCTCAGCTGGTTCGCGAAGCTCTGGCTATTTTAAACAGCCAGGCTTCCCTGTCGCAAACCAACAGACACGCTACTGCCGGCTCCCTGCAGGCTAGCAGCCAATCGGACACTCACTCAGGCTCTCACACTGCCCCCCCAGCAAACACACGCTAGGATACTTCCTCAGCAAGCAAACAAACACAGACTCGGATACTTACCCGTCCCAGGCAAACTCCTGCTGTGAGCTGCTCTGCTGTCCCCGCTGCTCAGCTGGTTCTCCGCCGCTCAGCTGGTTCGCGAAGCTCTGGCTATTTTTAAACAGCCAGGCTTCCCTGTTGCAAACCAACAGACACGCTACTGCCCGCCCCCTGCAGGCAAGGAGCCAATCAGACACTCACTCAGGCTCTCACACTGCCGCCCAGCAAACACACGCTCGGATTCTTCCTCAGCAAGCAAACAAACACAGACTCGGATACTTACCAGTCCCAGGCAAACTCCTGCTGTGTGCTGCTGTGCTGTCCCCGCTGCTCAGCTGGTTCTCCGCCGCTCAGCTGGTACGCGAAGAACTGGCTATTTTTAAACAGCCAGGCTTCCCTGTCGCAAACCAACAGACACCCTACTGCCCGCCCCCTGCAGGCTAGAAGTCAATCAGACACTCACTCAGGCTCTCACACTGCCCCCCCAGCAAACACACGCTCGGATACTTCCTCAGCAAGCAAACAAAGACAGACTCGGATACTTACTAGTCCCAGGAAAACTCCTGCTCTGTGCTGCTCTGCTGTTTCCGCTGCTCAGCTGGTTCTCCGCCGCTCAGCTGGTTCGTGAAGCTCTGGCTATTTTTAAACTGCCAGGCTTCCCTGTCGCAAACCAACAGACACCCTACTGCCCGCCCCCTGCAGGCTAGCAGCCAATCGGACACTCACTCAGGCTCTCACACTGCCGCCCAGCAAACACACGCTCGGATTCTTCCTCAGCAAGCAAACAAACACAGACTCGGATACTTACCAGTCCCAGGCAAACTCCTGCTGTGAGCTGCTCTGCTGTCCCCGCTGCTCAGCTGGTTCTCCGCCGCTCAGCTGGTTCGCGAAGCTCTGGCTATTTTTAAACAGCCAGGCTTCCCTGTCGCAAACCAACAGACACCCTACTGCCCGCCCCCTGCAGGCTAGCAGCCAATCGGACACTCACTCAGGCTCTCACACTGCCGCCCAGCAAACACACGCTCGGATTCTTCCTCAGCAAGCAAACAAACACAGACTCGGATACTTACCAGTCCCAGGCAAACTCCTGCTGTGAGCTGCTCTGCTGTCCCCGCTGCTCAGCTGGTTCTCCGCCGCTCAGCTGGTTCGCGAAGCTCTGGCTATTTTTAAACAGCCAGGCTTCCCTGTCGCAAACCAACAGACACGCTACTGCCGGCTCCCTGCAGGCTAGCAGCCAATCGGACACTCACTCAGGCTCTCACACTGCCCCCCCAGCAAACACACGCTCGGATACTTCCTCAGCAAGAAAACAAACACAGACTCGGATACTTACCCGTCCCAGGCAAACTCCTGCTGTGAGCTGCTCTGCTGTCCCCGCTGCTCAGCTGGTTCTCCGCCGCTCAGCTGGTTCGCGAAGCTCTGGCTATTTTTAAACAGCCAGGCTTCCCTGTCGCAAACCAACAGACACCCTACTGCCCGCCCCCTGCAGGCTAGCAGCCAATCGGACACTCACTCAGGCTCTCACACTGCCCCCCCCAGCAACACACGCTCCGATACATCCTCAGAAAGCAAAAAAACACAGACTCGGATACTTACCAGTCCCAGGCAAACTCCTGCTGTGAGCTGCTCTGCTGTCCCCGCTGCTCAGCTGGTTCTCCGCCGCTCAGCTGGTTCGCGAAGCTCTGGCTATTTTTAAACAGCCAGGCTTCCCTGTCGCAAACCAACAGACACCCTACTGCCCGCCCCCTGCAGGCTAGCAGCCAATCGGACACTCACTCAGGCTCTCACACTGCCGCCCAGCAAACACACGCTCGGATTCTTCCTCAGCAAGCAAACAAACACAGACTCGGATACTTACCAGTCCCAGGCAAACTCCTGCTGTGAGCTGCTCTGCTGTCCCCGCTGCTCAGCTGGTTCTCCGCCGCTCAGCTGGTTCGCGAAGCTCTGGCTATTTTTAAACAGCCAGGCTTCCCTGTCGCAAACCAACAGACACCCTACTGCCCGCCCCCTGCAGGCTAGCAGCCAATCGGACACTCACTCAGGCTCTCACACTGCCCCCCCAGCAAACACACGCTCGGATACTTCCTCAGCAAGCAAACAAACACTGACTCGGATAATTACCAGTCTCAGGCAAACTCCTGCTGTGTGCTGCTCTGCTGTCCCCGCTGCTCAGCTGGTTCTCCGCCGCTCAGCTGGTTCGCGAAGCTCTGGCTATTTTTAAACAGCCAGGCTTCCCTGTCGCAAACCAACAGACACCCTACTGCCCGCCCCCTGCAGGCTAGCAGCCAATCGGACACTCACTCAGGCTCTCACACTGCCCCCCCAGCAAACACACGCTCGGATACTTCCTCAGCAAGCAAACAAACACAGACTCGGATACTTACCAGTCCCAGGCAAACTCCTACTGTGTGCTGCTCTGCTGTCCCCGCTGCTCAGCTGGTTCTCTGCTGCTCAGCTGGTACGGGAACTCTGGCTATTTTTAAACAGCCAGGCTTCCCTGTCGCAAACCAACAGACACCCTACTGCCCGCCCGCTGCAGGCTAGCAGCCAATCAGACACTCACTCAGGCTCTCACACTGCCCCCCCAGCAAACACACGCTCGGATACTTCCTCATCAAGCAAACAAACACAGACTCGGATACTTACCAGTCCCAGGCAAACTCCTGCTGTGAGCTGCTCTGCTGTCCCCGCTGCTCAGCTGGTTCTCCGCCGCTCAGCTGGTTCGCGAAGCTCTGGCTATTTTTAAACAGCCAGGCTTCCCTATCGCAAACCAAGAGACACCCTAGTGCCCGCTCCCTGCGGCTAGCAGCCAATCAGACACTCACTCAGGCTCTCACACTGCCCCCCCAGCAAACACACGCTCGGATACTTCCTCAGCAAGCAAACAAACACAGACTCGGATAATTACCAGTCCCAGGCAAACTCCTGCTGTGTGCTGCTCTGCTGTCCCTCTGCTCAGCTGGTTCTCCACCGCTCAGCTGGTTCGCGAAGCTCTGGCTATTTTTAAACAGCCAGGCTTCCCTGTCGCAAACCAACAGACACCCTACTGCCCGCCCCCTGCAGGCTAGCAGCCAATCGGACACTCACTCAGGCTCTCACACTGCCGCCCAGCAAACACACGCTCGGATTCTTCCTCAGCAAGCAAACAAACACAGACTCGGATACTTACCAGTCACAGGCAAACTCCTGCTGTGAGCTGCTCTGCTGTCCCCGCTGCTCAGCTGGTTCTCCGCCACTCAGCTGGTTCGCGAACCTCTGGCTATTTTTAAACAGCCAGGCTTCCCTGTCGCAAACCAACAGACACCCTACTGCCCGCCCCCTGCAGGCTAGCAGCCAATCAGACACTCACTCAGGTTCTCACACTGCCCCCCCAGCAAACACACGCTCGGATACTTTCTCAGCAAGCAAACGAACACAGACTCGGATACTTACCAGTCCCAGGCAAACTCCTGCTGTGAGCTGCTCTGCTGTCCCCGCTGCTCAGCTGGTTCTCCGCCGCTCAGCTGGTTCGCGAAGCTCTGGCTATTTTTAAACAGCCAGGCTTCCCTGTCGCAAACCAACAGACACGCTACTGCCGGCTCCCTGCAGGCTAGCAGCCAATCAGACACTCACTCAGGCTCTCACACTGCCCCCCCCAGCAAACACACGCTCGGATACTTCCTCTGCAAGCAAACAAACACAGACTCGGATACTTACCCGTCCCAGGAAAACTCCTGCTGTGAGCTGCTCTGCTGTCCCCGCTGCTCAGCTGGTTCTCCGCCGCTCAGCTTGTTCGCGAAGCTCTGGCTATTTTTAAACAGCCAGGCTTCCCTGTTGCAAATCAACAGACACGCTACTGCCCGCCCCCTGCAGGCAAGGAGCCAATCAGACACTCACTCAGGCTCTCACACTGCCCCCACAGCAAACACACGCTCTGATACTTCCTCTGCAAGCAAACAAACACAGACTCGGATACTTACCAGTCCCAGGGAAACTCCTGCTGTGAGCTTTTCTGCTGTTTCCGCTGCTCAGCTGGTTCTCCGCCGCTCAGCTGGTTCGTGAAGCTCTGGCTATTTTTAAACAGCCAGGCTTCCCTGTCGCAAACCAACAGACACCCTACTGCCCGCCCGCTGCAGGCTAGCAGCCAATCAGACACTCACTCAGGCTCTCACACTGCCCCCCCAGCAAACACACGCTCGGATACTTCCTCAGCAAGCAAACAAACACAGACTCGGATACTTACCAGTCCCAGGCAAACTCCTGCTGTGAGCTGCTCTGCTGTCCCCGCTGCTCAGCTGGTTCTCCGCCGCTCAGCTGGTTCGCGAAGCTCTGGCTATTTTTAAACAGCCAGGCTTCCCTATCGCAAACCAAGAGACACCCTAGTGCAAGCTCCCTGCGGCTAGCAGCCAATCAGACACTCACTCAGGCTCTCACACTGCCCCCCCAGCAAACACACGCTCGGATACTTCCTCAGCAAGCAAACAAACACAGACTCGGATAATTACCAGTCCCAGGCAAACTCCTGCTGTGTGCTGCTCTGCTGTCCCCGCTGCTCAGCTGGTTCTCCGCCGCTCAGCTGGTTCGCGAAGCTCTGGCTATTTTTAAACAGCCAGGCCTCCCTGTCGCAAACCAACAGACACCCTACTGCCCGCCCCCTGCAGGCTAGCAGCCAATCGGACACTCACTCAGGCTCTCACACTGCCGCCCAGCAAACACACGCTCGGATTCTTCCTCAGCAAGCAAACAAACACAGACTCGGATACTTACCAGTCCCAGGCAAACTCCTGCTGTGAGCTGCTCTGCTGTCCCCGCTGCTCAGCTGGTTCTCCGCCACTCAGCTGGTTCGCGAACCTCTGGCTATTTTTAAACAGCCAGGCTTCCCTGTCGCAAACCAACAGACACCCTACTGCCCGCTTCCTGCAGACTAGCAGCCAATCAGGCACTCACTCAGGCTCTCACACTGCCCCCCCCAGCAACACACGCTCCGATACTTCCTCAGCAAGCAAACAAACACAGACTCGGATACTTACCAGTCCCAGGCAAACTCCTGCTGTGAGCTGCTCTGCTGTCCCCGCTGCTCAGCTGGTTCTCCGCCGCTCAGCTGGTTCGCGAAGCTCTGGCTATTTTTAAACAGCCAGGCTTCCCTGTCGCAAACCAACAGACACCCTACTGCCCGCCCCTAGCAGGCTAGCAGCCAATCGGACACTCACTCAGGCTCTCACACTGCCGCCCAGCAAACACACGCTCGGATACTTCCTCAGCAAGCAAACAAACACAGACTCGGATACTTACTAGTCCCAGGAAAACTCCTGCTCTGTGCTGCTCTGCTGTTTCCGCTGCTCAGCTGGTTCTCCGCCGCTCAGCTGGTTCGTGAAGCTCTGGCTATTTTTAAACTGCCAGGCTTCCCTGTCGCAAACCAACAGACACCCTACTGCCCGCCCCCTGCAGGCTAGCAGCCAATCGGACACTCACTCAGGCTCTCACACTGCCGCCCAGCAAACACACGCTCGGATTCTTCCTCAGCAAGCAAACAAACACAGACTCGGATACTTACCAGTCCCAGGCAAATTCCTGCTGTGAGCTGCTCTGCTGTCCCCGCTGCTCAGCTGGTTCTCCGCCGCTCAGCTGGTTCGCGAAGCTCTGGCTATTTTTAAACAGCCAGGCTTCCCTGTCGCAAACCAGCAGACACCCTACTGCCAGCCCCCTGCAGGCTAGCAGCCAATCGGACACTCACTCAGGCTCTCACACTGCCCCCCCAGCAAACACACGCTCCGATACTTCCTCAGCAAGCAAACAAACACAGACTCGGATACTTACCAGTCCCAGGCAAACTCCTGCTGTGAGCTGCTCTGCTGTCCCCGCTGCTCAGCTGGTTCTCCGCCGCTCAGCTGGTTCGCGAAGCTCTGGCTATTTTTAAACAGCCAGGCTTCCCTGTCGCAAACCAACAGACACCCTACTGCCCGCCCCCTGCAGGCTAGCAGCCAATCAGACACTCACTCAGGCTCTCACACTGCCCCTCCAGCAAACACACGCTCGGATTCTTCCTCAGCAAGCAAACAAACACAGACTCGGATACTTACCAGTCCCAGGCAAACTCCTGTTGTGAGCTGCTCTGCTGTCCCCGCTGCTCAGCTGGTTCTCCGCCGCTCAGCTGGTTCGCGAAGCTCTGGCTATTTTTAAACAGCCAGGCTTCCCTGTCGCAAACCAACAGACACCCTACTGCCCGCCCCCTGCAGGCTAGCAGCCAAACGGACACTCACTCAGGCTCTCACACTGCCCCCCCAGCAAACACACGCTCGGATACTTCCTCAGCAAGAAAACAAACACAGACTCGGATACTTACCCGTCCCAGGCAAACTCCTGCTGTGAGCTGCTCTGCTGTCCCCGCTGCTCAGCTGGTTCTCCGCCGCTCAGCTGGTTCGCGAAGCTCTGGCTATTTTTAAACAGCCAGGCTTCCCTGTCGCAAACCAACAGACACCCTACTGCCCGCCCCCTGCAGGCTAGCAGCCAATCGGACACTCACTCAGGCTCTCACACTGCCCCCCCCAGCAACACACGCTCCGATACATCCTCAGCAAGCAAACAAACACAGACTCGGATACTTACCAGTCCCAGGCAAACTCCTGCTGTGAGCTGCTCTGCTGTCCCCGCTGCTCAGCTGGTTCTCCGCCGCTCAGCTGGTTCGCGAAGCTCTGGCTATTTTTAAACAGCCAGGCTTCCCTGTCGCAAAACAACAGACACCCTACTGCCCGACCCCTGCAGGCTAGCAGCCAATCGGACACTCACTCAGGCTCTCACACTGCCGCCCAGCAAACACACGCTCGGATTCTTCCTCAGCAAGCAAACAAACACAGACTCGGATACTTACCAGTCCCAGGCAAACTCCTGCTGTGAGCTGCTCTGCTGTCCCCGCTGCTCAGCTGGTTCTCCGCCGCTCAGCTGGTTCGCGAAGCTCTGGCTATTTTTAAACAGCCAGGCTTCCCTGTCGCAAACCAACAGACACACTACTGCCCGCCCCCTCCAGGCTAGCAGCCAATCAGACACTCACTCAGGCTCTCACACTGCCCCCGCAGCAAACACTCGCTCGGATACTTCCTCAGCAAGCAAACAAACACAGACTCGGATACTTACCAGTCCCAGGCAAACTCCTGCTGTGTGCTGCTGTGCTGTCCCCGCTGCTCAGCTGGTTCTCCGCCGCTCGGCTGGTAAGCGAAGAACTGGCTATTTTTAAACAGCCAGGCTTCCCTGTCGCAAACCAACAGACACCCTACTGCCCGCCCCCTGCAGGCTAGCAGCCAATCGGACACTCACTCAGGCTCTCACACTGCCCCCCCCAGCAACACACGCTCCGATACATCCTCAGCAAGCAAACAAACACAGACTCGGATACTTACCAGTCCCAGGCAAACTCCTGCTGTGAGCTGCTCTGCTGTCCCCGCTGCTCAGCTGGTTCTCCGCCGCTCAGCTGGTTCGCGAAGCTCTGGCTATTTTTAAACAGCCAGGCTTCCCTGTCGCAAACCAACAGACACCCTACTGCCCGCCCCCTGCAGGCTAGCAGCCAATCGGACACTCACTCAGGCTCTCACACTGCCGCCCAGCAAACACACGCTCGGATTCTTCCTCAGCAAGCAAACAAACACAGACTCGGATACTTACCAGTCCCAGGCAAACTCCTGCTGTGAGCTGCTCTGCTGTCCCCGCTGCTCAGCTGGTTCTCCGCCGCTCAGCTGGTTCGCGAAGCTCTGGCTATTTTTAAACAGCCAGGCTTCCCTGTCGCAAACCAACAGACACCCTACTGCCCGCCCCCTGCAGGCTAGCAGCCAATCGGACACTCACTCAGGCTCTCACACTGCCCCCCCAGCAAACACACGCTCGGATACTTCCTCAGCAAGCAAACAAACACAGACTCGGATAATTACCAGTCTCAGGCAAACTCCTGCTGTGTGCTGCTCTGCTGTCCCCGCTGCTCAGCTGGTTCTCCGCCGCTCAGCTGGTTCGCGAAGCTCTGGCTATTTTTAAACAGCCAGGCTTCCCTGTCGCAAACCAACAGACACCCTACTGCCCGCCCCCTGCAGGCTAGCAGCCAATCGGACACTCACTCAGGCTCTCACACTGCCCCCCCAGCAAACACACGCTCGGATACTTCCTCAGCAAGCAAACAAACACAGACTCGGATACTTACCAGTCCCAGGCAAACTCCTGCTGTGTGCTGCTCTGCTGTCCCCGCTGCTCAGCTGGTTCTCTGCCGCTCAGCTGGTACGGGAACTCTGGCTATTTTTAAACAGCCAGGCTTCCCTGTCGCAAACCAACAGACACCCTACTGCCCGCCCGCTGCAGGCTAGCAGCCAATCGGACACTCACTCAGGCTCTCACACTGCCCCCCCAGCAAACACACGCTCGGATACTTCCTCAGCAAGCAAACAAACACAGACTCGGATAATTACCAGTCCCAGGCAAACTCCTGCTGTGTGCTGCTCTGCTGTCCCTCTGCTCAGCTGGTTCTCCACCGCACAGCTGGTTCGCGAAGCTCTGGCTATTTTTAAACAGCCAGGCTTCCCTGTCGCAAACCAACAGACACCCTACTGCCCGGCCCCTGCAGGCTAGCAGCCAATCGGACACTCACTCAGGCTCTCACTCTGCCGCCCAGCAAACACACGCTCGGATTCTTCCTCAGCAAGCAAACAAACACAGACTCGGATACTTACCAGTCCCAGGCAAACTCCTGCTGTGAGCTGCTCTGCTGTCCCCGCTGCTCAGCTGGTTCTCCGCCGCTCAGCCGGTTCGCGAAGCTCTGGCTATTTTTAAACAGCCAGGCTTCCCTGTCGCAAACCAACAGACACCCTACTACCCGCCCCCTGCAGGCTAGCAGCCAATCAGACACTCACTCAGGCTCTCACACTGCCCCTCCAGCAAACACACGCTCGGATTCTTCCTCAGCAAGCAAACAAACACAGACTCGGATACTTACCAGTCCCAGGCAAACTCCTGTTGTGAGCTGCTCTGCTGTCCCCGCTGCTCAGCTGGTTCTCCGCCGCTCAGCTGGTTCGCGAAGCTCTGGCTATTTTTAAACAGCCAGGCTTCCCTGTCGCAAACCAACAGACACGCTACTGCCCGCCCCCTGCAGGCTAGCAGCCAATCAGACACTCACTCAGGCTCTCACACTGCCCCCCCCAGCAAACACACGCTCGGATACTTCCTCTGCAAGCAAACAAACACAGACTCGGATACTTACCCGTCCCAGGCAAACTCCTGCTGTGAGCTGCTCTGCTGTCCCCGCTGCTCAGCTGGTTCTCCGCCGCTCAGCTGGTTCGCGAAGCTCTGGCTATTTTTAAACAGCCAGGCTTCCCTGTTGCAAATCAACAGACACGCTACTGCCCGCCCCCTGCAGGCAAGGAGCCAATCAGACACTCACTCAGGCTCTCACACTGCCCCCCCAGCAAACACACGCTCGGATACTTCCTCAGCAAGCAAACAAACACAGACTCGGATAATTACCAGTCCCAGGCAAACTCCTGCTGTGTGCTGCTCTGCTGTCCCCGCTGCTCAGCTGGTTCTCTGCCGCTCAGCTGGTTCGCGAAGCTCTGGCTATTTTTAAACAGCCAGGCCTCCCTGTCGCAAACCAACAGACACCCTACTGCCCGCCCCCTGCAGGCTAGCAGCCAATCGGACACTCACTCAGGCTCTCACACTGCCGCCCAGCAAACACACGCTCGGATTCTTCCTCAGCAAGCAAACAAACACAGACTCGGATACTTACCAGTCCCAGGCAAACTCCTGCTGTGAGCTGCTCTGCTGTCCCCGCTGCTCAGCTGGTTCTCCGCCACTCAGCTGGTTCGCGAACCTCTGGCTATTTTTAAACAGCCAGGCTTCCCTGTCGCAAACCAACAGACACCCTACTGCCCGCTTCCTGCAGACTAGCAGCCAATCAGGCACTCACTCAGGCTCTCACACTGCCCCCCCCCCAGCAACACACGCTCCGATACTTCCTCAGCAAGCAAACAAACACAGACTCGGATACTTACCAGTCCCAGGCAAACTCCTGCTGTGAGCTGCTCTGCTGTCCCCGCTGCTCAGCTGGTTCTCCGCCGCTCAGCTGGTTCGCGAAGCTCTGGCTATTTTTAAACAGCCAGGCTTCCCTGTCGCAAACCAACAGACACCCTACTGCCCGCCCCTAGCAGGCTAGCAGCCAATCGGACACTCACTCAGGCTCTCACACTGCCGCCCAGCAAACACACGCTCGGATACTTCCTCAGCAAGCAAACAAACACAGACTCGGATACTTACTAGTCCCAGGAAAACTCCTGCTCTGTGCTGCTCTGCTGTTTCCGCTGCTCAGCTGGTTCTCCGCCGCTCAGCTGGTTCGTGAAGCTCTGGCTATTTTTAAACTGCCAGGCTTCCCTGTCGCAAACCAACAGACACCCTACTGCCCGCCCCCTGCAGGCTAGCAGCCAATCGGACACTCACTCAGGCTCTCACACTGCCGCCCAGCAAACACACGCTCGGATTCTTCCTCAGCAAGCAAACAAACACAGACTCGGATACTTACCAGTCCCAGGCAAATTCCTGCTGTGAGCTGCTCTGCTGTCCCCGCTGCTCAGCTGGTTCTCCGCCGCTCAGCTGGTTCGCGAAGCTCTGGCTATTTTTAAACAGCCAGGCTTCCCTGTCGCAAACCAACAGACACCCTACTGCCAGCCCCCTGCAGGCTAGCAGCCAATCGGACACTCACTCAGGCTCTCACACTGCCCCCCCAGCAAACACACGCTCCGATACTTCCTCAGCAAGCAAACAAACACAGACTCGGATAATTACCAGTCTCAGGCAAACTCCTGCTGTGTGCTGCTCTGCTGTCCCCGCTGCTCAGCTGGTTCTCCGCCGCTCAGCTGGTTCGCGAAGCTCTGGCTATTTTTAAACAGCCAGGCTTCCCTGTCGCAAACCAACAGACACCCTACTGCCCGCCCCCTGCAGGCTAGCAGCCAATCGGACACTCACTCAGGCTCTCACACTGCCGCCCAGCAAACACACGCTCGGATTCTTCCTCAGCAAGCAAACAAACACAGACTCGGATACTTACCAGTCCCAGGCAAACTCCTGCTGTGTGCTGCTGTGCTGTCCCCGCTGCTCAGCTGGTTCTCCGCCGCTCAGCTGGTTCGCGAAGCTCTGGCTATTTTTAAACAGCCAGGCTTCCCTGTTGCAAACCAACAGACACGCTACTGCCCGCCCCCTGCAGGCAAGGAGCCAATCAGACACTCACTCAGGCTCTCACACTGCCGCCCAGCAAACACACGCTCGGATTCTTCCTCAGCAAGCAAACACACACAGACTCGGATACTGACCAGTCCCAGGCAAACTCCTGCTGTGAGCTGCTCTGCTCTCCCCGCTGCTCAGCTGGTTCTCCGCCGCTCAGCTGGTTCGCGAAGCTCTGGCTATTTTTAAACAGCCAGGCTTCCCTGTCGCAAACCAACAGACACCCTACTGCCCGCCCCCTCCAGGCTAGCAGCCAATCAGACACTCACTCAGGCTCTCACACTGCCCCCCCAGCAAACACACGCTCGGATACTTCCTCAGCAAGCAAACAAACACAGACTCGGATACTTACCAGTCCCAGGCAAACTCCTGCTGTGTGCTGCTGTGCTGTCCCCGCTGCTCAGCTGGTTCTCCGCCGCTCAGCTGGTACGCGAAGAACTGGCTATTTTTAAACAGCCAGGCTTCCCTGTCGCAAACCAACAGACACCCTACTGCCCGCCCCCTGCAGGCTAGCAGCCAATCGGACACTCACTCAGGCTCTCACACTGCCGCCCAGCAAACACACGCTCGGATTCTTCCTCAGCAAGCAAACAAACACAGACTCGGATACTTACCAGTCCCAGGCAAACTCCTGCTGTGAGCTGCTCTGCTGTCCCCGCTGCTCAGCTGGTTCTCCGCCGCTCAGCTGGTTCGCGAAGCTCTGGCTATTTTTAAACAGCCAGGCTTCCCTGTCGCAAACCAACAGACACCCTACTGCCGGCTCCCTGCAGGCTAGCAGCCAATCAGACACTCACTCAGGCTCTCACACTGCCCCCCGAGCAAACACACGCTCGGATACTTCCTCTGCAAGCAAACAAACACAGACTCGGATACTTACCCGTCCCAGGCAAACTCCTGCTGTGAGCTGCTCTGCTGTCCCCGCTGCTCAGCTGGTTCTCCGCCGCTCAGCTGGTTCGCGAAGCTCTGGCTATTTTTAAACAGCCAGGCTTCCCTGTTGCAAACCAACAGACACGCTACTGCCCGCCCCCTGCAGGCAAGGAGCCAATCAGACACTCACTCAGGCTCTCACACTGCCCCCCCAGCAAACACACGCTCTGATATTTCCTCTGCAAGCAAACAAACACAGACTCGGATACTTACCAGTCCCAGGGAAACTCCTGCTGTGAGCTGCTCTGCTGTTTCCGCTGCTCAGCTGGTTCTCCGCCGCTCAGCTGGTTCGTGAAGCTCTGGCTATTTTTAAACAGCCAGGCTTCCCTGTCGCAAACCAACAGACACCCTACTGCCCGCCCCCTGCAGTCTAGAGGCCAATCAGACACTCACTCAGGCTCTCACACTGCCCCCCAGCAAACACACGCTCGGATACTTCCTCAGCAAGCAAACAAACACAGACTCGGATACTTACCAGTCCCAGGCAAATTCCTGCTGTGTGCTGCTCTGCTGTCCCCGCTGCTCAGCTGGTTCTCCGCCGCTCAGCTGGTTCGCGAAGCTCTGGCTATTTTTAAACAGCCAGGCTTCCCTGTCGCAAACCAACAGACACCCTACTGCCCGCCCCCTGCAGGCTAGCAGCCAATCAGACACTCACTCAGGCTCTCACACTGCCGCCCAGCAAACACACGCTCGGATTCTTCCTCAGCAAGCAAACAAACACAGACTCGGATACTTACCAGTCCCAGGCAAACTCCTGCTGTGAGCTGCTCTGCTGTCCCCGCTGCTCAGCTGGTTCTCCGCCGCTCAGCTGGTTCGCGAAGCTCTGGCTATTTTTAAACAGCCAGGCTTCCCTGTCGCAAACCAACAGACACCCTACTGCCCGCTCCCTGCAGACTAGCAGCCAATCAGGCACTCACTCAGGCTCTCACACTGCCCCCCCAGCAACACACGCTCCGATACTTCCTCAGCAAGCAAACAAACACAGACTCGGATACTTACCAGTCCCAGGCAAACTCCTGCTGTGAGCTGCTCTGCTGTCCCCGCTGCTCAGCTGGTTCTCCGCCGCTCAGCTGGTTCGCGAAGCACTGGCTATTTTTAAACAGCCAGGCTTCCCTGTCGCAAACCAACAGACAGCCTACTGCCCGCCCCCTGCAGGCTAGCAGCCAATCGGACACTCACTCAGGCTCTCACACTGCCGCCCAGCAAACACACGCTCGGATTCTTCCTCAGCAAGCAAACAAACACAGACTCGGATACTTACCAGTCCCAGGCAAACTCCTGCTGTGAGCTGCTCTGCTGTCCCCGCTGCTCAGCTGGTTCTCCGCCGCTCAGCTGGTTCGCGAAGCTCTGGCTATTTTTAAACAGACAGGCTTCCCTGTCGCAAACCAACAGACACCCTACTGCCCGCCCCCTGCAGGCTAGCAGCCAATCAGACACTCACTCAGGCTCTCACACTGCCCCCCCAGCAAACACACGCTCGGATACTTCCTCAGCAAGCAAACAAACCCAGACTCGGATACTTACCAGACCCAGGCAAACTCCTGCTGTGAGCTGCTCTGCTGTCCCCGCTGCTCAGCTGGTTCTCCGCCGCTCAGCTGGTTCGCGAAGCTCTGGCTATTTTTAAACAGCCAGGCTTCTCTGTCCCAAACCAACAGACACCCTACTGCCCGCCCCCTGCAGGCTAGCAGCCAATCAGACACACACTCAGGCTCTCACACTGCCCCCCCAGCAAACACACGCTCGGATACTTCCTCAGCAAGCAAACAAACACAGACTCGGATACTTACCAGTCCCAGGCAAACTCCTGCTGTGTGCTGCTCTGCTGTCACCGCTGCTCAGCTGGTTCTCCGCCGCTCAGCTGGTTCGCGAAGCTCTGCCTATTTTTAAACAGCCAGGTTTCCCTGTCGCAAACCAACAGACACCCTACTGCCCGCCCCCTGTAGGCTAGCAGCCAATCAGACACTCACTCAGGCTCTCACACTGCCCCCCCAGCAAACACACGCTCAGATTCTTCCTCAGCAAGCAAACAAACCCAGGCTCGGATACTTACCAGCCCAGGCAAACTCCTGCTGTGAGCTGCTCTGCTGTCCCCGCTGCTCAGCTGGTTCTCCGCCGCTTAGCTGGTTCGCGAAGCTCTGGCTATTTTTAAACAGCCAGGCTTCCCTGTCGCAAACCAACAGACACCCTACTGCCCGCCCCCTGCAGGCTAGCAGCCAATCAGACACTCACTCAGGCTCTCACACTGCCCCCCCAGCAAACACACGCTCGGATACTTCCTCAGCAAGCAAACAAACCCAGACTCGGATACTTACCAGACCCAGGCAAATTCCTGCTGTGAGCTGCTCTGCTGTCCCCGCTGCTCAGCTGGTTCTCCGCCGCTCAGCTGGTTCGCGAAGCTCTGGCTATTTTTAAACAGCCAGGCTTCCCTGTCGCAAACCAACAGACACACTACTGCCCGCCCCCTGCAGGCTAGCAGCCAATCGGACACTCACTCAGGCTCTCACACTGCCCCCCCAGCAAACACACGCTCGGTTACTTCCTCAGCAAGCAAACAAACACAGACTCGGATACTTACCAGTCCCAGGCAAACTCCTGCTGTGTGCGACTCTGCTGTCCCCGCTGCTCAGCTGGTTCTCCGCCGCTCAGCTGGTTTGCGAAGCTCTGGCTATTTTTAAACAGCCAGGCTTCCCTGTCGCAAACCAACAGACACCCTACTGCCCGCCCCCTGCAGGCTAGCAGCCAATCGGACACTCACTCAGGCTCTCACACTGCCGCCCAGCAAACACACGCTCGAATTCTTCCTCAGCAAGCAAACAAACACAGACTCGGATACTTACCAGTCCCAGGCAAACTCCTGCTGTGAGCTGCTCTGCTGTCCCCGCTGCTCAGCTGGTTCTCCGCCGCTCAGCTGGTTCGCGAAGCTCTGGCTATTTTTAAACAGCCAGGCTTCCCTGTCGCAAACCAACAGACACCCTACTGCCCGCTCCCTGCAGACTAGCAGCCAATCAGGCACTCACTCAGGCTCTCACACTGCCCCCCCAGCAACACACGCTCCGATACTTCCTCAGCAAGCAAACAAACACAGACTCGGATACTTACCAGTCCCAGGCAAACTCCTGCTGTGAGCTGCTCTGCTGTCCCCGCTGCTCAGCTGGTTCTCCGCCGCTCAGCTGGTTCGCGAAGCTCTGGCTATTTTTAAACAGCCAGGCTTCCCTGTCGCAAACCAACAGACACCCTACTGCCCGCCCCCTGCAGGCTAGCAGCCAATCGGACACTCACTCAGGCTCTCACACTGCCGCCCAGCAAACACACGCTCCGATACTTCCTCAGCAAGCAAACAAACACAGACTCGGATACTTACCAGTCCCAGGCAAACTCCTGCTGTGAGCTGCTCTGCTGTCCCCGCTGCTCAGCTGGTTCTCCGCCGCTCAGCTGGTTCGCGAAGCTCTGGCTATTTTTAAACAGACAGGCTTCCCTGTCGCAAACCAACAGACACCCTACTGCCCGCCCCCTGCAGGCTAGCAGCCAATCAGACACTCACTCAGGCTCTCACACTGCCCCCCCAGCAAACACACGCTCGGATACTTCCTCAGCAAGCAAACAAACCCAGACTCGGATACTTACCAGACCCAGGCAAACTCCTGCTGTGAGCTGCTCTGCTGTCCCCGCTGCTCAGCTGGTTCTCCGCCGCTCAGCTGGTTCGCGAAGCTCTGGCTATTTTTAAACAGCCAGGCTTCTCTGTCCCAAACCAACAGACACCCTACTGCCCGCCCCCTGCAGGCTAGCAGCCAATCAGACACTCACTCAGGCTCTCACACTGCCCCCCCAGCAAACACACGCTCGGATACTTCCTCAGCAAGCAAACAAACACAGACTCGGATACTTACCAGTCCCAGGCAAACTCCTGCTGTGTGCTGCTCTGCTGTCACCGCTGCTCAGCTGGTTCTCCGCCGCTCAGCTGGTTCGCGAAGCTCTGCCTATTTTTAAACAGCCAGGTTTCCCTGTCGCAAACCAACAGACACCCTACTGCCCGCCCCCTGTAGGCTAGCAGCCAATCAGACACTCACTCAGGCTCTCACACTGCCCCCCCAGCAAACACACGCTCAGATTCTTCCTCAGCAAGCAAACAAACCCAGGCTCGGATACTTACCAGTCCAGGCAAACTCCTGCTGTGAGCTGCTCTGCTGTCCCCGCTGCTCAGCTGGTTCTCCGCCGCTTAGCTGGTTCGCGAAGCTCTGGCTATTTTTAAACAGCCAGGCTTCCCTGTCGCAAACCAACAGACACCCTACTGCCCGCCCCCTGCAGGCTAGCAGCCAATCAGACACTCACTCAGGCTCTCACACTGCCCCCCCAGCAAACACACGCTCGGTTACTTCCTCAGCAAGCAAACAAACACAGACTCGGATACTTACCAGTCCCAGGCAAACTCCTGCTGTGTGCGACTCTGCTGTCCCCGCTGCTCAGCTGGTTCTCCGCCGCTCAGCTGGTTCGCGAAGCTCTGGCTATTTTTAAACAGCCAGGCTTCCCTGTCGCAAACCAACAGACACCCTACTGCCCGCCCCCTGCAGGCTAGCAGCCAATCGGACACTCACTCAGGCTCTCACACTGCCGCCCAGCAAACACACGCTCGAATTCTTCCTCAGCAAGCAAACAAACACAGACTCGGATACTTACCAGTCCCAGGCAAACTCCTGCTGTGAGCTGCTCTGCTGTCCCCGCTGCTCAGCTGGTTCTCCGCCGCTCAGCTGGTTCGCGAAGCTCTGGCTATTTTTAAACAGCCAGGCTTCCCTGTCGCAAACCAACAGACACCCTACTGCCCGCTCCCTGCAGACTAGCAGCCAATCAGGCACTCACTCAGGCTCTCACACTGCCCCCCCAGCAACACACGCTCCGATACTTCCTCAGCAAGCAAACAAACACAGACTCGGATACTTACCAGTCCCAGGCAAACTCCTGCTGTGAGCTGCTCTGCTGTCCCCGCTGCTCAGCTGGTTCTCCGCCGCTCAGCTGGTTCGCGAAGCTCTGGCTATTTTTAAACAGCCAGGCTTCCCTGTCGCAAACCAACAGACACCCTACTGCCCGCCCCCTGCAGGCTAGCAGCCAATCGGACACTCACTCAGGCTCTCACACTGCCGCCCAGCAAACACACGCTCCGATACTTCCTCAGCAAGCAAACAAACACAGACTCGGATACTTACCAGTCCCAGGCAAACTCCTGCTGTGAGCTGCTCTGCTGTCCCCGCTGCTCAGCTGGTTCTCCGCCGCTCAGCTGGTTCGCGAAGCTCTGGCTATTTTTAAACAGCCAGGCTTCCCTATCGCAAACCAACAGACACCCTACTGCCCGCTCCCTGCAGACTAGCAGCCAATCAGGCACTCACTCAGGCTCTCACACTGCCCCCCCAGCAACACACGCTCCGATACTTCCTCAGCAAGCAAACAAACACAGACTCGGATACTTACCAGTCCCAGGCAAACTCCTGCTGTGAGCTGCTCTGCTGTCCCCGCTGCTCAGCTGGTTCTCCGCCGCTCAGCTGGTTCGCGAAGCACTGGCTATTTTTAAACAGCCAGGCTTCCCTGTCGCAAACCAACAGACAGCCTACTGCCCGCCCCCTGCAGGCTAGCAGCCAATCGGACACTCACTCAGGCTCTCACACTGCCGCCCAGCAAACACACGCTCGGATTCTTCCTCAGCAAGCAAACAAACACAGACTCGGATACTTACCAGTCCCAGGCAAACTCCTGCTGTGAGCTGCTCTGCTGTCCCCGCTGCTCAGCTGGTTCTCCGCCGCTCAGCTGGTTCGCGAAGCTCTGGCTATTTTTAAACAGACAGGCTTCCCTGTCGCAAACCAACAGACACCCTACTGCCCGCCCCCTGCAGGCTAGCAGCCAATCAGACACTCACTCAGGCTCTCACACTGCCCCCCCAGCAAACACACGCTCGGATACTTCCTCAGCAAGCAAACAAACCCAGACTCGGATACTTACCAGACCCAGGCAAACTCCTGCTGTGAGCTGCTCTGCTGTCCCCGCTGCTCAGCTGGTTCGCGAAGCTCTGGCTATTTTTAAACAGCCAGGCTTCTCTGTCCCAAACCAACAGACACCCTACTGCCCGCCCCCTGCAGGCTAGCAGCCAATCAGACACTCACTCAGGCTCTCACACTGCCCCCCCAGCAAACACACGCTCGGATACTTCCTCAGCAAGCAAACAAACACAGACTCGGATACTTACCAGTCCCAGGCAAACTCCTGCTGTGTGCTGCTCTGCTGTCACCGCTGCTCAGCTGGTTCTCCGCCACTCAGCTGGTTCGCGAAGCTCTGCCTATTTTTAAACAGCCAGGTTTCCCTGTCGCAAACCAACAGACACCCTACTGCCCGCCCCCTGTAGGCTAGCAGCCAATCAGACACTCACTCAGGCTCTCACACTGCCCCCCCAGCAAACACACGCTCAGATTCTTCCTCAGCAAGCAAACAAACCCAGGCTCGGATACTTACCAGTCCAGGCAAACTCCTGCTGTGAGCTGCTCTGCTGTCCCCGCTGCTCAGCTGGTTCTCCGCCGCTTAGCTGGTTCGCGAAGCTCTGGCTATTTTTAAACAGCCAGGCTTCCCTGTCGCAAACCAACAGACACCCTACTGCCCGCCCCCTGCAGGCTAGCAGCCAATCAGACACTCACTCAGGCTCTCACACTGCCCCCCCAGCAAACACACGCTCGGATACTTCCTCAGCAAGCAAACAAACCCAGACTCGGATACTTACCAGACCCAGGCAAATTCCTGCTGTGAGCTGCTCTGCTGTCCCCGCTGCTCAGCTGGTTCTCCGCCGCTCAGCTGGTTCGCGAAGCTCTGGCTATTTTTAAACAGCCAGGCTTCCCTGTCGCAAACCAACAGACACACTACTGCCCGCCCCCTGCAGGCTAGCAGCCAATCGGACACTCACTCAGGCTCTCACACTGCCCCCCCAGCAAACACACGCTCGGTTACTTCCTCAGCAAGCAAACAAACACAGACTCGGATACTTACCAGTCCCAGGCAAACTCCTGCTGTGTGCGACTCTGCTGTCCCCGCTGCTCAGCTGGTTCTCCGCCGCTCAGCTGGTTCGCGAAGCTCTGGCTATTTTTAAACAGCCAGGCTTCCCTGTCGCAAACCAACAGACACCCTACTGCCCGCCCCCTGCAGGCTAGCAGCCAATCGGACACTCACTCAGGCTCTCACACTGCCGCCCAGCAAACACACGCTCGAATTCTTCCTCAGCAAGCAAACAAACACAGACTCGGATACTTACCAGTCCCAGGCAAACTCCTGCTGTGAGCTGCTCTGCTGTCCCCGCTGCTCAGCTGGTTCTCCGCCGCTCAGCTGGTTCGCGAAGCTCTGGCTATTTTTAAACAGCCAGGCTTCCCTGTCGCAAACCAACAGACACCCTACTGCCCGCTCCCTGCAGACTAGCAGCCAATCAGGCACTCACTCAGGCTCTCACACTGCCCCCCCAGCAACACACGCTCCGATACTTCCTCAGCAAGCAAACAAACACAGACTCGGATACTTACCAGTCCCAGGCAAACTCCTGCTGTGAGCTGCTCTGCTGTCCCCGCTGCTCAGCTGGTTCTCCGCCGCTCAGCTGGTTCGCGAAGCTCTGGCTATTTTTAAACAGCCAGACTTCCCTGTCGCAAACCAACAGACACCCTACTGCCCACCCCCTGCAGGCTAGGAGCCAATCGGACACTCACTCAGGCTCTCACACTGCCGCCCAGCAAACACACGCTCCGATACTTCCTCAGCAAGCAAACAAACACAGACTCGGATACTTACCAGTCCCAGGCAAACTCCTGCTGTGAGCTGCTCTGCTGTCCCCGCTGCTCAGCTGGTTCTCCGCCGCTCAGCTGGTTCGCGAAGCTCTGGCTATTTTTAAACAGCCAGGCTTCCCTGTCGCAAACCAACAGACACCCTACTGCCCGCCCGCTGCAGGCTAGCAGCCAATCGGACACTCACTCAGGCTCTCACACTGCCCCCCCAGCAAACACACGCTCGGATACTTCCTCAGCAAGCAAACAAACACAGACTCGGATAATTACCAGTCCCAGGCAAACTCCTGCTGTGTGCTGCTCTGCTGTCCCTCTGCTCAGCTGGTTCTCCACCGCACAGCTGGTTCGCGAAGCTCTGGCTATTTTTAAACAGCCAGGCTTCCCTGTCGAAAACCAACAGACACCCTACTGCCCGCCCCCTGCAGGCTAGCAGCCAATCGGACACTCACTCAGGCTCTCACACTGCCGCCCAGCAAACACACGCTCGGATTCTTCCTCAGCAAGCAAACAAACACAGACTCGGATACTTACCAGTCCCAGGCAAACTCCTGCTGTGAGCTGCTCTGCTGTCCCCGCTGCTCAGCTGGTTCTCCGCCGCTCAGCCGGTTCGCGAAGCTCTGGCTATTTTTAAACAGCCAGGCTTCCCTGTCGCAAACCAACAGACACCCTACTACCCGCCCCCTGCAGGCTAGCAGCCAATCAGACACTCACTCAGGCTCTCACACTGCCCCTCCAGCAAACACACGCTCGGATACTTTCTCAGCAAGCAAACGAACACAGACTCGGATACTTACCAGTCCCAGGCAAACTCCTGCTGTGAGCTGCTCTGCTGTCCCCGCTGCTCAGCTGGTTCTCCGCCGCTCAGCTGGTTCGCGAAGCTCTGGCTATTTTTAAACAGCCAGGCTTCCCTGTCGCAAACCAACAGACACGCTACTGCCGGCTCCCTGCAGGCTAGCAGCCAATCAGACACTCACTCAGGCTCTCACACTGCCCCCCCCAGCAAACACACGCTCGGATACTTCCTCTGCAAGCAAACAAACACAGACTCGGATACTTACCCGTCCCAGGCAAACTCCTGCTGTGAGCTGCTCTGCTGTCCCCGCTGCTCAGCTGGTTCTCCGCCGCTCAGCTCGTTCGCGAAGCTCTGGCTATTTTTAAACAGCCAGGCTTCCCTGTTGCAAATCAACAGACACGCTACTGCCCGCCCCCTGCAGGCAAGGAGCCAATCAGACACTCACTCAGGCTCTCACACTGCCCCCACAGCAAACACACGCTCTGATACTTCCTCTGCAAGCAAACAAACACAGACTCGGATACTTACCAGTCCCAGGGAAACTCCTGCTGTGAGCTGCTCTGCTGTTTCCGCTGCTCAGCTGGTTCTCCGCCGCTCAGCTGGTTCGTGAAGCTCTGGCTATTTTTAAACAGCCAGGCTTCCCTGTCGCAAACCAACAGACACCCTACTGCCCGCCCGCTGCAGGCTAGCAGCCAATCAGACACTCACTCAGGCTCTCACACTGCCCCCCCAGCAAACACACGCTCGGATACTTCCTCAGCAAGCAAACAAACACAGACTCGGATACTTACCAGTCCCAGGCAAACTCCTGCTGTGAGCTGCTCTGCTGTCCCCGCTGCTCAGCTGGTTCTCCGCCGCTCAGCTGGTTCGCGAAGCTCTGGCTATTTTTAAACAGCCAGGCTTCCCTATCGCAAACCAAGAGACACCCTAGTGCCCGCTCCCTGCGGCTAGCAGCCAATCAGACACTCACTCAGGCTCTCACACTGCCCCCCCAGCAAACACACGCTCGGATACTTCCTCAGCAAGCAAACAAACACAGACTCGGATAATTACCAGTCCCAGGCAAACTCCTGCTGTGTGCTGCTCTGCTGTCCCCGCTGCTCAGCTGGTTCTCCGCCGCTCAGCTGGTTCGCGAAGCTCTGGCTATTTTTAAACAGCCAGGCCTCCCTGTCGCAAACCAACAGACACCCTACTGCCCGCCCCCTGCAGGCTAGCAGCCAATCGGACACTCACTCAGGCTCTCACACTGCCGCCCAGCAAACACACGCTCGGATTCTTCCTCAGCAAGCAAACAAACACAGACTCGGATACTTACCAGTCCCAGGCAAACTCCTGCTGTGAGCTGCTCTGCTGTCCCCGCTGCTCAGCTGGTTCTCCGCCACTCAGCTGGTTCGCGAACCTCTGGCTATTTTTAAACAGCCAGGCTTCCCTGTCGCAAACCAACAGACACCCTACTGCCCGCTTCCTGCAGACTAGCAGCCAATCAGGCACTCACTCAGGCTCTCACACTGCCCCCCCCCAGCAACACACGCTCCGATACTTCCTCAGCAAGCAAACAAACAGAGACTCGGATACTTACCAGTCCCAGGCAAACTCCTGCTGTGAGCTGCTCTGCTGTCCCCGCTGCTCAGCTGGTTCTCCGCCGCTCAGCTGGTTCGCGAAGCTCTGGCTATTTTTAAACAGCCAGGCTTCCCTGTCGCAAACCAACAGACACCCTACTGCCCGCCCCTAGCAGGCTAGCAGCCAATCGGACACTCACTCAGGCTCTCACACTGCCGCCCAGCAAACACACGCTCGGATACTTCCTCAGCAAGCAAACAAACACAGACTCGGATACTTACTAGTCCCAGGAAAACTCCTGCTCTGTGCTGCTCTGCTGTTTCCGCTGCTCAGCTGGTTCTCCGCCGCTCAGCTGGTTCGTGAAGCTCTGGCTATTTTTAAACTGCCAGGCTTCCCTGTCGCAAACCAACAGACACCCTACTGCCCGCCCCCTGCAGGCTAGCAGCCAATCGGACACTCACTCAGGCTCTCACACTGCCGCCCAGCAAACACACGCTCGGATTCTTCCTCAGCAAGCAAACAAACACAGACTCGGATACTTACCAGTCCCAGGCAAATTCCTGCTGTGAGCTGCTCTGCTGTCCCCGCTGCTCAGCTGGTTCTCCGCCGCTCAGCTGGTTCGCGAAGCTCTGGCTATTTTTAAACAGCCAGGCTTCCCTGTCGCAAACCAACAGACACCCTACTGCCAGCCCCCTGCAGGCTAGCAGCCAATCGGACACTCACTCAGGCTCTCACACTGCCCCCCCAGCAAACACACGCTCCGATACTTCCTCAGCAAGCAAACAAACACAGACTCGGATAATTACCAGTCTCAGGCAAACTCCTGCTGTGTGCTGCTCTGCTGTCCCCGCTGCTCAGCTGGTTCTCCGCCGCTCAGCTGGTTCGCGAAGCTCTGGCTATTTTTAAACAGCCAGGCTTCCCTGTCGCAAACCAACAGACACCCTACTGCCCGCCCCCTGCAGGCTAGCAGCCAATCGGACACTCACTCAGGCTCTCACACTGCCGCCCAGCAAACACACGCTCGGATTCTTCCTCAGCAAGCAAACAAACACAGACTCGGATACTTACCAGTCCCAGGCAAACTCCTGCTGTGTGCTGCTGTGCTGTCCCCGCTGCTCAGCTGGTTCTCCGCCGCTCAGCTGGTTCGCGAAGCTCTGGCTATTTTTAAACAGCCAGGCTTCCCTGTTGCAAACCAACAGACACGCTACTGCCCGCCCCCTGCAGGCAAGGAGCCAATCAGACACTCACTCAGGCTCTCACACTGCCGCCCAGCAAACACACGCTCGGATTCTTCCTCAGCAAGCAAACACACACAGACTCGGATACTGACCAGTCCCAGGCAAACTCCTGCTGTGAGCTGCTCTGCTCTCCCCGCTGCTCAGCTGGTTCTCCGCCGCTCAGCTGGTTCGCGAAGCTCTGGCTATTTTTAAACAGCCAGGCTTCCCTGTCGCAAACCAACAGACACCCTACTGCCCGCCCCCTCCAGGCTAGCAGCCAATCAGACACTCACTCAGGCTCTCACACTGCCCCCCCAGCAAACACACGCTCGGATACTTCCTCAGCAAGCAAACAAACACAGACTCGGATACTTACCAGTCCCAGGCAAACTCCTGCTGTGTGCTGCTGTGCTGTCCCCGCTGCTCAGCTGGTTCTCCGCCGCTCAGCTGGTACGCGAAGAACTGGCTATTTTTAAACAGCCAGGCTTCCCTGTCGCAAACCAACAGACACCCTACTGCCCGCCCCCTGCAGGCTAGCAGCCAATCAGACACTCACTCAGGCTCTCACACTGCCCCCCCAGCAAACACACGCTCGGATACTTCCTCAGCAAGCAAACAAACACAGACTCGGATACTTACTAGTCCCAGGAAAACTCCTGCTGTGTGCTGCTCTGCTGTCCCCGCTGCTCAGCTGGTTATCCGCCGCTCAGCTGGTTCGTGAAGCTCTGGCTATTTTTAAACTGCCAGGCTTCCCTGTCGCAAACCAACAGACACCCTACTGCCCGCCCCCTGCAGGCTAGCAGCCAATCGGACACTCACTCAGGCTCTCACACTGCCGCCCAGCAAACACACGCTCGGATTCTTCCTCAGCAAGCAAACAAACACAGACTCGGATACTTACCAGTCCCAGCAAACTCCTGCTGTGAGCTGCTCTGCTGTCCCCGCTGCTCAGCTGGTTCTCCGCCGCTCAGCTGGTTCGCGAAGCTCTGGCTATTTTTAAACAGCCAGGCTTCCCTGTCGCAAACCAACAGACACCCTACTGCCGGCTCCCTGCAGGCTAGCAGCCAATCAGACACTCACTCAGGCTCTCACACTGCCCCCCGAGCAAACACACGCTCGGATACTTCCTCTGCAAGCAAACAAACACAGACTCGGATACTTACCCGTCCCAGGCAAACTCCTGCTGTGAGCTGCTCTGCTGTCCCCGCTGCTCAGCTGGTTCTCCGCCGCTCAGCTGGTTCGCGAAGCTCTGGCTATTTTTAAACAGCCAGGCTTCCCTGTTGCAAACCAACAGACACGCTACTGCCCGCCCCCTGCAGGCAAGGAGCCAATCAGACACTCACTCAGGCTCTCACACTGCCCCCCCAGCAAACACACGCTCTGATATTTCCTCTGCAAGCAAACAAACACAGACTCGGATACTTACCAGTCCCAGGGAAACTCCTGCTGTGAGCTGCTCTGCTGTTTCCGCTGCTCAGCTGGTTCTCCGCCGCTCAGCTGGTTCGTGAAGCTCTGGCTATTTTTAAACAGCCAGGCTTCCCTGTCGCAAACCAACAGACACCCTACTGCCCGCCCCCTGCAGTCTAGAGGCCAATCAGACACTCACTCAGGCTCTCACACTGCCCCCCCAGCAAACACACGCTCGGATACTTCCTCAGCAAGCAAACAAACACAGACTCGGATACTTACCAGTCCCAGGCAAATTCCTGCTGTGTGCTGCTCTGCTGTCCCCGCTGCTCAGCTGGTTCTCCGCCGCTCAGCTGGTTCGCGAAGCTCTGGCTATTTTTAAACAGCCAGGCTTCCCTGTCGCAAACCAACAGACACCCTACTGCCCGCCCCCTGCAGGCTAGCAGCCTATCAGACACTCACTCAGGCTCTCACACTGCCGCCCAGCAAACACACGCTCGGATTCTTCCTCAGCAAGCAAACAAACACAGACTCGGATACTTACCAGTCCCAGGCAAACTCCTGCTGTGAGCTGCTCTGCTGTCCCCGCTGCTCAGCTGGTTCTCCGCCGCTCAGCTGGTTCGCGAAGCTCTGGCTATTTTTAAACAGCCAGGCTTCCCTGTCGCAAACCAACAGACACCCTACTGCCCGCTCCCTGCAGACTAGCAGCCAATCAGGCACTCACTCAGGCTCTCACACTGCCCCCCCAGCAACACACGCTCCGATACTTCCTCAGCAAGCAAACAAACACAGACTCGGATACTTACCAGTCCCAGGCAAACTCCTGCTGTGAGCTGCTCTGCTGTCCCCGCTGCTCAGCTGGTTCTCCGCCGCTCAGCTGGTTCGCGAAGCACTGGCTATTTTTAAACAGCCAGGCTTCCCTGTCGCAAACCAACAGACAGCCTACTGCCCGCCCCCTGCAGGCTAGCAGCCAATCGGACACTCACTCAGGCTCTCACACTGCCGCCCAGCAAACACACGCTCGGATTCTTCCTCAGCAAGCAAACAAACACAGACTCGGATACTTACCAGTCCCAGGCAAACTCCTGCTGTGAGCTGCTCTGCTGTCCCCGCTGCTCAGCTGGTTCTCCGCCGCTCAGCTGGTTCGCGAAGCTCTGGCTATTTTTAAACAGACAGGCTTCCCTGTCGCAAACCAACAGACACCCTACTGCCCGCCCCCTGCAGGCTAGCAGCCAATCAGACACTCACTCAGGCTCTCACACTGCCCCCCCAGCAAACACACGCTCGGATACTTCCTCAGCAAGCAAACAAACCCAGACTCGGATACTTACCAGACCCAGGCAAACTCCTGCTGTGAGCTGCTCTGCTGTCCCCGCTGCTCAGCTGGTTCTCCGCCGCTCAGCTGGTTCGCGAAGCTCTGGCTATTTTTAAACAGCCAGGCTTCTCTGTCCCAAACCAACAGACACCCTACTGCCCGCCCCCTGCAGGGTAGCAGCCAATCAGACACTCACTCAGGCTCTCACACTGCCCCCCCAGCAAACACACGCTCGGATACTTCCTCAGCAAGCAAACAAACACAGACTCGGATACTTACCAGTCCCAGGCAAACTCCTGCTGTGTGCTGCTCTGCTGTCACCGCTGCTCAGCTGGTTCTCCGCCGCTCAGCTGGTTCGCGAAGCTCTGCCTATTTTTAAACAGCCAGGTTTCCCTGTCGCAAACCAACAGACACCCTACTGCCCGCCCCCTGTAGGCTAGCAGCCAATCAGACACTCACTCAGGCTCTCACACTGCCCCCCCAGCAAACACACGCTCAGATTCTTCCTCAGCAAGCAAACAAACCCAGGCTCGGATACTTACCAGTCCAGGCAAACTCCTGCTGTGAGCTGCTCTGCTGTCCCCGCTGCTCAGCTGGTTCTCCGCCGCTTAGCTGGTTCGCGAAGCTCTGGCTATTTTTAAACAGCCAGGCTTCCCTGTCGCAAACCAACAGACACCCTACTGCCCGCCCCCTGCAGGCTAGCAGCCAATCAGACACTCACTCAGGCTCTCACACTGCCCCCCCAGCAAACACACGCTCGGATACTTCCTCAGCAAGCAAACAAACCCAGACTCGGATACTTACCAGACCCAGGCAAATTCCTGCTGTGAGCTGCTCTGCTGTCCCCGCTGCTCAGCTGGTTCTCCGCCGCTCAGCTGGTTCGCGAAGCTCTGGCTATTTTTAAACAGCCAGGCTTCCCTGTCGCAAACCAACAGACACACTACTGCCCGCCCCCTGCAGGCTAGCAGCCAATCGGACACTCACTCAGGCTCTCACACTGCCCCCCCAGCAAACACACGCTCGGTTACTTCCTCAGCAAGCAAACAAACACAGACTCGGATACTTACCAGTCCCAGGCAAACTCCTGCTGTGTGCGACTCTGCTGTCCCCGCTGCTCAGCTGGTTCTCCGCCGCTCAGCTGGTTTGCGAAGCTCTGGCTATTTTTAAACAGCCAGGCTTCCCTGTCGCAAACCAACAGACACCCTACTGCCCGCCCCCTGCAGGCTAGCAGCCAATCGGACACTCACTCAGGCTCTCACACTGCCGCCCAGCAAACACACGCTCGAATTCTTCCTCAGCAAGCAAACAAACACAGACTCGGATACTTACCAGTCCCAGGCAAACTCCTGCTGTGAGCTGCTCTGCTGTCCCCGCTGCTCAGCTGGTTCTCCGCCGCTCAGCTGGTTCGCGAAGCTCTGGCTATTTTTAAACAGCCAGGCTTCCCTGTCGCAAACCAACAGACACCCTACTGCCCGCTCCCTGCAGACTAGCAGCCAATCAGGCACTCACTCAGGCTCTCACACTGCCCCCCCAGCAACACACGCTCCGATACTTCCTCAGCAAGCAAACAAACACAGACTCGGATACTTACCAGTCCCAGGCAAACTCCTGCTGTGAGCTGCTCTGCTGTCCCCGCTGCTCAGCTGGTTCTCCGCCGCTCAGCTGGTTCGCGAAGCTCTGGCTATTTTTAAACAGCCAGGCTTCCCTGTCGCAAACCAACAGACACCCTACTGCCCGCCCCCTGCAGGCTAGCAGCCAATCGGACACTCACTCAGGCTCTCACACTGCCGCCCAGCAAACACACGCTCCGATACTTCCTCAGCAAGCAAACAAACACAGACTCGGATACTTACCAGTCCCAGGCAAACTCCTGCTGTGAGCTGCTCTGCTGTCCCCGCTGCTCAGCTGGTTCTCCGCCGCTCAGCTGGTTCGCGAAGCTCTGGCTATTTTTAAACAGACAGGCTTCCCTGTCGCAAACCAACAGACACCCTACTGCCCGCCCCCTGCAGGCTAGCAGCCAATCAGACACTCACTCAGGCTCTCACACTGCCCCCCCAGCAAACACACGCTCGGATACTTCCTCAGCAAGCAAACAAACCCAGACTCGGATACTTACCAGACCCAGGCAAACTCCTGCTGTGAGCTGCTCTGCTGTCCCCGCTGCTCAGCTGGTTCTCCGCCGCTCAGCTGGTTCGCGAAGCTCTGGCTATTTTTAAACAGCCAGGCTTCTCTGTCCCAAACCAACAGACAGCCTACTGCCCGCCCCCTGCAGGCTAGCAGCCAATCAGACACTCACTCAGGCTCTCACACTGCCCCCCCAGCAAACACACGCTCGGATACTTCCTCAGCAAGCAAACAAACACAGACTCGGATACTTACCAGTCCCAGGCAAACTCCTGCTGTGTGCTGCTCTGCTGTCACCGCTGCTCAGCTGGTTCTCCGCCGCTCAGCTGGTTCGCGAAGCTCTGGCTATTTTTAAACAGCCAGGCTTCTCTGTCCCAAACCAACAGACACCCTACTGCCCGCCCCCTGCAGGCTAGCAGCCAATCAGACACTCACTCAGGCTCTCACACTGCCCCCCCAGCAAACACACGCTCGGATACTTCCTCAGCAAGCAAACAAACACAGACTCGGATACTTACCAGTCCCAGGCAAACTCCTGCTGTGTGCTGCTCTGCTGTCACCGCTGCTCAGCTGGTTCTCCGCCGCTCAGCTGGTTCGCGAAGCTCTGCCTATTTTTAAACAGCCAGGTTTCCCTGTCGCAAACCAACAGACACCCTACTGCCCGCCCCCTGTAGGCTAGCAGCCAATCAGACACTCACTCAGGCTCTCACACTGCCCCCCCAGCAAACACACGCTCAGATTCTTCCTCAGCAAGCAAACAAACCCAGGCTCGGATACTTACCAGTCCAGGCAAACTCCTGCTGTGAGCTGCTCTGCTGTCCCCGCTGCTCAGCTGGTTCTCCGCCGCTTAGCTGGTTCGCGAAGCTCTGGCTATTTTTAAACAGCCAGGCTTCCCTGTCGCAAACCAACAGACACCCTACTGCCCGCCCCCTGCAGGCTAGCAGCCAATCAGACACTCACTCAGGCTCTCACACTGCCCCCGCAGCAAACACACGCTCGGATACTTCCTCAGCAAGCAAACAAACCCAGACTCGGATACTTACCAGACCCAGGCAAATTCCTGCTGTGAGCTGCTCTGCTGTCCCCGCTGCTCAGCTGGTTCTCCGCCGCTCAGCTGGTTCGCGAAGCTCTGGCTATTTTTAAACAGCCAGGCTTCCCTGTCGCAAACCAACAGACACACTACTGCCCGCCCCCTGCAGGCTAGCAGCCAATCGGACACTCACTCAGGCTCTCACACTGCCCCCCCAGCAAACACACGCTCGGTTACTTCCTCAGCAAGCAAACAAACACAGACTCGGATACTTACCAGTCCCAGGCAAACTCCTGCTGTGTGCGACTCTGCTGTCCCCGCTGCTCAGCTGGTTCTCCGCCGCTCAGCTGGTTTGCGAAGCTCTGGCTATTTTTAAACAGCCAGGCTTCCCTGTCGCAAACCAACAGACACCCTACTGCCCGCCCCCTGCAGGCTAGCAGCCAATCGGACACTCACTCAGGCTCTCACACTGCCGCCCAGCAAACACACGCTCGAATTCTTCCTCAGCAAGCAAACAAACACAGACTCGGATACTTACCAGTCCCAGGCAAACTCCTGCTGTGAGCTGCTCTGCTGTCCCCGCTGCTCAGCTGGTTCTCCGCCGCTCAGCTGGTTCGCGAAGCTCTGGCTATTTTTAAACAGCCAGGCTTCCCTGTCGCAAACCAACAGACACCCTACTGCCCGCTCCCTGCAGACTAGCAGCCAATCAGGCACTCACTCAGGCTCTCACACTGCCCCCCCAGCAACACACGCTCCGATACTTCCTCAGCAAGCAAACAAACACAGACTCGGATACTTACCAGTCCCAGGCAAACTCCTGCTGTGAGCTGCTCTGCTGTCCCCGCTGCTCAGCTGGTTCTCCGCCGCTCAGCTGGTTCGCGAAGCTCTGGCTATTTTTAAACAGCCAGGCTTCCCTGTCGCAAACCAACAGACACCCTACTGCCCGCCCCCTGCAGGCTAGCAGCCAATCGGACACTCACTCAGGCTCTCACACTGCCGCCCAGCAAACACACGCTCGAATTCTTCCTCAGCAAGCAAACAAACACAGACTCGGATACTTACCAGTCCCAGGCAAACTCCTGCTGTGAGCTGCTCTGCTGTCCCCGCTGCTCAGCTGGTTCTCCGCCGCTCAGCTGGTTCGCGAAGCTCTGGCTATTTTTAAACAGACAGGCTTCCCTGTCGCAAACCAACAGACACCCTACTGCCCGCCCCCTGCAGGCTAGCAGCCAATCAGACACTCACTCAGGCTCTCACACTGCCCCCCCAGCAAACACACGCTCGGATACTTCCTCAGCAAGCAAACAAACCCAGACTCGGATACTTACCAGACCCAGGCAAACTCCTGCTGTGAGCTGCTCTGCTGTCCCCGCTGCTCAGCTGGTTCTCCGCCGCTCAGCTGGTTCGCGAAGCTCTGGCTATTTTTAAACAGCCAGGCTTCTCTGTCCCAAACCAACAGACACCCTACTGCCCGCCCCCTGCAGGCTAGCAGCCAATCAGACACTCACTCAGGCTCTCACACTGCCCCCCCAGCAAACACACGCTCGGATACTTCCTCAGCAAGCAAACAAACACAGACTCGGATACTTACCAGTCCCAGGCAAACTCCTGCTGTGTGCTGCTCTGCTGTCACCGCTGCTCAGCTGGTTCTCCGCCGCTCAGCTGGTTCGCGAAGCTCTGGCTATTTTTAAACAGCCAGGCTTCTCTGTCCCAAACCAACAGACACCCTACTGCCCGCCCCCTGCAGGCTAGCAGCCAATCAGACACTCACTCAGGCTCTCACACTGCCCCCCCAGCAAACACACGCTCGGATACTTCCTCAGCAAGCAAACAAACACAGACTCGGATACTTACCAGTCCCAGGCAAACTCCTGCTGTGTGCTGCTCTGCTGTCACCGCTGCTCAGCTGGTTCTCCGCCGCTCAGCTGGTTCGCGAAGCTCTGCCTATTTTTAAACAGCCAGGTTTCCCTGTCGCAAACCAACAGACACCCTACTGCCCGCCCCCTGTAGGCTAGCAGCCAATCAGACACTCACTCAGGCTCTCACACTGCCCCCCCAGCAAACACACGCTCAGATTCTTCCTCAGCAAGCAAACAAACCCAGGCTCGGATACTTACCAGTCCAGGCAAACTCCTGCTGTGAGCTGCTCTGCTGTCCCCGCTGCTCAGCTGGTTCTCCGCCGCTTAGCTGGTTCGCGAAGCTCTGGCTATTTTTAAACAGCCAGGCTTCCCTGTCGCAAACCAACAGACACCCTACTGCCCGCCCCCTGCAGGCTAGCAGCCAATCAGACACTCACTCAGGCTCTCACACTGCCCCCGCAGCAAACACACGCTCGGATACTTCCTCAGCAAGCAAACAAACCCAGACTCGGATACTTACCAGACCCAGGCAAATTCCTGCTGTGAGCTGCTCTGCTGTCCCCGCTGCTCAGCTGGTTCTCCGCCGCTCAGCTGGTTCGCGAAGCTCTGGCTATTTTTAAACAGCCAGGCTTCCCTGTCGCAAACCAACAGACACACTACTGCCCGCCCCCTGCAGGCTAGCAGCCAATCGGACACTCACTCAGGCTCTCACACTGCCCCCCCAGCAAACACACGCTCGGTTACTTCCTCAGCAAGCAAACAAACACAGACTCGGATACTTACCAGTCCCAGGCAAACTCCTGCTGTGTGCGACTCTGCTGTCCCCGCTGCTCAGCTGGTTCTCCGCCGCTCAGCTGGTTTGCGAAGCTCTGGCTATTTTTAAACAGCCAGGCTTCCCTGTCGCAAACCAACAGACACCCTACTGCCCGCCCCCTGCAGGCTAGCAGCCAATCGGACACTCACTCAGGCTCTCACACTGCCGCCCAGCAAACACACGCTCGAATTCTTCCTCAGCAAGCAAACAAACACAGACTCGGATACTTACCAGTCCCAGGCAAACTCCTGCTGTGAGCTGCTCTGCTGTCCCCGCTGCTCAGCTGGTTCTCCGCCGCTCAGCTGGTTCGCGAAGCTCTGGCTATTTTTAAACAGCCAGGCTTCCCTGTCGCAAACCAACAGACACCCTACTGCCCGCTCCCTGCAGACTAGCAGCCAATCAGGCACTCACTCAGGCTCTCACACTGCCCCCCCAGCAACACACGCTCCGATACTTCCTCAGCAAGCAAACAAACACAGACTCGGATACTTACCAGTCCCAGGCAAACTCCTGCTGTGAGCTGCTCTGCTGTCCCCGCTGCTCAGCTGGTTCTCCGCCGCTCAGCTGGTTCGCGAAGCTCTGGCTATTTTTAAACAGCCAGGCTTCCCTGTCGCAAACCAACAGACACCCTACTGCCCGCCCCCTGCAGGCTAGCAGCCAATCGGACACTCACTCAGGCTCTCACACTGCCGCCCAGCAAACACACGCTCGAATTCTTCCTCAGCAAGCAAACAAACACAGACTCGGATACTTACCAGTCCCAGGCAAACTCCTGCTGTGAGCTGCTCTGCTGTCCCCGCTGCTCAGCTGGTTCTCCGCCGCTCAGCTGGTTCGCGAAGCTCTGGCTATTTTTAAACAGACAGGCTTCCCTGTCGCAAACCAACAGACACCCTACTGCCCGCCCCCTGCAGGCTAGCAGCCAATCAGACACTCACTCAGGCTCTCACACTGCCCCCCCAGCAAACACACGCTCGGATACTTCCTCAGCAAGCAAACAAACCCAGACTCGGATACTTACCAGACCCAGGCAAACTCCTGCTGTGAGCTGCTCTGCTGTCCCCGCTGCTCAGCTGGTTCTCCGCCGCTCAGCTGGTTCGCGAAGCTCTGGCTATTTTTAAACAGCCAGGCTTCTCTGTCCCAAACCAACAGACACCCTACTGCCCGCCCCCTGCAGGCTAGCAGCCAATCAGACACTCACTCAGGCTCTCACACTGCCCCCCCAGCAAACACACGCTCGGATACTTCCTCAGCAAGCAAACAAACACAGACTCGGATACTTACCAGTCCCAGGCAAACTCCTGCTGTGTGCTGCTCTGCTGTCACCGCTGCTCAGCTGGTTCTCCGCCGCTCAGCTGGTTCGCGAAGCTCTGCCTATTTTTAAACAGCCAGGTTTCCCTGTCGCAAACCAACAGACACCCTACTGCCCGCCCCCTGTAGGCTAGCAGCCAATCAGACACTCACTCAGGCTCTCACACTGCCCCCCCAGCAAACACACGCTCAGATTCTTCCTCAGCAAGCAAACAAACCCAGGCTCGGATACTTACCAGTCCAGGCAAACTCCTGCTGTGAGCTGCTCTGCTGTCCCCGCTGCTCAGCTGGTTCTCCGCCGCTTAGCTGGTTCGCGAAGCTCTGGCTATTTTTAAACAGCCAGGCTTCCCTGTCGCAAACCAACAGACACCCTACTGCCCGCCCCCTGTAGGCTAGCAGCCAATCAGACACTCACTCAGGCTCTCACACTGCCCCCCCAGCAAACACACGCTCAGATTCTTCCTCAGCAAGCAAACAAACCCAGGCTCGGATACTTACCAGTCCAGGCAAACTCCTGCTGTGAGCTGCTCTGCTGTCCCCGCTGCTCAGCTGGTTCTCCGCCGCTTAGCTGGTTCGCGAAGCTCTGGCTATTTTTAAACAGCCAGGCTTCCCTGTCGCAAACCAACAGACACCCTACTGCCCGCCCCCTGCAGGCTAGCAGCCAATCAGACACTCACTCAGGCTCTCACACTGCCCCCGCAGCAAACACACGCTCGGATACTTCCTCAGCAAGCAAACAAACCCAGACTCGGATACTTACCAGACCCAGGCAAATTCCTGCTGTGAGCTGCTCTGCTGTCCCCGCTGCTCAGCTGGTTCTCCGCCGCTCAGCTGGTTCGCGAAGCTCTGGCTATTTTTAAACAGCCAGGCTTCCCTGTCGCAAACCAACAGACACACTACTGCCCGCCCCCTGCAGGCTAGCAGCCAATCGGACACTCACTCAGGCTCTCACACTGCCCCCCCAGCAAACACACGCTCGGTTACTTCCTCAGCAAGCAAACAAACACAGACTCGGATACTTACCAGTCCCAGGCAAACTCCTGCTGTGTGCGACTCTGCTGTCCCTGCTGCTCAGCTGGTTCTCCGCCGCTCAGCTGGTTTGCGAAGCTCTGGCTATTTTTAAACAGCCAGGCTTCCCTGTCGCAAACCAACAGACACCCTACTGCCCGCCCCCTGCAGGCTAGCAGCCAATCGGACACTCACTCAGGCTCTCACACTGCCGCCCAGCAAACACACGCTCGAATTCTTCCTCAGCAAGCAAACAAACACAGACTCGGATACTTACCAGTCCCAGGCAAACTCCTGCTGTGAGCTGCTCTGCTGTCCCCGCTGCTCAGCTGGTTCTCCGCCGCTCAGCTGGTTCGCGAAGCTCTGGCTATTTTTAAACAGCCAGGCTTCCCTGTCGCAAACCAACAGACACCCTACTGCCCGCTCCCTGCAGACTAGCAGCCAATCAGGCACTCACTCAGGCTCTCACACTGCCCCCCCAGCAACACACGCTCCGATACTTCCTCAGCAAGCAAACAAACACAGACTCGGATACTTACCAGTCCCAGGCAAACTCCTGCTGTGAGCTGCTCTGCTGTCCCCGCTGCTCAGCTGGTTCTCCGCCGCTCAGCTGGTTCGCGAAGCTCTGGCTATTTTTAAACAGCCAGGCTTCCCTGTCGCAAACCAACAGACACCCTACTGCCCGCCCCCTGCAGGCTAGCAGCCAATCGGACACTCACTCAGGCTCTCACACTGCCGCCCAGCAAACACACGCTCCGATACTTCCTCAGCAAGCAAACAAACACAGACTCGGATACTTACCAGTCCCAGGCAAACTCCTGCTGTGAGCTGCTCTGCTGTCCCCGCTGCTCAGCGGTTCTCCGCCGCTCAGCTGGTTCGCGAAGCTCTGGCTATTTTTAAACAGACAGGCTTCCCTGTCGCAAACCAACAGACACCCTACTGCCCGCCCCCTGCAGGCTAGCAGCCAATCAGACACTCACTCAGGCTCTCACACTGCCCCCCCAGCAAACACACGCTCGGATACTTCCTCAGCAAGCAAACAAACCCAGACTCGGATACTTACCAGACCCAGGCAAACTCCTGCTGTGAGCTGCTCTGCTGTCCCCGCTGCTCAGCTGGTTCTCCGCCGCTCAGCTGGTTCGCGAAGCTCTGGCTATTTTTAAACAGCCAGGCTTCTCTGTCCCAAACCAACAGACACCCTACTGCCCGCCCCCTGCAGGCTAGCAGCCAATCAGACACTCACTCAGGCTCTCACACTGCCCCCCCAGCAAACACACGCTCGGATACTTCCTCAGCAAGCAAACAAACACAGACTCGGATACTTACCAGTCCCAGGCAAACTCCTGCTGTGTGCTGCTCTGCTGTCACCGCTGCTCAGCTGGTTCTCCGCCGCTCAGCTGGTTCGCGAAGCTCTGCCTATTTTTAAACAGCCAGGTTTCCCTGTCGCAAACCAACAGACACCCTACTGCCCGCCCCCTGTAGGCTAGCAGCCAATCAGACACTCACTCAGGCTCTCACACTGCCCCCCCAGCAAACACACGCTCAGATTCTTCCTCAGCAAGCAAACAAACCCAGGCTCGGATACTTACCAGTCCAGGCAAACTCCTGCTGTGAGCTGCTCTGCTGTCCCCGCTGCTCAGCTGGTTCTCCGCCGCTTAGCTGGTTCGCGAAGCTCTGGCTATTTTTAAACAGCCAGGCTTCCCTGTCGCAAACCAACAGACACCCTACTGCCCGCCCCCTGCAGGCTAGCAGCCAATCAGACACTCACTCAGGCTCTCACACTGCCCCCCCAGCAAACACACGCTCGGATACTTCCTCAGCAAGCAAACAAACCCAGACTCGGATACTTACCAGACCCAGGCAAATTCCTGCTGTGAGCTGCTCTGCTGTCCCCGCTGCTCAGCTGGTTCTCCGCCGCTCAGCTGGTTCGCGAAGCTCTGGCTATTTTTAAACAGCCAGGCTTCCCTGTCGCAAACCAACAGACACACTACTGCCCGCCCCCTGCAGGCTAGCAGCCAATCGGACACTCACTCAGGCTCTCACACTGCCCCCCCAGCAAACACACGCTCGGTTAATTCCTCAGCAAGCAAACAAACACAGACTCGGATACTTACCAGTCCCAGGCAAACTCCTGCTGTGTGCGACTCTGCTGTCCCCGCTGCTCAGCTGGTTCTCCGCCGCTCAGCTGGTTTGCGAAGCTCTGGCTATTTTTAAACAGCCAGGCTTCCCTGTCGCAAACCAACAGACACCCTACTGCCCGCCCCCTGCAGGCTAGCAGCCAATCGGACACTCACTCAGGCTCTCACACTGCCGCCCAGCAAACACACGCTCGAATTCTTCCTCAGCAAGCAAACAAACACAGACTCGGATACTTACCAGTCCCAGGCAAACTCCTGCTGTGAGCTGCTCTGCTGTCCCCGCTGCTCAGCTGGTTCTCCGCCGCTCAGCTGGTTCGCGAAGCTCTGGCTATTTTTAAACAGCCAGGCTTCCCTGTCGCAAACCAACAGACACCCTACTGCCCGCTCCCTGCAGACTAGCAGCCAATCAGGCACTCACTCAGGCTCTCACACTGCCCCCCCAGCAACACACGCTCCGATACTTCCTCAGCAAGCAAACAAACACAGACTCGGATACTTACCAGTCCCAGGCAAACTCCTGCTGTGAGCTGCTCTGCTGTCCCCGCTGCTCAGCTGGTTCTCCGCCGCTCAGCTGGTTCGCGAAGCTCTGGCTATTTTTAAACAGCCAGGCTTCCCTGTCGCAAACCAACAGACACCCTACTGCCCGCCCCCTGCAGGCTAGCAGCCAATCGGACACTCACTCAGGCTCTCACACTGCCACCCAGCAAACACACGCTCCGATACTTCCTCAGCAAGCAAACAAACACAGACTCGGATACTTACCAGTCCCAGGCAAACTCCTGCTGTGAGCTGCTCTGCTGTCCCCGCTGCTCAGCTGGTTCTCCGCCGCTCAGCTGGTTCGCGAAGCTCTGGCTATTTTTAAACAGACAGGCTTCCCTGTCGCAAACCAACAGACACCCTACTGCCCGCCCCCTGCAGGCTAGCAGCCAATCAGACACTCACTCAGGCTCTCACACTGCCCCCCCAGCAAACACACGCTCGGATACTTCCTCAGCAAGCAAACAAACCCAGACTCGGATACTTACCAGACCCAGGCAAACTCCTGCTGTGAGCTGCTCTGCTGTCCCCGCTGCTCAGCTGGTTCTCCGCCGCTCAGCTGGTTCGCGAAGCTCTGGCTATTTTTAAACAGCCAGGCTTCTCTGTCCCAAACCAACAGACACCCTACTGCCCGCCCCCTGCAGGCTAGCAGCCAATCAGACACTCACTCAGGCTCTCACACTGTCCCCCCAGCAAACACACGCTCGGATACTTCCTCAGCAAGCAAACAAACACAGACTCGGATACTTACCAGTCCCAGGCAAACTCCTGCTGTGTGCTGCTCTGCTGTCACCGCTGCTCAGCTGGTTCTCCGCCGCTCAGCTGGTTCGCGAAGCTCTGCCTATTTTTAAACAGCCAGGTTTCCCTGTCGCAAACCAACAGACACCCTACTGCCCGCCCCCTGTAGGCTAGCAGCCAATCAGACACTCACTCAGGCTCTCACACTGCCCCCCCAGCAAACACACGCTCAGATTCTTCCTCAGCAAGCAAACAAACCCAGGCTCGGATACTTACCAGTCCAGGCAAACTCCTGCTGTGAGCTGCTCTGCTGTCCCCGCTGCTCAGCTGGTTCTCCGCCGCTTAGCTGGTTCGCGAAGCTCTGGCTATTTTTAAACAGCCAGGCTTCCCTGTCGCAAACCAACAGACACCCTACTGCCCGCCCCCTGCAGGCTAGCAGCCAATCAGACACTCACTCAGGCTCTCACACTGCCCCCCCAGCAAACACACGCTCGGATACTTCCTCAGCAAGCAAACAAACCCAGACTCGGATACTTACCAGACCCAGGCAAATTCCTGCTGTGAGCTGCTCTGCTGTCCCCGCTGCTCAGCTGGTTCTCCGCCGCTCAGCTGGTTCGCGAAGCTCTGGCTATTTTTAAACAGCCAGGCTTCCCTGTCGCAAACCAACAGACACACTACTGCCCGCCCCCTGCAGGCTAGCAGCCAATCGGACACTCACTCAGGCTCTCACACTGCCCCCCCAGCAAACACACGCTCGGTTACTTCCTCAGCAAGCAAACAAACACAGACTCGGATACTTACCAGTCCCAGGCAAACTCCTGCTGTGTGCGACTCTGCTGTCCCCGCTGCTCAGCTGGTTCTCCGCCGCTCAGCTGGTTCGCGAAGCTCTGGCTATTTTTAAACAGCCAGGCTTCCCTGTCGCAAACCAACAGACACCCTACTGCCCGCCCCCTGCAGGCTAGCAGCCAATCGGACACTCACTCAGGCTCTCACACTGCCGCCCAGCAAACACACGCTCGAATTCTTCCTCAGCAAGCAAACAAACACAGACTCGGATACTTACCAGTCCCAGGCAAACTCCTGCTGTGAGCTGCTCTGCTGTCCCCGCTGCTCAGCTGGTTCTCCGCCGCTCAGCTGGTTCGCGAAGCTCTGGCTATTTTTAAACAGCCAGGCTTCCCTGTCGCAAACCAACAGACACCCTACTGCCCGCTCCCTGCAGACTAGCAGCCAATCAGGCACTCACTCAGGCTCTCACACTGCCCCCCCAGCAACACACGCTCCGATACTTCCTCAGCAAGCAAACAAACACAGACTCGGATACTTACCAGTCCCAGGCAAACTCCTGCTGTGAGCTGCTCTGCTGTCCCCGCTGCTCAGCTGGTTCTCCGCCGCTCAGCTGGTTCGCGAAGCTCTGGCTATTTTTAAACAGCCAGGCTTCCCTGTCGCAAACCAACAGACACCCTACTGCCCGCCCCCTGCAGGCTAGCAGCCAATCGGACACTCACTCAGGCTCTCACACTGCCGCCCAGCAAACACACGCTCCGATACTTCCTCAGCAAGCAAACAAACACAGACTCGGATACTTACCAGTCCCAGGCAAACTCCTGCTGTGAGCTGCTCTGCTGTCCCCGCTGCTCAGCTGGTTCTCCGCCGCTCAGCTGGTTCGCGAAGCTCTGGCTATTTTTAAACAGCCAGGCTTCCCTATCGCAAACCAACAGACACCCTACTGCCCGCTCCCTGCAGACTAGCAGCCAATCAGGCACTCACTCAGGCTCTCACACTGCCCCCCCAGCAACACACGCTCCGATACTTCCTCAGCAAGCAAACAAACACAGACTCGGATACTTACCAGTCCCAGGCAAACTCCTGCTGTGAGCTGCTCTGCTGTCCCCGCTGCTCAGCTGGTTCTCCGCCGCTCAGTTGGTTCGCGAAGCACTGGCTATTTTTAAACAGCCAGGCTTCCCTGTCGCAAACCAACAGACAGCCTACTGCCCGCCCCCTGCAGGCTAGCAGCCAATCGGACACTCACTCAGGCTCTCACACTGCCGCCCAGCAAACACACGCTCGGATTCTTCCTCAGCAAGCAAACAAACACAGACTCGGATACTTACCAGTCCCAGGCAAACTCCTGCTGTGAGCTGCTCTGCTGTCCCCGCTGCTCAGCTGGTTCTCCGCCGCTCAGCTGGTTCGCGAAGCTCTGGCTATTTTTAAACAGCCAGGCTTCCCTGTCGCAAACCAACAGACACCCTACTGCCCGCCCCCTGCAGGCTAGCAGCCAATCAGACACTCACTCAGGTTCTCACACTGCCCCCCCAGCAAACACACGCTCGGATACTTTCTCAGCAAGCAAACGAACACAGACTCGGATACTTACCAGTCCCAGGCAAACTCCTGCTGTGAGCTGCTCTGCTGTCCCCGCTGCTCAGCTGGTTCTCCGCCGCTCAGCTGGTTCGCGAAGCTCTGGCTATTTTTAAACAGCCAGGCTTCCCTGTCGCAAACCAACAGACACGCTACTGCCGGCTCCCTGCAGGCTAGCAGCCAATCAGACACTCACTCAGGCTCTCACACTGCCCCCCCAGCAAACACACGCTCGGTTACTTCCTCAGCAAGCAAACAAACACAGACTCGGATACTTACCAGTCCCAGGCAAACTCCTGCTGTGTGCGACTCTGCTGTCCCCGCTGCTCAGCTGGTTCTCCGCCGCTCAGCTGGTTTGCGAAGCTCTGGCTATTTTTAAACAGCCAGGCTTCCCTGTCGCAAACCAACAGACACCCTACTGCCCGCCCCCTGCAGGCTAGCAGCCAATCGGACACTCACTCAGGCTCTCACACTGCCGCCCAGCAAACACACGCTCGAATTCTTCCTCAGCAAGCAAACAAACACAGACTCGGATACTTACCAGTCCCAGGCAAACTCCTGCTGTGAGCTGCTCTGCTGTCCCCGCTGCTCAGCTGGTTCTCCGCCGCTCAGCTGGTTCGCGAAGCTCTGGCTATTTTTAAACAGCCAGGCTTCCCTGTCGCAAACCAACAGACACCCTACTGCCCGCTCCCTGCAGACTAGCAGCCAATCAGGCACTCACTCAGGCTCTCACACTGCCCCCCCAGCAACACACGCTCCGATACTTCCTCAGCAAGCAAACAAACACAGACTCGGATACTTACCAGTCCCAGGCAAACTCCTGCTGTGAGCTGCTCTGCTGTCCCCGCTGCTCAGCTGGTTCTCCGCCGCTCAGCTGGTTCGCGAAGCTCTGGCTATTTTTAAACAGCCAGGCTTCCCTGTCGCAAACCAACAGACACCCTACTGCCCGCCCCCTGCAGGCTAGCAGCCAATCGGACACTCACTCAGGCTCTCACACTGCCACCCAGCAAACACACGCTCCGATACTTCCTCAGCAAGCAAACAAACACAGACTCGGATACTTACCAGTCCCAGGCAAACTCCTGCTGTGAGCTGCTCTGCTGTCCCCGCTGCTCAGCTGGTTCTCCGCCGCTCAGCTGGTTCGCGAAGCTCTGGCTATTTTTAAACAGACAGGCTTCCCTGTCGCAAACCAACAGACACCCTACTGCCCGCCCCCTGCAGGCTAGCAGCCAATCAGACACTCACTCAGGCTCTCACACTGCCCCCCCAGCAAACACACGCTCGGATACTTCCTCAGCAAGCAAACAAACCCAGACTCGGATACTTACCAGACCCAGGCAAACTCCTGCTGTGAGCTGCTCTGCTGTCCCCGCTGCTCAGCTGGTTCTCCGCCGCTCAGCTGGTTCGCGAAGCTCTGGCTATTTTTAAACAGCCAGGCTTCTCTGTCCCAAACCAACAGACACCCTACTGCCCGCCCCCTGCAGGCTAGCAGCCAATCAGACACTCACTCAGTCTCTCACACTGCCCCCCCAGCAAACACACGCTCGGATACTTCCTCAGCAAGCAAACAAACACAGACTCGGATACTTACCAGTCCCAGGCAAACTCCTGCTGTGTGCTGCTCTGCTGTCACCGCTGCTCAGCTGGTTCTCCGCCGCTCAGCTGGTTCGCGAAGCTCTGCCTATTTTTAAACAGCCAGGTTTCCCTGTCGCAAACCAACAGACACCCTACTGCCCGCCCCCTGTAGGCTAGCAGCCAATCAGACACTCACTCAGGCTCTCACACTGCCCCCCCAGCAAACACACGCTCAGATTCTTCCTCAGCAAGCAAACAAACCCAGGCTCGGATACTTACCAGTCCAGGCAAACTCCTGCTGTGAGCTGCTCTGCTGTCCCCGCTGCTCAGCTGGTTCTCCGCCGCTTAGCTGGTTCGCGAAGCTCTGGCTATTTTTAAACAGCCAGGCTTCCCTGTCGCAAACCAACAGACACCCTACTGCCCGCCCCCTGCAGGCTAGCAGCCAATCAGACACTCACTCAGGCTCTCACACTGCCCCCCCAGCAAACACACGCTCGGATACTTCCTCAGCAAGCAAACAAACCCAGACTCGGATACTTACCAGACCCAGGCAAATTCCTGCTGTGAGCTGCTCTGCTGTCCCCGCTGCTCAGCTGGTTCTCCGCCGCTCAGCTGGTTCGCGAAGCTCTGGCTATTTTTAAACAGCCAGGCTTCCCTGTCGCAAACCAACAGACACACTACTGCCCGCCCCCTGCAGGCTAGCAGCCAATCGGACACTCACTCAGGCTCTCACACTGCCCCCCCAGCAAACACACGCTCGGTTACTTCCTCAGCAAGCAAACAAACACAGACTCGGATACTTACCAGTCCCAGGCAAACTCCTGCTGTGTGCGACTCTGCTGTCCCCGCTGCTCAGCTGGTTCTCCGCCGCTCAGCTGGTTCGCGAAGCTCTGGCTATTTTTAAACAGCCAGGCTTCCCTGTCGCAAACCAACAGACACCCTACTGCCCGCCCCCTGCAGGCTAGCAGCCAATCGGACACTCACTCAGGCTCTCACACTGCCGCCCAGCAAACACACGCTCGAATTCTTCCTCAGCAAGCAAACAAACACAGACTCGGATACTTACCAGTCCCAGGCAAACTCCTGCTGTGAGCTGCTCTGCTGTCCCCGCTGCTCAGCTGGTTCTCCGCCGCTCAGCTGGTTCGCGAAGCTCTGGCTATTTTTAAACAGCCAGGCTTCCCTGTCGCAAACCAACAGACACCCTACTGCCCGCTCCCTGCAGACTAGCAGCCAATCAGGCACTCACTCAGGCTCTCACACTGCCCCCCCAGCAACACACGCTCCGATACTTCCTCAGCAAGCAAACAAACACAGACTCGGATACTTACCAGTCCCAGGCAAACTCCTGCTGTGAGCTGCTCTGCTGTCCCCGCTGCTCAGCTGGTTCTCCGCCGCTCAGCTGGTTCGCGAAGCTCTGGCTATTTTTAAACAGCCAGGCTTCCCTGTCGCAAACCAACAGACACCCTACTGCCCGCCCCCTGCAGGCTAGCAGCCAATCGGACACTCACTCAGGCTCTCACACTGCCGCCCAGCAAACACACGCTCCGATACTTCCTCAGCAAGCAAACAAACACAGACTCGGATACTTACCAGTCCCAGGCAAACTCCTGCTGTGAGCTGCTCTGCTGTCCCCGCTGCTCAGCTGGTTCTCCGCCGCTCAGCTGGTTCGCGAAGCTCTGGCTATTTTTAAACAGCCAGGCTTCCCTATCGCAAACCAACAGACACCCTACTGCCCGCTCCCTGCAGACTAGCAGCCAATCAGGCACTCACTCAGGCTCTCACACTGCCCCCCCAGCAACACACGCTCCGATACTTCCTCAGCAAGCAAACAAACACAGACTCGGATACTTACCAGTCCCAGGCAAACTCCTGCTGTGAGCTGCTCTGCTGTCCCCGCTGCTCAGCTGGTTCTCCGCCGCTCAGCTGGTTCGCGAAGCACTGGCTATTTTTAAACAGCCAGGCTTCCCTGTCGCAAACCAACAGACAGCCTACTGCCCGCCCCCTGCAGGCGAGCAGCCAATCGGACACTCACTCAGGCTCTCACACTGCCGCCCAGCAAACACACGCTCGGATACTTCCTCAGCAAGCAAACAAACCCAGGCTCGGATACTTACCAGTCCAGGCAAACTCCTGCTGTGAGCTGCTCTGCTGTCCCCGCTGCTCAGCTGGTTCTCCGCCGCTTAGCTGGTTCGCGAAGCTCTGGCTATTTTTAAACAGCCAGGCTTCCCTGTCGCAAACCAACAGACACCCTACTGCCCGCCCCCTGCAGGCTAGCAGCCAATCAGACACTCACTCAGGCTCTCACACTGCCCCCCCAGCAAACACACGCTCGGATACTTCCTCAGCAAGCAAACAAACCCAGACTCGGATACTTACCAGACCCAGGCAAATTCCTGCTGTGAGCTGCTCTGCTGTCCCCGCTGCTCAGCTGGTTCTCCGCCGCTCAGCTGGTTCGCGAAGCTCTGGCTATTTTTAAACAGCCAGGCTTCCCTGTCGCAAACCAACAGACACACTACTGCCCGCCCCCTGCAGGCTAGCAGCCAATCGGACACTCACTCAGGCTCTCACACTGCCCCCCCAGCAAACACACGCTCGGTTACTTCCTCAGCAAGCAAACAAACACAGACTCGGATACTTACCAGTCCCAGGCAAACTCCTGCTGTGTGCGACTCTGCTGTCCCCGCTGCTCAGCTGGTTCTCCGCCGCTCAGCTCGTTCGCGAAGCTCTGGCTATTTTTAAACAGCCAGGCTTCCCTGTCGCAAACCAACAGACACCCTACTGCCCGCCCCCTGCAGGCTAGCAGCCAATCGGACACTCACTCAGGCTCTCACACTGCCGCCCAGCAAACACACGCTCGAATTCTTCCTCAGCAAGCAAACAAACACAGACTCGGATACTTACCAGTCCCAGGCAAACTCCTGCTGTGAGCTGCTCTGCTGTCCCCGCTGCTCAGCTGGTTCTCCGCCGCTCAGCTGGTTCGCGAAGCTCTGGCTATTTTTAAACAGCCAGGCTTCCCTGTCGCAAACCAACAGACACCCTACTGCCCGCTCCCTGCAGACTAGCAGCCAATCAGGCACTCACTCAGGCTCTCACACTGCCCCCCCAGCAACACACGCTCCGATACTTCCTCAGCAAGCAAACAAACACAGACTCGGATACTTACCAGTCCCAGGCAAACTCCTGCTGTGAGCTGCTCTGCTGTCCCCGCTGCTCAGCTGGTTCTCCGCCGCTCAGCTGGTTCGCGAAGCTCTGGCTATTTTTAAACAGCCAGACTTCCCTGTCGCAAACCAACAGACACCCTACTGCCCACCCCCTGCAGGCTAGGAGCCAATCGGACACTCACTCAGGCTCTCACACTGCCGCCCAGCAAACACACGCTCCGATACTTCCTCAGCAAGCAAACAAACACAGACTCGGATACTTACCAGTCCCAGGCAAACTCCTGCTGTGAGCTGCTCTGCTGTCCCCGCTGCTCAGCTGGTTCTCCGCCGCTCAGCTGGTTCGCGAAGCTCTGGCTATTTTTAAACAGCCAGGCTTCCCTGTCGCAAACCAACAGACACCCTACTGCCCGCCCGCTGCAGGCTAGCAGCCAATCGGACACTCACTCAGGCTCTCACACTGCCCCCCCAGCAAACACACGCTCGGATACTTCCTCAGCAAGCAAACAAACACAGACTCGGATAATTACCAGTCCCAGGCAAACTCCTGCTGTGTGCTGCTCTGCTGTCCCTCTGCTCAGCTGGTTCTCCACCGCACAGCTGGTTCGCGAAGCTCTGGCTATTTTTAAACAGCCAGGCTTCCCTGTCGCAAACCAACAGACACCCTACTGCCCGCCCCCTGCAGGCTAGCAGCCAATCGGACACTCACTCAGGCTCTCACACTGCCGCCCAGCAAACACACGCTCGGATTCTTCCTCAGCAAGCAAACAAACACAGACTCGGATACTTACCAGTCCCAGGCAAACTCCTGCTGTGAGCTGCTCTGCTGTCCCCGCTGCTCAGCTGGTTCTCCGCCGCTCAGCCGGTTCGCGAAGCTCTGGCTATTTTTAAACAGCCAGGCTTCACTGTCGCAAACCAACAGACACCCTACTACCCGCCCCCTGCAGGCTAGCAGCCAATCAGACACTCACTCAGGCTCTCACACTGCCCCTCCAGCAAACACACGCTCGGATTCTTCCTCAGCAAGCAAACAAACACAGACTCGGATACTTACCAGTCCCAGGCAAACTCCTGTTGTGAGCTGCTCTGCTGTCCCCGCTGCTCAGCTGGTTCTCCGCCGCTCAGCTGGTTCGCGAAGCTCTGGCTATTTTTAAACAGCCAGGCTTCCCTGTCGCAAACCAACAGACACCCTACTGCCCGCCCCCTGCAGGCTAGCAGCCAATCAGACACTCACTCAGGTTCTCACACTGCCCCCCCAGCAAACACACGCTCGGATACTTTCTCAGCAAGCAAACGAACACAGACTCGGATACTTACCAGTCCCAGGCAAACTCCTGCTGTGAGCTGCTCTGCTGTCCCCGCTGCTCAGCTGGTTCTCCGCCGCTCAGCTGGTTCGCGAAGCTCTGGCTATTTTTAAACAGCCAGGCTTCCCTGTCGCAAACCAACAGACACGCTACTGCCGGCTCCCTGCAGGCTAGCAGCCAATCAGACACTCACTCAGGCTCTCACACTGCCCCCCCCAGCAAACACACGCTCGGATACTTCCTCTGCAAGCAAACAAACACAGACTCGGATACTTACCCGTCCCAGGCAAACTCCTGCTGTGAGCTGCTCTGCTGTCCCCGCTGCTCAGCTGGTTCTCCGCCGCTCAGCTGGTTCGCGAAGCTCTGGCTATTTTTAAACAGCCAGGCTTCCCTGTTGCAAATCAACAGACACGCTACTGCCCGCCCCCTGCAGGCAAGGAGCCAATCAGACACTCACTCAGGCTCTCACACTGCCCCCACAGCAAACACACGCTCTGATACTTCCTCTGCAAGCAAACAAACACAGACTCGGATACTTACCAGTCCCAGGGAAACTCCTGCTGTGAGCTGCTCTGCTGTTTCCGCTGCTCAGCTGGTTCTCCGCCGCTCAGCTGGTTCGTGAAGCTCTGGCTATTTTTAAACAGCCAGGCTTCCCTGTCGCAAACCAACAGACACCCTACTGCCCGCCCCCTGCAGTCTAGAGGCCAATCAGACACTCACTCAGGCTCTCACACTGCCCCCCCAGCAAACACACGCTCGGATACTTCCTCAGCAAGCAAACAAACACAGACTCGGATACTTACCAGTCCCAGGCAAATTCCTGCTGTGTGCTGCTCTGCTGTCCCCGCTGCTCAGCTGGTTCTCCGCCGCTCAGCTGGTTCGCGAAGCTCTGGCTATTTTTAAACAGCCAGGCTTCCCTGTCGCAAACCAACAGACACCCTACTGCCCGCTCCCTGCAGACTAGCAGCCAATCAGGCACTCACTCAGGCTCTCACACTGCCCCCCCAGCAACACACGCTCCGATACTTCCTCAGCAAGCAAACAAACACAGACTCGGATACTTACCAGTCCCAGGCAAACTCCTGCTGTGAGCTGCTCTGCTGTCCCCGCTGCTCAGCTGGTTCTCCGCCGCTCAGCTGGTTCGCGAAGCTCTGGCTATTTTTAAACAGCCAGGCTTCCCTGTCGCAAACCAACAGACACCCTACTGCCCGCCCCCTGCAGGCTAGCAGCCAATCGGACACTCACTCAGGCTCTCACACTGCCACCCAGCAAACACACGCTCCGATACTTCCTCAGCAAGCAAACAAACACAGACTCGGATACTTACCAGTCCCAGGCAAACTCCTGCTGTGAGCTGCTCTGCTGTCCCCGCTGCTCAGCTGGTTCTCCGCCGCTCAGCTGGTTCGCGAAGCTCTGGCTATTTTTAAACAGCCAGGCTTCTCTGTCCCAAACCAACAGACACCCTACTGCCCGCCCCCTGCAGGCTAGCAGCCAATCAGACACTCACTCAGGCTCTCACACTGCCCCCCCAGCAAACACACGCTCGGATACTTCCTCAGCAAGCAAACAAACACAGACTCGGATACTTACCAGTCCCAGGCAAACTCCTGCTGTGTGCTGCTCTGCTGTCACCGCTGCTCAGCTGGTTCTCCGCCGCTCAGCTGGTTCGCGAAGCTCTGCCTATTTTTAAACAGCCAGGTTTCCCTGTCGCAAACCAACAGACACCCTACTGCCCGCCCCCTGTAGGCTAGCAGCCAATCAGACACTCACTCAGGCTCTCACACTGCCCCCCCAGCAAACACACGCTCAGATTCTTCCTCAGCAAGCAAACAAACCCAGGCTCGGATACTTACCAGTCCAGGCAAACTCCTGCTGTGAGCTGCTCTGCTGTCCCCGCTGCTCAGCTGGTTCTCCGCCGCTTAGCTGGTTCGCGAAGCTCTGGCTATTTTTAAACAGCCAGGCTTCCCTATCGCAAACCAAGAGACACCCTAGTGCCCGCTCCCTGCGGCTAGCAGCCAATCAGACACTCACTCAGGCTCTCACACTGCCCCCCCAGCAAACACACGCTCGGATACTTCCTCAGCAAGCAAACAAACACAGACTCGGATAATTACCAGTCCCAGGCAAACTCCTGCTGTGTGCTGCTCTGCTGTCCCCGCTGCTCAGCTGGTTCTCCGCCGCTCAGCTGGTTCGCGAAGCTCTGGCTATTTTTAAACAGCCAGGCCTCCCTGTCGCAAACCAACAGACACCCTACTGCCCGCCCCCTGCAGGCTAGCAGCCAATCGGACACTCACTCAGGCTCTCACACTGCCGCCCAGCAAACACACGCTCGGATTCTTCCTCAGCAAGCAAACAAACACAGACTCGGATACTTACCAGTCCCAGGCAAACTCCTGCTGTGAGCTGCTCTGCTGTCCCCGCTGCTCAGCTGGTTCTCCGCCACTCAGCTGGTTCGCGAACCTCTGGCTATTTTTAAACAGCCAGGCTTCCCTGTCGCAAACCAACAGACACCCTACTGCCCGCTTCCTGCAGACTAGCAGCCAATCAGGCACTCACTCAGGCTCTCACACTGCCCCCCCTCAGCAACACACGCTCCGATACTTCCTCAGCAAGCAAACAAACACAGACTCGGATACTTACCAGTCCCAGGCAAACTCCTGCTGTGAGCTGCTCTGCTGTCCCCGCTGCTCAGCTGGTTCTCCGCCGCTCAGCTGGTTCGCGAAGCTCTGGCTATTTTTAAACAGCCAGGCTTCCCTGTCGCAAACCAACAGACACCCTACTGCCCGCCCCTAGCAGGCTAGCAGCCAATCGGACACTCACTCAGGCTCTCACACTGCCGCCCAGCAAACACACGCTCGGATACTTCCTCAGCAAGCAAACAAACACAGACTCGGATACTTACTAGTCCCAGGAAAACTCCTGCTCTGTGCTGCTCTGCTGTCCCCGCTGCTCAGCTGGTTCTCCGCCGCTCAGCTGGTTCGCGAAGCTCTGGCTATTTTTAAACAGCCAGGCTTCCCTGTCGCAAACCAACAGACACCCTACTGCCCGCCCCCTGCAGGCTAGCAGCCAATCGGACACTCACTCAGGCTCTCACACTGCCGCCCAGCAAACACACGCTCGGATTCTTCCTCAGCAAGCAAACAAACACAGACTCGGATACTTACCAGTCCCAGGCAAACTCCTGCTGTGTGCTGCTGTGCTGTCCCCGCTGCTCAGCTGGTTCTCCGCCGCTCAGCTGGTTCGCGAAGCTCTGGCTATTTTTAAACAGCCAGGCTTCCCTGTTGCAAACCAACAGACACGCTACTGCCCGCCCCCTGCAGGCAAGGAGCCAATCAGACACTCACTCAGGCTCTCACACTGCCGCCCAGCAAACACACGCTCGGATTCTTCCTCAGCAAGCAAACAAACACAGACTCGGATACTTACCCGTCCCAGGCAAACTCCTGCTGTGAGCTGCTCTGCTGTCCCCGCTGCTCAGCTGGTTCTCCGCCGCTCAGCTGGTTCGCGAAGCTCTGGCTATTTTTAAACAGCCAGGCTTCCCTGTTGCAAACCAACAGACACGCTACTGCCCGCCCCCTGCAGGCAAGGAGCCAATCAGACACTCACTCAGGCTCTCACACTGCCCCCCCAGCAAACACACGCTCTGATATTTCCTCTGCAAGCAAACAAACACAGACTCGGATACTTACCAGTCCCAGGGAAACTCCTGCTGTGAGCTGCTCTGCTGTTTCCGCTGCTCAGCTGGTTCTCCGCCGCTCAGCTGGTTCGTGAAGCTCTGGCTATTTTTAAACAGCCAGGCTTCCCTGTCGCAAACCAACAGACACCCTACTGCCCGCCCCCTGCAGTCTAGAGGCCAATCAGACACTCACTCAGGCTCTCACACTGCCCCCCCAGCAAACACACGCTCGGATACTTCCTCAGCAAGCAAACAAACACAGACTCGGATACTTACCAGTCCCAGGCAAATTCCTGCTGTGTGCTGCTCTGCTGTCCCCGCTGCTCAGCTGGTTCTCCGCCGCTCAGCTGGTTCGCGAAGCTCTGGCTATTTTTAAACAGCCAGGCTTCCCTGTCGCAAACCAACAGACACCCTACTGCCCGCCCCCTGCAGGCTAGCAGCCAATCAGACACTCACTCAGGCTCTCACACTGCCGCCCAGCAAACACACGCTCGGATTCTTCCTCAGCAAGCAAACAAACACAGACTCGGATACTTACCAGTCCCAGGCAAACTCCTGCTGTGAGCTGCTCTGCTGTCCCCGCTGCTCAGCTGGTTCTCCGCCGCTCAGCTGGTTCGCGAAGCTCTGGCTATTTTTAAACAGCCAGGCTTCCCTGTCGCAAACCAACAGACACCCTACTGCCCGCTCCCTGCAGACTAGCAGCCAATCAGGCACTCACTCAGGCTCTCACACTGCCCCCCCAGCAACACACGCTCCGATACTTCCTCAGCAAGCAAACAAACACAGACTCGGATACTTACCAGTCCCAGGCAAACTCCTGCTGTGAGCTGCTCTGCTGTCCCCGCTGCTCAGCTGGTTCTCCGCCGCTCAGCTGGTTCGCGAAGCACTGGCTATTTTTAAACAGCCAGGCTTCCCTGTCGCAAACCAACAGACAGCCTACTGCCCGCCCCCTGCAGGCTAGCAGCCAATCGGACACTCACTCAGGCTCTCACACTGCCGCCCAGCAAACACACGCTCGGATTCTTCCTCAGCAAGCAAACAAACACAGACTCGGATACTTACCAGTCCCAGGCAAACTCCTGCTGTGAGCTGCTCTGCTGTCCCCGCTGCTCAGCTGGTTCTCCGCCGCTCAGCTGTTTCGCGAAGCTCTGGCTATTTTTAAACAGACAGGCTTCCCTGTCGCAAACCAACAGACACCCTACTGCCCGCCCCCTGCAGGCTAGCAGCCAATCAGACACTCACTCAGGCTCTCACGCTGCCCCCCCAGCAAACACACGCTCGGATACTTCCTCAGCAAGCAAACAAACCCAGACTCGGATACTTACCAGACCCAGGCAAACTCCTGCTGTGAGCTGCTCTGCTGTCCCCGCTGCTCAGCTGGTTCTCCGCCGCTCAGCTGGTTCGCGAAGCTCTGGCTATTTTTAAACAGCCAGGCTTCTCTGTCCCAAACCAACAGACACCCTACTGCCCGCCCCCTGCAGGCTAGCAGCCAATCAGACACTCACTCAGGCTCTCACACTGCCCCCCCAGCAAACACACGCTCGGATACTTCCTCAGCAAGCAAACAAACAGAGACTCGGATACTTACCAGTCCCAGGCAAACTCCTGCTGTGTGCTGCTCTGCTGTCACCGCTGCTCAGCTGGTTCTCCGCCGCTCAGCTGGTTCGCGAAGCTCTGCCTATTTTTAAACAGCCAGGTTTCCCTGTCGCAAACCAACAGACACCCTACTGCCCGCCCCCTGTAGGCTAGCAGCCAATCAGACACTCACTCAGGCTCTCACACTGCCCCCCCAGCAAACAGACGCTCAGATTCTTCCTCAGCAAGCAAACAAACCCAGGCTCGGATACTTACCAGTCCCGGCAAACTCCTGCTGTGAGCTGCTCTGCTGTCCCCGCTGCTCAGCTGGTTCTCCGCCGCTTAGCTGGTTCGCGAAGCTCTGGCTATTTTTAAACAGCCAGGCTTCCCTGTCGCAAACCAACAGACACCCTACTGCCCGCCCCCTGCAGGCTAGCAGCCAATCAGACACTCACTCAGGCTCTCACACTGCCCCCCCAGCAAACACACGCTCGGATACTTCCTCAGCAAGCAAACAAACCCAGACTCGGATACTTACCAGACCCAGGCAAATTCCTGCTGTGAGCTGCTCTGCTGTCCCCGCTGCTCAGCTGGTTCTCCGCCGCTCAGCTGGTTCGCGAAGCTCTGGCTATTTTTAAACAGCCAGGCTTCCCTGTCGCAAACCAACAGACACACTACTGCCCGCCCCCTGCAGGCTAGCAGCCAATCGGACACTCACTCAGGCTCTCACACTGCCCCCCCAGCAAACACACGCTCCGATACTTCCTCAGCAAGCAAACAAACACAGACTCGGATACTTACCAGTCCCAGGCAAACTCCTGCTGTGTGCGACTCTGCTGTCCCCGCTGCTCAGCTGGTTCTCCGCCGCTCAGCTGGTTTGCGAAGCTCTGGCTATTTTTAAACAGCCAGGCTTCCCTGTCGCAAACCAACAGACACCCTACTGCCCGCCCCCTGCAGGCTAGCAGCCAATCGGACACTCACTCAGGCTCTCACACTGCCGCCCAGCAAACACACGCTCGAATTCTTCCTCAGCAAGCAAACAAACACAGACTCGGATACTTACCAGTCCCAGGCAAACTCCTGCTGTGAGCTGCTCTGCTGTCCCCGCTGCTCAGCTGGTTCTCCGCCGCTCAGCTGGTTCGCGAAGCTCTGGCTATTTTTAAACAGCCAGGCTTCCCTGTCGCAAACCAACAGACACCCTACTGCCCGCTCCCTGCAGACTAGCAGCCAATCAGGCACTCACTCAGGCTCTCACACTGCCCCCCCAGCAACACACGCTCCGATACTTCCTCAGCAAGCAAACAAACACAGACTCGGATACTTACCAGTCCCAGGCAAACTCCTGCTGTGAGCTGCTCTGCTGTCCCCGCTGCTCAGCTGGTTCTCCGCCGCTCAGCTGGTTCGCGAAGCTCTGGCTATTTTTAAACAGACAGGCTTCCCTGTCGCAAACCAACAGACACCCTACTGCCCGCCCCCTGCAGGCTAGCAGCCAATCAGACACTCACTCAGGCTCTCACACTGCCCCCCCAGCAAACACACGCTCGGATACTTCCTCAGCAAGCAAACAAACCCAGACTCGGATACTTACCAGACCCAGGCAAACTCCTGCTGTGAGCTGCTCTGCTGTCCCCGCTGCTCAGCTGGTTCTCCGCCGCTCAGCTGGTTCGCGAAGCTCTGGCTATTTTTAAACAGCCAGGCTTCTCTGTCCCAAACCAACAGACACCCTACTGCCCGCCCCCTGCAGGCTAGCAGCCAATCAGACACTCACTCAGGCTCTCACACTGCCCCCCCAGCAAACACACGCTCGGATACTTCCTCAGCAAGCAAACAAACACAGACTCGGATACTTACCAGTCCCAGGCAAACTCCTGCTGTGTGCTGCTCTGCTGTCACCGCTGCTCAGCTGGTTCTCCGCCGCTCAGCTGGTTCGCGAAGCTCTGCCTATTTTTAAACAGCCAGGTTTCCCTGTCGCAAACCAACAGACACCCTACTGCCCGCCCCCTGTAGGCTAGCAGCCAATCAGACACTCACTCAGGCTCTCACACTGCCCCCCCAGCAAACACACGCTCAGATTCTTCCTCAGCAAGCAAACAAACCCAGGCTCGGATACTTACCAGTCCAGGCAAACTCCTGCTGTGAGCTGCTCTGCTGTCCCCGCTGCTCAGCTGGTTCTCCGCCGCTTAGCTGGTTCGCGAAGCTCTGGCTATTTTTAAACAGCCAGGCTTCCCTGTCGCAAACCAACAGACACCCTACTGCCCGCCCCCTGCAGGCTAGCAGCCAATCAGACACTCACTCAGGCTCTCACACTGCCCCCCCCAGCAAACACACGCTCGGATACTTCCTCAGCAAGCAAACAAACCCAGACTCGGATACTTACCAGACCCAGGCAAATTCCTGCTGTGAGCTGCTCTGCTGTCCCCGCTGCTCAGCTGGTTCTCCGCCGCTCAGCTGGTTCGCGAAGCTCTGGCTATTTTTAAACAGCCAGGCTTCCCTGTCGCAAACCAACAGACACACTACTGCCCGCCCCCTGCAGGCTAGCAGCCAATCGGACACTCACTCAGGCTCTCACACTGCCCCCCCAGCAAACACACGCTCGGTTACTTCCTCAGCAAGCAAACAAACACAGACTCGGATACTTACCAGTCCCAGGCAAACTCCTGCTGTGTGCGACTCTGCTGTCCCCGCTGCTCAGCTGGTTCTCCGCCGCTCAGCTGGTTTGCGAAGCTCTGGCTATTTTTAAACAGCCAGGCTTCCCTGTCGCAAACCAACAGACACCCTACTGCCCGCCCCCTGCAGGCTAGCAGCCAATCGGACACTCACTCAGGCTCTCACACTGCCGCCCAGCAAACACACGCTCGAATTCTTCCTCAGCAAGCAAACAAACACAGACTCGGATACTTACCAGTCCCAGGCAAACTCCTGCTGTGTGCTGCTCTGCTGTCCCCGCTGCTCAGCTGGTTCTCCGCCGCTCAGCTGGTTCGCGAAGCTCTGGCTATTTTTAAACAGCCAGGCTTCCCTGTCGCAAACCAACAGACACCCTACTGCCCGCTCCCTGCAGACTAGCAGCCAATCAGGCACTCACTCAGGCTCTCACACTGCCCCCCCAGCAACACACGCTCCGATACTTCCTCAGCAAGCAAACAAACACAGACTCGGATACTTACCAGTCCCAGGCAAACTCCTGCTGTGAGCTGCTCTGCTGTCCCCGCTGCTCAGCTGGTTCTCCGCCGCTCAGCTGGTTCGCGAAGCTCTGGCTATTTTTAAACAGCCAGGCTTCCCTGTCGCAAACCAACAGACACCCTACTGCCCGCCCCCTGCAGGCTAGCAGCCAATCGGACACTCACTCAGGCTCTCACACTGCCACCCAGCAAACACACGCTCCGATACTTCCTCAGCAAGCAAACAAACACAGACTCGGATACTTACCAGTCCCAGGCAAACTCCTGCTGTGAGCTGCTCTGCTGTCCCCGCTGCTCAGCTGGTTCTCCGCCGCTCAGCTGGTTCGCGAAGCTCTGGCTATTTTTAAACAGCCAGGCTTCTCTGTCCCAAACCAACAGACACCCTACTGCCCGCCCCCTGCAGGCTAGCAGCCAATCAGACACTCACTCAGGCTCTCACACTGCCCCCCCAGCAAACACACGCTCGGATACTTCCTCAGCAAGCAAACAAACACAGACTCGGATACTTACCAGTCCCAGGCAAACTCCTGCTGTGTGCTGCTCTGCTGTCACCGCTGCTCAGCTGGTTCTCCGCCGCTCAGCTGGTTCGCGAAGCTCTGCCTATTTTTAAACAGCCAGGTTTCCCTGTCGCAAACCAACAGACACCCTACTGCCCGCCCCCTGTAGGCTAGCAGCCAATCAGACACTCACTCAGGCTCTCACACTGCCCCCCCAGCAAACACACGCTCAGATTCTTCCTCAGCAAGCAAACAAACCCAGGCTCGGATACTTACCAGTCCAGGCAAACTCCTGCTGTGAGCTGCTCTGCTGTCCCCGCTGCTCAGCTGGTTCTCCGCCGCTTAGCTGGTTCGCGAAGCTCTGGCTATTTTTAAACAGCCAGGCTTCCCTGTCGCAAACCAACAGACACCCTACTGCCCGCCCCCTGCAGGCTAGCAGCCAATCAGACACTCACTCAGGCTCTCACACTGCCCCCCCAGCAAACACACGCTCGGATACTTCCTCAGCAAGCAAACAAACCCAGACTCGGATACTTACCAGACCCAGGCAAATTCCTGCTGTGAGCTGCTCTGCTGTCCCCGCTGCTCAGCTGGTTCTCCGCCGCTCAGCTGGTTCGCGAAGCTCTGGCTATTTTTAAACAGCCAGGCTTCCCTGTCGCAAACCAACAGACACACTACTGCCCGCCCCCTGCAGGCTAGCAGCCAATCGGACACTCACTCAGGCTCTCACACTGCCCCCCCAGCAAACACACGCTCGGTTACTTCCTCAGCAAGCAAACAAACACAGACTCGGATACTTACCAGTCCCAGGCAAACTCCTGCTGTGTGCGACTCTGCTGTCCCCGCTGCTCAGCTGGTTCTCCGCCGCTCAGCTGGTTTGCGAAGCTCTGGCTATTTTTAAACAGCCAGGCTTCCCTGTCGCAAACCAACAGACACCCTACTGCCCGCCCCCTGCAGGCTAGCAGCCAATCGGACACTCACTCAGGCTCTCACACTGCCGCCCAGCAAACACACGCTCGAATTCTTCCTCAGCAAGCAAACAAACACAGACTCGGATACTTACCAGTCCCAGGCAAACTCCTGCTGTGTGCTGCTCTGCTGTCCCCGCTGCTCAGCTGGTTCTCCGCCGCTCAGCTGGTTCGCGAAGCTCTGGCTATTTTTAAACAGCCAGGCTTCCCTGTCGCAAACCAACAGACACCCTACTGCCCGCTCCCTGCAGACTAGCAGCCAATCAGGCACTCACTCAGGCTCTCACACTGCCCCCCCAGCAACACACGCTCCGATACTTCCTCAGCAAGCAAACAAACACAGACTCGGATACTTACCAGTCCCAGGCAAACTCCTGCTGTGAGCTGCTCTGCTGTCCCCGCTGCTCAGCTGGTTCTCCGCCGCTCAGCTGGTTCGCGAAGCTCTGGCTATTTTTAAACAGCCAGGCTTCCCTGTCGCAAACCAACAGACACCCTACTGCCCGCCCCCTGCAGGCTAGCAGCCAATCGGACACTCACTCAGGCTCTCACACTGCCACCCAGCAAACACACGCTCCGATACTTCCTCAGCAAGCAAACAAACACAGACTCGGATACTTACCAGTCCCAGGCAAACTCCTGCTGTGAGCTGCTCTGCTGTCCCCGCTGCTCAGCTGGTTCTCCGCCGCTCAGCTGGTTCGCGAAGCTCTGGCTATTTTTAAACAGCCAGGCTTCTCTGTCCCAAACCAACAGACACCCTACTGCCCGCCCCCTGCAGGCTAGCAGCCAATCAGACACTCACTCAGGCTCTCACACTGCCCCCCCAGCAAACACACGCTCGGATACTTCCTCAGCAAGCAAACAAACACAGACTCGGATACTTACCAGTCCCAGGCAAACTCCTGCTGTGTGCTGCTCTGCTGTCACCGCTGCTCAGCTGGTTCTCCGCCGCTCAGCTGGTTCGCGAAGCTCTGCCTATTTTTAAACAGCCAGGTTTCCCTGTCGCAAACCAACAGACACCCTACTGCCCGCCCCCTGTAGGCTAGCAGCCAATCAGACACTCACTCAGGCTCTCACACTGCCCCCCCAGCAAACACACGCTCAGATTCTTCCTCAGCAAGCAAACAAACCCAGGCTCGGATACTTACCAGTCCAGGCAAACTCCTGCTGTGAGCTGCTCTGCTGTCCCCGCTGCTCAGCTGGTTCTCCGCCGCTTAGCTGGTTCGCGAAGCTCTGGCTATTTTTAAACAGCCAGGCTTCCCTGTCGCAAACCAACAGACACCCTACTGCCCGCCCCCTGCAGGCTAGCAGCCAATCAGACACTCACTCAGGCTCTCACACTGCCCCCCCAGCAAACACACGCTCGGATACTTCCTCAGCAAGCAAACAAACCCAGACTCGGATACTTACCAGACCCAGGCAAATTCCTGCTGTGAGCTGCTCTGCTGTCCCCGCTGCTCAGCTGGTTCTCCGCCGCTCAGCTGGTTCGCGAAGCTCTGGCTATTTTTAAACAGCCAGGCTTCCCTGTCGCAAACCAACAGACACACTACTGCCCGCCCCCTGCAGGCTAGCAGCCAATCGGACACTCACTCAGGCTCTCACACTGCCCCCCCAGCAAACACACGCTCGGTTACTTCCTCAGCAAGCAAACAAACACAGACTCGGATACTTACCAGTCCCAGGCAAACTCCTGCTGTGTGCGACTCTGCTGTCCCCGCTGCTCAGCTGGTTCTCCGCCGCTCAGCTGGTTTGCGAAGCTCTGGCTATTTTTAAACAGCCAGGCTTCCCTGTCGCAAACCAACAGACACCCTACTGCCCGCCCCCTGCAGGCTAGCAGCCAATCGGACACTCACTCAGGCTCTCACACTGCCGCCCAGCAAACACACGCTCGAATTCTTCCTCAGCAAGCAAACAAACACAGACTCGGATACTTACCAGTCCCAGGCAAACTCCTGCTGTGAGCTGCTCTGCTGTCCCCGCTGCTCAGCTGGTTCTCCGCCGCTCAGCTGGTTCGCGAAGCTCTGGCTATTTTTAAACAGCCAGGCTTCCCTGTCGCAAACCAACAGACACCCTACTGCCCGCTCCCTGCAGACTAGCAGCCAATCAGGCACTCACTCAGGCTCTCACACTGCCCCCCCAGCAACACACGCTCCGATACTTCTTCAGCAAGCAAACAAACACAGACTCGGATACTTACCAGTCCCAGGCAAACTCCTGCTGTGAGCTGCTCTGCTGTCCCCGCTGCTCAGCTGGTTCTCCGCCGCTCAGCTGGTTCGCGAAGCTCTGGCTATTTTTAAACAGCCAGGCTTCCCTGTCGCAAACCAACAGACACCCTACTGCCCGCCCCCTGCAGGCTAGCAGCCAATCGGACACTCACTCAGGCTCTCACACTGCCACCCAGCAAACACACGCTCCGATACTTCCTCAGCAAGCAAACAAACACAGACTCGGATACTTACCAGTCCCAGGCAAACTCCTGCTGTGAGCTGCTCTGCTGTCCCCGCTGCTCAGCTGGTTCTCCGCCGCTCAGCTGGTTCGCGAAGCTCTGGCTATTTTTAAACAGCCAGGCTTCTCTGTCCCAAACCAACAGACACCCTACTGCCCGCCCCCTGCAGGCTAGCAGCCAATCAGACACTCACTCAGGCTCTCACACTGCCCCCCCAGCAAACACACGCTCGGATACTTCCTCAGCAAGCAAACAAACACAGACTCGGATACTTACCAGTCCCAGGCAAACTCCTGCTGTGTGCTGCTCTGCTGTCACCGCTGCTCAGCTGGTTCTCCGCCGCTCAGCTGGTTCGCGAAGCTCTGCCTATTTTTAAACAGCCAGGTTTCCCTGTCGCAAACCAACAGACACCCTACTGCCCGCCCCCTGTAGGCTAGCAGCCAATCAGACACTCACTCAGGCTCTCACACTGCCCCCCCAGCAAACACACGCTCAGATTCTTCCTCAGCAAGCAAACAAACCCAGGCTCGGATACTTACCAGTCCAGGCAAACTCCTGCTGTGAGCTGCTCTGCTGTCCCCGCTGCTCAGCTGGTTCTCCGCCGCTTAGCTGGTTCGCGAAGCTCTGGCTATTTTTAAACAGCCAGGCTTCCCTGTCGCAAACCAACAGACACCCTACTGCCCGCCCCCTGCAGGCTAGCAGCCAATCAGACACTCACTCAGGCTCTCACACTGCCCCCCCAGCAAACACACGCTCGGATACTTCCTCAGCAAGCAAACAAACCCAGACTCGGATACTTACCAGACCCAGGCAAATTCCTGCTGTGAGCTGCTCTGCTGTCCCCGCTGCTCAGCTGGTTCTCCGCCGCTCAGCTGGTTCGCGAAGCTCTGGCTATTTTTAAACAGCCAGGCTTCCCTGTCGCAAACCAACAGACACACTACTGCCCGCCCCCTGCAGGCTAGCAGCCAATCGGACACTCACTCAGGCTCTCACACTGCCCCCCCAGCAAACACACGCTCGGTTACTTCCTCAGCAAGCAAACAAACACAGACTCGGATACTTACCAGTCCCAGGCAAACTCCTGCTGTGTGCGACTCTGCTGTCCCCGCTGCTCAGCTGGTTCTCCGCCGCTCAGCTGGTTTGCGAAGCTCTGGCTATTTTTAAACAGCCAGGCTTCCCTGTCGCAAACCAACAGACACCCTACTGCCCGCCCCCTGCAGGCTAGCAGCCAATCGGACACTCACTCAGGCTCTCACACTGCCGCCCAGCAAACACACGCTCGAATTCTTCCTCAGCAAGCAAACAAACACAGACTCGGATACTTACCAGTCCCAGGCAAACTCCTGCTGTGAGCTGCTCTGCTGTCCCCGCTGCTCAGCTGGTTCTCCGCCGCTCAGCTGGTTCGCGAAGCTCTGGCTATTTTTAAACAGCCAGGCTTCCCTGTCGCAAACCAACAGACACCCTACTGCCCGCTCCCTGCAGACTAGCAGCCAATCAGGCACTCACTCAGGCTCTCACACTGCCCCCCCAGCAACACACGCTCCGATACTTCCTCAGCAAGCAAACAAACACAGACTCGGATACTTACCAGTCCCAGGCAAACTCCTGCTGTGAGCTGCTCTGCTGTCCCCGCTGCTCAGCTGGTTCTCCGCCGCTCAGCTGGTTCGCGAAGCTCTGGCTATTTTTAAACAGCCAGGCTTCCCTGTCGCAAACCAACAGACACCCTACTGCCCGCCCCCTGCAGGCTAGCAGCCAATCGGACACTCACTCAGGCTCTCACACTGCCGCCCAGCAAACACACGCTCCGATACTTCCTCAGCAAGCAAACAAACACAGACTCGGATACTTACCAGTCCCAGGCAAACTCCTGCTGTGAGCTGCTCTGCTGTCCCCGCTGCTCAGCTGGTTCTCCGCCGCTCAGCTGGTTCGCGAAGCTCTGGCTATTTTTAAACAGACAGGCTTCCCTGTCGCAAACCAACAGACACCCTACTGCCCGCCCCCTGCAGGCTAGCAGCCAATCAGACACTCACTCAGGCTCTCACACTGCCCCCCCAGCAAACACACGCTCGGATACTTCCTCAGCAAGCAAACAAACCCAGACTCGGATACTTACCAGACCCAGGCAAACTCCTGCTGTGAGCTGCTCTGCTGTCCCCGCTGCTCAGCTGGTTCTCCGCCGCTCAGCTGGTTCGCGAAGCTCTGGCTATTTTTAAACAGCCAGGCTTCTCTGTCCCAAACCAACAGACACCCTACTGCCCGCCCCCTGCAGGCTAGCAGCCAATCAGACACTCACTCAGGCTCTCACACTGCCCCCCCAGCAAACACACGCTCGGATACTTCCTCAGCAAGCAAACAAACACAGACTCGGATACTTACCAGTCCCAGGCAAACTCCTGCTGTGTGCTGCTCTGCTGTCACCGCTGCTCAGCTGGTTCTCCGCCGCTCAGCTGGTTCGCGAAGCTCTGCCTATTTTTAAACAGCCAGGTTTCCCTGTCGCAAACCAACAGACACCCTACTGCCCGCCCCCTGTAGGCTAGCAGCCAATCAGACACTCACTCAGGCTCTCACACTGCCCCCCCAGCAAACACACGCTCAGATTCTTCCTCAGCAAGCAAACAAACCCAGGCTCGGATACTTACCAGTCCAGGCAAACTCCTGCTGTGAGCTGCTCTGCTGTCCCCGCTGCTCAGCTGGTTCTCCGCCGCTTAGCTGGTTCGCGAAGCTCTGGCTATTTTTAAACAGCCAGGCTTCCCTGTCGCAAACCAACAGACACCCTACTGCCCGCCCCCTGCAGGCTAGCAGCCAATCAGACACTCACTCAGGCTCTCACACTGCCCCCCCAGCAAACACACGCTCGGATACTTCCTCAGCAAGCAAACAAACCCAGACTCGGATACTTACCAGACCCAGGCAAATTCCTGCTGTGAGCTGCTCTGCTGTCCCCGCTGCTCAGCTGGTTCTCCGCCGCTCAGCTGGTTCGCGAAGCTCTGGCTATTTTTAAACAGCCAGGCTTCCCTGTCGCAAACCAACAGACACACTACTGCCCGCCCCCTGCAGGCTAGCAGCCAATCGGACACTCACTCAGGCTCTCACACTGCCCCCCCAGCAAACACACGCTCGGTTACTTCCTCAGCAAGCAAACAAACACAGACTCGGATACTTACCAGTCCCAGGCAAACTCCTGCTGTGTGCGACTCTGCTGTCCCCGCTGCTCAGCTGGTTCTCCGCCGCTCAGCTGGTTTGCGAAGCTCTGGCTATTTTTAAACAGCCAGGCTTCCCTGTCGCAAACCAACAGACACCCTACTGCCCGCCCCCTGCAGGCTAGCAGCCAATCGGACACTCACTCAGGCTCTCACACTGCCGCCCAGCAAACACACGCTCGAATTCTTCCTCAGCAAGCAAACAAACACAGACTCGGATACTTACCAGTCCCAGGCAAACTCCTGCTGTGTGCTGCTCTGCTGTCCCCGCTGCTCAGCTGGTTCTCCGCCGCTCAGCTGGTTCGCGAAGCTCTGGCTATTTTTAAACAGCCAGGCTTCCCTGTCGCAAACCAACAGACACCCTACTGCCCGCTCCCTGCAGACTAGCAGCCAATCAGGCACTCACTCAGGCTCTCACACTGCCCCCCCAGCAACACACGCTCCGATACTTCCTCAGCAAGCAAACAAACACAGACTCGGATACTTACCAGTCCCAGGCAAACTCCTGCTGTGAGCTGCTCTGCTGTCCCCGCTGCTCAGCTGGTTCTCCGCCGCTCAGCTGGTTCGCGAAGCTCTGGCTATTTTTAAACAGCCAGGCTTCCCTGTCGCAAACCAACAGACACCCTACTGCCCGCCCCCTGCAGGCTAGCAGCCAATCGGACACTCACTCAGGCTCTCACACTGCCACCCAGCAAACACACGCTCCGATACTTCCTCAGCAAGCAAACAAACACAGACTCGGATACTTACCAGTCCCAGGCAAACTCCTGCTGTGAGCTGCTCTGCTGTCCCCGCTGCTCAGCTGGTTCTCCGCCGCTCAGCTGGTTCGCGAAGCTCTGGCTATTTTTAAACAGCCAGGCTTCTCTGTCCCAAACCAACAGACACCCTACTGCCCGCCCCCTGCAGGCTAGCAGCCAATCAGACACTCACTCAGGCTCTCACACTGCCCCCCCAGCAAACACACGCTCGGATACTTCCTCAGCAAGCAAACAAACACAGACTCGGATACTTACCAGTCCCAGGCAAACTCCTGCTGTGTGCTGCTCTGCTGTCACCGCTGCTCAGCTGGTTCTCCGCCGCTCAGCTGGTTCGCGAAGCTCTGCCTATTTTTAAACAGCCAGGTTTCCCTGTCGCAAACCAACAGACACCCTACTGCCCGCCCCCTGTAGGCTAGCAGCCAATCAGACACTCACTCAGGCTCTCACACTGCCCCCCCAGCAAACACACGCTCAGATTCTTCCTCAGCAAGCAAACAAACCCAGGCTCGGATACTTACCAGTCCAGGCAAACTCCTGCTGTGAGCTGCTCTGCTGTCCCCGCTGCTCAGCTGGTTCTCCGCCGCTTAGCTGGTTCGCGAAGCTCTGGCTATTTTTAAACAGCCAGGCTTCCCTGTCGCAAACCAACAGACACCCTACTGCCCGCCCCCTGCAGGCTAGCAGCCAATCAGACACTCACTCAGGCTCTCACACTGCCCCCCCAGCAAACACACGCTCGGATACTTCCTCAGCAAGCAAACAAACCCAGACTCGGATACTTACCAGACCCAGGCAAATTCCTGCTGTGAGCTGCTCTGCTGTCCCCGCTGCTCAGCTGGTTCTCCGCCGCTCAGCTGGTTCGCGAAGCTCTGGCTATTTTTAAACAGCCAGGCTTCCCTGTCGCAAACCAACAGACACACTACTGCCCGCCCCCTGCAGGCTAGCAGCCAATCGGACACTCACTCAGGCTCTCACACTGCCCCCCCAGCAAACACACGCTCGGTTACTTCCTCAGCAAGCAAACAAACACAGACTCGGATACTTACCAGTCCCAGGCAAACTCCTGCTGTGTGCGACTCTGCTGTCCCCGCTGCTCAGCTGGTTCTCCGCCGCTCAGCTGGTTCGCGAAGTTCTGGCTATTTTTAAACAGCCAGGCTTCCCTGTCGCAAACCAACAGACACCCTACTGCCCGCCCCCTGCAGGCTAGCAGCCAATCGGACACTCACTCAGGCTCTCACACTGCCGCCCAGCAAACACACGCTCGAATTCTTCCTCAGCAAGCAAACAAACACAGACTCGGATACTTACCAGTCCCAGGCAAACTCCTGCTGTGAGCTGCTCTGCTGTCCCCGCTGCTCAGCTGGTTCTCCGCCGCTCAGCTGGTTCGCGAAGCTCTGGCTATTTTTAAACAGCCAGGCTTCCCTGTCGCAAACCAACAGACACCCTACTGCCCGCTCCCTGCAGACTAGCAGCCAATCAGGCACTCACTCAGGCTCTCACACTGCCCCCCCAGCAACACACGCTCCGATACTTCCTCAGCAAGCAAACAAACACAGACTCGGATACTTACCAGTCCCAGGCAAACTCCTGCTGTGAGCTGCTCTGCTGTCCCCGCTGCTCAGCTGGTTCTCCGCCGCTCAGCTGGTTCGCGAAGCTCTGGCTATTTTTAAACAGCCAGGCTTCCCTGTCGCAAACCAACAGACACCCTACTGCCCGCCCCCTGCAGGCTAGCAGCCAATCGGACACTCACTCAGGCTCTCACACTGCCGCCCAGCAAACACACGCTCCGATACTTCCTCAGCAAGCAAACAAACACAGACTCGGATACTTACCAGTCCCAGGCAAACTCCTGCTGTGAGCTGCTCTGCTGTCCCCGCTGCTCAGCTGGTTCTCCGCCGCTCAGCTGGTTCGCGAAGCTCTGGCTATTTTTAAACAGCCAGGCTTCCCTATCGCAAACCAACAGACACCCTACTGCCCGCTCCCTGCAGACTAGCAGCCAATCAGGCACTCACTCAGGCTCTCACACTGCCCCCCCAGCAACACACGCTCCGATACTTCCTCAGCAAGCAAACAAACACAGACTCGGATACTTACCAGTCCCAGGCAAACTCCTGCTGTGAGCTGCTCTGCTGTCCCCGCTGCTCAGCTGGTTCTCCGCCGCTCAGCTGGTTCGCGAAGCACTGGCTATTTTTAAACAGCCAGGCTTCCCTGTCGCAAACCAACAGACAGCCTACTGCCCGCCCCCTGCAGGCTAGCAGCCAATCGGACACTCACTCAGGCTCTCACACTGCCGCCCAGCAAACACACGCTCGGATTCTTCCTCAGCAAGCAAACAAACACAGACTCGGATACTTACCAGTCCCAGGCAAACTCCTGCTGTGAGCTGCTCTGCTGTCCCCGCTGCTCAGCTGGTTCTCCGCCGCTCAGCTGGTTCGCGAAGCTCTGGCTATTTTTAAACAGACAGGCTTCCCTGTCGCAAACCAACAGACACCCTACTGCCCGCCCCCTGCAGGCTAGCAGCCAATCAGACACTCACTCAGGCTCTCACACTACCCCCCCAGCAAACACACGCTCGGATACTTCCTCAGCAAGCAAACAAACCCAGACTCGGATACTTACCAGACCCAGGCAAACTCCTGCTGTGAGCTGCTCTGCTGTCCCCGCTGCTCAGCTGGTTCTCCGCCGCTCAGCTGGTTCGCGAAGCTCTGGCTATTTTTAAACAGCCAGGCTTCTCTGTCCCAAACCAACAGACACCCTACTGCCCGCTCCCTGCAGACTAGCAGCCAATCAGACACTCACTCAGGCTCTCACACTGCCCCCCCAGCAAACACACGCTCGGATACTTCCTCAGCAAGCAAACAAACACAGACTCGGATACTTACCAGTCCCAGGCAAACTCCTGCTGTGTGCTGCTCTGCTGTCACCGCTGCTCAGCTGGTTCTCCGCCACTCAGCTGGTTCGCGAAGCTCTGCCTATTTTTAAACAGCCAGGTTTCCCTGTCGCAAACCAACAGACACCCTACTGCCCGCCCCCTGTAGGCTAGCAGCCAATCAGACACTCACTCAGGCTCTCACACTGCCCCCCCAGCAAACACACGCTCAGATTCTTCCTCAGCAAGCAAACAAACCCAGGCTCGGATACTTACCAGTCCAGGCAAACTCCTGCTGTGAGCTGCTCTGCTGTCCCCGCTGCTCAGCTGGTTCTCCGCCGCTTAGCTGGTTCGCGAAGCTCTGGCTATTTTTAAACAGCCAGGCTTCCCTGTCGCAAACCAACAGACACCCTACTGCCCGCCCCCTGCAGGCTAGCAGCCAATCAGACACTCACTCAGGCTCTCACACTGCCCCCCCAGCAAACACACGCTCGGATACTTCCTCAGCAAGCAAACAAACCCAGACTCGGATACTTACCAGACCCAGGCAAATTCCTGCTGTGAGCTGCTCTGCTGTCCCCGCTGCTCAGCTGGTTCTCCGCCGCTCAGCTGGTTCGCGAAGCTCTGGCTATTTTTAAACAGCCAGGCTTCCCTGTCGCAAACCAACAGACACACTACTGCCCGCCCCCTGCAGGCTAGCAGCCAATCGGACACTCACTCAGGCTCTCACACTGCCCCCCCAGCAAACACACGCTCGGTTACTTCCTCAGCAAGCAAACAAACACAGACTCGGATACTTACCAGTCCCAGGCAAACTCCTGCTGTGTGCGACTCTGCTGTCCCCGCTGCTCAGCTGGTTCTCCGCCGCTCAGCTGGTTCGCGAAGCTCTGGCTATTTTTAAACAGCCAGGCTTCCCTGTCGCAAACCAACAGACACCCTACTGCCCGCCCCCTGCAGGCTAGCAGCCAATCGGACACTCACTCAGGCTCTCACACTGCCGCCCAGCAAACACACGCTCGAATTCTTCCTCAGCAAGCAAACAAACACAGACTCGGATACTTACCAGTCCCAGGCAAACTCCTGCTGTGAGCTGCTCTGCTGTCCCCGCTGCTCAGCTGGTTCTCCGCCGCTCAGCTGGTTCGCGAAGCTCTGGCTATTTTTAAACAGCCAGGCTTCCCTGTCGCAAACCAACAGACACCCTACTGCCCGCTCCCTGCAGACTAGCAGCCAATCAGGCACTCACTCAGGCTCTCACACTGCCCCCCCAGCAACACACGCTCCGATACTTCCTCAGCAAGCAAACAAACACAGACTCGGATACTTACCAGTCCCAGGCAAACTCCTGCTGTGAGCTGCTCTGCTGTCCCCGCTGCTCAGCTGGTTCTCCGCCGCTCAGCTGGTTCGCGAAGCTCTGGCTATTTTTAAACAGCCAGACTTCCCTGTCGCAAACCAACAGACACCCTACTGCCCACCCCCTGCAGGCTAGGAGCCAATCGGACACTCACTCAGGCTCTCACACTGCCGCCCAGCAAACACACGCTCCGATACTTCCTCAGCAAGCAAACAAACACAGACTCGGATACTTACCAGTCCCAGGCAAACTCCTGCTGTGAGCTGCTCTGCTGTCCCCGCTGCTCAGCTGGTTCTCCGCCGCTCAGCTGGTTCGCGAAGCTCTGGCTATTTTTAAACAGCCAGGCTTCCCTATCGCAAACCAACAGACACCCTACTGCCCGCCCCCTGCAGGCTAGCAGCCAATCAGACACTCACTCAGGCTCTCACACTGCCCCCCCAGCAAACACACGCTCGGATACTTCCTCAGCAAGCAAACAAACCCAGACTCGGATACTTACCAGACCCAGGCAAACTCCTGCTGTGAGCTGCTCTGCTGTCCCCGCTGCTCAGCTGGTTCTCCGCCGCTCAGCTGGTTCGCGAAGCTCTGGCTATTTTTAAACAGCCAGGCTTCTCTGTCCCAAACCAACAGACACCCTACTGCCCGCCCCCTGCAGGCTAGCAGCCAATAAGACACTCACTCAGGCTCTCACACTGCCCCCCCAGCAAACACACGCTCGGATACTTCCTCAGCAAGCAAACAAACACAGACTCGGATACTTACCAGTCCCAGGCAAACTCCTGCTGTGTGCTGCTCTGCTGTCACCGCTGCTCAGCTGGTTCTCCGCCGCTCAGCTGGTTCGCGAAGCTCTGGCTATTTTTAAACAGCCAGGCTTCCCTGTCGCAAACCAACAGACACCCTGCTGCCCGCCCCCTGTAGGCTAGCAGCCAATCAGACACTCACTCAGGCTCTCACACTGCCCCCCCAGCAAACACACGCTCATATTCTTCCTCAGCAAGCAAACAAACCCAGGCTCGGATACTTACCAGTCCAGGCAAACTCCTGCTGTGAGCTGCTCTGCTGTCCCCGCTGCTCAGCTGGTTCTCCGCCGCTTAGCTGGTTCGCGAAGCTCTGGCTATTTTTAAACAGCCAGGCTTCCCTGTCGCAAACCAACAGACACCCTACTGCCCGCCCCCTGCAGGCTAGCCGCCAATCAGACACTCACTCAGGCTCTCACACTGCCCCCCCAGCAAACACACGCTCGGATTCTTCCTCAGCAAGCAAACAAACCCAGGCTCGGATACTTACCAGACCCAGGCAAATTCCTGCTGTGAGCTGCTCTGCTGTCCCCGCTGCTCAGCTGGTTCTCCGCCGCTCAGCTGGTTCGCGAAGCTCTGGCTATTTTTAAACAGCCAGGCTTCCCTGTCGCAAACCAACAGACACACTACTGCCCGCCCCCTGCAGGCTAGCAGCCAATCGGACACTCACTCAGGCTCTCACACTGCCCCCCCAGCAAACACACGCTCGGTTACTTCCTCAGCAAGCAAACAAACACAGACTCGGATACTTACCAGTCCCAGGCAAACTCCTGCTGTGTGCGACTCTGCTGTCCCCGCTGCTCAGCTGGTTCTCCGCCGCTCAGCTGGTTCGCGAAGCTCTGGCTATTTTTAAACAGCCAGGCTTCCCTGTCGCAAACCAACAGACACCCTACTGCCCGCCCCCTGCAGGCTAGCAGCCAATCGGACACTCACTCAGGCTCTCACACTGCCGCCCAGCAAACACACGCTCGAATTCTTCCTCAGCAAGCAAACAAACACAGACTCGGATACTTACCAGTCCCAGGCAAACTCCTGCTGTGAGCTGCTCTGCTGTCCCCGCTGCTCAGCTGGTTCTCCGCCGCTCAGCTGGTTCGCGAAGCTCTGGCTATTTTTAAACAGCCAGGCTTCCCTGTCGCAAACCAACAGACACCCTACTGCCCGCTCCCTGCAGACTAGCAGCCAATCAGGCACTCACTCAGGCTCTCACACTGCCCCCCCAGCAACACACGCTCCGATACTTCCTCAGCAAGCAAACAAACACAGACTCGGATACTTACCAGTCCCAGGCAAACTCCTGCTGTGAGCTGCTCTGCTGTCCCCGCTGCTCAGCTGGTTCTCCGCCGCTCAGCTGGTTCGCGAAGCTCTGGCTATTTTTAAACAGCCAGGCTTCCCTGTCGCAAACCAACAGACACCCTACTGCCCGCCCCCTGCAGGCTAGCAGCCAATCGGACACTCACTCAGGCTCTCACACTGCCGCCCAGCAAACACACGCTCCGATACTTCCTCAGCAAGCAAACAAACACAGACTCGGATACTTACCAGTCCCAGGCAAACTCCTGCTGTGAGCTGCTCTGCTGTCCCCGCTGCTCAGCTGGTTCTCCGCCGCTCAGCTGGTTCGCGAAGCTCTGGCTATTTTTAAACAGCCAGGCTTCCCTATCGCAAACCAACAGACACCCTACTGCCCGCTCCCTGCAGACTAGCAGCCAATCAGGCACTCACTCAGGCTCTCACACTGCCCCCCCAGCAAACACACGCTCCGATACTTCCTCAGCAAGCAAACAAACACAGACTCGGATACTTACCAGTCCCAGGCAAACTCCTGCTGTGAGCTGCTCTGCTGTCCCCGCTGCTCAGCTGGTTCTCCGCCGCTCAGCTGGTTCGCGAAGCACTGGCTATTTTTAAACAGCCAGGCTTCCCTGTCGCAAACCAACAGACAGCCTACTGCCCGCCCCCTGCAGGCTAGCAGCCAATCGGACACTCACTCAGGCTCTCACACTGCCGCCCAGCAAACACACGCTCGGATTCTTCCTCAGCAAGCAAACAAACACAGACTCGGATACTTACCAGTCCCAGGCAAACTCCTGCTGTGAGCTGCTCTGCTGTCCCCGCTGCTCAGCTGGTTCTCCGCCGCTCAGCTGGTTCGCGAAGCTCTGGCTATTTTTAAACAGACAGGCTTCCCTGTCGCAAACCAACAGACACCCTACTGCCCGCCCCCTGCAGGCTAGCAGCCAATCAGACACTCACTCAGGCTCTCACACTGCCCCCCCAGCAAACACACGCTCGGATACTTCCTCAGCAAGCAAACAAACCCAGACTCGGATACTTACCAGACCCAGGCAAACTCCTGCTGTGAGCTGCTCTGCTGTCCCCGCTGCTCAGCTGGTTCTCCGCCGCTCAGCTGGTTCGCGAAGCTCTGGCTATTTTTAAACAGCCAGGCTTCTCTGTCCCAAACCAAGAGACACCCTACTGCCCGCCCCCTGCAGGCTAGCAGCCAATCAGACACTCACTCAGGCTCTCACACTGCCCCCCCAGCAAACACACGCTCGGATACTTCCTCAGCAAGCAAACAAACACAGACTCGGATACTTACCAGTCCCAGGCAAACTCCTGCTGTGTGCTGCTCTGCTGTCACCGCTGCTCAGCTGGTTCTCCGCCGCTCAGCTGGTTTGCGAAGCTCTGCCTATTTTTAAACAGCCAGGTTTCCCTGTCGCAAACCAACAGACACCCTACTGCCCGCCCCCTGTAGGCTAGCAGCCAATCAGACACTCACTCAGGCTCTCACACTGCCCCCCCAGCAAACACACGCTCAGATTCTTCCTCAGCAAGCAAACAAACCCAGGCTCGGATACTTACCAGTCCAGGCAAACTCCTGCTGTGAGCTGCTCTGCTGTCCCCGCTGCTCAGCTGGTTCTCCGCCGCTTAGCTGGTTCGCGAAGCTCTGGCTATTTTTAAACAGCCAGGCTTCCCTGTCGCAAACCAACAGACACCCTACTGCCCGCCCCCTGCAGGCTAGCAGCCAATCAGACACTCACTCAGGCTCTCACACTGCCCCCCCAGCAAACACACGCTCGGATACTTCCTCAGCAAGCAAACAAACCCAGACTCGGATACTTACCAGACCCAGGCAAATTCCTGCTGTGAGCTGCTCTGCTGTCCCCGCTGCTCAGCTGGTTCTCCGCCGCTCAGCTGGTTCGCGAAGCTCTGGCTATTTTTAAACAGCCAGGCTTCCCTGTCGCAAACCAACAGACACACTACTGCCCGCCCCCTGCAGGCTAGCAGCCAATCGGACACTCACTCAGGCTCTCACACTGCCCCCCCAGCAAACACACGCTCGGTTACTTCCTCAGCAAGCAAACAAACACAGACTCGGATACTTACCAGTCCCAGGCAAACTCCTGCTGTGTGCGACTCTGCTGTCCCCGCTGCTCAGCTGGTTCTCCGCCGCTCAGCTGGTTCGCGAAGCTCTGGCTATTTTTAAACAGCCAGGCTTCCCTGTCGCAAACCAACAGACACCCTACTGCCCGCCCCCTGCAGGCTAGCAGCCAATCGGACACTCACTCAGGCTCTCACACTGCCGCCCAGCAAACACACGCTCGAATTCTTCCTCAGCAAGCAAACAAACACAGACTCGGATACTTACCAGTCCCAGGCAAACTCCTGCTGTGAGCTGCTCTGCTGTCCCCGCTGCTCAGCTGGTTCTCCGCCGCTCAGCTGGTTCGCGAAGCTCTGGCTATTTTTAAACAGCCAGGCTTCCCTGTCGCAAACCAACAGACACCCTACTGCCCGCTCCCTGCAGACTAGCAGCCAATCAGGCACTCACTCAGGCTCTCACACTGCCCCCCCAGCAACACACGCTCCGATACTTCCTCAGCAAGCAAACAAACACAGACTCGGATACTTACCAGTCCCAGGCAAACTCCTGCTGTGAGCTGCTCTGCTGTCCCCGCTGCTCAGCTGGTTCTCCGCCGCTCAGCTGGTTCGCGAAGCTCTGGCTATTTTTAAACAGCCAGGCTTCCCTGTCGCAAACCAACAGACACCCTACTGCCCACCCCCTGCAGGCTAGGAGCCAATCGGACACTCACTCAGGCTCTCACACTGCCGCCCAGCAAACACACGCTCCGATACTTCCTCAGCAAGCAAACAAACACAGACTCGGATACTTACCAGTCCCAGGCAAACTCCTGCTGTGAGCTGCTCTGCTGTCCCCGCTGCTCAGCTGGTTCTCCGCCGCTCAGCTGGTTCGCGAAGCTCTGGCTATTTTTAAACAGCCAGGCTTCCCTATCGCAAACCAAGAGACACCCTACTGCCCGCCCCCTGCAGGCTAGCAGCCAATCGGACACTCACTCAGGCTCTCACACTGCCGCCCAGCAAACACACGCTCGGATTCTTCCTCAGCAAGCAAACAAACACAGACTCGGATACTTACCAGTCCCAGGCAAACTCCTTCTGTGAGCTGCTCTGCTGTACCCGCTGCTCAGCTGGTTCTCCGCCGCTCAGCTGGTTCGCGAAGCTCTGGCTATTTTTAAACAGCCAGGCTTCCCTGTCGCAAACCAACAGACACACTACTGCCCGCCCCCTGCAGGCTAGCAGCCAATCGGACACTCACTCAGGCTCTCACACTGCCCCCCCAGCAAACACACGCTCGGTTACTTCCTCAGCAAGCAAACAAACACAGACTCGGATACTTACCAGTCCCAGGCAAACTCCTCTGTGTGCTACTCTGCTGTCCCCGCTGCTCAGCTGGTTCTCCGCCGCTCAGCTGGTTCGCGAAGCTCTGGCTATTTTTAAACAGCCAGGCTTCCCTGTCGCAAACCAACAGACACCCTACTGCCCGCCCCCTGCAGGCTAGCAGCCAATCGGACACTCACTCAGGCTCTCACACTGCCGCCCAGCAAACACACGCTCGGATTCTTCCTCAGCAAGCAAACAAACACAGACTCGGATACTTACCAGTCCCAGGCAAACTCCTGCTGTGAGCTGCTCTGCTGTCCCCGCTGCTCAGCTGGTTCTCCGCCGCTCAGCTGGTTCGCGAAGCTCTGGCTATTTTTAAACAGACAGGCTTCCCTGTCGCAAACCAACAGACACCCTACTGCCCGCCCCCTGCAGGCTAGCAGCCAATCAGACACTCACTCAGGCTCTCACACTGCCCCCCCAGCAAACACACGCTCGGATACTTCCTCAGCAAGCAAACAAACCCAGACTCGGATACTTACCAGACCCAGGCAAACTCCTGCTGTGAGCTGCTCTGCTGTCCCCGCTGCTCAGCTGGTTCTCCGCCGCTCAGCTGGTTCGCGAAGCTCTGGCTATTTTTAAACAGCCAGGCTTCTCTGTCCCAAACCAAGAGACACCCTACTGCCCGCCCCCTGCAGGCTAGCAGCCAATCAGACACTCACTCAGGCTCTCACACTGCCCCCCCAGCAAACACACGCTCGGATACTTCCTCAGCAAGCAAACAAACACAGACTCGGATACTTACCAGTCCCAGGCAAACTCCTGCTGTGTGCTGCTCTGCTGTCACCGCTGCTCAGCTGGTTCTCCGCCGCTCAGCTGGTTCGCGAAGCTCTGCCTATTTTTAAACAGCCAGGTTTCCCTGTCGCAAACCAACAGACACCCTACTGCCCGCCCCCTGTAGGCTAGCAGCCAATCAGACACTCACTCAGGCTCTCACACTGCCCCCCCAGCAAACACACGCTCAGATTCTTCCTCAGCAAGCAAACAAACCCAGGCTCGGATACTTACCAGTCCAGGCAAACTCCTGCTGTGAGCTGCTCTGCTGTCCCCGCTGCTCAGCTGGTTCTCCGCCGCTTAGCTGGTTCGCGAAGCTCTGGCTATTTTTAAACAGCCAGGCTTCCCTGTCGCAAACCAACAGACACCCTACTGCCCGCCCCCTGCAGGCTAGCAGCCAATCAGACACTCACTCAGGCTCTCACACTGCCCCCCCAGCAAACACACGCTCGGATACTTCCTCAGCAAGCAAACAAACCCAGACTCGGATACTTACCAGACCCAGGCAAATTCCTGCTGTGAGCTGCTCTGCTGTCCCCGCTGCTCAGCTGGTTCTCCGCCGCTCAGCTGGTTCGCGAAGCTCTGGCTATTTTTAAACAGCCAGGCTTCCCTGTCGCAAACCAACAGACACACTACTGCCCGCCCCCTGCAGGCTAGCAGCCAATCGGACACTCACTCAGGCTCTCACACTGCCCCCCCAGCAAACACACGCTCGGTTACTTCCTCAGCAAGCAAACAAACACAGACTCGGATACTTACCAGTCCCAGGCAAACTCCTGCTGTGTGCGACTCTGCTGTCCCCGCTGCTCAGCTGGTTCTCCGCCGCTCAGCTGGTTCGCGAAGCTCTGGCTATTTTTAAACAGCCAGGCTTCCCTGTCGCAAACCAACAGACACCCTACTGCCCGCCCCCTGCAGGCTAGCAGCCAATCGGACACTCACTCAGGCTCTCACACTGCCGCCCAGCAAACACACGCTCGAATTCTTCCTCAGCAAGCAAACAAACACAGACTCGGATACTTACCAGTCCCAGGCAAACTCCTGCTGTGAGCTGCTCTGCTGTCCCCGCTGCTCAGCTGGTTCTCCGCCGCTCAGCTGGTTCGCGAAGCTCTGGCTATTTTTAAACAGCCAGGCTTCCCTGTCGCAAACCAACAGACACCCTACTGCCCGCTCCCTGCAGACTAGCAGCCAATCAGGCACTCACTCAGGCTCTCACACTGCCCCCCCAGCAACACACGCTCCGATACTTCCTCAGCAAGCAAACAAACACAGACTCGGATACTTACCAGTCCCAGGCAAACTCCTGCTGTGAGCTGCTCTGCTGTCCCCGCTGCTCAGCTGGTTCTCCGCCGCTCAGCTGGTTCGCGAAGCTCTGGCTATTTTTAAACAGCCAGGCTTCCCTGTCGCAAACCAACAGACACCCTACTGCCCACCCCCTGCAGGCTAGGAGCCAATCGGACACTCACTCAGGCTCTCACACTGCCGCCCAGCAAACACACGCTCCGATACTTCCTCAGCAAGCAAACAAACACAGACTCGGATACTTACCAGTCCCAGGCAAACTCCTGCTGTGAGCTGCTCTGCTGTCCCCGCTGCTCAGCTGGTTCTCCGCCGCTCAGCTGGTTCGCGAAGCTCTGGCTATTTTTAAACAGCCAGGCTTCCCTATCGCAAACCAAGAGACACCCTACTGCCCGCCCCCTGCAGGCTAGCAGCCAATCGGACACTCACTCAGGCTCTCACACTGCCGCCCAGCAAACACACGCTCGGATTCTTCCTCAGCAAGCAAACAAACACAGACTCGGATACTTACCAGTCCCAGGCAAACTCCTGCTGTGAGCTGCTCTGCTGTCCCCGCTGCTCAGCTGGTTCTCCGCCGCTCAGCTGGTTCGCGAAGCTCTGGCTATTTTTAAACAGCCAGGCTTCCCTGTCGCAAACCAACAGACACACTACTGCCCGCCCCCTGCAGGCTAGCAGCCAATCGGACACTCACTCAGGCTCTCACACTGCCCCCCCAGCAAACACACGCTCGGTTACTTCCTCAGCAAGCAAACAAACACAGACTCGGATACTTACCAGTCCCAGGCAAACTCCTCTGTGTGCTACTCTGCTGTCCCCGCTGCTCAGCTGGTTCTCCGCCGCTCAGCTGGTTCGCGAAGCTCTGGCTATTTTTAAACAGCCAGGCTTCCCTGTCGCAAACCAACAGACACCCTACTGCCCGCCCCCTGCAGGCTAGCAGCCAATCGGACACTCACTCAGGCTCTCACACTGCCGCCCAGCAAACAGACGCTCGAATTCTTTCTCAGCAAGCAAACAAACACAGACTCGGATACTTACCAGTCCCAGGCAAACTCCTGCTGTGAGCCGCTCTGCTGTCCCCGCTGCTCAGCTGGTTCTCCGCCGCTCAGCTGGTTCGCGAAGCTCTGGCTATTTTTAAACAGCCAGGCTTCCCTGTCTCAAACCAACAGACACCCTACTGCCCGCCCCCTGCAGGCTAGCAGCCAATCGGACACTCACTCAGGCTCTCACACTGCTGCCCAGCAAACACACGCTCGGATTCTTCCTCAGCAAGCAAACAAACACAGACTCGGATACTTACCAGTCCCAGGCAAACTCCTGCTGTGAGCTGCTCTGCTGTCCCCGCTGCTCAGCTGGTTCTCCGCCGCTCAGCTGGTTCGCGAAGCTCTGGCTATTTTTAAACAGACAGGCTTCCCTGTCGCAAACCAACAGACACCCTACTGCCCGCCCCCTGCAGGCTAGCAGCCAATCAGACACTCACTCAGGCTCTCACACTGCCCCCCCAGCAAACACACGCTCGGATACTTCCTCAGCAAGCAAACAAACCCAGACTCGGATACTTACCAGTCCCAGGCAAACTCCTGCTGTGAGCTGCTCTGCTGTCCCCGCTGCTCAGCTGGTTCTCCGCCGCTCAGCTGGTTCGCGAAGCTCTGGCTATTTTTAAACAGCCAGGCTTCTCTGTCCCAAACCAACAGACACCCTACTGCCCGCCCCCTGCAGGCTAGCAGCCAATCAGACACTCACTCAGGCTCTCACACTGCCCCCCCAGCAAACACACGCTCGGATTCTTCCTCAGCAAGCAAACAAACCCAGGCTCGGATACTTACCAGTCCAGGCAAACTCCTGCTGTGAGCTGCTCTGCTGTCCCCGCTGCTCAGCTGGTTCTCCGCCGCTTAGCTGGTTCGCGAAGCTCTGGCTATTTTTAAACAGCCAGGCTTCCCTGTCGCAAACCAACAGACACCCTACTGCCCGCCCCCTGCAGGCTAGCAGCCAATCAGACACTCACTCAGGCTCTCACACTGCCCCCCCAGCAAACACACGCTCGGATACTTCCTCAGCAAGCAAACAAACCCAGACTCGGATACTTACCAGACCCAGGCAAATTCCTGCTGTGAGCTGCTCTGCTGTCCCCGCTGCTCAGCTGGTTCTCCGCCGCTCAGCTGGTTCGCGAAGCTCTGGCTATTTTTAAACAGCCAGGCTTCCCTGTCGCAAACCAACAGACACACTACTGCCCACCCCCTGCAGGCTAGCAGCCAATCGGACACTCACTCAGGCTCTCACACTGCCCCCCCAGCAAACACACGCTCGGTTACTTCCTCAGCAAGCAAACAAACACAGACTCGGATACTTACCAGTCCCAGGCAAACTCCTGCTGTGTGCGACTCTGCTGTCCCCGCTGCTCAGCTGGTTCTCCGCCGCTCAGCTGGTTCGCGAAGCTCTGGCTATTTTTAAACAGCCAGGCTTCCCTGTCGCAAACCAACAGACACCCTACTGCCCGCCCCCTGCAGGCTAGCAGCCAATCGGACACTCACTCAGGCTCTCACACTGCCGCCCAGCAAACACACGCTCGAATTCTTCCTCAGCAAGCAAACAAACACAGACTCGGATACTTACCAGTCCCAGGCAAACTCCTGCTGTGAGCTGCTCTGCTGTCCCCGCTGCTCAGCTGGTTCTCCGCCGCTCAGCTGGTTCGCGAAGCTCTGGCTATTTTTAAACAGCCAGGCTTCCCTGTCGCAAACCAACAGACACCCTACTGCCCGCTCCCTGCAGACTAGCAGCCAATCAGGCACTCACTCAGGCTCTCACACTGCCCCCCCAGCAACACACGCTCCGATACTTCCTCAGCAAGCAAACAAACACAGACTCGGATACTTACCAGTCCCAGGCAAACTCCTGCTGTGAGCTGCTCTGCTGTCCCCGCTGCTCAGCTGGTTCTCCGCCGCTCAGCTGGTTCGCGAAGCTCTGGCTATTTTTAAACAGCCAGGCTTCCCTGTCGCAAACCAACAGACACCCTACTGCCCGCCCCCTGCAGGCTAGCAGCCAATCGGACACTCACTCAGGCTCTCAAACTGCCGCCCAGCAAACACACGCTCCGATACTTCCTCAGCAAGCAAACAAACACAGACTCGGATACTTACCAGTCCCAGGCAAACTCCTGCTGTGAGCTGCTCTGCTGTCCCCGCTGCTCAGCTGGTTCTCCGCCGCTCAGCTGGTTCGCGAAGCTCTGGCTATTTTTAAACAGCCAGGCTTCCCTATCGCAAACCAACAGACACCCTACTGCCCGCTCCCTGCAGACTAGCAGCCAATCAGGCACTCACTCAGGCTCTCACACTGCCCCCCCAGCAACACACGCTCCGATACTTCCTCAGCAAGCAAACAAACACAGACTCGGATATTTACCATCCCAGGCAAACTCCTGCTGTGAGCTGCTCTGCTGTCCCCGCTGCTCAGCTGGTTCTCCGCCGCTCAGCTGGTTCGCGAAGCTCTGGCTATTTTTAAACAGCCAGGCTTCCCTGTCGCAAACCAACAGACAGCCTACTGCCCGCCCCCTGCAGGCTAGCAGCCAATCGGACACTCACTCAGGCTCTCACACTGCCGCCCAGCAAACACACGCTCGGATTCTTCCTCAGCAAGCAAACAAACACAGACTCGGATACTTACCAGTCCCAGGCAAACTCCTGCTGTGAGCTGCTCTGCTGTCCCCGCTGCTCAGCTGGTTCTCCGCCGCTCAGCTGGTTCGCGAAGCTCTGGCTATTTTTAAACAGACAGGCTTCCCTGTCGCAAACCAACAGACACCCTACTGCCCGCCCCCTGCAGGCTAGCAGCCAATCAGACACTCACTCAGGCTCTCACACTGCCCCCCCAGCAAACACACGCTCGGATACTTCCTCAGCAAGCAAACAAACCCAGACTCGGATACTTACCAGACCCAGGCAAACTCCTGCTGTGAGCTGCTCTGCTGTCCCCGCTGCTCAGCTGGTTCTCCGCCGCTCAGCTGGTTCGCGAAGCTCTGGCTATTTTTAAACAGCCAGGCTTCCCTGTCGCAAACCAACAGACACCCTACTGCCCGCCCCCTGCAGGCTAGCAGCCAATCGGACACTCACTCAGGCTCTCACACTGCCGCCCAGCAAACAGACGCTCGAATTCTTTCTCAGCAAGCAAACAAACACAGACTCGGATACTTACCAGTCCCAGGCAAACTCCTGCTGTGAGCCGCTCTGCTGTCCCCGCTGCTCAGCTGGTTCTCCGCCGCTCAGCTGGTTCGCGAAGCTCTGGCTATTTTTAAACAGCCAGGCTTCCCTGTCGCAAACCAACAGACACCCTACTGCCCGCCCCCTGCAGGCTAGCAGCCAATCGGACACTCACTCAGGCTCTCACACTGCCGCCCAGCAAACACACGCTCGGATTCTTCCTCAGCAAGCAAACAAACACAGACTCGGATACTTACCAGTCCCAGGCAAACTCCTGCTGTGAGCTGCTCTGCTGTCCCCGCTGCTCAGCTGGTTCTCCGCCGCTCAGCTGGTTCGCGAAGCTCTGGCTATTTTTAAACAGCCAGGCTTCTCTGTCCCAAACCAACAGACACCCTACTGCCCGCCCCCTGCAGGCTAGCAGCCAATCAGACACTCACTCAGGCTCTCACACTGCCCCCCCAGCAAACACACGCTCGGATACTTCCTCAGCAAGCAAACAAACACAGACTCGGATACTTACCAGTCCCAGGCAAACTCCTGCTGTGTGCTGCTCTGCTGTCACCGCTGCTCAGCTGGTTCTCCGCCGCTCAGCTGGTTCGCGAAGCTCTGGCTATTTTTAAACAGCCAGGCTTCCCTGTCGCAAACCAACAGACACCCTGCTGCCCGCCCCCTGTAGGCTAGCAGCCAATCAGACACTCACTCAGGCTCTCACACTGCCCCCCCAGCAAACACACGCTCATATTCTTCCTCAGCAAGCAAACAAACCCAGGCTCGGATACTTACCAGTCCAGGCAAACTCCTGCTGTGAGCTGCTCTGCTGTCCCCGCTGCTCAGCTGGTTCTCCGCCGCTTAGCTGGTTCGCGAAGCTCTGGCTATTTTTAAACAGCCAGGCTTCCCTGTCGCAAACCAACAGACACCCTACTGCCCGCCCCCTGCAGGCTAGCCGCCAATCAGACACTCACTCAGGCACTCACACTGCCCCCCCAGCAAACACACGCTCGGATTCTTCCTCAGCAAGCAAACAAACCCAGGCTCGGATACTTACCAGTCCAGGCAAACTCCTGCTGTGAGCTGCTCTGCTGTCCCCGCTGCTCAGCTGGTTCTCCGCCGCTCAGCTGGTTCGCGAAGCTCTGGCTATTTTTAAACAGCCAGGCTTCCCTGTCGCAAACCAACAGACACCCTACTGCCCGCCCCCTGCAGGCTAGCAGCCAATCAGACACTCACTCAGGCTCTCACACTGCCCCCCCAGCAAACACACGCTCGGATACTTCCTCAGCAAGCAAACAAACCCAGACTCGGATACTTACCAGACCCAGGCAAATTCCTGCTGTGAGCTGCTCTGCTGTCCCCGCTGCTCAGCTGGTTCTCCGCCGCTCAGCTGGTTCGCGAAGCTCTGGCTATTTTTAAACAGCCAGGCTTCCCTGTCGCAAACCAACAGACACACTACTGCCCGCCCCCTGCAGGCTAGCAGCCAATCGGACACTCACTCAGGCTCTCACACTGCCCCCCCAGCAAACACACGCTCGGTTACTTCCTCAGCAAGCAAACAAACACAGACTCGGATACTTACCAGTCCCAGGCAAACTCCTGCTGTGTGCGACTCTGCTGTCCCCGCTGCTCAGCTGGTTCTCCGCCGCTCAGCTGGTTCGCGAAGCTCTGGCTATTTTTAAACAGCCAGGCTTCCCTGTCGCAAACCAACAGACACCCTACTGCCCGCCCCCTGCAGGCTAGCAGCCAATCGGACACTCACTCAGGCTCTCACACTGCCGCCCAGCAAACACACGCTCGAATTCTTCCTCAGCAAGCAAACAAACACAGACTCGGATACTTACCAGTCCCAGGCAAACTCCTGCTGTGAGCTGCTCTGCTGTCCCCGCTGCTCAGCTGGTTCTCCGCCGCTCAGCTGGTTCGCGAAGCTCTGGCTATTTTTAAACAGCCAGGCTTCCCTGTCGCAAACCAACAGACACCCTACTGCCCGCTCCCTGCAGACTAGCAGCCAATCAGGCACTCACTCAGGCTCTCACACTGCCCCCCCAGCAACACACGCTCCGATACTTCCTCAGCAAGCAAACAAACACAGACTCGGATACTTACCAGTCCCAGGCAAACTCCTGCTGTGAGCTGCTCTGCTGTCCCCGCTGCTCAGCTGGTTCTCCGCCGCTCAGCTGGTTCGCGAAGCTCTGGCTATTTTTAAACAGCCAGGCTTCCCTGTCGCAAACCAACAGACACCCTACTGCCCGCCCCCTGCAGGCTAGCAGCCAATCGGACACTCACTCAGGCTCTCACACTGCCGCCCAGCAAACACACGCTCCGATACTTCCTCAGCAAGCAAACAAACACAGACTCGGATACTTACCAGTCCCAGGCAAACTCCTGCTGTGAGCTGCTCTGCTGTCCCCGCTGCTCAGCTGGTTCTCCGCCGCTCAGCTGGTTCGCGAAGCTCTGGCTATTTTTAAACAGCCAGGCTTCCCTATCGCAAACCAACAGACACCCTACTGCCCGCTCCCTGCAGACTAGCAGCCAATCAGGCACTCACTCAGGCTCTCACACTGCCCCCCCAGCAACACACGCTCCGATACTTCCTCAGCAAGCAAACAAACACAGACTCGGATACTTACCAGTCCCAGGCAAACTCCTGCTGTGAGCTGCTCTGCTGTCCCCGCTGCTCAGCTGGTTCTCCGCCGCTCAGCTGGTTCGCGAAGCACTGGCTATTTTTAAACAGCCAGGCTTCCCTGTCGCAAACCAACAGACAGCCTACTGCCCGCCCCCTGCAGGCTAGCAGCCAATCGGACACTCACTCAGGCTCTCACACTGCCGCCCAGCAAACACACGCTCGGATTCTTCCTCAGCAAGCAAACAAACACAGACTCGGATACTTACCAGTCCCAGGCAAACTCCTGCTGTGAGCTGCTCTGCTGTCCCCGCTGCTCAGCTGGTTCTCCGCCGCTCAGCTGGTTCGCGAAGCTCTGGCTATTTTTAAACAGACAGGCTTCCCTGTCGCAAACCAACAGACACCCTACTGCCCGCCCCCTGCAGGCTAGCAGCCAATCAGACACTCACTCAGGCTCTCACACTGCCCCCCCAGCAAACACACGCTCGGATACTTCCTCAGCAAGCAAACAAACCCAGACTCGGATACTTACCAGACCCAGGCAAACTCCTGCTGTGAGCTGCTCTGCTGTCCCCGCTGCTCAGCTGGTTCTCCGCCGCTCAGCTGGTTCGCGAAGCTCTGGCTATTTTTAAACAGCCAGGCTTCTCTGTCCCAAACCAAGAGACACCCTACTGCCCGCCCCCTGCAGGCTAGCAGCCAATCAGACACTCACTCAGGCTCTCACACTGCCCCCCCAGCAAACACACGCTCGGATACTTCCTCAGCAAGCAAACAAACACAGACTCGGATACTTACCAGTCCCAGGCAAACTCCTGCTGTGTGCTGCTCTGCTGTCACCGCTGCTCAGCTGGTTCTCCGCCGCTCAGCTGGTTCGCGAAGCTCTGCCTATTTTTAAACAGCCAGGTTTCCCTGTCGCAAACCAACAGACACCCTACTGCCCGCCCCCTGTAGGCTAGCAGCCAATCAGACACTCACTCAGGCTCTCACACTGCCCCCCCAGCAAACACACGCTCAGATTCTTCCTCAGCAAGCAAACAAACCCAGGCTCGGATACTTACCAGTCCAGGCAAACTCCTGCTGTGAGCTGCTCTGCTGTCCCCGCTGCTCAGCTGGTTCTCCGCCGCTTAGCTGGTTCGCGAAGCTCTGGCTATTTTTAAACAGCCAGGCTTCCCTGTCGCAAACCAACAGACACCCTACTGCCCGCCCCCTGCAGGCTAGCAGCCAATCAGACACTCACTCAGGCTCTCACACTGCCCCCCCAGCAAACACACGCTCGGATACTTCCTCAGCAAGCAAACAAACCCAGACTCGGATACTTACCAGACCCAGGCAAATTCCTGCTGTGAGCTGCTCTGCTGTCCCCGCTGCTCAGCTGGTTCTCCGCCGCTCAGCTGGTTCGCGAAGCTCTGGCTATTTTTAAACAGCCAGGCTTCCCTGTCGCAAACCAACAGACACACTACTGCCCGCCCCCTGCAGGCTAGCAGCCAATCGGACACTCACTCAGGCTCTCACACTGCCCCCCCAGCAAACACACGCTCGGTTACTTCCTCAGCAAGCAAACAAACACAGACTCGGATACTTACCAGTCCCAGGCAAACTCCTGCTGTGTGCGACTCTGCTGTCCCCGCTGCTCAGCTGGTTCTCCGCCGCTCAGCTGGTTCGCGAAGCTCTGGCTATTTTTAAACAGCCAGGCTTCCCTGTCGCAAACCAACAGACACCCTACTGCCCGCCCCCTGCAGGCTAGCAGCCAATCGGACACTCACTCAGGCTCTCACACTGCCGCCCAGCAAACACACGCTCGAATTCTTCCTCAGCAAGCAAACAAACACAGACTCGGATACTTACCAGTCCCAGGCAAACTCCTGCTGTGAGCTGCTCTGCTGTCCCCGCTGCTCAGCTGGTTCTCCGCCGCTCAGCTGGTTCGCGAAGCTCTGGCTATTTTTAAACAGCCAGGCTTCCCTGTCGCAAACCAACAGACACCCTACTGCCCGCTCCCTGCAGACCAGCAGCCAATCAGGCACTCACTCAGGCTCTCACACTGCCCCCCCAGCAACACACGCTCCGATACTTCCTCAGCAAGCAAACAAACACAGACTCGGATACTTACCAGTCCCAGGCAAACTCCTGCTGTGAGCTGCTCTGCTGTCCCCGCTGCTCAGCTGGTTCTCCGCCGCTCAGCTGGTTCGCGAAGCTCTGGCTATTTTTAAACAGCCAGGCTTCCCTGTCGCAAACCAACAGACACCCTACTGCCCACCCCCTGCAGGCTAGGAGCCAATCGGACACTCACTCAGGCTCTCACACTGCCGCCCAGCAAACACACGCTCCGATACTTCCTCAGCAAGCAAACAAACACAGACTCGGATACTTACCAGTCCCAGGCAAACTCCTGCTGTGAGCTGCTCTGCTGTCCCCGCTGCTCAGCTGGTTCTCCGCCGCTCAGCTGGTTCGCGAAGCTCTGGCTATTTTTAAACAGCCAGGCTTCCCTATCGCAAACCAAGAGACACCCTAGTGCCCGCTCCCTGCGGCTAGCAGCCAATCAGACACTCACTCAGGCTCTCACACTGCCCCCCCAGCAAACACACGCTCGGATACTTCCTCAGCAAGCAAACAAACACAGACTCGGATACTTACCAGTCCCAGGCAAACTCCTGCTGTGAGCTGCTCTGCTGTCCCCGCTGCTCAGCTGGTTCTCCGCCGCTCAGCTGGTTCGCGAAGCTCTGGCTATTTTTAAACAGCCAGGCTTCCCTATCGCAAACCAACAGACACCCTACTGCCCGCTCCCTGCAGACTAGCAGCCAATCAGGCACTCACTCAGGCTCTCACACTGCCCCCCCAGCAACACACGCTCCGATACTTCCTCAGCAAGCAAACAAACACAGACTCGGATACTTACCAGTCCCAGGCAAACTCCTGCTGTGAGCTGCTCTGCTGTCCCCGCTGCTCAGCTGGTTCTCCGCCGCTCAGCTGGTTCGCGAAGCACTGGCTATTTTTAAACAGCCAGGCTTCCCTGTCGCAAACCAACAGACAGCCTACTGCCCCACCCCTGCAGGCTAGCAGCCAATCGGACACTCACTCAGGCTCTCACACTGCCGCCCAGCAAACACACGCTCGGATTCTTCCTCAGCAAGCAAACAAACACAGACTCGGATACTTACCAGTCCCAGGCAAACTCCTGCTGTGAGCTGCTCTGCTGTCCCCGCTGCTCAGCTGGTTCTCCGCCGCTCAGCTGGTTCGCGAAGCTCTGGCTATTTTTAAACAGACAGGCTTCCCTGTCGCAAACCAACAGACACCCTACTGCCCGCCCCCTGCAGGCTAGCAGCCAATCAGACACTCACTCAGGCTCTCACACTGCCCCCCCAGCAAACACACGCTCGGATACTTCCTCAGCAAGCAAACAAACCCAGACTCGGATACTTACCAGACCCAGGCAAACTCCTGCTGTGAGCTGCTCTGCTGTCCCCGCTGCTCAGCTGGTTCTCCGCCGCTCAGCTGGTTCGCGAAGCTCTGGCTATTTTTAAACAGCCAGGCTTCTCTGTCCCAAACCAAGAGACACCCTACTGCCCGCCCCCTGCAGGCTAGCAGCCAATCAGACACTCACTCAGGCTCTCACACTGCCCCCCCAGCAAACACACGCTCGGATACTTCCTCAGCAAGCAAACAAACACAGACTCGGATACTTACCAGTCCCAGGCAAACTCCTGCTGTGTGCTGCTCTGCTGTCACCGCTGCTCAGCTGGTTCTCCGCCGCTCAGCTGGTTCGCGAAGCTCTGCCTATTTTTAAACAGCCAGGTTTCCCTGTCGCAAACCAACAGACACCCTACTGCCCGCCCCCTGTAGGCTAGCAGCCAATCAGACACTCACTCAGGCTCTCACACTGCCCCCCCAGCAAACACACGCTCAGATTCTTCCTCAGCAAGCAAACAAACCCAGGCTCGGATACTTACCAGTCCAGGCAAACTCCTGCTGTGAGCTGCTCTGCTGTCCCCGCTGCTCAGCTGGTTCTCCGCCGCTTAGCTGGTTCGCGAAGCTCTGGCTATTTTTAAACAGCCAGGCTTCCCTGTCGCAAACCAACAGACACCCTACTGCCCGCCCCCTGCAGGCTAGCAGCCAATCAGACACTCACTCAGGCTCTCACACTGCCCCCCCAGCAAACACACGCTCGGATACTTCCTCAGCAAGCAAACAAACCCAGACTCGGATACTTACCAGACCCAGGCAAATTCCTGCTGTGAGCTGCTCTGCTGTCCCCGCTGCTCAGCTGGTTCTCCGCCGCTCAGCTGGTTCGCGAAGCTCTGGCTATTTTTAAACAGCCAGGCTTCCCTGTCGCAAACCAACAGACACACTACTGCCCGCCCCCTGCAGGCTAGCAGCCAATCGGACACTCACTCAGGCTCTCACACTGCCCCCCCAGCAAACACACGCTCGGTTACTTCCTCAGCAAGCAAACAAACACAGACTCGGATACTTACCAGTCCCAGGCAAACTCCTGCTGTGTGCGACTCTGCTGTCCCCGCTGCTCAGCTGGTTCTCCGCCGCTCAGCTGGTTCGCGAAGCTCTGGCTATTTTTAAACAGCCAGGCTTCCCTGTCGCAAACCAACAGACACCCTACTGCCCGCCCCCTGCAGGCTAGCAGCCAATCGGACACTCACTCAGGCTCTCACACTGCCGCCCAGCAAACACACGCTCGAATTCTTCCTCAGCAAGCAAACAAACACAGACTCGGATACTTACCAGTCCCAGGCAAACTCCTGCTGTGAGCTGCTCTGCTGTCCCCGCTGCTCAGCTGGTTCTCCGCCGCTCAGCTGGTTCGCGAAGCTCTGGCTATTTTTAAACAGCCAGGCTTCCCTGTCGCAAACCAACAGACACCCTACTGCCCGCTCCCTGCAGACTAGCAGCCAATCAGGCACTCACTCAGGCTCTCACACTGCCCCCCCAGCAACACACGCTCCGATACTTCCTCAGCAAGCAAACAAACACAGACTCGGATACTTACCAGTCCCAGGCAAACTCCTGCTGTGAGCTGCTCTGCTGTCCCCGCTGCTCAGCTGGTTCTCCGCCGCTCAGCTGGTTCGCGAAGCTCTGGCTATTTTTAAACAGCCAGGCTTCCCTGTCGCAAACCAACAGACACCCTACTGCCCACCCCCTGCAGGCTAGGAGCCAATCGGACACTCACTCAGGCTCTCACACTGCCGCCCAGCAAACACACGCTCCGATACTTCCTCAGCAAGCAAACAAACACAGACTCGGATACTTACCAGTCCCAGGCAAACTCCTGCTGTGAGCTGCTCTGCTGTCCCCGCTGCTCAGCTGGTTCTCCGCCGCTCAGCTGGTTCGCGAAGCTCTGGCTATTTTTAAACAGCCAGGCTTCCCTATCGCAAACCAAGAGACACCCTAGTGCCCGCTCCCTGCGGCTAGCAGCCAATCAGACACTCACTCAGGCTCTCACACTGCCCCCCCAGCAAACACACGCTCGGATACTTCCTCAGCAAGCAAACAAACACAGACTCGGATAATTACCAATCCCAGGCAAACTCCTGCTGTGTGCTGCTCTGCTGTCCCCGCTGCTCAGCTGGTTCTCCGCCGCTCAGCTGGTTCGCGAAGCTCTGGCTATTTTTAAACAGCCAGGCTTCCCTGTCGCAAACCAACAGACACCCTACTGCCCGCCCCCTGCAGGCTAGCAGCCAATCGGACACTCACTCAGGCTCTCACACTGCCGCCCAGCAAACACACGCTCGGATTCTTCCTCAGCAAGCAAACAAACACAGACTCGGATACTTACCAGTCCCAGGCAAACTCCTGCTGTGAGCTGCTCTGCTGTCCCCGCTGCTCAGCTGGTTCTCCGCCGCTCAGCTGGTTCGCGAAGCTCTGGCTATTTTTAAACAGCCAGGCTTCCCTGTCGCAAACCAACAGACACACTACTGCCCGCCCCCTGCAGGCTAGCAGCCAATCGGACACTCACTCAGGCTCTCACACTGCCCCCCCAGCAAACACACGCTCGGTTACTTCCTCAGCAAGCAAACAAACACAGACTCGGATACTTACCAGTCCCAGGCAAACTCCTCTGTGTGCTACTCTGCTGTCCCCGCTGCTCAGCTGGTTCTCCGCCGCTCAGCTGGTTCGCGAAGCTCTGGCTATTTTTAAACAGCCAGGCTTCCCTGTCGCAAACCAACAGACACACTACTGCCCGCCCCCTGCAGGCTAGCAGCCAATCGGACACTCACTCAGGCTCTCACACTGCCCTCCCAGCAAACACACGCTCGGTTACTTCCTCAGCAAGCAAACAAACACAGACTCGGATACTTACCAGTCCCAGGCAAACTCCTGCTGTGTGCGACTCTGCTGTCCCCGCTGCTCAGCTGGTTCTCCGCCGCTCAGCTGGTTCGCGAAGCTCTGGCTATTTTTAAACAGCCAGGCTTCCCTGTCGCAAACCAACAGACACCCTACTGCCCGCCCCCTGCAGGCTAGCAGCCAATCGGACACTCACTCAGGCTCTCACACTGCCGCCCAGCAAACACACGCTCGAATTCTTCCTCAGCAAGCAAACAAACACAGACTCGGATACTTACCAGTCCCAGGCAAACTCCTGCTGTGAGCTGCTCTGCTGTCCCCGCTGCTCAGCTGGTTCTCCGCCGCTCAGCTGGTTCGCGAAGCTCTGGCTATTTTTAAACAGCCAGGCTTCCCTGTCGCAAACCAACAGACACCCTACTGCCCGCTCCCTGCAGACTAGCAGCCAATCAGGCACTCACTCAGGCTCTCACACTGCCCCCCCAGCAACACACGCTCCGATACTTCCTCAGCAAGCAAACAAACACAGACTCGGATACTTACCAGTCCCAGGCAAACTCCTGCTGTGAGCTGCTCTGCTGTCCCCGCTGCTCAGCTGGTTCTCCGCCGCTCAGCTGGTTCGCGAAGCTCTGGCTATTTTTAAACAGCCAGGCTTCCCTGTCGCAAACCAACAGACACCCTACTGCCCACCCCCTGCAGGCTAGGAGCCAATCGGACACTCACTCAGGCTCTCACACTGCCGCCCAGCAAACACACGCTCCGATACTTCCTCAGCAAGCAAACAAACACAGACTCGGATACTTACCAGTCCCAGGCAAACTCCTGCTGTGAGCTGCTCTGCTGTCCCCGCTGCTCAGCTGGTTCTCCGCCGCTCAGCTGGTTCGCGAAGCTCTGGCTATTTTTAAACAGCCAGGCTTCCCTATCGCAAACCAAGAGACACCCTAGTGCCCGCTCCCTGCGGCTAGCAGCCAATCAGACACTCACTCAGGCTCTCACACTGCCCCCCCAGCAAACACACGCTCGGATACTTCCTCAGCAAGCAAACAAACACAGACTCGGATAATTACCAATCCCAGGCAAACTCCTGCTGTGTGCTGCTCTGCTGTCCCCGCTGCTCAGCTGGTTCTCCGCCGCTCAGCTGGTTCGCGAAGCTCTGGCTATTTTTAAACAGCCAGGCTTCCCTGTCGCAAACCAACAGACACCCTACTGCCCGCCCCCTGCAGGCTAGCAGCCAATCGGACACTCACTCAGGCTCTCACACTGCCGCCCAGCAAACAGACGCTCGAATTCTTTCTCAGCAAGCAAACAAACACAGACTCGGATACTTACCAGTCCCAGGCAAACTCCTGCTGTGAGCCGCTCTGCTGTCCCCGCTGCTCAGCTGGTTCTCCGCCGCTCAGCTGGTTCGCGAAGCTCTGGCTATTTTTAAACAGCCAGGCTTCCCTGTCTCAAACCAACAGACACCCTACTGCCCGCCCCCTGCAGGCTAGCAGCCAATCGGACACTCACTCAGGCTCTCACACTGCCGCCCAGCAAACACACGCTCGGATTCTTCCTCAGCAAGCAAACAAACACAGACTCGGATACTTACCAGTCCCAGGCAAACTCCTGCTGTGAGCTGCTCTGCTGTCCCCGCTGCTCAGCTGGTTCTCCGCCGCTCAGCTGGTTCGCGAAGCTCTGGCTATTTTTAAACAGCCAGGCTTCCCTATCGCAAACCAACAGACACCCTACTGCCCGCTCCCTGCAGACTAGCAGCCAATCAGGCACTCACTCAGGCTCTCACACTGCCCCCCCAGCAACACACGCTCCGATACTTCCTCAGCAAGCAAACAAACACAGACTCGGATACTTACCAGTCCCAGGCAAACTCCTGCTGTGAGCTGCTCTGCTGTCCCCGCTGCTCAGCTGGTTCTCCGCCGCTCAGCTGGTTCGCGAAGCACTGGCTATTTTTAAACAGCCAGGCTTCCCTGTCGCAAACCAACAGACAGCCTACTGCCCGCCCCCTGCAGGCTAGCAGCCAATCGGACACTCACTCAGGCTCTCACACTGCCGCCCAGCAAACACACGCTCGGATTCTTCCTCAGCAAGCAAACAAACACAGACTCGGATACTTACCAGTCCCAGGCAAACTCCTGCTGTGAGCTGCTCTGCTGTCCCCGCTGCTCAGCTGGTTCTCCGCCGCTCAGCTGGTTCGCGAAGCTCTGGCTATTTTTAAACAGACAGGCTTCCCTGTCGCAAACCAACAGACACCCTACTGCCCGCCCCCTGCAGGCTAGCAGCCAATCAGACACTCACTCAGGCTCTCACACTGCCCCCCCAGCAAACACACGCTCGGATACTTCCTCAGCAAGCAAACAAACCCAGACTCGGATACTTACCAGACCCAGGCAAACTCCTGCTGTGAGCTGCTCTGCTGTCCCCGCTGCTCAGCTGGTTCTCCGCCGCTCAGCTGGTTCGCGAAGCTCTGGCTATTTTTAAACAGCCAGGCTTCTCTGTCCCAAACCAACAGACACCCTACTGCCCGCCCCCTGCAGGCTAGCAGCCAATCAGACACTCAGTCAGGCTCTCACACTGCCCCCCCAGCAAACACACGCTCGGATACTTCCTCAGCAAGCAAACAAACACAGACTCGGATACTTACCAGTCCCAGGCAAACTCCTGCTGTGTGCTGCTCTGCTGTCACCGCTGCTCAGCTGGTTCTCCGCCGCTCAGCTGGTTCGCGAAGCTCTGCCTATTTTTAAACAGCCAGGTTTCCCTGTCGCAAACCAACAGACACCCTACTGCCCGCCCCCTGTAGGCTAGCAGCCAATCAGACACTCACTCAGGCTCTCACACTGCCCCCCCAGCAAACACACGCTCAGATTCTTCCTCAGCAAGCAAACAAACCCAGGCTCGGATACTTACCAGTCCAGGCAAACTCCTGCTGTGAGCTGCTCTGCTGTCCCCGCTGCTCAGCTGGTTCTCCGCCGCTTAGCTGGTTCGCGAAGCTCTGGCTATTTTTAAACAGCCAGGCTTCCCTGTCGCAAACCAACAGACACCCTACTGCCCGCCCCCTGCAGGCTAGCAGCCAATCAGACACTCACTCAGGCTCTCACACTGCCCCCCCAGCAAACACACGCTCGGATACTTCCTCAGCAAGCAAACAAACCCAGACTCGGATACTTACCAGACCCAGGCAAATTCCTGCTGTGAGCTGCTCTGCTGTCCCCGCTGCTCAGCTGGTTCTCCGCCGCTCAGCTGGTTCGCGAAGCTCTGGCTATTTTTAAACAGCCAGGCTTCCCTGTCGCAAACCAACAGACACACTACTGCCCGCCCCCTGCAGGCTAGCAGCCAATCGGACACTCACTCAGGCTCTCACACTGCCCCCCCAGCAAACACACGCTCGGTTACTTCCTCAGCAAGCAAACAAACACAGACTCGGATACTTACCAGTCCCAGGCAAACTCCTGCTGTGTGCGACTCTGCTGTCCCCGCTGCTCAGCTGGTTCTCCGCCGCTCAGCTGGTTCGCGAAGCTCTGGCTATTTTTAAACAGCCAGGCTTCCCTGTCGCAAACCAACAGACACCCTACTGCCCGCCCCCTGCAGGCTAGCAGCCAATCGGACACTCACTCAGGCTCTCACACTGCCGCCCAGCAAACACACGCTCGAATTCTTCCTCAGCAAGCAAACAAACACAGACTCGGATACTTACCAGTCCCAGGCAAACTCCTGCTGTGAGCTGCTCTGCTGTCCCCGCTGCTCAGCTGGTTCTCCGCCGCTCAGCTGGTTCGCGAAGCTCTGGCTATTTTTAAACAGCCAGGCTTCCCTGTCGCAAACCAACAGACACCCTACTGCCCGCTCCCTGCAGACTAGCAGCCAATCAGGCACTCACTCAGGCTCTCACACTGCCCCCCCAGCAACACACGCTCCGATACTTCCTCAGCAAGCAAACAAACACAGACTCGGATACTTACCAGTCCCAGGCAAACTCCTGCTGTGAGCTGCTCTGCTGTCCCCGCTGCTCAGCTGGTTCTCCGCCGCTCAGCTGGTTCGCGAAGCTCTGGCTATTTTTAAACAGCCAGGCTTCCCTGTCGCAAACCAACAGACACCCTACTGCCCACTCCCTGCAGGCTAGGAGCCAATCGGACACTCACTCAGGCTCTCACACTGCCGCCCAGCAAACACACGCTCCGATACTTCCTCAGCAAGCAAACAAACACAGACTCGGATACTTACCAGTCCCAGGCAAACTCCTGCTGTGAGCTGCTCTGCTGTCCCCGCTGCTCAGCTGGTTCTCCGCCGCTCAGCTGGTTCGCGAAGCTCTGGCTATTTTTAAACAGCCAGGCTTCCCTATCGCAAACCAAGAGACACCCTAGTGCCCGCTCCCTGCGGCTAGCAGCCAATCAGACACTCACTCAGGCTCTCACACTGCCCCCCCAGCAAACACACGCTCGGATACTTCCTCAGCAAGCAAACAAACACAGACTCGGATAATTACCAATCCCAGGCAAACTCCTGCTGTGTGCTGCTCTGCTGTCCCCGCTGCTCAGCTGGTTCTCCGCCGCTCAGCTGGTTCGCGAAGCTCTGGCTATTTTTAAACAGCCAGGCTTCCCTGTCGCAAACCAACAGACACCCTACTGCCCGCCCCCTGCAGGCTAGCAGCCAATCGGACACTCACTCAGGCTCTCACACTGCCGCCCAGCAAACACACGCTCGGATTCTTCCTCAGCAAGCAAACAAACACAGACTCGGATACTTACCAGTCCCAGGCAAACTCCTGCTGTGAGCTGCTCTGCTGTCCCCGCTGCTCAGCTGGTTCTCCGCCGCTCAGCTGGTTCGCGAAGCTCTGGCTATTTTTAAACAGCCAGGCTTCCCTGTCGCAAACCAACAGACACCCTACTGCCCGCTCCCTGCAGACTAGCAGCCAATCAGGCACTCACTCAGGCTCTCACACTGCCCCCCCAGCAACACATGCTCCGATACTTCCTCAGCAAGCAAACAAACACAGACTCGGATACTTACCAGTCCCAGGCAAACTGCTGCTGTGAGCTGCTCTGCTGTCCCCGCTGCTCAGCTGGTTCTCCGCCGCTCAGCTGGTTCGCGAAGCTCTGGCTATTTTTAAACAGCCAGGCTTCCCTGTCGCAAACCAACAGACAGCCTACTGCCCGCCCCCTGCAGGCTAGCAGCCAATCGGACACTCACTCAGGCTCTCACACTGCCGCCCAGCAAACACACGCTCGGATTCTTCCTCAGCAAGCAAACAAACACAGACTCGGATACTTACCAGTCCCAGGCAAACTCCTGCTGTGAGCTGCTCTGCTGTCCCCGCTGCTCAGCTGGTTCTCCGCCGCTCAGCTGGTTCGCGAAGCTCTGGCTATTTTTAAACAGCCAGGCTTCCCTGTCGCAAACCAACAGACACGCTACTGCCCGCCCCCTGCAGGCTAGCAGCCAATCAGACACTCACTCAGGCTCTCACACTGCCCCCCCAGCAAACACACGCTCTGATACTTCCTCTGCAAGCAAACAAACACAGACTCGGATACTTACCAGTCCCAGGCAAACTCCTGCTGTGTGCTGCTCTGCTGTCCCCGCTGCTCAGCTGGTTCTCTGCCGCTCAGCTGGTACGCGAAGCTCTGGCTATTTTTAAACAGCCAGGCTTCCCTGTCGCAAACCAACAGACACCCTACTGCCCGCTCCCTGCAGACTAGCAGCCAATCAGGCACTCACTCAGGCTCTCACACTGCCCCCCCAGCAACACACGCTCCGATACTTCCTCAGCAAGCAAACAAACACAGACTCGGATAATTACCAGTCTCAGGCAAACTCCTGCTGTGTGCTGCTCTGCTGTCCCCGCTTCTCAGCTGGTTCTCCGCCACTCAGCTAGTTCGCGAAACTCTGGCTATTTTTAAACAGCCAGGCTTCCCTGTCGCAAACCAACAGACACCCTACTGCCCGCCCCCTGCGGGTAGCAGCCTATCAGACACTCACTCAGGCTCTCACACTGCCCCCCCAGCAAACACACGCTCGGATACTTCCTCAGCAAGCAAACAAACACAGACTCGGATACTTACCAGTCCCAGGCAAACTCCTGCTGTGAGCTGCTCTGCTGTCCCCGCTACTCAAGCTGTTGTTCAGCCTCTCGGCACTGGGTGCCAGCAACAGCTTTTGGCGTCCCTGGGTGGACTCGAGGCTGCAATTTAGCCTTGCCCGGACCCCTCCTGGAGGTCAAGGATTGCGGCAAGAACCGACGCCCAATGCGCACCGGTGAGTTCATCGTGGGCCTCGGTGGAGACGCGATTTGATCGACCCCAGAGGGCACAACGGTTGAATGCACTCATATAGTGGAGAAGCTGTTGTGGACCACGGTAAAAAACCGGTCCCTTAGACTTGGGGGAGGAGCAGCTGCAGGCCACGGTGAAGAACCGGTTCCTTGGATAAGGTAGGATCCTTTTAAAATCCGGATTATATGCTCTGTTGGAACCTGGGGACGCCCAGAGTTACCCTGTAGGTATGGGACAGGGACAGAGCTCAGAGGTTAGGGCACGGTGTACGCCTCTAGAGTGCATTCTAGCAAACTGGAAGATATTTGGTGCGAATCCAATAACTAAAAGCCAATTAAAACAATTCTGTACAGTTGACTGGCCTCAATATCAACTAAAGGACCAGGAGTGGTGGCCACCAGGAGGGTCAATTAATTACAACACGATCCTTCAGTTACTCCTGTTCTGTCAAAAAACAAGAAAATGGAATAAACATATGTATGCGCATTTGTTTCTGACTTTATGTACTCGACCAGATATTTTACAGCGCTGTAATCTGACTCCAACTGGTTTGGTAGCAGCTAATGTTAGTCCCCAGACCCCCACCCCCACTGTAATGGCAGAGCCGGTGTCCCCTTCGGCCCCTACACCCACACCTTGTAAGTCCCCAATGGTTGGCCTATACTCCTTAATCACTGAAACTAAAGTCGCCCGGTCTGAATCAGACAGGCGTCCTGCCACAACTATGCAGGTTTATACTCATGTGCCCTTTAATCCTGTGGATTTGGCTGCTTTCAAAGCACAGGCAAAAGAGTTTTCCACCAACCCAAGCAGGTTTATATCAGTCTTTAAGGGGTGCCTCAGTAGTCACAAGCCGGACTGGAATAATTGTAACATCCTCCTGAGAACCCTGTTGTCTAAAGTGAAGAGGAATCAGGTTACAGCTAAGGCAAGGGGAGCGTCAGCTTTCAAAAAAAAATCTATCTGTCAAGTTCCTACCCCAAGTAACCGTAAGCGGCTCAGGGCATTTCTGGGTATGGCAGGCTTTTGCAGAATATGGATCCCAGAGTTTGGACTGTGGGCTAAACCCCTGTACAACTGTGTAAAAGGAGCAAATCATGACCCCTTCTATTGGACCCCAAAGGCTAACAAAGCATTTAAAATCCTAAAAAAAAAAAATTAATAAAAGCCCCGGCTCTGGGCCTGCCAGATCTCTCTAAGCCATTTCAGTTGTATGTACATGAACGAAGGGGGGTGGCACTAGGAGTGCTTACACAGCTGTTAGGAGCATGGAAGCGTCCTGTGGCTTATTTTTCTAAGCAATTGAATCAGGTTGCAAAGGGTTGGCCGTCATGTTTACGGGCGGTCGCAGCTACTGCCCTATTGCTTAAAAAAACCGAGAAGCTAACATTGGAAGGGGTTACGCAAATCTATACTCCCCATATGGTCCGAGCCTTATTGAATACAAAGGGAGGGCTTTGGCTCACCCAGGCTCGGATTGCTCGGTACCAGGCTAAGCTGTTAGAGAACTCTGAAGTCACCTTACAGCCTTGCCCCTCCCTTAACCCAGCCACTCTCTTGCCAGAAACAGAGGAACAGAAACATGACTGTTTAAAAATCATAAATGTCCAGTACTCCAGCCGTCCGGGTTTAAAGGATGTACCTCTCCCAAATGCAAATTATGAGTGGTACACTAATGGTAGCAGTACTGTAATAGATCGGCAAAAAGGGCGGGTTATGCTGTTGTGACCCTCCATGACACTGTGGAAGCTGAAGGTTTGCCTGCTGGGACCTCTGCCCAGCTTGCCGAACTAATAGCCCTGACCCGTGCACTTAAACTGTCAAAAGGAAAGCGGGTCAACATTTTTACTGATTGAAAGTATGCTTTTGGTGTGCTGCATGCTCATGCTAGCCTATAAAAGCAAAGGGGAATGCTGACAGCCCAAGGCTCCCAGTCAAGTATGGGCCCCAAATCCTCCGGCTCCTAGAAGCTGTACAACTCCCCTCGGAAGTGGCGGTGGTACACTGTAAAGCCCATCAAAGGGAGAATCAAGATGTGGCCAGAGGTAACGCCCGGGCAGATAGAGAGGCTAAGCATGCTGCCACCCTGCCATCCCCTCAGACTGAGAACGCCCATATGCATGCCCTTATCCCATCAGTAGGGGAGCTTCCAACCCCTCAGTACTCTGGGAAAAAAAGACAGCTAACTGACAAACTCGGTCTCCGGGAAAAGGAGGGATGGCTCCATTCCCCAGAAGGGAAGGTCCTCCTACCAAAGGGCCTAATCCAGCCGGTGCTGCAGAACCTACATCAAACCACTCATGCTGGCAGAAAAGCACTTATCCAGCTAATGGGAAAATACTTGATCACTTCCGGACTCCGACCCCTGGCTGCCCAGGTACAAGCGGACTGCTTAGTCTGCCAAAAGAATAACCCCCGACCGGGACATCCTGTGCCACCAGCTGCCCTAGAACCCACTCCGGGCCCCGAACAAATGTGGCAAATAGACTTTACTAAGTTTCCCCGGACCCAAGGGTTCAAATATCTCCTTGTTATAGTGGATCGGTTCAGCGGATGGCCAAAAGCCTTCCCATGCCGTAACTGCACTGCCAGGACAGTGGCCCCCCAAGTTTGTTAAGGAGCTCATTCCTCGCTTTGGACTCCCCCTGTGAATGGAATCTGACAACAGGACACACTTCACATCAAAAATCATTCAAAGCATCTCACATGCCTTACAGATCCCCTGGAAACTCCATACGCCCTGGAGACCGCAAGCCAGTGGGGTAGTGGAGCGTACCAATCAGACCCTTAAATGGCATCTCTCAAAAGTGTGCCAAGAAGCCTCACTGCGATGGCCTGATGCTTTGCCCCTCGTCCTACTCCATATCCGCGTTCTCCCAAAGGGTAGATTAGGGCTCAGTCCCTTTGAAATTATGTTTGAAAGGGCATGGCCCATGAATGGCACCCCGGTTCTGTCAGGGGAATGAAAGTTGGGTAATGTTTTTTTGTCACAGTATATGTGTTCCCTGTCTGCTGTTCTCTTGTCTCTTCACAGGTATACCAAGGATTCCCAGCTTCTCCCCTTGGACTCTCCCGTCCACTCCTTACAGCCCGGTGACTCTGTGCTTGTTCGCACCTAAAAAAACGAGCCTCACCAAAAAAAGTAAAAAGAACCCTATACCATCCTGCTGATTTCCCATACAGCGGCAAAAATAAAAAAAACACAAGAACTGGATCCATCACTCTCGTCTGAAGGCAGTACCTGCCCCCTCGTCAGCAGAACCGTGGACCGTCCGACCTGCTGACTCCTCATCTAGTGACAATCTCGGGCTAAAGCTACTGTTTAAAAAACACAAATAGCGGGCTGGGGTTTGTCGTCTTGGCTTGGTGGTTTATTTAGCCTGCTATTGAAATTTCTCTTTCCTGTATTACTTGTATTACTGGTATTATGCTGTGCGGTATCATGTGTCAGGGCCCTTTTGCAAAAGTTAATAAGTCATTCTCTTCAGGGCTATCACACAGTGCTTATGCAAAGTTATATTATAACAAAATAAGTAGCCCAAGTAAAAAAACTCAAAGCCAAGGCTGTTGAGTGTTCTCAAAGGGGGGAGTTGTTGGGAACACTGGGGCATGGCCACTAGGTAACTCAAGGGGCTGGAAGACCACAAGATTTTTCAAATCTCCCTGTAGCTTTTTAAAGCTTCAAATAAACCTTTCTGCTTCTCCACCCCCGTTGTAATTATTGGGTGTAGCACACCGGGTAACGAACCAACTCAAGCTGTTGTTCAGGCTCTCGGCATTGGGTGCCAGCAACAGGAGCTAGCAAACAGAGCTGTAAACAGGGGAGTTTGAGTGGGAGTTCTGTTGGAGGAGAAGGTATTTGTGTGTGTTTGGTTTTGTATTGGTAGTATCTGTATGTGTAGGGGCTTTGTGCTGGGAGAGAAGCTGAGCCCTTATTAGGGGGCGGGGCTTCCCTGACTAGGGGTCCTATAAAGGTAGCAGCCAGTCAGGCAGCGGCACAGGAGCTAGCAAACAGAGCTGTAAACAGGGGAGTTTGAGTGGGAGTTCTGTTGGAGGAGGAAGTATTTGTGTGTGTGTGTGTTTGGTTTTGTATTGTTAGTATCCGTATGTGCAGGGGCTTTGTGCTGGGAGAGAAGCTGAGCCCTTATTAGGGGGCGGGGCTTCCCTGACTAGGGGTCCTATAAAGGTAGCAGCCAGTCAGGCAGCGGCACAGGAGCTAGCAAACAGAGCTGTAAACAGGGGAGTTTGAGTGGGAGTTCTGTTGGAGGAGAAGATATTTGTGTGTGTGTGTTTGGTTTTGTATTGGTAGTATCTGTATGTGTAGGGCCTTTGTGCAGGGAGAAAAGCTGAGCCCTGATTAGGGGGCGGAGCTTCCCTGACTAGGGCTCCTATAAAGGTAGCAGCCAGTCAGGCAGCGGCACAGGAGCTAGCAAACAGAGCTGTAAACAGGGGAGTTTGAGTGGGAGTTCTGTTGGAGGAGAAGGTGTTTGTGTGTGTTTGGTTTTGTATTGGTAGTATCTGTATGTGTAGAGGCTTTGTGCTGGGAGAGAAGCTGAGCCCTGATAAGGGGGCGGGGCTCCACTGACTAGGCGTCCTATAAAGGTAGCAGCCAGTCAGGCAGCGGCACAGCAGCTAGCAAACAGAGCTGTAAACATCGGAGTTTGAGTGGGAGTTCTGTTGGAGGAGAAGTTATATGTGTGTGTTTGGTTTCGTATTGGTAGTATCTCTATGTGGAGAGGCTTGGAGGGGCTTTGTGCTGGGAGAAAAGCTGAGCCCTGATTAGGGGGCGGGGCTTCACTGACTAGGGGTCCTATAAAGGTAGCAGCCAGTCAGGCAGCGGCACAGGAGCTAGCAAACAGAGCTGTAAACAGGGGAGTTTGAGTGGGAGTTCTGTTGGAGGAGAAGGTATTTGTGTGTGTTTGGTTTTGTATTGTCAGTATCTGTATGTGCAGGGGCTTTGTGCTGGGAGAGAAGTTGAGCCCTGAGTAGGGGGCGGGGCTTCCCTGACTAGGGGTCCTATAAAGGTAGCAGCCAGTCAGGCAGCGGCACAGGAGCTACCAAACAGAGCTGTAAACAGGGGAGTTTGAGTGGGAGTTCTGTTGGAGGAGAAGGTATTTGTGTGTTTTTTTGTATTGGTAGTATCTGTATGTGTAGAGGCTTGGAGGGGCTTTGTGCTGGGGGAGAAGCTGAGCCCTGATTAGGGGGCGGGGCTTCACTTACTAGGGGTCCTATAAAGGTAGCAGCCAGTCAGGCAGCGGCAGACAGTTGCAGCGGCACAGGAGCTAGCAAACAGATCTGTGAACAGGGGAGTTAGAGTGGGAGTTCTGTTGGAGAAGAAGGTATTTGTGTGTGTTTGGTTTTGTATTGGTAGTATCTGTATGTGTAGAGACTTGGAGGGGCTTTGTGCTGGGAGAGAAGCTGAGCCCTGATTAGGGGGCGGGGCTTCACTGACTAGGGGTCCTATAAAGGTAGCAGCCAGTCAGGCAGCGGCACAGACAGCTGCAGCGGCAAAGGAGCTAGCAAACAGAGCTCTAAACAGGGGAGTTTGAGTGGGAGTTCTGTTGGAGGAGAAGGTATTTGTGTGTGTTCGGTTTTGTATTGGTAGTATCTGTATGTGAACGGGCTTTGTGCTGGGAGAGAAGCTGAGTCCTGATTAGGGGGCGGGGCTTCACTGACTAGGGGTCCTATCAAGGTAGCAGCCAGTCAGGCAGCGGCACAGGAGCTAGCAAACAGACCTGTAAACAGGGCAGTTTGAGTGGGAGTTCTGTTGGAGGAGAAGGTATTTGTGTGTGTTTTTGTATTGGTAGTATCTGTATGTGTACAGGTTTGAAGGGGCTTTGTGCTGGGAGAGAAGCTGAGCCCTGATTAGGGGGCAGGGCTTCACTGACTAGGGGTCCTATAAAGGTAGCAGCCAGTCAGGCAGCGGCACAGACAGCTGCAGCGGCACAGGAGCTAGCAAACAGAGCGGTAAACAGGGGAGTTTGAGTGGGAGTTCTGTTGGAGGAGAAGGTATTTGTGTGTGTTTGGTTTTGTATTGTCAATATCTGTATGTGCAGGGGCTTTGTGCTGGGAGAGAAGCTGAGCCCTGATTAGGGGGCGGGGCTTCCCTGACTAGGGGTCCTATAAAGGTAGCAGCCAGTCAGGCAGCGGCAAGGAGCTAGCAAACAGAGCTGTAAACAGGGGAGTTTGAGTGGGAGTTCTGTTGGAGGAGAAGGTATTTGTGTGTGTTTGGTTTTGTATTGGTAGTATCTGTATGTGTAGGGGCTTTGTGCTGGGAGAGAAGCTGAGCCCCGATCCTGGGGCGGGGCTTCACTGACTAGGTGTCCTATAAAGGTAGCAGCCAGTCAGGCAGCGGCACAGGAGCTAGCAAACAGACCTGTAAACAGGGCAGTTTGAGTGGGAGTTCTGTTGGAGGAGAAGGTATTTGTTTGTGTTCGGTTTTGTATTGGTAGTATCTGTATGTGTACGGGCTTTGTGCTATGAGAGAAGCTGAGCCCTGATCAGGGGGCGGGGCTTCACTGACTAGGGGTCCTATAAAGGTAGGAGCCAGTCAGGCAGCGGCACAGGAGCTAGCAAGCAGAGCTGGAAGCAGGAGAGTTTGAGTGGGAGTTCTTTTGGAGGAGAAGGTATTTGTGTGTTTTTTTGTATTGGTAGTATCTGTATGTGTAGAGGCTTGGAGGGGCTTTGTGCTGGGAGAGAAGCTGAGCCCTGATTAGGGGGCGGGGCTTCACTGACTAGGGGTCCTATAAAGGTAGCAGCCAGTCAGGCAGCGGCACAGGAGCTAGCAAACAGAGCTGTAAACAGGGGAGTTTGAGTGGGAGTTCTGTTGGAGGAGAAGGTATTTGTGTGTGTTTTTGTATTCGTAGTATCTGTATGTGTAGAGGTTTGAAGGGGCTTTGTGCTGGGAGAGAAGCTGAGCCCTGATTAGGGGGCGGGGCTTCACTGACTACGCTTCCTATAAAGGTAGCAGCCAGTCAGGCAGCGGCACAGACAGCTGCAGCGGCACAGGAGCTAGCAAACAGAGCTGTAAACAGGGGAGTTGGAGTGGGAGTTCTGTTGGAGGAGAAGGTATTTGTGTGTGTTTGGTTTTGTATTGTCAGTATCTGTATGTGCAGGGGCTGTGTGCTGGGAGAGAAGCTGAGCCTTGATTAGGGGGCGGGGCTTCCCTGACTAGGGGTCCTATAAAGGTAGCAGCCAGTCAGGCAGCGGCACAGGAGCTAGCAAACAGAGCTGTAAACAGGGGAGTTTGAGTGGGAGTTCTGTTGGAGGAGAAGGTATTTGTGTGTTTTTTGTATTGGTAGTATCTGTATGTGTAGAGGCTTGGAGGGGCTTTGTGCTGGGAGAGAAGCTGAGCCCTGATCAGGGGGCGGGGCTTCACTGACTAGGGGTCCTATAAAGGTAGCAGCCAGTCAGGCAGCGGAACAGACAGCTGCAGTGGCACAGAAGCTAGCAAACAGAGCTGTAAACAGGGGAGTTTGAGTGGGAGTTCTGTTGGAGGAGAAGGTATTTGTGTGTGTTTTTTTTGTATTGGTAGTGTCTGTATGTGTAGAGGCTTGGAGGGGCTTTGTGCTGGGAGAGAAGCTGAGCCCTGATCAGGGGGCGGGGCTTCACTGACTAGGGGTCCTATAAAGGTAGGAGCCAGTCAGGCAGCGGCACAGGAGCTAGCAAACAGAGCTGTAAACAGGGGAGTTTGAGTGGGAGTTCTGTTGGAGGAAAAGGTATTTGTGTGTGTTCGGTTTTGTATTGGTAGTGTCTGTATGTGTACGGGCTTTGTGCTGGGAGAGAAGCTGAGCCCTGATTAGGGGGCGGAGCTTCACTGACTAGGGGTCCTATAAAGGTAGCAGCCAGTCAGACAGCGGCACAGGAGCTAGCAAACAGAGCTGTAAGCACGGGAGTTTGAGTGGGAGTTCTGTTGGAGGAGAAGGTATTTGTGTGTGTTTGGTTTTGTATTGGTAGTATCTGTATGTGTAGAGGCTTGGAGGGGCTTTGTGCTGGGAGAGAAGCTGAGCCCTGATTAGGGGGCGGGGCTTCCCTGACTAGGGGTCCTATAAAGGTAGCAGCCAGTCAGGCAGCGGCACAGGAGCTAGGAAACAGAGCTGTAAACAGGGGAGTTTGAGTGGGAGTTCTGTTGGAGGAGATGGTATTTGTGTGTGTTTGGTTTTGTATTGGTAGTATATGTATGTGTAGGGGTTTGGCGGGGCTTTGTGCTTGGAGAGAAGCTGAGCCCTGATTAGGGGGCGGGGCTTCACTGACTAGGGGTCCTATAAAGGAAGCAGCCAGTCAGACAGCGGCACAGGAGCTAGCAAACAGAGCTGTAAGCACGGGAGTTTGAGTGGGAGTTCTGTTGGAGGAGAAGGTATTTGTGTGTGTTCGGTTTTGTATTGGTAGTATCTGTATGTGTAGAGGCTTGGAGGGGCTTTGTGCTGGGAGAGAAGCTGAGCCCTGATTAGGGGGCGGGGCTTCACTGACTAGGGGTCCTATAAAGGTAGCAGCCAGTCAGGCAGCGGCACAGGAGCTAGCAAACAGAGCTGTAAACAGGGGAGTTGGAGTGGGAGTTCTGTTGGAGGAGATGGTATTTGTTTGTGTTTGGTTTTGTATTGGTAGTATATGTATGTGTAGGGGTTTGGCGGGGCTTTGTGCTTGGAGAGAAGCTGAGCCCTGATTTGGGGGCGGGGCTTCACTGACTAGGGGTCCTATAAAGGTAGCAGCCAGTCAGGCAGCAGAACAGACAGCTGCAGTGGCACAGGAGCTAGCAAACAGAGCTGTAAACAGGGGAGTTTGAGTGGGAGTTCTGTTGGAGGAGAAGGTATTTTTGTGTGTTTTTGTATTGGTAGTATCTGTATGTGTAGAGGTTTGAAGGGGCTTTGTGCTGGGAGAGAAGCTGAGCCCTGATTAGGGGACGGGGCTTCACTGACTAGGGGTCCTATAAAGGTAGCAGCCAGTCAGGCAGCGGCAGACACCTGCAGCGGCACAGGAGCTAGCAAACAGAGCTGTGAACAGGGGAGTTTGAGTGGGAGTTCTGTTGGAGGAGAAGGTATTTGTGTGTGTTTGGTTTTGTATTGATAGTATCTGTATGTGTAGAGGCTTGGAGGGGCTTTGTGCTGGGAGAGAAGCTGAGCCCTGATTAGGGGGCGGGGCTTCACTGACTAGGGGTCCTGTAAAGGTAGCAGCCAGTCAGGCAGCGGCACAGACAGCTGCAGCGGCAAAGGAGCTAGCAAACAGAGCTGTAAACAGGGGAGTTTGAGTGGGAATTCTGTTGGAGGAGAAGGTATTTGTGTGTGTTTTTGTATTGGTAGTACCTGTATGTGTAGAGGTTTGAAGGGGCTTTGTCCTGGGAGAGAAGCTGAGCCCTGATTGGGGGCGGGGCATCACTGACTAGGGGTCCTATAAAGGTAGCAGCCACTCAGGCAGCGGCACAGGAGCTAGCAAACAGACCTGTAAACAGGGCAGTTTGAGTGGGAGTTCTGTTGGAGGAGAAGGTATTTGTGTGTGTTCGGTTTTGTATTGGAAGTATCTGTATGTGAACGGGCTTTGTGCTGGGAGAGAAGCTGAGCCCTGATTGGGGGCGGGGCTTCACTGACTAGGGGTCCTATAAAGGTAGGAGCCAGTCAGGCAGCGGCACAGGAGCTAGCAAACAGAGCTGTAAACAGGGGAGTTGGAGTGGGAGTTCTGTTGGAGGAGAAGGTATTTGTGTGCGTTTGGTTTTGTATTGTCAGTATCTGTATGTGCAGGGGCTTTGTGCTGGGAGAGAAGCTGAGCCCTGATTAGGGGGCGGGGCTTCCCTGACTAGGGGTCCTATAAAGGTAGCAGCCAGTCAGGCAGCGGCACAGGAGCTAGGAAACAGAGCTGTAAACAGGGGAGTTTGAGTGGGAGTTCTGTTGGAGGAGATGGTATTTGTGTGTGTTTGGTTTTGTATTGGTAGTATATGTATGTGTAGGGGTTTGGCGGGGCTTTGTGCTTGGAGAGAAGCTGAGCCCTGATTAGGGGGCGGGGCTTCACTGACTAGGGGTCCTATAAAGGGAGCAGCCAGTCAGGCAGCGGCACAGGAGCTAGGAAACTGAGCTGTAAACAGGGGAGTTTGAGTGGGAGTTCTGTTGGAGGAGAAGGTATTTGTGTGTTTTTTTGTATTGGTAGTATCTGTATGTGTAGAGGCTTGGAGGGGCTTTGTGCTGGGAGAGAAGCTGAGCCCTGATTAGGGGACGGGGCTTCACTGACTAGGGGTCCTATAAAGGTAGCAGCCAGTCAGGCAGCGGCAGACACCTGCAGCGGCACAGGAGCTAGCAAACAGAGCTGTGAACAGGGGAGTTTGAGTGGGAGTTCTGTTGGAGGAGAAGGTATTTGTGTGTGTTTGGTTTTGTATTGGTAGTATCTGTATGTGTAGAGGCTTGGAGGGGCTTTGTGCTGGGAGAGAAGCTGAGCCCTGATTAGGGGGCGGGGCTTCACTGACTAGGGGTCCTGTAAAGGTAGCAGCCAGTCAGGCAGCGGCACAGACAGCTGCAGCGGCAAAGGAGCTAGCAAACAGACCTGTAAGCAGGGGAGTTTGAGTGGGAGTTCTGTTGGAGGAGAAGGTATTTGTGTGTGTTTTTTTGTATTGGTAGTGTCTGTATGTGTAGAGGCTTGGAGGGGCTTTGTGCTGGGAGAGAAGCTGAGCCCTGATCCCGGGGCGGGGCTTCACTGACTAGGTGTCCTATAAAGGTAGCAGCCAGTCAGGCAGCGGCACAGGAGCTAGCAAACAGACCTGTAAACAGGGCAGTTTGAGTGGGAGTTCTGTTGGAGGAGAAGGTATTTGTTTGTGTTCGGTTTTGTATTGGTAGTATCTGTATGTGTACGGGCTTTGTGCTATGAGAGAAGCTGAGCCCTGATCAGGGGGCGGGGCTTCACTGACTAGGGGTCCTATAAAGGTAGGAGCCAGTCAGGCAGCGGCACAGGAGCTAGAAAGCAGAGCTGGAAGCAGGGGAGTTTGAGTGGGAGTTCTTTTGGAGGAGAAGGTATTTGTGTGTTTTTTTGTATTCGTAGTATCTGTATGTGTAGAGGTTTGAAGGGGCTTTGTGCTGGGAGAGAAGCTGAGCCCTGATTAGGGGGCGGGGCTTCACTGACTAGGGGTCCTATAAAGGTAGCAGCCAGTCAGGCAGCGGCACAGGAGCTAGCAAACAGAGCTGTAAACAGGGGAGTTTGAGTGGGAGTTCTGTTGGAGGAGAAGGTATTTGTGTGTTTTTTGTATTGGTAGTATCTGTATGTGTAGAGGCTTGGAGGGGCTTTGTGCTGGGAGAGAAGCTGAGCCCTGATCAGGGGGCGGGGCTTCACTGACTAGGGGTCCTATAAAGGTAGCAGCCAGTCAGGCAGCGGAACAGACAGCTGCAGTGGCACAGGAGCTAGCAAACAGAGCTGTAAACAGGGGAGTTTGAGTGGGAGTTCTGTTGGAGGAGAAGGTATTTGTGTGTGTTTTTTTGTATTGGTAGTGTCTGTATGTGTAGAGGCTTGGAGGGGCTTTGTGCTGGGAGAGAAGCTGAGCCCTGATCTGGGGGCGGGGCTTCACTGACTAGGTGTCCTATAAAGGTAGCAGCCAGTCAGGCAGCGGCACAGGAGCTAGCAAACAGAGCTGTAAACAGGGGAGTTTGAGTGGGAGTTCTGTTGGAGGAGAAGGTATTTGTGTGTATTTTTGTATTGGTAGTATCTGTATGTGTAGAGGCTTGGAGGGGCTTTGTGCTGGGAGAGAAGCTGAGCCCTGATCAGGGGGCGGGGCTTCACTGACTAGGGGTCCTATAAAGGTAGCAGCCAGTCAGACAGCGGCACAGGAGCTTGCAAACAGAGCTGTAAGCAGGGGAGTTTGAGTGGGAGTTCTGTTGGAGGAGAAGGTATTTGTGTGTGTTTGGTTTGTATTGGTAGTATCTGTATGTGTAGAGGCTTGGAGGGGCTTTGTGCTGTGAGAGAAGCTGAGCCCTGATTAGGGGGCGGGGCTTCACTGACTAGGGGTCCTCTAAAGGTAGCAGCCAGTCAGGCAGCGGCACAGACAGATGCAGCGGCACAGGAGCTAGCAAACAGAGCTCTAAACAGGGGAGTTTGAGTGGGAGTTCTGTTGGAGGAGAAGGTATTTGTGTGTATTTTTGTATTGGTAGTATCTGTATGTGTAGAGGCTTGGAGGGCCTTTGTGCTGGAAGAGAAGCTGAGCCCTGATCAGGGGGCGGGGCTTCACTGACTAGGGGTCCTATAAAGGTAGGAGCCAGTCAGGCAGCGGCACAGGAGCTAGCAAACAGAGCTGTAAACAGGGGAGTTTGAGTGGGAGTTCTGTTGGAGGAAAAGGTATTTGTGTGTGTTCGGTTTTGTATTGGTAGTGTCTGTATGTGTACGGGCTTTGTGCTGGGAGAGAAGCTGAGCCCTGATTAGGGGGCGGAGCTTCACTGACTAGGGGTCCTATAAAGGTAGCAGCCAGTCAGACAGCGGCACAGGAGCTAGCAAACAGAGCTGTAAGCACGGGAGTTTGAGTGGGAGTTCTGTTGGAGGAGAAGGTATTTGTGTGTGTTTGGTTTTGTATTGGTAGTATCTGTATGTGTAGAGGCTTGGAGGGGATTTGTGCTGGGAGAGAAGCTGAGCCCTGATTAGGGGGCGGGGCTTCCCTGACTAGGGGTCCTATAAAGGTAGCAGCCAGTCAGGCAGCGGCACAGGAGCTAGCAAACAGAGCTGTAAGCACGGGAGTTTGAGTGGGAGTTCTGTTGGAGGAGAAGGTATTTGTGTGTGTTCGGTTTTTTATTGGTAGTATCTGTATGTGTAGAGGCTTGGAGGGGCTTTGTGCTGGGAGAGAAGCTGAGCCCTGATTAGGGGGCGGGGCTTCACTGACTAGGGGTCCTATAAATTTAGCAGCCAGTCAGGCAGCGGCACAGGAGTTAGCAAACAGAGCTGTAAACAGGGGAGTTGGAGTGGGAGTTCTGTTGGAGGAGATGGTATTTGTTTGTGTTTGGTTTTGTATTGGTAGTATATGTATGTGTAGGGGTTTGGCGGGGCTTTGTGCTTGGAGGGAAGCTGAGCCCTGATTTGGGGGCGGGGCTTCACTGACTAGGGGTCCTATAAAGGTAGCAGCCAGTCAGGCAGCAGAACAGACAGCTGCAGTGGCACAGGAGCTAGCAAACAGAGCTGTAAACAGGGGAGTTTGAGTGGGAGTTCTGTTGGAGGAGAAGGTATTTTTGTGTGTTTTTGTATTGGTAGTATCTGTATGTGTAGAGGTTTGAAGGGGCTTTGTGCTGGGAGAGAAGCTGAGCCCTGATTAGGGGGCGGGGCTCCACTGACTAGGCATCCTATAAAGGTAGCAGCCAGTCAGGCAGCGGCACAGACAGCTGCAGCGGCACAGGAGCTAGCAAACAGAGCTGTAAACAGGGGAGTTGGAGTGGGAGTTCTGTTGGAGGAGAAGGTATTTGTGTGCGTTTGGTTTTGTATTGTCAGTATCTGTATGTGCAGGGGCTTTGTGCTGGGAGAGAAGCTGAGCCCTGATTAGGGGGCGGGGCTTCCCTGACTAGGGGTCCTATAAAGGTAGCAGCCAGTCAGGCAGCGGCACAGGAGCTAGGAAACAGAGCTTTAAACAGGGGGTTTGAGTGGGAGTTCTGTTGGAGGAGATGGTATTTGTGTGTGTTTGGTTTTGTATTGTTAGTATATGTATGTGTAGGGGTTTGGCCAGGCTTTGTGCTTGGAGAGAAGCTGAGCCCCGATCCCGGGGCGGGGCTTCACTGACTAGGTGTCCTATAAAGGTAGCAGCCAGTCAGGCAGCGGCACAGGAGCTAGCAAACAGACCTGTAAACAGGGCAGTTTGAGTGGGAGTTCTGTTGGAGGAGAAGGTATTGGTTTGTGTTCGGTTTTGTATTGGTAGTATCTGTATGTGTACGGGCTTTGTGCTATGAGAGAAGCTGAGCCCTGATCAGGGGGCGGGGCTTCACTGACTAGGGGTCCTATAAAGGTAGGAGCCAGTCAGGCAGCGGCACAGGAGCTAGCAAGCAGAGCTGGAAGCAGGAGAGTTTGAGTGGGAGTTCTTTTGGAGGAGAAGGTATTTGTGTGTTTTTTTGTATTGGTAGTATCTGTATGTGTAGAGGCTTGGAGGGGCTTTGTGCTGGGAGAGAAGCTGAGCCCTGATTAGGGGGCGGGGCTTCACTGACTAGGGGTCCTATAAAGGTAGCAGCCAGTCAGGCAGCGGCACAGGAGCTAGCAAACAGAGCTGTAAACAGGGGAGTTTGAGTGGGAGTTCTGTTGGAGGAGAAGGTATTTGTGTGTGTTTTTGTATTCGTAGTATCTGTATGTGTAGAGGTTTGAAGGGGCTTTGTGCTGGGAGAGAAGCTGAGCCCTGATTAGGGGGCGGGGCTTCACTGACTACGCTTCCTATAAAGGTAGCAGCCAGTCAGGCAGCGGCACAGACAGCTGCAGCGGCACAGGAGCTAGCAAACAGAGCTGTAAACAGGGGAGTTGGAGTGGGAGTTCTGTTGGAGGAGAAGGTATTTGTGTGTGTTTGGTTTTGTATTGTCAGTATCTGTATGTGCAGGGGCTGTGTGCTGGGAGAGAAGCTGAGCCTTGATTAGGGGGCGGGGCTTCCCTGACTAGGGGTCCTATAAAGGTAGCAGCCAGTCAGGCAGCGGCACAGGAGCTAGCAAACAGAGCTGTAAACAGGGGAGTTTGAGTGGGAGTTCTGTTGGAGGAGAAGGTATTTGTGTGTTTTTTGTATTGGTAGTATCTGTATGTGTAGAGGCTTGGAGGGGCTTTGTGCTGGGAGAGAAGCTGAGCCCTGATCAGGGGGCGGGGCTTCACTGACTAGGGGTCCTATAAAGGTAGCAGCCAGTCAGGCAGCGGAACAGACAGCTGCAGTGGCACAGAAGCTAGCAAACAGAGCTGTAAACAGGGGAGTTTGAGTGGGAGTTCTGTTGGAGGAGAAGGTATTTGTGTGTGTTTTTTTTGTATTGGTAGTGTCTGTATGTGTAGAGGCTTGGAGGGGCTTTGTGCTGGGAGAGAAGCTGAGCCCTGATCAGGGGGCGGGGCTTCACTGACTAGGGGTCCTATAAAGGTAGGAGCCAGTCAGGCAGCGGCACAGGAGCTAGCAAACAGAGCTGTAAACAGGGGAGTTTGAGTGGGAGTTCTGTTGGAGGAAAAGGTATTTGTGTGTGTTCGGTTTTGTATTGGTAGTGTCTGTATGTGTACGGGCTTTGTGCTGGGAGAGAAGCTGAGCCCTGATTAGGGGGCGGAGCTTCACTGACTAGGGGTCCTATAAAGGTAGCAGCCAGTCAGACAGCGGCACAGGAGCTAGCAAACAGAGCTGTAAGCACGGGAGTTTGAGTGGGAGTTCTGTTGGAGGAGAAGGTATTTGTCTGTGTTTGGTTTTGTATTGGTAGTATCTGTATGTGTAGAGGCTTGGAGGGGCTTTGTGCTGGGAGAGAAGCTGAGCCCTGATTAGGGGGCGGGGCTTCCCTGACTAGGGGTCCTATAAAGGTAGCAGCCAGTCAGGCAGCGGCACAGGAGCTAGGAAACAGAGCTGTAAACAGGGGAGTTTGAGTGGGAGTTCTGTTGGAGGAGATGGTATTTGTGTGTGTTTGGTTTTGTATTGGTAGTATATGTATGTGTAGGGGTTTGGCGGGGCTTTGTGCTTGGAGAGAAGCTGAGCCCTGATTAGGGGGCGGGGCTTCACTGACTAGGGGTCCTATAAAGGAAGCAGCCAGTCAGACAGCGGCACAGGAGCTAGCAAACAGAGCTGTAAGCACGGGAGTTTGAGTGGGAGTTCTGTTGGAGGAGAAGGTATTTGTGTGTGTTCGGTTTTGTATTGGTAGTATCTGTATGTGTAGAGGCTTGGAGGGGCTTTGTGCTGGGAGAGAAGCTGAGCCCTGATTAGGGGGCGGGGCTTCACTGACTAGGGGTCCTATAAAGGTAGCAGCCAGTCAGGCAGCGGCACAGGAGCTAGCAAACAGAGCTGTAAACAGGGGAGTTGGAGTGGGAGTTCTGTTGGAGGAGATGGTATTTGTTTGTGTTTGGTTTTGTATTGGTAGTATATGTATGTGTAGGGGTTTGGCGGGGCTTTGTGCTTGGAGAGAAGCTGAGCCCTGATCAGGGGGCGGGGCTTCACTGACTAGGGGTCCTATAAAGGTAGGAGCCAGTCAGGCAGCGGCACAGAAGCTAGCAAACAGAGCTGTAAGGAGGGGAGTTTGAGTGGGAGTTCTTTTGGAGGAGAATGTATTTGTGTGTTTTTTTTGTATTGGTAGTATCTGTATGTGTAGAGGCTTGGAGGGGCTTTGTGCTGGGAGAGAAGCTGAGCCCTGATTGGGGGCGGGGCTTCACTTGCTAGGGGTCCTATAAAGGTAGCAGCCAGTCAGGCAGCAGCACAGGAGCTAGCAAACAGAGCTGTAAGCAGGGGAGTTTGAGTGGGAGTTCTGTTGGAGGAGAAGGTATTTGTGTGTGTTTGGTTTTGTATTGGTAGTATCTGTATGTGTAGAGGCTTGGAGGGGCTTTGTGCTGGGAGAGAAGCTGAGCCCTGAACAGGGGGCGGGGCTTCACTGACTAGGGGTCCTATAAAGGTAGCAGCCAGTCAGGCAGGGGAACAGACAGCTGCAGCGGCACAGGAGCTAGCAAACAGAGCTGTAAACAGGGGAGTTTGAGTGGGAGTTCTGTTGGAGGAGGAGGTATTTGTGTGTGTTTGGTTTTGTATTGGTATTACCTGTATGTGTAGAGGTTTGAAGGGGCTTTGTGGTGGGACAGAAGCTGAGCCCTGATTAGGGGGCGGGGCTTCACTGACTAGGCGTCCTATAAAGGGAGCAGCCAGTCAGGCAGCGGCACAGAGAGCTGCAGCGGCACAGGAGCTAGCAAACAGAGCTGTAAACAGGGGAGTTTGAGTGGGAGTTCTGTGAGAGGAGAAGGTATTTGTGTGTGTTTGGTTTTGTATTGTCAATATCTGTATGTGCAGGGGCTTTGTGCTGGGAGAGAAGCTCAGCCCTGATTAGGGGGCGGGGCTTCCCTGACTAGGGATCCTATAAAGGTAGCAGCCAGTCAGGCAGCGGCACAGGAGCTAGCAAACAGAGCTGTAAACAGGGGAGTTTGAGTGGGAGTTCTGTTGGAAGAGAAGGTATTTGTGTGTGTTTTTGTATTGGTAGTACCTGTATGTGTAGAGGTTTGAAGGGGCTTTGTGCTGGGAAAGAAGCTGAGCCCTGATTAGGGGGCGGGGCTTCACTGACTAGGGGTCCTATAGAGGTAGCAGCCAGTCAGGCAGCGGCACAGACAGCTGCAGCGGCACAGGAGCTAGCAAACAGAGCTCTAAACAGGGGAGTTTGAGTGGGAGTTCTGTTGGAGGAGAAGGTGTTTGTGTGTGTTCGGTTTTGTATTGGTAGTATCTGTATGTGTAGAGGTTTGAAGGGGCTTTGTGCTGGGAGAGAAGCTGAGCCCTGATTAGGGGGCGGGGCTTCACTGACTAGGGGTCCTATAGAGGTAGCAGCCAGTCAGGCAACGGCACAGGAGCTAGCAAACAGACCTGTAAACAGGGCAGTTTGAGTGGGAGTTCTGTTGGAGGAGAAGGTATTTGTGTGTGTTTGGTGTTGTATTGGTAGTATCTGTAATTGTAGAGGCTTGGAGGGGCTTTGTGCTGGGAGAGAAGCTGAGGCCTGATTAGGGGGCGGGGCTTCACTGACTAGGGGTCCTATAAAGGTAGCAGCCAGTCAGGCAGCGGCACAGGAGCTAGCAAACAGAGCTGTGAACAGGGGAGTTTGAGTGGGAATTCTTTTGGAGGAGAAGGTATTTGTGTGTGTTTGGTTTTGTATTGGTAGTATCTGTATGTGTAGGGGCTTTGTGCTGGGAGAGAAGCTGAGCCCTGATTAGGGGGCGGGGCTTCACTGACTAGGGGTCCTATAAAGGTAGCAGCCAGTCAGACATCGGCACAGGAGCTAGCAAACAGAGCTGTAAGCAGGGGAGTTTGAGTGGGAGTTCTGTTGGAGGAGAAGGTATTTGTGTGTTTTTTTGTATTGGTAGTATACGTATCTGTAGAGGCTTGGAGGGGCTTTGTGCTGGGAGAGAAGCTGAGCCCTGATTAGGGGGCGGGGCTTCACTGACTAGGGGTCCTATAAAGGTAGCAGCGAGTCAGGCAGCGGCAGACAGCTGCAGCGGCACAGGAGCTAGCAAACAGAGCTGTGAACAGGGGAGTTTGTGTGGGAGTTCTGTTGGAGGAGAAGGTATTTGTGTGTGTTTGTTTTTGTATTGTCAGTATCTGTATGTGCAGGGGCTTTGTGCTGGGAGAGAAGCTGAGCCCTGATTAGGGGGCGGTGCTTCCCTGACTAGGGGTCCTATAAAGGTAGCAGCCAGTCAGGCAGCGGCACAGGAGCTAGCAAACAGAGCTGTAAACAGGGGAGTTTGAGTGGGAGTTCTGTTGGAGGAGAAGGTATTTGTGTGTGTTTGGATTTGTATTGGTAGTATCTGTATGTGTAGGGGCTTCGTGCTGGGAGAGAAGCTGAGCCCTGATTAGGGGGCGGGGCTTCACTGACTAGGGGTCCTATAAAGGTAGCAGCCAGTCAGACAGCGGCACAGGAGCTAGCAAACAGAGCTGTAAGCAGGGGAGTTTGAGTGGGAGATCTGTTGGAGGAGAAGGTATTTGTGTTTGGTTTTGTATTGGTAGTATACGTATGTGTAGAGGCTTGAAGGGGCTTTGTGCTGGGAGAGAAGCTGAGCCCTGATTAGGGGGCGGGGCTTCACTGACTAGGGGTCCAATAAAGGTAGCAGCCAGTCAGGCAGCGGCTCAGACAGCTGCAGCGGCACAGGAGCTAGCAAACAGAGCTGTAAACAGGGGAGTTGGAGTGGGAGTTCTGTTGGAGGAGAAGGTATTTGTGTGTGTTTGGTTTTGTATTGGTAGTATCTGTATGTGCAGGGGCTTTGTGCTGGGAGAGAAGCTGAGCCCTGATTAGGGGGCGGGGCTTCACTGACTAGGGGTCCTATAAAGGTAGCAGCCAGTCAGGCAGCGGCACAGACAGCTGAAGCGGCACAGGAGCTAGCAAACAGAGCTGTAAACAGGGGAGTTGGAGTGGGAGTTCTGTTGGACGAGAAGGTATTTGTGTGTGTTTGGTTTTGTATTGGTAGTATCTGTATGTGTAGAGGCTTGGAGGGGCTTTGTGCTGGGAGAGAAGCTGAGCCCTGATTAGGGGGCGGGGCTTCACTGACTAGGTGTCCTATAAAGATAGCAGCCAGTCAGGCAGCGGCACCGGAGCTAGCAAACAGACCTGTGAACAGGGGAGTTTGAGTGGGAGTTCTGTTGGAGGAGAAGGTATTTGTGTGTGTTTGGTTTTTTAATTGGTAGTATCTGTATGTGTAGGGGTTTGGCGGGGCTTTGTGCTGGGAGAGAAGCTGAGCCCTGTTTAGGGGGCGGGGCTTCCCTGACTAGGTGTCCTATAAAGGTAGCAGCCAGTCAGGCAGCGGCTCAGACAGCTGCAGCAGCACAGGAGCTAGCAAACAGAGCTGTAAACAGGGGAGTTGGAGTGGGAGTTCTGTTGGAGGAGAAGGTATTTGTGTGTGTTTGGTTTTGTATTGGTAGTATCTGTATGTGCAGGGGCTTTGTGCTGGCAGAGAAGCTGAGCCCTGATTAGGGGGCGGGGCTTCACTGACTAGGGGTCCTATAAAGGTAGCAGCCAGTCAGGCAGCGGCACAGACAGCTGAAGCGGCACAGGAGCTAGCAAACAGAGCTGTAAACAGGGGAGTTGGAGTGGGAGTTCTGTTGGACGAGAAGGTATTTGTGTGTGTTTGGTTTTGTATTGGTAGTATCTGTATGTGTAGAGGCTTGGAGGGGCTTTGTGCTGGGAGAGAAGCTGAGCCCTGATTAGGGGGCGGGGCTTCACTGACTAGGGGTCCTATAAAGGTAGCAGCCAGTCAGGCAGCGGCACAGGAGCTAGCAAACAGAGCTGTAAACAGGGGAGTTTGAGTGGGAGTTCTGTTGGAGGAGAAGGTCTTTGTGTGTGTTTGGTTTTGTATTGGTAGTTTCTGTATGTGTAGAGGCTTGGAGGGGCTAGGTGCTGGGAGAGAAGCAGAGCCCTGATTAGGGGGCGGGGCTTGACTGACTCGGGGTCCAATAAAGGGAGCAGCCAGTCAGGCAGCAGCACAGACAGCTGCAGCGGCACAGGAGCTAGCAAACAGAGCTGTAAACAGGGGAGTTGGAGTGGGAGTTCTGTTGGAGGAGACGGTATTTGTGTGTGTTTGGTTTTGTATTGGTAGTATCTGTATGTGCAGGGGCTTTGTGCTGGGAGAGAAGCTGAGCCCTGATTAGGGGGCGGGGCTTCACTGACTAGGGGTCCTATAAAGGTAGCAGCCAGTCAGACAGCGGCACAGGAGCTAGCAAACAGAGCTGTAAGCAGGGGAGTTTGAGTGGGAGTTCTGTTGGAGGAGAAGGTATTTGTGTGTTTTTTTGTATTGGTAGTATACGTATGTGTAGAGGCTTTGAGGGGCTTTGTGCTGGGAGAGAAGCTGAGCCCCGATTAGGGGGCGGGGCTTGACTGACTAGGGGTCCTATAAAGGTAGCAGCCAGTCAGGCAGCGGCACAGACAGCTGAAGCGGCACAGGAGCTAGCAAACAGAGCTGTAAACAGGGGAGTTTGTGTGGGAGTTCTGTTGGAGGAGAAGGTATTTGTGTGTGTTCGGTTTTGTATTTGTAGTATCTGTATGTGGAGGGGCTTTGTGCTGAGAGAGAAGCTGAGCCCTGATTAGGGGGCGGGGCTTGACTGACTAGGGGTCCTATAAAGGTAGCAGCCAGTCAGGCAGCGGCACAGACAGCTGAAGCGGCACAGGAGCTAGCAAACAGAGCTGTAAACAGGGGAATTTGAGTGGGAGTTCTGTTGGAGGAGAAGGTATTTGTGTGTGTTTGGTTTTGTATTGGTAGTATCTGTATGTGTAGGGGCTTTGTGCTGGGAGAGAAGCTGAGCCCTGATTAGGGGGCGGGGCTTCACTGACTAGGGGTCCTATAAAGGTAGCAGCCAGTCAGGCAGCGGCACGGGAGCTAGCAAACAGAGCTGTGAACAGGGGAGTTTGAGTGGTAATTCTGTTGGAGGAGAAGGTATTTGTGTGTGTTTGGTTTTGTATTTGTAGTATCTGTATGTGTAGGGGCTTTGTGCTGGGAGAGAAGCTGAGCCCTGATTAGGGGGCGGGGCTTCACTGACTAGGGGTCCTATAAAGGTAGCAGCCAGTCAGGCAGCGGCACAGACAGCTGCAGCGGCACAGGAGCTAGCAAACAGAGCTGTAAACAGGGGAGTTTGTGTGGGAGTTCTGTTGGAGGAGAAGGTATTTGTGTGTGTTTTGTTTTGTATTTGTAGTATCTGTATGTGGAGGGGCTTTGTGCTGGGAGAGAAGCTGAGCCCTGATTAGGGGGCGGGGCTTGGCTGACTAGGGGTCCTATAAAGGTAGCAGCCAGTCAGGCAGCGGCACAGGAGCGAGCAAACAGAGCTGTAAACAGGGGAGTTTGAGTGGGAGTTCTGTTGGAGGAGAAGGTATTTGTGTGTATTTTTGTATTGGTAGAATCTGTATGTGTAGAGGCTTCTAGGGGCTTTGTGCTGGGAGAGAAGCTGAGCCCTGATTAGGGGGCGGGGCTTCCCTGACTAGGGGTCCTATGAAGGTAGGAGCCAGTCAGGCAGCGGCACAGACAGCTGCAGCGGCACAGGAGCTAGCAAACAGAGCTGTAAGGAGGGGAGTTTGAGTGGGAGTTCTTTTGGAGGAGAATGTATTTGTGTGTTTTTTTGTATTGGTAGTATCTGTATGTGTAGAGGCTTGGAGGGGCTTTGTGCTGGGAGAGAAGCTGAGCCCTGATTAGGGGGCGGGGCTTCACTGACTAGGGGTCCTATAAAGGTAGCAGCCAGTCAGAGAGCGGCACAGGAGAGAGCAAACAGAGCTGTAAGCAGGGGAGTTTGAGTGGGAGTTCTGTTGGAGGAGAAGGTATTTGTGTGTGTTTGGTTTTGTATTGGTAGTATCTGTATGTGTAGAGGCTTGGAGGGGCTTTGTGCTGGGAGAGAAGCTGAGCCCTGAACAGGGGGCGGGGCTTCACTGACTAGGGGTCCTAGAAAGGTAGCAGCCAGTCAGGCGGCGGAACAGACAGCTGCAGCGGCACAGGAGCTAGCAAACAGAGCTGTAAACAGGGGAGTTTGAGTGGGAGTTCTGTTGGAGGAGGAGGTATTTGTGTGTGTTTGGTTTTGTATTGGTATTATCTGTATGTGTAGAGGTTTGAAGGGGCTTTGTGGTGGGAGAGAAGCTGAGCCCTGATTAGGGGGCGGGGCTTCACTGACTAGGCGTCCTATAAAGGGAGCAGCCAGTCAGGCAGCGGCACAGACAGCTGCAGCGGCACAGGAGCTAGCAAACAGAGCTGTAAACAGGGGAGTTTGAGTGGGAGTTCTGTGAGAGGAGAAGGTATTTGTCTGTGTTTGGTTTTGTATTGTCAGTATCTGTATGTGCAGGGGCTTTGTGCTGGGAGAGAAGCTCAGCCCTGATTAGGGGGCGGGGCTTCCCTGACTAGGGGTCCTATAAAGGTAGCAGCCAGTCAGGCAGCGGCACAGGAGCTAGCAAACAGAGCTGTAAACAGGGGAGTTTGAGTGGGAGTTCTGTTGGAAGAGAAGGTATTTGTGTGTGTTTTTGTATTGGTAGTACCTGTATGTGTAGAGGTTTGAAGGGGCTTTGTGCTGGGAAAGAAGCTGAGCCCTGATTAGGGGGCGGGGCTTCACTGACTAGGGGTCCTATAAAGGTAGCAGCCAGTCAGGCAGCGGCACAGACAGCTGCAGCGGCACAGGAGCTAGCAAACAGAGCTCTAAACAGGGGAGTTTGAGTGGGAGTTCTGTTGGAGGAGAAGGTGTTTGTGTGTGTTCGGTTTTGTATTGGTAGTATCTGTATGTGTAGAGGTTTGAAGGGGCTTTGTGCTGGGAGAGAAGCTGAGCCCTGATTAGGGGGCGGGGCTTCACTGACTAGGGGTCCTATAGAGGTAGCAGCCAGTCAGGCAACGGCACAGGAGCTAGCAAACAGACCTGTAAACAGGGCAGTTTGAGTGGGAGTTCTGTTGGAGGAGAAGGTATTTGTGTGTGTTTGGATTTGTATTGGTAGTATCTGTATGTGTAGGGGCTTCGTGCTGGGAGAGAAGCTGAGCCCTGATTAGGGGGCGGGGCTTCACTGAATAGGGGTCCTATAAAGGTAGCAGCCAGTCAGACAGCGGCACAGGAGCTAGCAAACAGAGCTGTAAGCAGGGGAGTTTGAGTGGGAGTTCTGTTGGAGGAGAAGGTATTTGTGTTTGGTTTTGTATTGGTAGTATACGTATGTGTAGAGGCTTGAAGGGGCTTTGTGCTGGGAGAGAAGCTGAGCCCTGATTAGGGGGCGGGGCTTCACTGACTAGGGGTCCAAAAAAGGTAGCAGCCAGTCAGGCAGCGGCTCAGACAGCTGCAGCGGCACAGGAGCTAGCAAACAGAGCTGTAAACAGGGGAGTTGGAGTGGGAGTTCTGTTGGAGGAGAAGGTATTTGTGTGTGTTTGGTTTTGTATTGGTAGTATCTGTATGTGCAGGGGCTTTGTGCTGGGAGAGAAGCTGAGCCCTGATTAGGGGGCGGCGCTTCACTGACTAGGGGTCCTATAAAGGTAGCAGCCAGTCAGGCAGCGGCACAGACAGCTGAAGCGGCACAGGAGCTAGCAAACAGAGCTGTAAACAGGGGAGTTGGAGTGGGAGTTCTGTTGGAGGAGAAGGTATTTGTGTGTGTTCGGTTTTGTATTGGTAGTATCTGTATGTGTACGGGCTTTGTGCTGGGAGAGAAGCTGAGCCCTGATTAGGGGGCGGGGCTTGACTGAATAGGGGTCCTATAAAGGTAGCAGCCAGGCAGGCAGCGGCACAGACAGCTGAAGCGGCACAGGAGCTAGCAAACAGAGCTGTGAACAGGGGAGTTGAGTGGGAATTCTGTTGGAGGAGAAGGTATTTGTGTGTGTTTGGTTTTGTATTGGTAGTTTCTGTATGTGTAGAGGCTTGGAGGGGCTAGGTGCTGGGAGAGAAGCAGAGCCCTGATTAGGGGGCGGGGCTTGACTGACTCGGGGTCCAATAAAGGGAGCAGCCAGTCAGGCAGCAGCACAGACAGCTGCAGCGGCACAGGAGCTAGCAAACAGAGCTGTAAAGAGGGGAGTTGGAGTGGGAGTTCTGTTGGAGGAGAAGGTATTTGTGTGTGTTTGGTTTTGTATTTGTAGTATCTGTATGTGGATGGGCTTTGTGCTGGGAGAGAAGCTGAGCCCTGATTAGGGGGCGGGTCTTCACTGACTACGGGTCCCATAAAGGTAGCAGCCAGTCAGGCAGCGGCACAGGAGCTAGCAAACAGAGCTGTGAACAGGGGGGTTTGAGTGGGAGTTCTGTTGGAGGAGAAGGTATTTTTGTTTGGTTTTGTATTGGTAGTATACGTATGTGTAGAGGCTTGAAGGGGCTTTGTGCTGGGAGAGAAGCTGAGCCCTGATTAGGGGGCGGGGCTTCACTGACTAGGGGTCCTATAAAGGTAGCAGCCAGTCAGACAGCGGCACAGGAGCTAGCAAACAGAGCTGTAAACAGGGGAGTTTGTGTGGGAGTTCTGTTGGAGGAAAAGGTATTTGTGTGTGTGTGTTTTTGTATTGGTAGTATCTGTATGTGTAGAGGCTTGGAGGGGCTTTGTGCTGGGGGAGAAGCTTAGCCCTTATTAGGGGGCGGGACTTCACTGACTAGGGGTCCTATAAAGGTAGCAGCCAGTCAGGCAGCGGCAAGACAGCTGCAGTGGCACAGGAGCTAGCAAACAGAGCTGTAAACAGGGGAGTTTGAGTGGGAGTTCTGTTGGAGGAGAAGGTATTTGTGTGTGTTTGGTTTTGTATTGGTAGTATCTGTATGTGCAGGGGCTTTGTGCTGGGAGAGAAGCTGAGCCCTGATTAGGGGGCGGGGCTTCACTGACTAGTGGTTCTATAAAGGTAGCAGCCAGTCAGACAGCGGCACAGGAGCGAGCAAACAGAGCTGTAAGCAGGGGAGTTTGAGTGGGAGTTCTGTTGGAGGAGAAGGTATTTGTGTGTGTTTGGTTTTGTATTGGTAGTATCTGTATGTGTAGAGGCTTGGAGGGGCTTTGTGCTGGGAGAGAAGCTGAGCCCTGATTAGGGGGCGGGTCTTCACAGACTAGGGGTCCTATAAAGGTAGCAGCCAGTCAGGCAGCGGCACAGGAGCTAGCAAACAGAGCTGTGAACAGGGGAGTTTGATTTGGAGTTCTGTTGGAGGAGAAGGTATTTGTGTGTGTTTGGATTTGTATTGGTAGTATCTGTATGTGTAGGGGCTTCGTGCTGGGAGAGAAGCTGAGCCCTGATTAGGTGGCGGGGCTTCACTGACTAGGGGTCCTATGAAGGTAGCAGCCAGTCAGGCAGTGGCACAGGAGCGAGCAAACAGAGCTCTAAACAGGGGAGTTTGAGTGGGAGTTGTGTTGGAGGAGAAGGTATTTGTGTGTGTTTTTGTATTGGTAGTATCTGAATGTGTAGAGGCTTGGAGGGGCTAGGTGCTGGGAGAGAAGCTGAGCCCTGATTAGGTGGCGGGGCTTCACTGACTAGGGGTCCTATGAAGGTAGCAGCCAGTCAGGCAGCGGCACAGGAGCTAGCAAACAGAGCTGTGAACAGGGGAGTTTGAGTGGTAATTCTGTTGGAGGAGAAGGTATTTGTGTGTGTTTGGTTTTGTATTTGTAGTATCTGTATGTGTAGGGGCTTTGTGCTGGGAGAGAAGCTGAGCCCTGATTAGGGGGCGGGGCTTCACTGACTAGGGGTCCTATAAAGGTAGCAGCCAGTCAGGCAGCGGCACAGACAGCTGAAGCGGCACAGGAGCTAACAAACAGAGCTGTAAACAGGGGAATTTGAGTGGGAGTTCTGTTGGAGGAGAAGGTATTTGTGTGTGTTTGGTTTTGTATTGCTAGTATCTGTATGTGTAGGGGCTTTGTGCTAGGAGAGAAGCTGAGCCCTGATTAGGGGGCGGGGCTTCCCTGACTAGGGGTCCTATAAAGGTAGCAGCCAGTCAGGCAGCGGCAAAGGAGCTAGCAAACAGAGCTGTAAACAGGGGAGTTTGAGTGGGAGTTCTGTTGGAGGAAAAGGTATTTGTGTGTGTGTGTTTTTGTATTGGTAGTATCTGTATGTGTAGAGGCTTGGAGGGGCTTTGTGCTGGGGGAGAAGCTTAGCCCTTATTAGGGGGCGGGACTTCACTGACTAGGGGTCCTATAAAGGTAGCAGCCAGTCAGGCAGCGGCACAGACAGCTGCAGTGGCACAGGAGCTAGCAAACAGAGCTGTAAACAGGGGAGTTTGAGTGGGAGTTCTGTTGGAGGAGAAGGTATTTGTGTGTGTTTGGTTTTGTATTGGTAGTATCTGTATGTGTAGAGGTTTGAAGGGGCTTTGTGCTGGGAGAGAAGCTGAGCCCTGATTAGGGGGCGGGGCTTCACTGACTAGGGGTTCTATAAAGGTAGCAGCCAGTCAGGCAGCGGCACAGGAGCTAGCAAACAGAGCTGTGAACAGGGGAGTTTGAGTGGGAGTTCTGTTGGAGGAGAAGGTATTTGTGTGTGTTTGGTTTTGTATTGGTAGTATCTGTATGTGTAGGGGCTTCGTTCTGGGAGAGAAGCTGAGCCCTGATTAGGTGGCGGGGCTTCACTGACTAGGGGTCCTATAAAGGGAGCAGCCAGTCAGGCAGCGGCACAGACAGCTGCAGCGGCACAGGAGCTAGCAAACAGAGCTGTAAAGAGGGGAGTTGGAGTGGGAGTTCTGTTGGAGGAGAAGGTATTTGTGTGTGTTTGGTTTTGTATTGGTAGTATCTGTATGTGTAGAGGCTTGGAGGGGCTTTGTGCTGGGAGAGAAGCTGAGCCCTGATTAGGGGGCGGGTCTTCACAGACTAGGGGTCCTATAAAGGTAGCAGCCAGTCAGGCAGCGGCACAGGAGCTAGCAAACAGAGCTGTGAACAGGGGAGTTTGATTTGGAGTTCTGTTGGAGGAGAAGGTATTTGTGTGTGTTTGGATTTGTATTGGTAGTATCTGTATGTGTAGGGGCTTCGTGCTGGGAGAGAAGCTGAGCCCTGATTAGGTGGCGGGGCTTCACTGACTAGGGGTCCTATGAAGGTAGCAGCCAGTCAGGCAGTGGCACAGGAGCGAGCAAACAGAGCTCTAAACAGGGGAGTTTGAGTGGGAGTTCTGTTGGAGGAGATGGTATTTGTGTGTGTTTGGTTTTGTATTGGTAGTATCTGTATGTGTAGGGGCTAGGTGCTGGGAGAGAAGCTGAGCCCTGACTAGGGGGCGTGGCTTCACTGACTAGGGGTCCTATAAAGGTAGCAGCCAGTCAGGCAGCGGCTCAGACAGCTGCAGCGGCACAGGAGCTAGCAAACAGAGCTGTAAACAGGGGACTTTGAGTGGGAGTTCTGTTGGAGGAGATGGTATTTGTGTGTGTTTGGTTTTGTATTGGTAGTATATGTATGTGTAGAGGCTTGTAGGGGCTTTGTGCTGGGAGAGAAGCAGAGCCCTGATTAGGGGGCGGGGCTTGACTGACTAGGGTTCCTATAAAGGTAGCAGCCAGTCAGGCAGCGGCTCAGACAGCTGCAGCGGCACAGGAGCTAGCAAACAGAGCTGTAAACAGGGGAGTTGGAGAGGGAGTTCTGTTGGAGGAGGAGGTATTTGTGTTTGGTTTTGTATTGTCAGTATCTGTATGTGCAGGGGCTTTGTGCTGGGAGAGAAGCTGAGCCCTGATTAGGGGGCGGGGCTTCCCTAATTGGGGTCCTATAAAGGTAGCAGCCAATCAGGCAGCGGCACAGGAACTAGCAAACAGAGCTGTGAACAGGGGAGTTTGAGTGGGAGTTCTGTTGGAGGAGAAGGTATTTGTGTGTGTTTTTGTATTGGTAGTATCTGTATGTGTAGAGGCTTTGAGGGGCTTTCTGCTGGGGGAGAAGCTGAGCACTGATTAGGGGGCCGGGCTTCACTGACTAGGGGTCCTATAAAGGTAGCAGCCAGTCAGGCAGCGGAACAGACAGCTGCAGCGGCACAGGAGCTAGCAAACAGAGCTGTAAACAGGGGAGTTTGAGTGGGAGTTCTGTTGGAGGAGAAGGCATTTGAGTGTGTTTGGTTTTGTATTGGTAGTATCTGTATGTGTAGGGGCTTTGTGCTGGGAGAGAAGCTGAGCCCTGATTAGGTGGCGGGGCTTCACTGACTAGGGGTCTTATAAAGGTAGCAGCCAGTCAGGCAGCGGCTCAGACAGCTGCAGCGGCACAGGAGCTAGCAAACAGAGCTGGAAACAGGGGAGTTTGAGTGGGAGTTCTGTTGGAGGAGAAGGTATTTGTGTGTGTTTGGTTTTGTATTGGTAGTATCTGTATGTGTAGGGGCTAGGTGCTGGGAGAGAAGCTGAGCCCTGACTAGGGGGCGGGGCTTCACTGACTAGGGGTCCTATAAAGGTAGCAGCCAGTCAGGCAGCGGCACAGGAGATAGCAAACAGAGCTGTGAACAGCGGAGTTTTATTTGGAGTTCTGCTGGAGGAGAAGGTATTTGTGTGTGTTTGGTTTTGTATTGGTAGTATATGTATGTGTAGAGGCTTGAAGGGGCTTTGTGCTGGGAGAGAAGCTGAGCCCTGATTAGGGGGCGGGGCTTGACTGACTAGGGGTCCTATAAAGGTAGCAGCCAGTCAGGCAGCGGCTCAGACAGCTGCAGCGGCACAGGAGCTAGCAAACAGAGCTGTAAACAGGGGAATTGGAGTGGGAGTTCTGTTGGAGAAGAAGGTATTTGTTTGTGTTTGGTTTTGTATTGTCAGTACCTGTATGTGCAGGGGCTTTGTGCTGGGACAGAAGCTGAGCCCTGATTAGGGGGCGGGGCTTCCCTGACGAGGGGTCCTATAAAGGTAGGAGCCAGTCAGGCAGCGGCACAGGAGCTAGCAAACAGAGCTGTAAGCAGGGGAGTTTGAGTGGGAGTTCTTTTGGAGGAGAAGGTATTTGTGTGTGTTTGGTTTTGTATTGGTAGTTTCTGTATGTGTAGAGGCTTGGAGGGGCTAGGTGCTGGGAGAGAAGCAGAGCCCTGATTAGGGGGCCGGGCTTGACTGACTAGGGGTCCTATAAAGGTAGCAGCCAGTCAGGCAGCGGCACAGGAGCTAGCAAACAGAGCTGTAAACAGGGGAGTTTGTGTGGGAGTTCTGTTGGAGGAGAAGGTATTTGTGTGTGTTTGGTTTTGTATTTGTAGTATCTGTATGTGGATGGGCTTTGTGCTGGGAGAGAAGCTGAGCCCTGATTAGGGGGCGGTGCTTCGCTGACTAGGGGTCCCATAAAGGTAGCAGCCAGTCAGGCAGCGGCACAGGAGCTAGCAAACAGAGCTGTGAACAGGGGGGTTTGAGTGGGAGTTCTGTTGGAGGAGAAGGTATTTTTGTTTGGTTTTGTATTGGTAGTATACGTATGTGTAGAGGCTTGAAAGGGCTTTGTGCTGGGAGAGAAGCTGAGCCCTGATTAGGGGGCGGGGCTTGACTGACTAGGGGTCCAATAAAGGGAGCAGCCAGTCAGGAAGCGGCACAGACAGCTGCAGCGGCACAGGAGCTAGCAAACAGAGCTGTAAACAGGGGAGTTGGAGTGGGAGTTCTGTTGGAGGAGAAGGTATTTGTGTGTGTTTGGTTTTGTATTGTCAGTATCTGTATGTGCAGGGGCTTTGTGCTGGGAGAGAAGCTGAGCCCTGATTAGGGGGCGGGGCTTGGCTGACTAGGGGTCCTATAAAGGTAGCAGCCAGTCAGGCAGCGGCACAGACAGCTGAAGCGGCACAGGAGCTAACAAACAGAGCTGTAAACAGGGGAATTTGAGTGGGAGTTCTGTTGGAGGAGAAGGTATTTGTGTGTGTTTGGTTTTGTATTGCTAGTATCTGTATGTGTAGGGGCTTTGTGCTAGGAGAGAAGCTGAGCCGTGATTAGGGGGCGGGGCTTCCCTGACTAGGGGTCCTATAAAGGTAGCAGCCAGTCAGGCAGCGGCAAAGGAGCTAGCAAACAGAGCTGTAAACAGGGGAGTTTGAGTGGGAGTTCTGTTGGAGGAAAAGGTATTTGTGTGTGTGTGTTTTTGTATTGGTAGTATCTGTATGTGTAGAGGCTTGGAGGGGCTTTGTGCTGGGGGAGAAGCTTAGCCCTTATTAGGGGGCGGGACTTCACTGACTAGGGGTCCTATAAAGGTAGCAGCCAGTCAGGCAGCGGCACAGATAGCTGCAGTGGCACAGGAGCTAGCAAACAGAGCTGTGAACAGGGGAGTTTGAGTGGGAGTTCTGTTGGAGTAGAAGGTATTTGTGTGTGTTTGGTTTTGTATTGGTAGTATCTGTATGTGTAGGGGCTTCGTTCTGGGAGAGAAGCTGAGCCCTGATTAGGTGGCGGGGCTTCACTGACTAGGGGTCCTATAAAGGGAGCAGCCAGTCAGGCAGCGGCACAGACAGCTGCAGCGGCACAGGAGCTAGCAAACAGAGCTGTAAAGAGGGGAGTTGGAGTGGGAGTTCTGTTGGAGGAGAAGGTATTTGTGTGTGTTTTGTTTTGTATTGGTAGTATCTGTATGTGCAGGGGCTTTGTGCTGGGAGAGAAGCTGAGCCCTGATTAGGGGGCGGGGCTTCACTGACTAGGGGTCCTATAAAGGTAGCAGCCAGTCAGACAGCGGCACAGGAGCTAACAAACAGAGCTGTAAGCAGGGGAGTTTGAGTGGGAGTTCTGTTGGAGGAGAAGGTATTTGTGTGTGTTTGGTTTTGTATTGGTAGTATCTGTATGTGTAGAGGCTTGGAGGGGCTTTGTGCTGGGAGAGAAGCTGAGCCCTGATTAGGGGGCGGGTCTTCACAGACTAGGGGTCCTATAAAGATAGCAGCCAGTCAGGCAGCGGCACAGGAGCTAGCAAACAGAGCTGTGAACAGGGGAGTTTGATTTGGAGTTCTGTTGGAGGAGAAGGTATTTGTGTGTGTTTTTGTATTGGTAGTATCTGAATGTGTAGAGGCTTGGAGGGGCTAGGTGCTGGGAGAGAAGCTGAGCCCTGATTAGGGGGCGGGGCTTCACTGACTAGGGGTCCTATAAAGGTAGCAGCCAGTCAGGCAGCGGCACAGACAGCTGCAGCGGCACAGGAGCTAGCAAACAGAGCTGTAAACAGGGGACTTTGAGTGGGAGTTCTGTTGGAGGAGATGGTATTTGTGTGTGTTTGGTTTTGTATTGGTAGTATATGTATGTGTAGAGGCTTGTAGGGGCTTTGTGCTGGGAGAGAAGCTGAGCCCTGATTAGGGGGCGGGGCTTGACTGACTAGGGTTCCTATAAAGGTAGCAGCCAGTCAGGCAGCGGCTCAGACAGCTGCAGCGGCACAGGAGCTAGCAAACAGAGCTGTAAACAGGGGAGTTGGAGAGGGAGTTCTGTTGGAGGAGGAGGTATTTGTGTTTGGTTTTGTATTGTCAGTATCTGTATGTGCAGGGGCTTTGTGCTGGGAGAGAAGCTGAGCCCTGATTAGGGGGCGGGGCTTCCCTAATTGGGGTCCTATAAAGGTAGCAGCCAATCAGGCAGCGGCACAGGAACTAGCAAACAGAGCTGTGAACAGGGGAGTTTGAGTGGGAGTTCTGTTGGAGGAGAAGGTATTTGTGTGTGTTTTTGTATTGGTAGTATCTGTATGTGTAGAGGCTTTGAGGGGCTTTCTGCTGGGGGAGAAGCTGAGCACTGATTAGGGGGCCGGGCTTCACAGACTAGGGGTCCTATAAAGGTAGCAGCCAGTCAGGCAGCGGAACAGACAGCTGCAGCGGCACAGGAGCTAGCAAACAGAGCTGTAAACAGGGGAGTTTGAGTGGGAGTTCTGTTGGAGGAGAAGGTATTTGTGTGTGTTTGGTTTTGTATTGGTAGTATCTGTATGTGTAGGGGCTTTGTGCTGGGAGAGAAGCTGAGCCCTGATTAGGTGGCGGGGCTTCACTGACTAGGGGTCCTATAAAGGTAGCAGCCAGTCAGGCAGCGGCTCAGACAGCTGCAGCGGCACAGGAGCTAGCAAACAGAGCTGGAAACAGGGGAGTTGGAGTGGGAGTTCTGTTGGAGGAGAAGGTATTTGTGTGTGTTTGGTTTTGTATTGGTAGTATACGTATGTGTAGAGGCTTGAAGGGGCTTTGTGCTGGGGAGAAGCTGAGCCCTGATTAGGGGGCGGGGCTTCACTGACTAGGGGTCCTATAAAGGTAGCAGCCAGTCAGGCAGCGGCACAGGAGCTAGCAAACAGAGCTGTGAACAGGGGAGTTTGATTTGGAGTTCTGCTGGAGGAGAAGGTATTTGTGTGTGTTTGGTTTTGTATTGGTAGTATCTGTATGTGTAGGGGCTTCGTGCTGGGAGAGAAGCTGAGCCCTGATTAGGTGGCGGGGCTTCACTGACTCGGGGTCCTATGAAGGTAGCAGCCAGTCAGGCAGTGGCACAGGAGCTAGCAAACAGAGCTGTAAACAGGGGAGTTTGAGTGGCAGTTCTGTTGGAGGAGATGGTATTTGTGTGTGTTTGGTTTTGTATTGGTAGTATATGTATGTGTAGAGGCTTGAAGGGGCTTTGTGCTGGGAGAGAAGCTGAGCCCTGATTAGGGGGCGGGGCTTGACTGACTAGGGTTCCTATAAAGGTAGCAGCCAGTCAGGCAGCGGCTCAGACAGCTGCAGCGGCACAGGAGCTAGCAAACAGAGCTGTAAACAGGGGAATTGGAGTGGGAGTTCTGTTGGAGAAGAAGGTATTTGTTTGTGTTTGGTTTTGTATTGTCAGTACCTGTATGTGCAGGGGCTTTGTGCTGGGACAGAAGCTGAGCCCTGATTAGGGGGCGGGGCTTCCCTGACTAGGGGTCCTATAAAGGTTAGGAGCCAGTCAGGCAGCGGCACAGGAGCTAGCAAACAGAGCTGTAAAGAGGGGAGTTGGAGTGGGAGTTCTGTTGGAGGAGAAGGTATTTGTGTGTGTTTTGTTTTGTATTGGTAGTTTCTGTATGTGTAGAGGCTTGGAGGGGCTAGGTGCTGGGAGAGAAGCAGAGCCCTGATTAGGGGGCGGGGCTTGACTGACTCGGGGTCCAATAAAGGGAGCAGCCAGTCAGGCAGCAGCACAGACAGCTGCAGCGGCACAGGAGCTAGCAAACAGAGCTGTAAACAGGGGAGTTGGAGTGGGAGTTCTGTTGGAGGAGAAGGTATTTGTGTTTGGTTTTGTATTGGTAGTATACGTATGTGTAGAGGCTTGAAGGGGCTTTGTGCTGGGAGAGAAGCTGAGCCCTGATTAGGGGGCGGGGCTTCACTGACTAGGGGTCCTATAAAGGTAGCAGCCAGTCAGGCAGCGGCTCAGACAGCTGCAGTGGCACAGGAGCTAGCAAACAGAGCTGTAAACAGGGGAGTTGGAGTGGGAGATCTGTTGGAGGAGAAGGTATTTGTGTGTGTTTGGTTTTGTATTGGTAGTATCTGTATGTGCAGGGGCTTTGTGCTGGGAGAGAAGCTGAGCCCTGATTAGGGGGCGGGGCTTCACTGACTAGGGGTCCTATAAAGGTAGCAGCCAGTCAGACAGCGGCACAGGAGCTAGCAAACAGAGCTGTAAGCAGGGGAGTTTGAGTGGGAGTTCTGTTGGAGGAGAAGGTATTTGTGTGTGTTTGGTTTTGTATTTGTAGTATCTGTATGTGGAGGGGCTTTGTGCTGGGAGAGAAGCTGAGCCCTGATTAGGGGGCGGGGCTTGACTGACTAGGGGTCCTATAAAGGTAGCAGCCAGTCAGGCAGCGGCACAGACAGCTGAAGCGGCACAGGAGCTAGCAAACAGAGCTGTAAACAGGGGAGTTTGTGTGGGAGTTCTGTTGGAGGAGAAGGTATTTGTGTTTGGTTTTGTATTGTCAGTATGTGTATGTGCAGGGGCTTTGTGCTGGGAGAGAAGCTGAGCCCTGAAAAGGGGGCGGGGCTTCCCTGACTAGGGTTCCTATAAAGGTAGCAGCCAATCAGGCAGCGGCACAGGAACTAGCAAACAGAGCTGTGAACAGGGGAGTTTGAGTGGGAGTTCTGTTGGAGGAGAAGGTATTTGTGTGTGTTTTTGTATTGGTAGTATCTGTATGTGTAGAGGCTTTGAGGGGCTTTCTGCTGGGGGAGAAGCTGAGCCCTGATTAGGGGGCCGGGCTTCACTGACTAGGGGTCCTATAAAGGTAGCAGCCAGTCAGGCAGCGGAACAGACAGCTGCAGCGGCACAGGAGCTAGCAAACAGAGCTGTAAACAGGGGAGTTTGAGTGGGAGTTCTGTTGGAGCAGAAGGTATTTGTGTGTGTTTGGTTTTGTATTGGTAGTATCTGTATGTGTAGGGGCTTCGTGCTGGGAGAGAAGCTGAGCCCTGATTAGGTGGCGGGGCTTCACTGACTCGGGGTCCTATGAAGGTAGCAGCCAGTCAGGCAGTGGCACAGGAGCTAGCAAACAGAGCTGTAAACAGGGGAGTTGGAGTGGGAGTTCTGTTGGAGAAGAAGGTATTTGTTTGTGTTTGGTTTTGTATTGTCAGTACCTGTATGTGCAGGGGCTTTGTGCTGGGACAGAAGCTGAGCCCTGATTAGGGGGCGGGGCTTCCCTGACTAGGGGTCCTATAAAGGTAGGAGCCAGTCAGGCAGCGGCACAGGAGCTAGCAAACAGAGCTGTAAACAGGGGAGTTGGAGTGGGAGTTCTCTTGGAGGAGAAGGTATTTGTGTGTGTTTGGTTTTGTATTGGTAGTATCTGTATGTGCAGGGGCTTTGTGCTGGGAGAGAAGCTGAGCCCTGATTAGGGGGCGGGGCTTCACTGACTAGGGGTCCTATAGAGGTAGCAGCCAGTCAGACAGCGGCACAGGAGCTAGCAAACAGAGCTGTAAGCAGGGGAGTTTGAGTGGGAGTTCTGTTGGAGGAGAAGGTATTTGTGTGTGTTTGTTTTTGTATTGTCAGTATCTGTATGTGGATGGGCTTTGTGCTGGGAGAGAAGCTGAGCCCTGATTAGGGGGCGGGTCTTCACTGACTAGGGGTCCCATAAAGGTAGCAGCCAGTCAGGCAGCGGCACAGGAGCTAGCAAACAGAGCTGTGAACAGGGGGGTTTGAGTGGGAGTTCTGTTGGAGGAGAAGGTATGTGTGTGTGTTTGGTTTTGTATTGGTAGTATCTGTATGTGTAGAGGCTTGGAGGGGCTTTGTGCTGGGAGAGAAGCTGAGCCCTGATTAGGGGGCGGGTCTTCACAGACTAGGGGTCCTATAAAGGTAGCAGCCAGTCAGGCAGCGGCACAGGAGCTAGCAAACAGAGCTGTGAACAGGGGGGTTTGAGTGGGAGTTCTGTTGGAGGAGAAGGTATTTGTGTGTGTTTGGATTTGTATTGGTAGTATCTGTATGTGTAGGGGCTTCGTGCTGGGAGAGAAGCTGAGCCCTGATTAGGTGGCGGGGCTTCACTGACTAGGGGTCCTATAAAGGTAGCAGCCAGTCAGGCAGCGGCACAGACAGCTGCAGCGGCACAGGAGCTAGCAAACAGAGCTGTTAACAGGGGACTTTGAGTGGGAGTTCTGTTGGAGGAGATGGTATTTGTGTGTGTTTGGTTTTGTATTGGTAGTATATGTATGTGTAGAGGCTTGTAGGGGCTTTGTGCTGGGAGAGAAGCTGAGCCCTGATTAGGGGGCGGGGCTTCCCTAATTGGGGTCCTATAAAGGTAGCAGCCAATCAGGCAGCGGCACAGGAACTAGCAAACAGAGCTGTGAACAGGGGAGTTTGAGTGGGAGTTCTGTTGGAGGAGAAGGTATTTGTGTGTGTTTTTGTATTGGTAGTATCTGTATGTGTAGAGGCTTTGAGGGGCTTTCTGCTGGGGGAGAAGCTGAGCACTGATTAGGGGGCCGGGCTTCACTGACTAGGGGTCCTATAAAGGTAGCAGCCAGTCAGGCAGCGGAACAGACAGCTGCAGCGGCACAGGAGCTAGCAAACAGAGCTGTAAACAGGGGAGTTTGAGTGGGAGTTCTGTTGGAGGAGAAGGTATTTGTGTGTGTTTTTGTATTGGTAGTATCTGTATGTGTAGAGGCTTGGAGGGGCTAGGTGCTGGGAGAGAAGCTGAGCCCTGACTAGGGGGCGGGGCTTCCCTGACTAGGGGTCCTATAAAGGTAGCAGCCAGTCAGGCAGCGGCACAGGAGATAGCAAACAGAGCTGTAAACAGGGGAGTTTGAGTGGGAGTTCTGTTGGAGGAGAAGGTATTTGTGTGTGTTTGGTTTTGTATTGGTAGTATACGTATGTGTAGAGGCTTGAAGGGGCTTTGTGCTGGGGAGAAGCTGAGCCCTGATTAGGGGGCGGGGCTTCACTGACTAGGGGTCCTATAAAGGTAGCAGCCAGTCAGGCAGCGGCACAGGAGCTAGCAAACAGAGCTGTGAACAGGGGAGTTTGATTTGGAGTTCTGCTGGAGGAGAAGGTATTTGTGTGTGTTTGGTTTTGTATTGGTAGTATCTGTATGTGTAGGGGCTTCGTGCTGGGAGAGAAGCTGAGCCCTGATTAGGTGGCGGGGCTTCACTGACTCGGGGTCCTATGAAGGTAGCAGCCAGTCAGGCAGTGGCACAGGAGCTAGCAAACAGAGCTGTAAACAGGGGAGTTTGAGTGGCAGTTCTGTTGGAGGAGATGGTATTTGTGTGTGTTTGGTTTTGTATTGGTAGTATATGTATGTGTAGAGGCTTGAAGGGGCTTTGTGCTGGGAGAGAAGCTGAGCCCTGATTAGGGGGCGGGGCTTGACTGACTAGGGTTCCTATAAAGGTAGCAGCCAGTCAGGCAGCGGCTCAGACAGCTGCAGCGGCACAGGAGCTAGCAAACAGAGCTGTAAACAGGGGAATTGGAGTGGGAGTTCTGTTGGAGAAGAAGGTATTTGTTTGTGTTTGGTTTTGTATTGTCAGTACCTGTATGTGCAGGGGCTTTGTGCTGGGACAGAAGCTGAGCCCTGATTAGGGGGCGGGGCTTCCCTGACTAGGGGTCCTATAAAGGTAGGAGCCAGTCAGGCAGCGGCACAGGAGCTAGCAAACAGAGCTGTAAGCAGGGGAGTTTGAGTGGGAGTTCTTTTGGAGGAGAAGGTATTTGTGTGTGTTTGGTTTTGTATTGGTAGTTTCTGTATGTGTAGAGGCTTGGAGGGGCTAGGTGCTGGGAGAGAAGCAGAGCCCTGATTAGGGGGCGGGGCTTGACTGACTCGGGGTCCAATAAAGGGAGCAGCCAGTCAGGCAGCAGCACAGACAGCTGCAGCGGCACAGGAGCTAGCAAACAGAGCTGTAAACAGGGGAGTTGGAGTGGGAGTTCTGTTGGAGGAGAAGGTATTTGTGTTTGGTTTTGTATTGGTAGTATCTGTATGTGCAGGGGCTTTGTGCTGGGAGAGAAGCTGAGCCCTGATTAGGGGGCGGGGCTTGACTGACTAGGGGTCCTATAAAGGTAGCAGCCAGTCAGGCAGCGGCACAGACAGCTGAAGCGGCACAGGAGCTAGCAAACAGAGCTGTAAACAGGGGAGTTTGTGTGGGAGTTCTGTTGGAGGAGAAGGTATTTGTGTGTGTTTGGTTTTGTATTTGTAGTATCTGTATGTGGATGGGCTTTGTGCTGGGAGAGAAGCAGAGCCCTGATTAGGGGGCGGGGCTTGACTGACTCGGGGTCCAATAAAGGGAGCAGCCAGTCAGGCAGCAGCACAGACAGCTGCAGCGGCACAGGAGCTAGCAAACAGAGCTGTAAACAGGGGAGTTTGAGTGGGAGTTCTGTTGGAGGAGAAGGTATTTGTGTGTGTTTTTGTATTGGTAGTATCTGTATGTGTAGAGGCTTTGAGGGGCTTTCTGCTGGGGGAGAAGCTGAGCCCTGATTAGGGGGCCGGGCTTCACTGACTAGGGGTCCTATAAAGGTAGCAGCCAGTCAGGCAGCGGAACAGACAGCTGCAGCGGCACAGGAGCTAGCAAACAGAGCTGTAAACAGGGGAGTTTGAGTGGGAGTTCTGTTGGAGGAGAAGGTATTTGTGTGTGTTTGGTTTTGTATTGGTAGTATCTGTATGTGTAGGGGCTTTGTGCTGGGAGAGAAGCTGAGCCCTGATTAGGTGGCGGGGCTTCACTGACTAGGGGTCCTATAAAGGTAGCAGCCAGTCAGGCAGCGGCTCAGACAGCTGCAGCGGCACAGGAGCTAGCAAACAGAGCTGGAAACAGGGCAGTTGGAGTGGGAGTTGTGTTGGAGGAGAAGGTATTTGTGTGTGTTTTTGTATTGGTAGTATCTGTATGTGTAGAGGCTTGGAGGGGCTAGGTGCTGGGAGAGAAGCTGAGCCCTGACTAGGGGGCGGGGCTTCACTGACTAGGGGTCCTATAAAGGTAGCAGCCAGTCAGGCAGCGGCACAGGAGATAGCAAACAGAGCTGTAAACAGGGGAGTTTGAGTGGGAGTTCTGTTGGAGGAGAAGGTATTTGTGTGTGTTTGGTTTTGTATTGGTAGTATACGTATGTGTAGAGGCTTGAAGGGGCTTTGTGCTGGGAGAGAAGCTGAGCCCTGATTAGGGGGCGGGGCTTCACTGACTAGGGGTCCTATAAAGGTAGCAGCCAGTCAGGCAGCGGCACAGGAGCTAGCAAACAGAGCTGTGAAGAGGGGAGTTTGATTTGGAGTTCTGCTGGAGGAGAAGGTATTTGTGTGTGTTTGGTTTTGTATTGGTAGTATCTGTATGTGTAGGGGCTTCGTGCTGGGAGAGAAGCTGAGCCCTGATTAGGTGGCGGGGCTTCACTGACTCGGGGTCCTATGAAGGTAGCAGCCAGTCAGGCAGTGGCACAGGAGCTAGCAAACAGAGCTGTAAACAGGGGAGTTTGAGTGGCAGTTCTGTTGGAGATGGTATTTGTGTGTGTTTGGTTTTGTATTGGTAGTATATGTATGTGTAGAGGCTTCAAGGGGCTTTGTGCTGGGAGAGAAGCTGAGCCCTGATTAGGGGGCGGGGCTTGATTGACTAGGGGTCCTATAAAGGTAGCAGCCAGTCAGGCAGCGGCTCAGACAGCTGCAGCGGCACAGGAGCTAGCAAACAGAGCTGTAAACAGGGGAATTGGAGTGGGAGTTCTGTTGGAGAAGGAGGTATTTGTTTGTGTTTGGTTTTGTATTGTCAGTACCTGTATGTGCAGGGGCTTTGTGATGGGACAGAAGCTGAGCCCTGATTAGGGGGCGGGGCTTCCCTGACTAGGGGTCCTATAAAGGTAGGAGCCAGTCAGGCAGCGGCACAGGAGCTAGCAAACAGAGCTGTAAACAGGGGAGTTGGAGTGGGAGTTCTCTTGGAGGAGAAGGTATTTGTGTGTGTTTGGTTTTGTATTGGTAGTATCTGTATGTGCAGGGGCTTTGTGCTGGGAGAGAAGCTGAGCCCTGATTAGGGGGCGGGGCTTCACTGACTAGGGGTCCTATAAAGGTAGCAGCCAGTCAGACAGCGGCACAGGAGCTAGCAAACAGAGCTGTAAGCAGGGGACTTTGCGTGGGAGTTCTGTTGGAGGAGATGGTATTTGTGTGTGTTTGGTTTTGTATTGGTAGTATCTGTATGTGTAGGGGTATGGCGGGGCTTTGTGCTTGGAGAGAAGCTGAGCCCTGATTAGGGGGCGGGGCTTCACTGACTAGGGGTCCTATAAAGGTAGCAGCCAGTCAGGCAGCGGCACAGACAGCTGAAGCGGCACAGGAGTTATCAAACAGAGCTGTAAACAGGGGAGTTGGAGTGGGAGTTCTGTTGGAGGAGAAGGTATTTGTGTGTGTTTGGTTTTGTATTGGTAGTATCTTTATGTGTAGAGGCTTGGAGGGGCTTTGTGCTGGGAGAGAAGCTGAGCCCTGATCAGGGGGCGGGTCTTCACTGACTAGCGGTCCCATAAAGGTAGCAGCCAGTCAGGCAGTGGCACAGGAGCGAGCAAACAGAGCTCTAAACAGGGGAGTTTGAGTGGGAGTTGTGTTGGAGGAGAAGGTATTTGTGTGTGTTTTTGTATTGGTAGTATCTGAATGTGTAGAGGCTTGGAGGGGCTAGGTGCTGGGAGAGAAGCTGAGCCCTGATTAGGGGGCGGGGCTTCACTGACTAGGGGTCCTATAAAGGTAGCAGCCAGTCAGGCAGCGGCACAGACAGCTGCAGCGGCACAGGAGCTAGCAAACAGAGCTGTAAACAGGGGACTTTGAGTGGGAGTTCTGTTGGAGGAGATGGTATTTGTGTGTGTTTGGTTTTGTATTGTCAGTATCTGTATGTGCAGGGGCTTTGTGCTGGGAGAGAAGCTGAGCCCTGATTAGGGGGCGGGGCTTCCCTGACTAGGGGTCCTATAAAGGTAGCAGCCAATCAGGCAGCGGCACAGGAACTAGCAAACAGAGCTGTGAACAGGGGAGTTTGAGTGGGAGTTCTGTTGGAGGAGAAGGTATTTGTGTGTTTTTGTATTGGTAGTATCTGTATGTGTAGAGGCTTTGAGGGGCTTTCTGCTGGGGGAGAAGCTGAGCCCTGATTAGGGGGCCGGGCTTCACTGACTAGGGGTCCTATAAAGGTAGCAGCCAGTCAGGCAGCGGCTCAGACAGCTGCAGCGGCACAGGAGCTAGCAAACAGAGCTGGCAACAGGGGAGTTGGAGTGGGAGTTCTGTTGGAGGAGAAGGTATTTGTGTGTGTTTGGTTTTGTATTGGTAGTATCTGTATGTGTAGGGGCTTTGTGCTGGGAGAGAAGCTGAGCCCTGATTATGTGGCGGGGCTTCACTGACTAGGGGTCCTATAAAGGTAGCAGCCAGTCAGGCAGCGGCTCAGACAGCTGCAGCGGCACAGGAGCTAGCAAACAGAGCTGGCAACAGGGGAGTTGGAGTGGGAGTTCTGTTGGAGGAGAAGGTATTTGTGTGTGTTTTTGTATTGGTAGTATCTGTATGTGTAGAGGCTTGGAGGGGCTAGGTGCTGGGAGAGAAGCTGAGCCCTGACTAGGGGGCGGGGCTTCACTGACTAGGGGTCCTATAAAGGTAGCAGCCAGTCAGGCAGCGGCACAGGAGATAGCAAACAGAGCTGTAAACAGGGGAGTTTGAGTGGGAGTTCTGTTGGAGGAGAAGGTATTTGTGTGTGTTTGGTTTTGTATTGGTAGTATACGTATGTGTAGAGGCTTGAAGGGGCTTTGTGCTGGGAGAGAAGCTGAGCCCTGATTAGGGGGCGGGGCTTCACTGACTAGGGGTCCTATAATGGTAGCAGCCAGTCAGGCAGCGGCACAGGAGCTAGCAAACAGAGCTGTGAAGAGGGGAGTTTGATTTGGAGTTCTGCTGGAGGAGAAGGTATTTGTGTGTGTTTGGTTTTGTATTGGTAGTATCTGTATGTGTAGGGGCTTCGTGCTGGGAGAGAAGCTGAGCCCTGATTAGGTGGCGGGGCTTCACTGACTCGGGGTCCTATGAAGGTAGCAGCCAGTCAGGCAGTGGCACAGGAGCTAGCAAACAGAGCTGTAAACAGGGGAATTGGAGTGGGAGTTCTGTTGGAGGAGATGGTATTTGTGTGTGTTTGGTTTTGTATTGGTAGTATCTGTATGTGTAGGGGTATGGCGGGGCTTTGTGCTGGGAGAGAAGCTGAGCCCTGATTAGGGGGCGGGGCTTGACTGACTAGGGGTCCTATAAAGGTAGCAGCCAGTCAGGCAGCGGCTCAGACAGCTGCAGCGGCACAGGAGCTAGCAAACAGAGCTGTAAACAGGGGAATTGGAGTGGGAGTTCTGTTGGAGAAGAAGGTATTTGTTTGTGTTTGGTTTTGTATTGTCAGTACCTGTATGTGCAGGGGCTTTGTGCTGGGACAGAAGCTGAGCCCTGATTAGGGGGCGGGGCTTCCCTGACTAGGGGTCCTATAAAGGTAGGAGCCAGTCAGACAGCGGCACAGGAGCTAGCAAACAGAGCTGTAAGCAGGGGACTTGGAGTGGGAGTTCTGTTGGAGGAGATGGTATTTGTGTGTGTTTGGTTTTGTATTGGTAGTATCTGTATGTGTAGGGGTATGGCGGGGCTTTGTGCTTGGAGAGAAGCTGAGCCCTGATTAGGGGGCGGGGCTTCACTGACTAGGGGTCCTATAAAGGTAGCAGCCAGTCAGGCAGCGGCACAGACAGCTGAAGCGGCACAGGAGTTATCAAACAGAGCTGTAAACAGGGGAGTTTGAGTGGGAGTTCTGTTGGAGGAGAAGGTATTTGTGTGTGTTTGGTTTTGTATTGGTAGTATCTGTATGTGTAGGGCCTTCGTTCTGGGAGAGAAGCTGAGCCCTGATTAGGTGGCGGGGCTTCACTGACTAGGGGTCCTATAAAGGGAGCAGCCAGTCAGGCAGCGGCACAGACAGCTGCAGCGGCACAGGAGCTAGCAAACAGAGCTGTAAAGAGGGGAGTTGGAGTGGGAGTTCTGTTGGAGGAGAAGGTATTTGTGTGTGTTTTGTTTTGTATTGGTAGTATCTGTATGTGCAGGGGCTTTGTGCTGGGAGAGAAGCTGAGCCCTGATTAGGTGGCAGGGCTTCACTGACTAGGGGTCCTATGAAGGTAGCAGCCAGTCAGGCAGTGGCACAGGAGCGAGCAAACAGAGCTCTAAACAGGGGAGTTTGAGTGGGAGTTGTGTTGTAGGAGAAGGTATTTGTGTGTGTTTTTGTATTGGTAGTATCTGAATGTGTAGAGGCTTGGAGGGGCTAGGTGCTGGGAGAGAAGCTGAGCCCTGATTAGGGGGCGGGGCTTCACTGACTAGGGGTCCTATAAAGGTAGCAGCCAGTCAGGCAGCGGCACAGACAGCTGCAGCGGCACAGGAGCTAGCAAACAGAGCTGTAAACAGGGGACTTTGAGTGGGAGTTCTGTTGGAGGAGATGGTATTTGTGTGTGTTTGGTTTTGTATTGGTAGTATATGTATGTGTAGAGGCTTGTAGGGGCTTTGTGCTGGGAGAGAAGCTGAGCCCTGATTAGGGGGCGGGGCTTGACTGACTAGGGTTCCTATAAAGGTAGCAGCCAGTCAGGCAGCGTCTCAGACAGCTGCAGCGGCACAGGAGCTAGCAAACAGAGCTGTAAACAGGGGAGTTGGAGAGGGAGTTCTGTTGGAGGAGGAGGTATTTGTGTTTGGTTTTGTATTGTCAGTATCTGTATGTGCAGGGGCTTTGTGCTGGGAGAGAAGCTGAGCCCTGATTAGGGGGCGGGGCTTCCCTGACTAGGGGTCCTATAAAGGTAGCAGCCAATCAGGCAGCGGCACAGGAACTAGCAAACAGAGCTGTGAACAGGGGAGTTTGAGTGGGAGTTCTGTTGGAGGAGAAGGTATTTGTGTGTGTTTGGTTTTGTATTGGTAGTATCTGTATGTGTAGAGGCTTTGTGCTGGGAGAGAAGCTGAGCCCTGATTAGGTGGCGGGGCTTCACTGACTAGGGGTCCTATAAAGGTAGCAGCCAGTCAGGCAGCGGCTCAGACAGCTGCAGTGGCACAGGAGCTAGCAAACAGAGCTGGAAACAGGGGAGTTGGAGTGGGAGTTCTGTTGGAGGAGAAGGTATTTGTGTGTGTTTGGTTTTGTATTGGTAGTATACGTATGTGTAGAGGCTTGAAGGGGCTTTGTGCTGGGAGAGAAGCTGAGCCCTGATTAGGGGGCGGGGCTTCACTGACTAGGGGTCCTATAAAGGTAGCAGCCAGTCAGGCAGCGGCACAGGAGCTAGCAAACAGAGCTGTGAACAGGGGAGTTGGATTTGGAGTTCTGCTGGAGGAGAAGGTATTTGTGTGTGTTTGGTTTTGTATTGGTAGTATCTGTATGTGTAGGGGCTTCGTGCTGGGAGAGAAGCTGAGCCCTGATTAGGTGGCGGGGCTTCACTGACTCGGGGTCCTATGAAGGTAGCAGCCAGTCAGGCAGTGGCACAGGAGCTAGCAAACAGAGCTGTAAACAGGGGAGTTTGAGTGGCAGTTCTGTTGGAGATGGTATTTGTGTGTGTTTGGTTTTGTATTGGTAGTATATGTATGTGTAGAGGCTTGAAGGGGCTTTGTGCTGGGAGAGAAGCTGAGCCCTGATTAGGGGGCGGGGCTTGACTGACTAGGGTTCCTATAAAGGTAGCAGCCAGTCAGGCAGCGGCTCAGACAGCTGCAGCGGCACAGGAGCTAGCAAACAGAGCTGTAAACAGGGGAATTGGAGTGGGAGTTCTGTTGGAGAAGAAGGTATTTGTTTGTGTTTGGTTTTGTATTGTCAGTACCTGTATGTGCAGGGGCTTTGTGCTGGGACAGAAGCTGAGCCCTGATTAGGGGGCGGGGCTTCCCTGACTAGGGGTCCTATAAAGGTAGGAGCCAGTCAGGCAGCGGCACAGGAGCTAGCAAACAGAGCTGTAAACAGGGGAGTTGGAGTGGGAGTTCTCTTGGAGGAGAAGGTATTTGTGTGTGTTTGGTTTTGTATTGGTAGTATCTTTATGTGTAGAGGCTTGGAGGGGCTTTGTGCTGGGAGAGAAGCTGAGCCCTGATCAGGGGGCGGGGCTTCACTGACTAGGGGTCCTATAAAGGTAGGAGCCAGTCAGGCAGCGGCACAGGAGCTAGCAAACAGAGCTGTAAGCAGGGGAGTTTGAGTGGGAGTTCTTTTGGAGGAGAAGGTATTTGTGTGTGTTTGTTTTTGTATTGTCAGTATCTGTATGTGGATGGGCTTTGTGCTGGGAGAGAAGCTGAGCCCTGATTAGGGGGCGGGTCTTCACTGACTAGGGGTCCCATAAAGGTAGCAGCCAGTCAGGCAGCGGCACAGGAGCTAGCAAACAGAGCTGTGAACAGGGGGGTTTGAGTGGGAGTTCTGTTGGAGGAGAAGGTATTTTTGTTTGGTTTTGTATTGGTAGTATACGTATGTGTAGAGGCTTGAAGGGGCTTTGTGCTGGGAGAGAAGCTGAGCCCTGATTAGGGGGCGGGGCTTCACTGACTAGGGGTCCTATAAAGGTAGCAGCCAGTCAGACAGCGGCACAGGAGCTAGCAAACAGAGCTGTAAACAGGGGAGTTTGTGTGGGAGTTCTGTTGGAGGAGAAGGTATTTGTGTGTGTTTGGTTTTGTATTTGTAGTATCTGTAAGTGGAGGGGCTTTGTGCTGGGAGAGAAGCTGAGCCCTGATTAGGGGGCGGGGCTTGACTGACTAGGGGTCCTATGAAGGTAGCAGCCAGTCAGGCAGCGGCACAGACAGCTGAAGCGGCACAGGAGCTAGCAAACAGAGCTGTAAACAGGGGAATTTGAGTGGGAGTTCTGTTGGAGGAGAAGGTATTTGTGTGTGTTTGGTTTTGTATTGGTAGTATCTGTATGTGTAGGGGCTTTGTGCTGGGAGAGAAGCTGAGCCCTGATTAGGGGGCGGGGCTTCACTGACTAGGGGTCCTATAAAGGTAGCAGCCAGTCAGGCAGCGGCACAGGAGCTAGCAAACAGAGCTGTGAACAGGGGAGTTTGAGTGGTAATTCTGTTGGAGGAGAAGGTATTTGTGTGTGTGTGTTTTTGTATTGGTAGTATCTGTATGTGTAGAGGCTTGGAGGGGCTAGGTGCTGGGAGAGAAGCTGAGCCCTGCTTAGGGGGCGGGGCTTGACTGACTAGGGGTCCAATAAAGGGAGCAGCCAGTCAGGAAGCGGCACAGACAGCTGCAGCGGCACAGGAGCTAGCAAACAGAGCTGTAAACAGGGTGTTGGAGTTGGAGTTCTGTTGGAGGAGAAGGTATTTGTGTGTGTTTGTTTTTGTATTGTCAGTATCTGTATGTGCAGGGGCTTTGTGCTGGGAGAGAAGCTGAGCCCTGATTAGGGGGCGGGGCTTCACTGACTAGGGGTCCTATAAAGGTAGCAGCCAGTCAGGCAGCGGCAAAGAGCTAGCAAACAGATCTGTAAACAGGGGAGTTTGAGTGGGAGTTCTGTTGGAGGAAAAGGTATTTGTGTGTGTGTGTTTTTGTATTGGTAGTATCTGTATGTGTAGAGGCTTGGAGGTGCTTTGTGCTGGGGGAGAAGCTTAGCCCTTATTAGGGGGCGGGGCTTCACTGACTAGGGGTCCTATAAAGGTAGCAGCCAGTCAGGCAGCGGCACAGACAGCTGCAGTGGCACAGGAGCTAGCAAACAGAGCTGTGAACAGGGGAGTTTGAGTGGGAGTTCTGTTGGAGGAGAAGGTATTTGTGTGTGTTTGGTTTTGTATTGGTAGTATCTGTATGTGTAGGGGCTTCGTTCTGGGAGAGAAGCTGAGCCCTGATTAGGTGGCGGGGCTTCACTGACTAGGGGTCCTATAAAGGGAGCAGCCAGTCAGGCAGCGGCACAGACAGCTGCAGCGGCACAGGAGCTAGCAAACAGAGCTGTAAAGAGGGGAGTTGGAGTGGGAGTTCTGTTGGAGGAGAAGGTATTTGTGTGTTTTTTTGTATTGGTAGTATCTGTATGTGTAGAGGCTTGGAGGGGCTTTGTGCTGGGAGAGAAGCTGAGCCCTGATTAGGGGGCGGGGCTTCACTGACAAGGGGTCCTATAAAGGTAGCAGCCAGTCAGGCAGCGGCAGACAGCTGCAGCGGCACAGGAGCTAGCAAACAGAGCTGTAAACAGGGGAGTTTGTGTGGGAGTTCTGTTGGAGGAGAAGGTATTTGTGTGTGTTTGGTTTTGTATTTGTAGTATCTGTATGTGTAGAGGCTTGGAGGGGCTTTGTGCTGGGAGAGAAGCTGAGCCCTGATTAGGGGCGGGTCTTCACAGACTAGGGGTCCTATAAAGGTAGCAGCCAGTCAGGCAGCGGCACAGGAGCTAGCAAACAGAGCTGTGAACAGGGGAGTTTGATTTGGAGTTCTGTTGGAGGAGAAAGTATTTGTGTGTGTTTGGATTTGTATTGGTAGTATCTGTATGTGTAGGGGCTTCGTGCTGGGAGAGAAGCTGAGCCCTGATTAGGTGGCGGGGCTTCACTGACTAGGGGTCCTATGAAGGTAGCAGCCAGTCAGGCAGTGGCACAGGAGCGAGCAAACAGAGCTCTAAACAGGGGAGTTTGAGTGGGAGTTCTGTTGGATTAGAAGGTATTTGTGTGTGTTTGGTATTGTATTGGTAGTATCTGTATGTGTAGAGGCTTGGAGGGGCTTTGTGCTGGGAGAGAAGCTGAGCCCTGATTAGGGGGCGGGGCTTGACTGACTAGGGGTCTTATAAAGGTAGCAGCCAGTCAGGCAGCGGCTCAGACACCTGCAGCGGCACAGGAGCTAGCAAACAGAGCTGGAAACAGGGGAGTTGGAGTGGGAGGTCTGTTGGAGGAGAAGGTATTTGTGTGTGTTTGGTTTTGTATTGGTAGTATCTGTATGTGTAGGGGTATGGCGGGGCTTTGTGCTTGGAGAGAAGCTGAGCCCTGATTAGGGGGCGGGGCTTCACTGACTAGGGGTCCTATAAAGGTAGCAGCCAGTCAGGCAGCGGCACAGGAGCTAGCAAACAGAGCTGTGAACAGGGGAGTTTGATTTGGAGTTCTGCTGGAGGAGAAGGTATTTGTGTGTGTTTGGTTTTGTATTGGTAGTATCTGTATGTGTAGGGGCTTCGTGCTGGGAGAGAAGCTGAGCCCTGATTAGGTGGCGGGGCTTCACTGACTCGGGGTCCTATGAAGGTAGCAGCCAGTCAGGCAGTGGCACAGGAGCTAGCAAACAGAGCTGTAAACAGGGGAGTTTGAGTGGCAGTTCTGTTGGAGGAGATGGTATTTGTGTGTGTTTGGTTTTGTATTGGTAGTATATGTATGTGCAGAGGCTTGAAGGGGCTTTGTGCTGGGAGAGAAGCTGAGCCCTGATTAGGGGGAGGGGCTTCACTGACTAGGGGTCCTATAAAGGTAGCAGCCAGTCAGGCAGCGGCACAGACAGCTGAAGCGGCACAGGAGCTATCAAACAGAGCTGTAAACAGGGGAGTTGGAGTGGGAGTTCTGTTGGAGGAGAAGGTATTTGTGTGTGTTTTTGTATTGGTGGTATCTGTATGTGTAGACGCTTTGAGGGGCATTGTGCTGGGAGAGAAGCTGAGCCCTGATTAGGGGGCGGGGCTTCACTGACTAGGGGTCCTATAAAGGTAGCAGCCAGTCAGACAGCGGCACAGGAGCTAGCAAACAGAGCTGTAAGCAGGGGAGTTTGAGTGGGAGTTCTGTTGGAGGAGAAGGTATTTGTGTGTGTTTGGTTTTGTATTTGTAGTATCTGTATGTGGAGGGGCTTTGTGCTGGGAGAGAAGCTGAGCCCTGATTAGGGGGCGGGGCTTGACTGACTAGGGGTCCTATAAAGGTTGCAGCCCGTCAGGCAGCGGCACAGACAGCTGAAGCGGCACAGGAGCTTGCAAACAGAGTTGTGAACAGGGGAGTTTGAGTGGGAATTCTGTTGGAGGAGAAGGTATTTGTGTGTGTTTGGTTTTGTATTTGTAGTATCTGTATGTGGATGGGCTTTGTGCTGGGAGAGAAGCTGAGCCCTGATTAGGGGGCGGGTCTTCACTGACTAGGGGTCCCATAAAGGTAGCAGCCAGTCAGGCAGCGGCACAGGAGCTAGCAAACAGAGCTGTGAACAGGGGGGTTTGAGTGGGAGTTCTGTTGGAGGAGAAGGTATTTTTGTTTGGTTTTGTATTGGTAGTATACGTATGTGTAGAGGCTTGAAGGGGCTTTGTGCTTGGGGAGAAGCTTAGCCCTTATTAGGGGGCGGGGCTTCACTGACTAGGGGTCCTATAAAGGTAGCAGCCAGTCAGGCAGCGGCACAGACAGCTGCACTGGCACAGGAGCTAGCAAACAGAGCTGTAAACAGGGGAGTTTGAGTGGGAGTTCTGTTGGAGGAGAAGGTATTTGTGTGTGTTTGGTTTTGTATTGGTAGTATCTGTATGTGTACAGGTTTGCAGGGGCTTTGTGCTGGGAGAGAAGCTGAGCCCTGATTAGGGGGCGGGGCTTCACTGACTAGGGGTTCTATAAAGGTAGCAGCCAGTCAGGCAGCGGCACAGGAGCTAGCAAACAGAGCTGTGAACAGGGGAGTTGGAGTGGGAGTTCTGTTGGAGGAGAAGGTATTTGTGTGTTTTTTTGTATTGGTAGTATCTGTATGTGTAGAGGCTTGGAGGGGCTTTGTGCTGGGAGAGAAGCTGAGCCCTGATTAGGGGGCGGGGCTTCACTGACAAGGGGTCCTATAAAGGTAGCAGCCAGTCAGGCAGCGGCAGACAGCTGCAGCGGCACAGGAGCTAGCAAACAGAGCTGTAAACAGGGGAGTTTGTGTGGGAGTTCTGTTGGAGGAGAAGGTATTTGTGTGTGTTTGGTTTTGTATTTGTAGTATCTGTATGTGTAGAGGCTTGGAGGGGCTTTGTGCTGGGAGAGAAGCTGAGCCCTGATTAGGGGGCGGGTCTTCACAGACTAGGGGTTCTATAAAGGTAGCAGCCAGTCTGGCAGTGGCACAGGAGCGAGCAAACAGAGCTCTAAACAGGGGAGTTTGAGTGGGAGTTCTGTTGGAGGAGAAGGTATTTGTGTGTGTTTGGTATTGTATTGGTAGTATCTGTATGTGTAGAGGCTTGGAGGGGCTTTGTGCTGGGAGAGAAGCTGAGCCCTGATTAGGGGGCGGGGCTTGACTGACTAGGGGTCTTATAAAGGTAGCAGCCAGTCAGGCAGCGGCTCAGACACCTGCAGCGGCACAGGAGCTAGCAAACAGAGCTGGAAACAGGGGAGTTGGAGTGGGAGTTCTGTTGGAGGAGAAGGTATTTGTGTGTGTTTGGTTTTATATTGGTAGTATCTGTATGTGTAGGGGCTTCGTGCTGGGAGAGAAGCTGAGCCCTGATCAGGGGGCGGGGCTTCACTGACTAGGGGTCCTATAAAGGTAGCAGCCAGTCAGGCAGCGGCACAGGAGCTAGCAAACAGAGCTGTAAGCAGGGGAGTTTGAGTGGGAGTTCTTTTGGAGGAGAAGGTATTTGTGTGTGTTTTTGTATTGGTAGTATCTGTATGTGTAGAGGCTTGGACGGGCTTTGTGCTGGGAGAGAAGCTGAGCCCTGATCAGGGGGCGGGGCTTCACTGACTAGGGGTCCTATAAAGGTAGGAGCCAGTCAGGCAGCGGCACAGACAGCTGCAGCGGCACAGGAGCGAGCAAACAGAGCTGTGAACAGGGGAGTTTGAGTGGGAGTTCTGTTGGAGGAGAAGGTATTTGTGTGTGTTTGGTTTTATATTGGTAGTATCTTTATGTGTAGAGGCTTGGAGGGGCTTTGTGCTGGGAGAGAAGCTGAGCCCTGATCAGGGGGCGGGGCTTCACTGACTAGGGGTCCTATAAAGGTAGCAGCCAGTCAGACAGCGGCACAGGAGCTAGCAAACAGAGCTGTAAACAGGGGAGTTTGTGTGGGAGTTCTGTTGGAGGAGAAGGTATTTGTGTGTGTTTGGTTTTGTATTTGTAGTATCTGTATGTGGAGGGGCTTTGTGCTGGGAGAGAAGCTGAGCCCTGATTAGGGGGCGGGGCTTGACTGACTAGGGGTCCTATAAAGGTAGTAGCCAGTCAGGCAGCGGCACAGACAGCTGAAGCGGCACAGGAGCTAGCAAACAGAGCTGTAAACAGGGGAGTTTGTGTGGGAGTTCTGTTGGAGGAGAAGGTATTTGTGTGTGTTTGTTTTTGTATTGTCAGTATCTGTATGTGCAGGGGCTTTGTGCTGGGAGAGAAGCTGAGCCCTGATTAGGGGGCGGTGCTTCCCTGACTAGGGGTCCTATAAAGGTAGCAGCCAGTCAGGCAGCGGCACAGGAGCTAGCAAACAGAGCTGTAAACAGGGCAGTTTGTGTGGGAGTTCTGTTGGAGGAGAAGGTATTTGTGTGTGTTTGGTTTTGTATTTGTAGTATCTGTATGTGGATGGGCTTTGTGCTGGGAGAGAAGCTGAGCCCTGATTAGGGGGCGGGTCTTCACTGACTAGGGGTCCCATAAAGGTAGCAGCCAGTCAGGCAGCGGCACAGGAGCTAGCAAACAGAGCTGTGAACAGGGGGGTTTGAGTGGGAGTTCTGTTGGAGGAGAAGGTATTTTTGTTTGGTTTTGTATTGGTAGTATCTTTATGTGTAGAGGCTTGGAGGGGCTTTGTGCTGGGAGAGAAGCTGAGCCCTGATCAGGGGGCGGGGCTTCACTGACTAGGGGTCCTATAAAGGTAGCAGCCAGTCAGGCAGCGGCACAGGAGCTAGCAAACAGAGCTGTAAGCAGGGGAGTTTGAGTGGGAGTTCTTTTGGAGGAGAAGGTATTTGTGTGTGTTTTTGTATTGGTAGTATCTGTATGTGTAGAGGCTTGGAGGGGCTTTGTGCTGGGAGAGAAGCTGAGCCCTGATCAGGGGGCGGGGCTTCACTGACTAGGGGTCCTATAAAGGTAGCAGCCAGTCAGGCAGCGGCACAGGAGCTAGCAAACAGAGCTGTAAGCAGGGGAGTTTGAGTGGGAGTTCTTTTGGAGGAGAAGGTATTTGTGTGTGTTTTTGTATTGGTGGTATCTGTATGTGTAGACGCTTTGAGGGGCATTGTGCTGGGAGAGAAGCTGAGCCCTGATTAGGGGGGGGTCTTCACTGACTAGGGGTCCCATAAAGGTAGCAGCCAGTCAGGCAGCGGCACAGGAGCTAGCAAACAGAGCTGTGAACAGGGGGGTTTGAGTGGGAGTTCTGTTGGAGGAGAAGGTATTTTTGTTTGGTTTTGTATTGGTAGTATACGTATGTGTAGAGGCTTGAAGGGGCTTTGTGCTGGGAGAGAAGCTGAGCCCTGATTAGGGGGCGGGGCTTCACTGACTAGGGGTCCTATAAAGGTAGCAGCCAGTCAGACAGCGGCACAGGAGCTAGCAAACAGAGCTGTAAGCAGGGGAGTTTGAGTGGGAGTTCTGCTGGAGGAGAAGGTATTTGTGTGTGTTTGGTTTTGTATTGGTAGTATCTGTATGTGTAGGGGCTTCGTTCTGGGAGAGAAGCTGAGCCCTGATTAGGTGGCGGGGCTTCACTGACTAGGGGTCTTATAAAGGGAGCAGCCAGTCAGGCAGCGGCACAGACAGCTGCAGCGGCACAGGAGCTAGCAAACAGAGCGGTAAAGAGGGGAGTTGGAGTGGGAGTTCTGTTGGAGGAGAAGGTATTTGTGTGTGTTTTGTTTTGTATTGGTAGTATCTGTATGTGCAGGGGCTTTGTGCTGGGAGAGAAGCTGAGCCCTGATTAGGGGGCGGGGCTTCACTGACTAGGGGTCCTGTAAAGGTAGCAGCCAGTCAGACAGCGGCACAGGAGCTAGCAAACAGAGCTGTAAGCAGGGGAGTTTGAGTGGGAGTTCTGTTGGAGGAGAAGGTATTTGTGTGTTTTTTTGTATTGGTAGTATACGTATGTGTAGAGGCTTGGAGGGGCTTTGTGCTGGGAGAGAAGCTGAGCCCTGATTAGGGGGCGGGGCTTGACTGACTAGGGGTCCTATAAAGGTAGCAGCCAGTCAGGCAGCGGCACAGACAGCTGAAGCGGCACAGGAGCTTGCAAACAGAGCTGTGAACAGGGCAGTTCGAGTGGGAATTCTGTTGGAGGAGAAGGTATTTGTGTGTGTTTGGTTTTGTATTGGTAGTTTCTGTATGTGTAGAGGCTTGGAGGGGCTAGGTGCTGGGAGAGAAGCAGAGCCCTGATTAGGGGGCGGAGCTTGACTGACTAGGGGTCCAATAAAGGGAGCAGCCAGTCAGGCAGCAGCACAGACAGCTGCAGCGGCACAGGAGCTAGCAAACAGAGCTGTAAACAGGGGAGTTGGAGTGGGAGTTCTGTTGGAGGAGAAGGTATTTGTGTTTGGTTTTGTATTGGTAGTATACGTATGTGTAGAGGCTTGAAGGGGCTTTGTGCTGGGAGAGAAGCTGAGCCCTGATTAGGGGGCGGGGCTTGGCTGACTAGGGGTCCTATAAAGGTAGCAGCCAGTCAGGCAGCGGCACAGACAGCTGAAGCGGCACAGGAGCTAACAAACAGAGCTGTAAACAGGGGAATTTGAGTGGGAGTTCTGTTGGAGGAGAAGGTATTTGTGTGTGTTTAGTTTTGTATTGGTAGTATCTGTATGTGTAGAGGTTTGAAGGGGCTTTGTGCTGGGAGAGAAGCTGAGCCCTGATTAGGGGGCGGGGCTTCTCTGACTAGGGGTCCTATAAAGGTAGCAGCCAGTCAGGCAGCGGCACAGGAGCTAGCAAACAGAGCTGTGAATAGGGGAGTTTGAGTGGGAGTTCTGCTGGAGGAGAAGTTATTTGTGTGTGTTTGGTTTTGTATTTCTAGTATCTGTATGTGGAGGGGCTTTGTGCTGGGAGACAAGCTGAGCCCTGATTAGGGGGCGGGGCTTGACTGACTAGGGGTCCTATAAAGGTAGCAGCCAGTCAGGCAGCGGCACAGACAGCTGAAGCGGCACAGGAGCTTGCAAACAGAGCTGTGAACAGGTGAGTTGGAGTGGGAGTTCTGTTGGAGGAGAAGGTATTTGTGTGTGTTTGGTTTTGTATTGGTAGTTTCTGTATGTGTAGAGGCTTGGAGGGGCTAGGTGCTGGGAGAGAAGCAGAGCCCTGATTAGGATGCGGGGCATGACTGACTAGGGGTCCAATAAAGGGAGCAGCCAGTCAGGCAGCAGCACAGACAGCTGCAGCGGCACAGGAGCTAGCAAACAGAGCTGTAAACAGGGGAGTTGGAGTGGGAGTTCTGTTGGAGGAGAAGGTATTTGTGTTTGGTTTTGTATTGGTAGTATACGTATGCGTAGAGGCTTGAAGGGGCTTTGTGCTGGGAGAGAAGCTGAGCCCTGATTAGGGGGCGGGGCTTCACTGACTAGGGGTCCTATAAAGGTAGCAGCCAGTCAGGCAGCGGCTCAGACAGCTGCAGCGGCACAGGAGCTAGCAAACAGAGCTGTGAACAGGGGAGTTGGAGTGGGAGTTCTTTTGGAGGAGAAGGTATTTGTGTGTGTTTGGTTTTGTATTGGTAGTATCTGTATGTGGAGGGGCTTTGTGCTGGGAGAGAAGCTGAGCCCTGATTAGGGGGCGGGGCTTCCCTGACTAGGGGTCCTATAAAGGTAGCAGCCACTCAGGCAGCGGCACAGGAGCTAGCAAACAGAGCTGTAAACAGGGGAGTTTGTGTGGGAGTTCTTTTGGAGGAGAAGGTATTTGTGTGTGTTTGGTTTTGTATTTCTAGTATCTGTATGTGGAGGGGCTTTGTGCTGGGAGAGAAGCTGAGCCCTGATTAGGGGGCGGGGCTTCTCTGACTAAGGGTCCTATAAAGGTAGCAGCCAGTCAGGCAGCGGCACAGGAGCTAGCAAACAGAGCTGTGAACAGGGGAGTTTAAGTGGGAGTCCTGTTGGAGGAGAAGGTATTTGTGTGTGTTTGGTTTTGTATTGGTAGTATCTGTATGTGTAGGGGCTTCGTTCTGGGAGAGAAGCTGAGCCCTGATTAGGTGGCGGGGCTTCACTGACTAGGGGTCCTATAAAGGGAGCAGCCAGTCAGGCAGCGGCACAGACAGCTGCAGCGGCACAGGAGCTAGCAAACAAAGCTGTAAGCAGGGGAGTTTGAGTGGGAGTTCTGTTGGAGGAGAGGGTATTTGTGTGTTTTTTTGTATTGGTAGTATCTGTATGTGTAGAGGCTTGGAGGGGCTTTGTGCTGGGAGAGAAGCTGAGCCCTGATTAGGGGGCGGTGCTTCCCTGACTAGGGGTCCTATAAAGGTAGCAGCCAGTCAGGCAGCGGCACAGGAGCTAGCAAACACAGCTGTAAACAGGGGAGTTTGTGTGGGAGTTCTGTTGGAGGAGAAGGTATTTGTGTGTGTTTGGTTTTGTATTTGTAGTATCTGTATGTGGATGGGCTTTGTGCTGGGAGAGAAGCTGAGCCCTGATTAGGGGGCGGGGCTTCACTGACTAGGGGTCCCATAAAGGTAGCAGCCAGTCAGGCAGCGGCACAGGAGCTAGCAAACAGAGCTGTGAACAGGGGGGTTTGAGTGGGAGTTCTGTTGGAGGAGAAGGTATTTTTGTTTGGTTTTGTATTGGTAGTATACCTATGTGTAGAGGCTTGAAGGGGCTTTGTGCTGGGAGAGAAGCTGAGCCCTGATTAGGGGGCGGGGCTTCACTGACTAGGGGTCCTATAAAGGTAGCAGCCAGTCAGGCAGCGGCACAGGAGCTAGCAAACAGAGCTGTAAACAGGGGAGTTTGTGTGGGAGTTCTGTTGGAGGAGAAGGTATTTGTGTGTGTTTGGTTTTGTATTTGTAGTATCTGTATGTGGAGGGGCTTTGTGCTGGGAGAGAAGCTGAGCCCTGATTAGGGGGCGGGGCTTGACTGACTAGGGGTCCTATAAAGGTAGCAGCCAGTCAGGCAGCGGCACAGGAGCTAGCAAACAGAGCTGTGAACAGGGGAGTTTGAGTGGTAATTCTGTTGGAGGAGAAGGTATTTGTGTGTGTTTGGTTTTGTACTGGTAGTTTCTGTATGTGTAGAGGCTTGGAGGGGCTAGGTGCTGGGAGAGAAGCTGAGCCCTGATTAGGGGGCGGGGCTTGACTGACTAGGGGTCCAATAAAGGGAGCAGCCAGTCAGGAAGCGGCACAGACAGTTGCAGCGGCACAGGAGCTAGCAAACAGAGCTGTAAACAGGGGAGTTGGAGTGGGAGTTCTGTTGGAGGAGAAGGTATTTGTGTGTGTTTGTTTTTGTATTGTCAGTATCTGTATGTGCAGGGGCTTTGTGCTGGGAGAGAAGCTGAGCCCTGATTAGGGGGCGGTGCTTCCCTGACTAGGGGTCCTATAAAGGTAGCAGCCAGTCAGGCAGCGGCACAGGAGCTAGCAAACAGAGCTGTAAACAGGGGAGTTGGAGTGGGAGTTCTGTTGGAGGAGAAGGTATTTGTGTGTGTTTGGTTTTGTATTTGTAGTATCTGTATGTGTAGGGGCTTTGTGCTGGGAGAGAAGCTGAGCCCTGATTAGGGGGCGGGGCTTCACTGACTAGGGGTCCTATAAAGGTAGCAGCCAGTCAAGCAGCGGCACAGACAGCTGCAGCGGCACAGGAGCTAGCAAACAGAGCTGTAAACAGGGGAGTTTGTGTGGGAGTTCTGTTGGAGGAGAAGGTATTTGTGTGTGTTTGGTTTTGTATTTGTAGTATCTGTATGTGGAGGGGCTTTGTGCTGGGAGAGAAGCTGAGCCCTGATTAGGGGGCGGGGCTTGACTGACTAGGGGTCCTATAAAGGTAGCAGCCAGTCAGGCAGCGGCACAGACAGCTGAAGCGGCACAGGAGCTTGCAAACAGAGCTGTGAACAGGGGAGTTCGAGTGGGAATTCTGTTGGAGGAGAAGGTATTTGTGTGTGTTTGGTTTTGTATTGGTAGTTTCTGTATGTGTAGAGGCTTGGAGGGGCTAGGTGCTGGGAGAGAAGCAGAGCCCTGATTAGGGGGCGGGGCTTGACTGACTAGGGGTCCAATAAAGGGAGCAGCCAGTCAGGCAGCAGCACAGACAGCTGCAGCGGCACAGGAGCTAGCAAACAGAGCTTAAACAGGGGAGTTGGAGTGGGAGTTCTGTTGGAGGAGAAGGTATTTGTGTTTGGTTTTGTATTGGTAGTATACGTATGTGTAGAGGCTTGAAGGGGCTTTGTGCTGGGAGAGAAGCTGAGCCCTGATTAGGGGGCGGGGCTTCACTGACTAGGGGTCCTATAAAGGTAGCAGCCAGTCAGGCAGCGGCACAGACAGCTGCAGCGGCACAGGAGCTAGCAAACAGAGCTGTAAACAGGGGAGTTTGTGTGGGAGTTCTGTTGGAGGAGAAGGTATTTGTGTGTGTTTGGTTTTGTATTTGTAGTATCTGTATGTGGAGGGGCTTTGTGCTGGGAGAGAAGCTGAGCCCTGATTAGGGGGCGGGGCTTGGCTGACTAGGGGTCCTATAAAGGTAGCAGCCAGTCAGGCAGCGGCACAGACAGCTGAAGCGGCACAGGAGCTAACAAACAGAGCTGTAAACAGGGGAATTTGAGTGGGAGTTCTGTTGGAGGAGAAGGTATTTGTGTGTGTTTGGTTTTGTATTGGTAGTATCTGTATGTGTAGAGGTTTGAAGGGGCTTTGTGCTGGGAGAGAAGCTGAGCCCTGATTAGGGGGCGGGGCTTCTCTGACTAGGGGTCCTATAAAGGTAGCAGCCAGTCAGGCAGCGGCACAGGAGCTAGCAAACAGAGCTGTGAACAGGGGAGTTTGAGTGGGAGTTCTGCTGGAGGAGAAGGTATTTGTGTGTGTTTGGTTTTGTATTTCTAGTATCTGTATGTGGAGGGGCTTTGTGCTGGGAGAGAAGCTGAGCCCTGATTAGGGGGCGGGGCATGACTGACTAGGGGTCCAATAAAGGGAGCAGCCAGTCAGGCAGCAGCACAGACAGCTGCAGCGGCACAGGAGCTAGCAAACAGAGCTGTAAACAGGGGAGTTGGAGTGGGAGTTCTGTTGGAGGAGAAGGTATTTGTGTTTGGTTTTGTATTGCTAGTATAGGTATGTGTAGAGGCTTGAAGGGGCTTTGTGCTGGGAGAGAAGCTGAGTCCTGATTAGGGGGCGGGGCTTCACTGACTAGGGGTCCTATAAAGGTAGCAGCCAGTCAGGCAGCGGCTCAGACAGCTGCAGCGGCACAGGAGCTAGCAAACAGAGCTGTAAACAGGGGAGTTGGAGTGGGAGATCTGTTGGAGGAGAAGGTATTTGTGTGTGTTTGGTTTTGTATTGGTAGTATCTGTATGTGCAGGGGCTTTGTGCTGGGAGAGAAGCTGAGCCCTGATTAGGGGGCGGGGCTTCACTGACTAGGGGTCCTATAAAGGTAGCAGCCAGTCAGACAGCGGCACAGGAGCTAGCAAACAGAGCTGTAAGCAGGGGAGTTTGAGTGGGAGTTCTGTTGGAGGAGAAGGTATTTGTGTGTTTTTTTGTATTGGTAGTATACGTATGTGTAGAGGCTTTGAGGGGCTTTGTGCTGGGAGAGAAGCTGAGCCCTGATTAGGGGGCGGGGCTTGACTGACTAGGGGTCCAATAAAGGGAGCAGCCAGTCAGGGAGCGGCACAGACAGCTGCAGCGGCACAGGAGCTAGCAAACAGAGCTGTAAACAGGGGAGTTGGAGTGGGAGTTCTTTTGGAGGAGAAGGTATTTGTGTGTGTTTGGTTTTGTATTTGTAGTATCTGTATGTGGAGGGGCTTTGTGCTGGGAGAGAAGCTGAGCCCTGATTAGGGGGCGGTGCTTCCCTGACTAGGGGTCCTATAAAGGTAGCAGCCACTCAGGCAGCGGCACAGGAGCTAGCAAACAGAGCTGTAAACAGGGGAGTTTGTGTGGGAGTTCTTTTGGAGGAGAAGGTATTTGTGTGTGTTTGGTTTTGTATTTCTAGTATCTGTATGTGGAGGGGCTTTGTGCTGGGAGAGAAGCTGAGCCCTGATTAGGGGGCGGGGCTTCTCTGACTAAGGGTCCTATAAAGGTAGCAGCCAGTCAGGCAGCGGCACAGGAGCTAGCAAACAGAGCTGTGAACAGGGGAGTTTGAGTGGGAGTCCTGTTGGAGGAGAAGGTATTTGTGTGTGTTTGGTTTTGTATTGGTAGTATCTGTACGTGTAGGGGCTTCGTTCTGGGAGAGAAGCTGAGCCCTGATTAGGTGGCGGGGCTTCACTGACTAGGGGTCCTATAAAGGGAGCAGCCAGTCAGGCAGCGGCACAGACAGCTGCAGCGGCACAGGAGCTAGCAAACAAAGCTGTAAGCAGGGGAGTTTGAGTGGGAGTTCTGTTGGAGGAGAAGGTATTTGTGTGTTTTTTTGTATTGGTAGTATCTGTATGTGTAGAGGCTTGGAGGGGCTTTGTGCTGGGAGAGAAGCTGAGCCCTGATTAGGGGGCGGTGCTTCCCTGACTAGGGGTCCTATAAAGGTAGCAGCCAGTCAGGCAGCGGCACAGGAGCTAGCAAACAGAGCTGTAAACAGGGGAGTTTGTGTGGGAGTTCTGTTGGAGGAGAAGGTATTTGTGTGTGTTTGGTTTTGTATTTGTAGTATCTGTATGTGGATGGGCTTCGTGCTGGGAGAGAAGCTGAGCCCTGATTAGGGGGCGGGGCTTCACTGACTAGGGGTCCCATAAAGGTAGCAGCCAGTCAGGCAGCGGCACAGGAGCTAGCAAACAGAGCTGTGAACAGGGGGGTTTGAGTGGGAGTTCTGTTGGAGGAGAAGGTATTTTTGTTTGGTTTTGTATTGGTAGTATACCTATGTGTAGAGGCTTGAAGGGGCTTTGTGCTGGGAGAGAAGCTGAGCCCTGATTAGGGGGCGGGGCTTCACTGACTAGGGGTCCTATAAAGGTAGCAGCCAGTCAGACAGCGGCACAGGAGCTAGCAAACAGAGCTGTAAACAGGGGAGTTTGTGTGGGAGTTCTATTGGAGGAGAAGGTATTTGTGTGTGTTTGGTTTTGTATTTGTAGTATCTGTATGTGGAGGGGCTTTGTGCTGGGAGAGAAGCTGAGCCCTGATTAGGGGGCGGGGCTTGACTGACTAGGGGTCCTATAAAGGTAGCAGCCAGTCAGGCAGCGGCACAGACAGCTGAAGCGGCACAGGAGCTAGCAAACAGAGCTGTAAACAGGGGAGTTGGAGTGGGAGTTCTGTTGGAGGAGAAGGTATTTGTGTGTGTTTGGTTTTGTATTGGTAGTATCTGTATGTGTAGGGGCTTTGTGCTGGGAGAGAAGCTGAGCCCTGATTAGGGGGCGGGGCTTCACTGACTAGGGGTCCTATAAAGGTAGCAGCCAGTCAGGCAGCGGCACAGGAGCTAGCAAACAGAGCTGTAAACAGGGGAGTTTGAGTGGTAATTCTGTTGGAGGAGAAGGTATTTGTGTGTGTTTGGTTTTGTACTGGTAGTTTCTGTATGTGTAGAGGCTTGGAGGGGCTAGGTGCTGGGAGAGAAGCAGAGCCCTGATTAGGGGGCGGGGCTTGACTGACTAGGGGTCCTATAAAGGTAGCAGCCAGTCAGGCAGCGGCACAGACAGATGAAGCGGCACAGGAGCTTGCAAACAGAGCTGTGAACAGGGGAGTTTGAGTGGGAATTCTGTTGGAGGAGAAGGTATTTGTGTGTGTTTGGTTTTGTATTGGTAGTTTCTGTATGTGTAGAGGCTTGGAGGGGCTAGGTGCTGGGAGAGAAGCAGAGCCCTGATTAGGGGGCGGGGCATGACTGACTAGGGGTCCAATAAAGGGAGCAGCCAGTCAGGCAGCAGCACAGACAGCTGCAGCGGCACAGGAGCTAGCAAACAAAGCTGTAAACAGGGGAGTTGGAGTGGGAGTTCTGTTGGAGGAGAAGGTATTTGTGTTTGGTTTTGTATTGGTAGTATACGTATGTGTAGAGGCTTGAAGGGGCTTTGTGCTGGGAGAGAAGCTGAGCCCTGATTAGGGGGCGGGGCTTCACTGACTAGGGGTCCTATAAAGGTAGCAGCCAGTCAGGCAGCGGCTCAGACAGCTGCAGCGGCACAGGAGCTAGCAAACAGAGCTGTAAACAGGGGAGTTGGAGTGGGAGATCTGTTGGAGGAGAAGGTATTTGTGTGTGTTTGGTTTTGTATTGGTAGTATCTGTATGTGCAGGGGCTTTGTGCTGGGAGAGAAGCTGAGCCCTGATTAGGGGGCGGGGCTTCACTGACTAGGGGTCCTATAAAGGTAGCAGCCAGTCAGACAGCGGCACAGGAGCTAGCAAACAGAGCTGTAAGCAGGGGAGTTTGAGTGGGAGTTCTGTTGGAGGAGAAGGTATTTGTGTGTTTTTTTGTATTGGTAGTATACGTATGTGTAGAGGCTTTGAGGGGCTTTGTGCTGGGATAGAAGCTGAGCCCTGATTAGGGGGCGCGGCTTCACTGACTAGGGGTCCTATAAAGGTAGCAGCCAGTCAGGCAGCGGCAGACAGCTGCAGCGGCACAGGAGCTAGCAAACAGAGCTGTAAACAGGGGAGTTTGTGTGGGAGTTCTGTTGGAGGAGAAGGTATTTGTGTGTGTTTGGTTTTGTATTTGTAGTATCTGTCTGTGGAGGGGCTTTGTGCTGGGAGAGAAGCTGAGCCCTGATTAGGGGGCGGGGCTTGACTGACTAGGGGTCCTATAAAGGTAGCAGCCAGTCAGGCAGCGGCACAGGAGCTAGCAAACAGAGCTGTGAACAGGGGAGTTTGAGTGGGAATTCTGTTGGAGGAGAAGGTATTTGTGTGTGTTTGGTTTTGTATTGGTAGTTTCTGTATGTGTAGAGGCTTGGAGGGGCTAGGTGCTGGGAGAGAAGCTGAGCCCTGATTAGGTGGCGGGGCTTCACTGACTAGGGGTCCTATAAAGGGAGCAGCCAGTCAGGCAGCGGCACAGACAGCTGCAGCGGCACAGGAGCTAGCAAACAAAGCTGTAAGCAGGGGAGTTTGAGTGGGAGTTCTGTTGGAGGAGAAGGTATTTGTGTGTTTTTTTGTATTGGTAGTATCTGTATGTGTAGAGGCTTGGAGGGGCTTTGTGCTGGGAGAGAAGCTGAGCCCTGATTAGGGGGCGGTGCTTCCCTGACTAGGGGTCCTATAAAGGTAGCAGCCAGTCAGGCAGCGGCACAGGAGCTAGCAAACAGAGCTGTAAACAGGGGAGTTTGTGTGGGAGTTCTGTTGGAGGAGAAGGTATTTGTGTGTGTTTGGTTTTGTATTTGTAGTATCTGTATGTGGATGGGCTTTGTGCTGGGAGAGAAGCTGAGCCCTGATTAGGGGGCGGGGCTTCACTGACTAGGGGTCCCATAAAGGTAGCAGCCAGTCAGGCAGCGGCACAGGAGCTAGCAAACAGAGCTGTGAACAGGGGGGTTTGAGTGGGAGTTCTGTTGGAGGAGAAGGTATTTTTGTTTGGTTTTGTATTGGTAGTATACGTATGTTTAGAGGCTTGAAGGGGCTTTGTGCTGGGAGAGAAGCTGAGCCCTGATTAGGGGGCGGGGCTTCACTGACTAGGGGTCCTATAAAGGTAGCAGCCAGTCAGACAGCGGCACAGGAGCTAGCAAACAGAGCTGTAAACAGGGGAGTTTGTGTGGGAGTTCTGTTGGAGGAGAAGGTATTTGTGTGTGTTTGGTTTTGTATTTGTAGTATCTGTATGTGGAGGGGCTTTGTGCTGGGAGAGAAGCTGAGCCCTGATTAGGGGGCGGGGCTTGACTGACTAGGGGTCCTATAAAGGTAGCAGCCAGTCAGGCAGCGGCACAGGAGCTAGCAAACAGAGCTGTGAACAGGGGAGTTTGAGTGGTAATTCTGATGGAGGAGAAGGTATTTGTGTGTGTTTGGTTTTGTACTGGTAGTTTCTGTATGTGTAGAGGCTTGGAGGGGCTAGGTGCTGGGAGAGAAGCTGAGCCCTGATTAGGGGGCGGGGCTTGACTGACTAGGGGTCCAATAAAGGGAGCAGCCAGTCAGGAAGCGGCACAGACAGTTGCAGCGGCACAGGAGCTAGCAAACAGAGCTGTAAACAGGGGAGTTGGAGTGGGAGTTCTGTTGGAGGAGAAGGTATTTGTGTGTGTTTGGTTTTGTATTGGTAGTATCTGTATGTGTAGAGGTTTGAAGGGGCTTTGTGCTGGGAGAGAAGCTGAGCCCTGATTAGGGGGCGGGGCTTCACTGACTAGGGGTTCTATAAAGGTAGCAGCCAGTCAGGCAGCGGCACAGGAGCTAGCAAACAGAGCTGTGAACAGGGGAGTTTGAGTGGGAGTTCTGTTGGAGGAGAAGGTATTTGTGTGTGTTTGGTTTTGTATTGGTAGTATCTGTATGTGTAGGGGTATGGCGGGGCTTTGTGCTTGGAGAGAAGCTGAGCCCTGATTAGGGGGCGGGGCTTCACTGACTAGGGGTCCTATAAAGGTAGCAGCCAGTCAGGCAGCGGCACAGACAGCTGAAGCGGCACAGGAGCTATCAAACAGAGCTGTAAACAGGGGAGTTTGAGTGGGAGTTCTTTTGGAGGAGAAGGTATTTGTGTGTGTTTTTGTATTGGTGTTATCTGTATGTTTAGACGCTTTGAGGGGCATTGTGCTGGGAGAGAAGCTGAGCCCTGATTAGGGGGCGGGGCTTCACTGACTAGGGGTCCTGTAAAGGTAGCAGCCAGTCAGACAGCGGCACAGGAGCTTGCAAACAGAGCTGTGAACAGGGGAGTTTGAGTGGGAATTCTGTTGGAGGAGAAGGTATTTGTGTGTGTTTGGTTTTGTATTGGTAGTTTCTGTATGTGTAGAGGCTTGGAGGGGCTAGGTGCTGGCAGAGAAGCAGAGCCCTGATTAGGGGGCGGGGCTTGACTGACTAGGGGTCCAATAAAGGGAGCAGCCAGTCAGGCATTGGCACAGACAGCTGCAGCGGCACAGGAGCTAGCAAACAGAGCTGTAAACAGGGAAGTTGGAGTGGGAGTTCTGTTGGAGGAGAAGGTATTTGTGTTTGGTTTTGTATTGGTAGTATACGTATGTGTAGAGGCTTGAAGGGGCTTTGTGCTGGGAGAGAAGCTGAGCCCCGATTAGGGGGCAGGGCTTCACTGACTAGGGGTCCTATAAAGGTAGCAGCCAGTCAGGCAGCGGCTCAGACAGCTGCAGCGGCACAGGAGCTAGCAAACAGAGCTGTAAACAGGGGAGTTGGAGTGGGAGATCTGTTGGAGGAGAAGGTATTTGTGTGTGTTTGGTTTTGTATTGGTAGTATCTGTATGTGCAGGGGCTTTGTGCTGGGAGAGAAGCTGAGCCCTGATTAGAGGGCGGGGCTTCACTGACTAGGGGTCCTATAAAGGTAGCAGCCAGTCAGGCAGCGGCACAGACAGCTGAAGCGGCACAGGAGCTAGCAAACAGAGCTGTAAACAGGGGAGTTTGTGTGGGAGTTCTGTTGGAGGAGAAGGTATTTGTGTGTGTTTGGTTTTGTATTTGTAGTATCTGTATGTGGATGGGCTTTGTGCTGGGAGAGAAGCTGAGCCCTGATTAGGGGGGGGGTCTTCACTGACTAGGGGTCCCATAAAGGTAGCAGCCAGTCAGACAGCGGCACAGGAGCTAGCAAACAGAGCTGTGAACAGGGGGGTTTGAGTGGGAGTTCTGTTGGAGGAGAAGGTATTTTTGTTTGGTTTTGTATTGGTAGTATACGTAAGTGTAGAGGCTTGAAGGGGCTTTGTGCTGGGAGAGAAGCTGAGCCCTGATTAGGGGGCGGGGCTTCACTGACTAGGGGTCCTATAAAGGTAGCAGCCAGTCAGACAGCGGCACAGGAGCTAGCAAACAGAGCTGTGAACAGGGGAGTTTGAATGGGAATTCTGTTGGAGGAGAAGGTATTTGTGTGTGTTTGGTTTTGTATTGGTAGTATCTGTATGTGTAGAGGTTTGAAGGGGCTTTGTGCTGGGAGAGAAGCTGAGCCCTGATTAGGGGGCGGGGCTTCACTGACTAGGGGTCCTGTAAAGGTAGCAGCCAGTCAGACAGCGGCACAGGAGCTAGCAAACAGAGCTGTAAACAGGGGAGTTTGAGTGGGAGTTCTGTTGGAGGAGAAGGTATTTGTGTGTGTTTGGTTTTGTATTTCTAGTATCTGTATGTGGAGGGGCTTTGTGCTGGGAGAGAAGCTGAGCCCTGATTAGGGGGCGGGGCTTGACTGACTAGGGGTCCTATAAAGGTAGCAGCCAGTCAGGCAGCGGCACAGACAGCTGAAGCGGCACAGGAGCTTGCAAACAGAGCTGTGAACAGGGGAGTTGGAGTGGGAGTTCTGTTGGAGGAGAAGGTATTTGTGTGTGTTTGGTTTTGTATTGGTAGTTTCTGTATGTGTAGAGGCTTGGAGGGGCTAGGTGCTGGGAGAGAAGCAGAGCCCTGATTAGGGGGCGGGGCTTGACTGACTAGGGGTCCAATAAAGGGAGCAGCCAGTCAGGCAGCAGCACAGACAGCTGCAGCAGCACAGGAGCTAGCAAACAGAGCTGTAAACAGGGGAGTTGGAGTGGGAGTTCTGTTGGAGGAGAAGGTATTTGTGTTTGGTTTTGTATTGGTAGTATACGTATCTGTAGAGGCTTGAAGGGGCTTTGTGCTGGGAGAGAAGCTGAGCCCTGATTAGGGGGCGGGGCTTCACTGACTAGGGGTCCTATCAAGGTAGCAGCCAGTCAGGCAGCGGCTCAGACAGGTGCAGCGGCACAGGAGCTAGCAAACAGAGCTGTAAACAGGGGAGTTGGAGTGGGAGATCTGTTGGAGGAGACGGTATTTGTGTGTGTTTGGTTTTGTATTGGTAGTATCTGTATGTGCAGGGGCTTTGTGCTGGGAGAGAAGCTGAGCCCTGATTAGGGGGCGGGGCTTCACTGACTAGGGGTCCTATAAAGGTAGCAGCCAGTCAGGCATCGGCAGACAGCTGCAGCGGCACAGGAGCTAGCAAACAGAGCTGTAAACAGGGGAGTTTGTGTGGGAGTTCTGTTGGAGGAGAAGGTATTTGTGTGTGTTTGGTTTTGTATTTGTAGTATCTGTATGTGGAGGGGCTTTGTGCTGGGAGAGAAGCTGAGCCCTGATTAGGGGGCGGGGCTTGACTGACTAGGGGTCCTATAAAGGTAGCAGCCAGTCAGGCAGCGGCACAGGAGCTAGCAAACAGAGCTGTGAACAGGGGAGTTTGAGTGGGAATTCTGTTGGAGGAGAAGGTATTTGTGTGTGTTTGGTTTTGTATTGGTAGTTTCTCTATGTGTAGAGGCTTGGAGGGGCTAGGTGCTGGGAGAGAAGCTGAGCCCTGATTAGGGGGCGGGGCTTGACTGACTAGGGGTCCAATAAAGGGAGCAGCCAGTCAGGAAGCGGCACAGACAGCTGCAGCGGCACAGGAGCTAGCAAACAGAGCTGTAAACAGGGGAGTTGGAGTGGGAGTTCTGTTGGAGGAGAAGGTATTTGTGTGTGTTTGGTTTTGTATTTGTAGTATCTGTATGTGTAGGGGCTTTGTGCTGGGAGAGAAGCTGAGCCCTGATTAGGGGGCGGGGCTTGACTGACTAGGGGTCCTATAAAGGTAGCAGCCAGTCAGGCAGCGGCAGACAGCTGCAGCGGCACAGGAGCTAGCAAACAGAGCTGTGAACAGGGGAGTTTGAGTGGGAATTCTGTTGGAGGAGAAGGTATTTGTGTGTGTTTGGTTTTGTATTGGTAGTTTCTGTATGTGTAGAGGCTTGGAGGGGCTAGGTGCTGGGAGAGAAGCTGAGCCCTGATTAGGGGCGGGGCTTGACTGACTAGGGGTCCAATAAAGGGAGCAGCAAGTCAGGAAGCGGCACAGACAGCTGCAGCGGCACAGGAGCTAGCAAACAGAGCTGTAAACAGGGGAGTTTGTGTGGGAGTTCTGTTGGAGGAGAAGGTATTTGTGTGTGTTTGGTTTTGTATTTGTAGTATCTGTATGTGTAGAGGCTTGGAGGGGCTTTGTGCTGGGAGAGAAGCTGAGCCCTGATTAGGGGGCGGGTCTTCACAGACTAGGGGTCCTATAAAGGTAGCAGCCAGTCAGGCAGCGGCACAGGAGCTAGCAAACAGAGCTGTGAACAGGGGAGTTTGATTTGGAGTTCTGTTGGAGGAGAAGGTATTTGTGTGTGTTTGGATTTGTATTGGTAGTATCTGTATGTGTAGGGGCTTCGTGCTGGGAGAGAAGCTGAGCCCTAATTAGGTGGCGGGGCTTCACTGACTAGGGGTCCTATGAAGGTAGCAGCCATACAGGCAGTGGCACAGGAGCGAGCAAACAGAGCTCTAAACAGGGGAGTTTGAGTGGGAGTTCTGTTGGAGGAGATGGTATTTGTGTGTTTGGTTTTGTATTGGTAGTATATGTATGTGTAGAGGCTTGTAGGGGCTTTGTGCTGGGAGAGAAGCTGAGCCCTGATTAGGGGGCGGGGCTTGACTGACTAGGGTTCCTATAAAGGTAGCAGCCAGTCAGGCAGCGGCTCAGACAGCTGCAGCGGCACAGGAGCTAGCAAACAGAGCTGTAAACAGGGGAGTTTGAATGGGAATTCTGTTGGAGGAGAAGGTATTTGTGTGTGTTTGGTTTTGTATTGGTAGTTTCTCTATGTGTAGAGGCTTGGAGGGGCTAGGTGCTGGGAGAGAAGCTGAGCCCTGATTAGGGGGCGGGGCTTGACTGACTAGGGGTCCTATAAAGGTAGCAGCCAGTCAGGCAGCGGCACAGACAGCTGAAGCGGCACAGGAGCTAACAAACAGAGCTGTAAACAGGGGAATTTGAGTGGGAGTTCTGTTGGAGGAGAAGGTATTTGTGTGTGTTTGGTTTTGTATTGGTAGTATCTGTATGTGTAGAGGTTTGAAGGGGCTTTGTGCTGGGAGAGAAGCTGAGCCCTGATTAGGGGGCGGGGCTTCACTGACTAGGGGTCCTGTAAAGGTAGCAGCCAGTCAGACAGCGGCACAGGAGCTAGCAAACAGAGCTGTAAACAGGGGAGTTTGAGTGGGAGTTCTGTTGGAGGAGAAGGTATTTGTGTGTGTTTGGTTTTGTATTTGTAGTATCTGTATGTGGAGGGGCTTTGTGCTGGGAGAGAAGCTGAGCCCTGATTAGGGGGCGGGGCTTCACTGACTAGGGGTCCTATAAAGGTAGCAGCCAGTCAGGCAGCGGCAGACAGCTGCAGCGGCACAGGAGCTAGCAAACAGAGCTGTAAACAGGGGAGTTTGTGTGGGAGTTCTGTTGGAGGAGAAGGTATTTGTGTGTGTTTGGTTTTGTATTGGTAGTTTCTGTATGTGTAGAGGCTTGGAGGGGCTAGGTGCTGGGAGAGAAGCTGAGCCCTGATTAGGGGGCGGGGCTTGACTGACTAGGGGTCCAATAAAGGGAGCAGCCAGTCAGGAAGCGGCACAGACAGCTGCAGCGGCACAGGAGCTAGCAAACAGAGCTGTAAACAGGGGAGTTTGTGTGGGAGTTCTGTTGGAGGAGAAGGTATTTGCGTGTGTTTGGTTTTGTATTTGTAGTATCTGTATGTGTAGAGGCTTGGAGGGGCTTTGTGCTGGGAGAGAAGCTGAGCCCTGATTAGGGGGCGGGTCTTCACAGACTAGGGGTCCTATAAAGGTAGCAGCCAGTCAGGCAGCGGCACAGGAGCTAGCAAACAGAGCTGTGAACAGGGGAGTTTGATTTGGAGTTCTGTTGGAGGAGAAGGTATTTGTGTGTGTTTGGACTTGTATTGGTAGTATCTGTATGTGTAGGGGCTTCGTGCTGGGAGAGAAGCTGAGCCCTAATTAGGTGGCGGGGCTTCACTGACTAGGGGTCCTATGAAGGTAGCAGCCATACAGGCAGTGGCACAGGAGTGAGCAAACAGAGCTCTAAACAGGGGAGTTTGAGTGGGAGTTCTGTTGGAGGAGATGGTATTTGTGTGTGTTTGGTTTTGTATTGGTAGTATATGTATGTGTAGAGGCTTGTAGGGGCTTTGTGCTGGGAGAGAAGCTGAGCCCTGATTAGCGGGCGGGGCTTGACTGACTAGGGTTCCTATAAAGGTAGCAGCCAGTCAGGCAGCGGCTCAGACACCTGCAGCGGCACAGGAGCTAGCAAACAGAGCTGTGAACAGGGGAGTTTGAGTGGGAGTTCTGTTGGAGGAGAAGGTATTTGTGTGTGTTTTTGTATTGGTAGTATCTGTATGTGTAGAGGCTTTGAGGGGCTTTGTGCTGGAAGAGAAGCTGAGCCCTGATTAGGGGGCGGGGCTTCACTGACTAGGGGTCCTATAAAAGTAGCAGCCAGTCAGGCAGCGGCACAGGAGCTAGCAAACAGAGCTGTAAAGAGGGGAGTTGGAGTGGGAGTTCTGTTGGAGGAGAAGGTATTTGTGTGTGTTTGGTTTTGTATTGGTAGTATCTGTATATGCAGGGGCTTTGTGCTGGGAGAGAAGCTGAGCCCTGATTAGGGGGCGGGGCTTCCCTGACTAGGGGTCCTATAAAGGTAGCAGCCAGTCAGACAGTGGCGCAGGAGCTAGCAAACAGAGCTGTAAACAGGGGAGTTTGAGTGGGAGTTCTGTTGGAGGAGAAGGTATTTGTGTGTGTTTGGTTTTGTATTCGTAGTATCAGTATGTGTAGAGGCTTGGAGGGGCTTTGTGCTGGGAGAGAAGCTGAGCCCTGATTAGGGGGCGGGGCTTCACTGACTAGGGGTCCTATAAAGGAAGCAGCCAGTCAGGCAGCGGCACAGACAGCTGCAGCGGCAAAGGAGCTAGCAAACAGACCTGTAAACAGGGCAGTTTGAGTGGGAGTTCTGTTGGAGGAGAAGGTATTTGTGTGTGTGTTCGGTTTTGTATTGGTAGTATCTGTATATGAACGGGCTTTGTGCTGGGAGAGAAGCTGAGCCCTGATCAGGGGGCGGGGCTTCACTGACTAGGGTTCCTATAAAGGTAGGAGCCAGTCAGGCAGCGGCACAGGAGCTAGCAAGCAGAGCTGTAAGCACGGAGTATGAGTGGGAGTTCTGTTGGAGGAGAAGGTATTTGTGTGTGTTTGGTTTTGTATTGGTAGTATCTGTATGTGTAGAGGCTTGGAGGGGCTTTGTGCTGGGAGAGAAGCTGAGCCCTGATTAGGGGGCGGGGCTTCACTGACTAGGGGTCCTATAAAGGAAGCTGCCAGTCAGGCAGCGGCACAGACAGCTGCAGCGGCAAAGGAGCTAGCAAACAGACCTGTAAACAGGGCAGTTTGAGTGGGAGTTCTGTTGGAGGAGAAGGTATTTGTGTGTGTGTTCGGTTTTGTATTGGTAGTATCTGTATATGAACGGGCTTTGTGCTGGGAGAGAAGCTGAGCCCTGATTAGGGGGCGGGGCTTCACTGACTAGGGGTCCTATAAAGGTAGCAGCCAGTCAGGCAGCGGCACAGACAGCTGCAGCGGCACAGGAGCTAGCAAACAGCTGTAAACAGGGGAGTTTGAGTGGGAGTTCTGTTGGAGGAGAAGGTATTTGTGTGTGTTCGGTTTTGTATTGGTAGTATCTGTATGTGAACGGGCTTTGTGCTGGGAGAGAAGCTGAGCCCTGATCAGGGGGCGGGGCTTCCCTGATTAGGGGTCCTATAAAGGTAGGAGCCAGTCAGGCAGCGGCACAGGAGCTAGCAAGCAGAGCTGTAAGCAGGGGAGTTTGAGTGGGAGTTCTGTTGGAGGAAAAGGTATTTGTGTGTGTTCGGTTTTGTATTGGTAGTGTCTGTATGTGTACGGGCTTTGTGCTGGGAGAGAAGCTGAGCGCTGATTAGGGGGCGGGGCTTCACTGACTAGGGGTCCTATAAAGGTAGCAGCCAGTCAGACAAGGGCACAGGAGCTAGCAAACAGAGCTGTAAGCAGGGGAGTTTGAGTGGGAGTTCTGTTGGAGGAGAATTGATTTGTGTGTGTTTGGTTTTGTATTGGTAGTATCTGTATGTGTAGAGCTTGGAGGGGCTTTGTGCTGGGAGAGAAGCTGAGCCCTGATTAGGGGGCGGGGCTTCACTGACTAGGGGTCCTATAAAGGTAGCAGCCAGTCAGGCAGCGGCACAGGAGCTAGCAAACAGAGCTGTAAACAGGGGAGTTGGAGTGGGAGTTCTGTTGGAGGAGATGGTATTTGTGTGTGTTTGGTTTCGTATTGGTAGTACATGTATGTGTAGGGGTTTGGCGGGGCTTTGTGCTTGGAGAGAAGCTGAGCCCTGATTAGGGGGCGGGGCTTCACTGACTAGGGGTCCTATAAAGGTAGCAGCCAGTCAGGCAGCAGAACAGACAGCTGCAGTGGCACAGGAGCTAGCAAACAGAGCTGTAAACAGGGGAGTTTGAGTGGGAGTTCTGTTGGAGGAGAAGGTATTTTTGTGTGTTTTTGTATTGGTAGTATCTGTATGTGTAGAGGTTTGAAGGGGCTTTGTGCTGGGAGAGAACCTGAGCCCTGATTAGGGGGCGGGGCTTCACTGACTAGGCGTCCTATAAAGGTAGCAGCCAGTCAGGCAGCGGCACAGGAGCTAGCAAACAGAGCTGTAAGCAGGGGAGTTTGAGTGGGAGTTCTGTTGGAGGAGAAGGTATTTGTGTGTGTTTGGTTTGTATAGGTAGTATCTGTATGTGTAGAGGCTTCGAGGGGCTTTGTGCTGGGAGAGAAGCTGAGCCCTGATTAAGGGGCGGGGCTCCACTGACTAGGCGTCCTATAAAGGTAGCAGCCAGTCAGGCAGCGGCACAGACAGCTGCAGCGGCACAGGAGCTAGCAAACAGAGCTGTAAACAGGGGAGTTTGAGTGGGAGTTCTGTTGGAGGAAAAGGTATTTGTGTGTGTTCGGTTTTGTATTGGTAGTGTCTGTATGTGTACGGGCTTTGTGCTGGGAGAGAAGCTGAGCGCTGATTAGGGGGCGGGGCTTCACTGACTAGGGGTCCTATAAAGGTAGCAGCCAGTCAGACAAGGGCACAGGAGCTAGCAAACAGAGCTGTAAGCAGGGGAGTTTGAGTGGGAGTTCTGTTGGAGGAGAAGGTATTTGTGTGTGTTTGGTTTTGTATTGGTAGTATCTGTATGTGTAGAGCTTGGAGGGGCTTTGTGCTGGGAGAGAAGCTGAGCCCTGATTAGGGGGCGGGGCTTCACTGACTAGGGGTCCTATAAAGGTAGCAGCCAGTCAGACTGCGGCACAGGAGCTAGCAAACAGAGCTGTAAGCAGGGGAGTTTGAGTGGGAGTTCTGTTGGAGGAGAAGGTATTTGTGTGTGTTTTTTTGTATTGGTAGTGTCTGTATGTGTAGAGGCTTGGAGGGGCTTTGTGCTGGGAGAGAAGCTGAGCCCTGATTAGGGGGCGGGGCTTCACTGACTAGGCTTCCTATAAAGGAAGCAGCCAGTCAGGCAGCGGCACAGACAGCTGCAGCGGCACAGGAGCTAGCAAACAGAGCTGTAAACAGGGGAGTTGGAGTGGGAGTTCTGTTGGAGGAGAAGGTATTTGTGTGTGTTTGGTTTTGTATTGTCAGTATCTGTATGTGCAGGGGCTGTGTGCTGGGAGAGAAGCTGAGCCCTGATTAGGGGGCGGGGCTTCCCTGACTAGGGGTCCTATAAAGGTAGCAGCCAGTCAGGCAGCGGCACAGGAGCTAGCAAACAGAGCTGTAAACAGGGGAGTTTGAGTGGGAGTTCTGTTCGAGGAGAAGGTATTTGTGTGTGTTTTTGTATTGGTAGTATCTGTATGTGTAGAGGCTTGAAGGGGCTTTGTGCTGGGAGAGAAGCTGAGCCCTGATTAAGGGCGGGGCTTCACTGACTAGGGGTCCTATAAAGGTAGCAGCCAGTCAGGCATTGGCACAGACAGCTGCAGCGGCACAGGAGCTAGCAAACAGAGCTGTAAACAGGGGAGTTTGCGTGGGAGTTCTGTTGGAGGAGACGGTATTTGTGTGTGTTTGGTTTTGTATTGTCAGTATCTGTATGTGCAGGGGCTTTGTGCTGGGAGAGAAGCTGAGCCCTGATTAGGGGGCGGGGCTTCACTGACTAGGGGTCCTATAAAGGTAGCAGCCAGTCAGGCAGCGGCACAGGAGCTAGCAAACAGAGCTGTAAACAGGGGAGTTTGAGTGGGAGTTCTGTTGGAGGAGAACGTATTTGTGCGTGTTTTTGTATTGGTATTATCTGTATGTGTAGAGGCTTTTAGGGGCTAGGTGCTGCGAGAGAAGCTGAGCCCTGATTAGGGGGCGGGGCTTCACTGACTAGGGGTCCTATAAAGGTAGCAGCCAGTCAGGCAGCGGCACAGGAGCTAGGAAACAGAGCTGTAAACAGGGGAGTTTGAGTGGGAGTTCTGTTGGAGGAGATGGTATTTGTGTGTGTTTGGTTTTGTATTGGTAGTATATGTATGTGTAGGGGCTTTGTGCTGGGAGAGAAGCTGAGCCCTGATTAGGGGGCGGGGCTTCACTGACTAGGGGTCCTATAAAGGTAGCAGCCAGTCAGACTGCGGCACAGGAGCTAGCAAACAGAGCTGTAAGCAGGGGAGTTTGAGTGGGAGTTCTGTTGGAGGAGAAGGTATTTGTGTGTGTTTTTTTGTATTGGTAGTATCTGTATGTGTAGAGGCTTGAAGGGGCTTTGTGCTGGGAGAGAAGCTGAGCCCTGATTAAGGGCGGGGCTTCACTGACTAGGGGTCCTATAAAGGTAGCAGCCAGTCAGGTATTGGCACAGACAGCTGCAGCGGCACAGGAGCTAGCAAACAGAGCTGTAAACAGGGGAGTTTGCGTGGGAGTTCTGTTGGAGGAGACGGTATTTGTGTGTGTTTGGTTTTGTATTGTCAGTATCTGTATGTGCAGGGGCTTTGTGCTGGGAGAGAAGCTGAGCCCTGATTAGGGGGCGGGGCTTCCCTGACTAGGGGTCCTATAAAGGTAGCAGCCAGTCAGGCAGCGGCACAGGAGCTAGCAAACAGAGCTGTGAACAGGGGAGTTTGAGTGGGAGTTCTGTTGGAGGAGAAGCTATTTGTGTGTGTTTTTGTATTGGTAGTATCTGTATGTGTAGAGGCTTTTAGGGGCTAGGTGCTGCGAGAGAAGCTGAGGCCTGATTAGGGGGCGGGGCTTCACTGACTAGGGGTCCTATAAAGGTAGCAGCCAGTCAGGCAGCGGCACAGGAGCTAGCAAACAGAGCTGTAAACAGGGGAGTTTGAGTGGGAGTTCTGTTGGAGGAGAACGTATTTGTGCGTGTTTTTGTATTGGTATTATCTGTATGTGTAGAGGCTTTTAGGGGCTAGGTGCTGCGAGAGAAGCTGAGGCCTGATTAGGGGGCGGGGCTTCACTGACTAGGGGTCCTATAAAGGTAGCAGCCAGTCAGGCAGCGGCACAGGAGCTAGCAAACAGAGCTGTAAACAGGGGAGTTTGAGTGGGAGTTCTGTTGGAGGAGAAGGTATTTGTGTGTTTTTGTATTGGTATTATCTGTATGTGTAGAGGCTTGGAGGGGCTTTGTGCTGCGAGAGAAACTGAGCCCTGATTAGGGGGCGGGGCTTCACTGACTAGGGGTCCTATAAAGGTAGCAGCCAGTCAGGCAGCGGCACAGACAGCTGCAGTGGCACAGGAGCTAGCTAACAGAGCTGTAAACAGGGGAGTTTGAGTGGGAGTTCTGTTGGAGGAGATGGTATTTGTGTGTGTTTGGTTTTGTATTGGTAGTATCTGTATGTGTAGGGGTTTGGCGGGGCTTTGTGCTTGGAGAGAAGCTGAGCCCTGATTAGGGGGCGGGGCTTCACTGACTAGGGGTCCTATACAGGTAGCAGCCAGTCAGGCAGCGGAACAGACAGCTGCAGTGGCACAGGAGCTAGGAAACAGAGCTGTGAACAGGGGAGTTTGAGTGGGAGTTCTGTTGGAGGAGACGGTATTTGTGTGTGTTTGGTCTTGTATTGTCAGTATCTGTATGTGCAGGGGCTTTGTGCTGGGAGAGAAGCTGAGCCCTGATTGGGGGCGGGACTTCACTGACTAGGGGTCCTATAAAGGTAGCAGCCACTCAGGCAGCGGCACAGGAGCTAGCAAACAGACCTGTAAACAGGGCAGTTTGAGTGGGAGTTCTTTTGGAGGAGAAGGTATTTGTGTGTGTTCGGTTTTGTATTGGTAGTATCTGTATGTGTAGGGTCTCTGTCCTGGGAGAGAAGCTGAGCCCTGATCAGGGGGCGGGGCTTCAATGACTAGGGGTCCTATAAAGGTAGGAGAAAGTTAGGCAGCGGCACAGGAGCTAGAAAACAGAGCTGTAAGCAGGGGACTTTGAGTGGGAGTTCTTTTGGAGGAGAAGGTATTTGTGTGTTTTTTTGTATTGGTAGTATCTGTATGTGTAGAGGCTTGGAGGGGCTTTGTGCTGGGAGAGAAGCTGAGCCCTGATCAGGGGGCGGGGCTTCACTGACTAGGGGTCCTATAAAGGTAGCAGCCAGTCAGGCAGCGGAACAGACAGCTGCAGTGGCACAGGAGCTAGCAAACAGAGCTTTAAACAGGGGAATTTGAGTGGGAGTTCTGTTGGAGGAGACGGTATTTGTGTGTGTTTGGTTTTGTATTGTCAGTATCTGTATGTGCAGGGGCTTTGTGCTGGGAGAGAAGCTGAGCCCTGATTAGGGGGCGGGGCTTCCCTGACTAGGGGTCCTATAAAGGTAGCAGCCAGTCAGGCAGCGGCACAGGAGCTAGCAAACAGATCTGTGAACAGGGGAGTTTGAGTGGGAGTTCTGTTGGAGGAGTAGCTATTTGTGTGTGTTTTTGTATTGGTAGTATCTGTATGTGTAGAGGCTTTTAGGGGCTAGGTGCTGCGAGAGAAGCTGAGGCCTGATTAGGGGGCGGGGCTTCACTGACTAGGGGTCCTATAAAGGTAGCAGCCAGTCAGGCAGCGGCACAGGAGCTAGCAAACAGAGCTGTAAACAGGGGAGTTTGAGTGGGAGTTCTGTTGGAGGAGAACGTATTTGTGTGTGTTTTTGTATTGGTATTATCTGTATGTGTAGAGGCTTGGAGGGGCTTTGTGCTGGGAGAGAAGCTGAGCCCTGATTAGGGGGCGGGGCTTCACTGACTAGGGGTCATATAAAGGTAGCAGCCAGTCAGGCAGCGGCACAGGAGCTAGCAAACAGAGCTGTGAACAGGGGAGTTTGAGTGGGAGTTCTGTTGGAGGAGAAGGTATTTGTTTATGTTTTTGTATTGGTAGTATCTGTATGTGTAGAGGCTTGGAGGGGCTAGGTGCTGCGAGAGAAGCTGAGCCCTGATTAGGGGGCGGGGCTTCACTGACTAGGGGTCCTATAAAGGTAGCAGCCAGTCAGGCAGCGGCACAGACAGCTGCAGCGGCACAGGAGCTAGCAAACAGAGCTGTGAACAGGGGAGTTTGAGTGGGAGTTCTGTTGGAGGAGACGGTATTTGTGTGTGTTTGGTTTTGTATTGGTAGTATCTGTATGTGTAGGGGTTTGGCGGGGCTTTGTGCTTGGAGAGAAGCTGAGCCCTGATTAGGGGGCGGGGCTTCACTGACTAGGGGTCCTATAAAGGTAGCAGCCAGTCAGGCAGCGGAACAGACAGCTGCAGTGGCACAGGAGCTAGCAAACAGAGCTGTGAACAGGGGAGTTTGAGTGGGAGTTCTGTTGGAGGAGACGGTATTTGTGTGTGTTTGGTTTTGTATTGTCAGTATCTGTATGTGCAGGGGCTTTGTGCTGGGAGAGAAGCTGAGCCCTGATTGGGGGCGGGGCTTCCCTGACTAGGGGTCCTATAAAGGTAGCACCGAGTCAGGCAGCGGCACAGGAGCTAGCAAACAGAGCTGTAAATAGGGGAGTTTGAGTGGGAGTTCTGTTGGAGGAGAAGGTATTTGTGTGTGTTTTTGTATTGGTAGTATCTGTATGTGTAGAGGCTTGGAGGGGCTAGGTGCTGCGAGAGAAGCTGAGCCCTGATTAGGGGGCGGGGCTTCACAGACTAGGGGTCCTATAAAAGTAGCACCCAGTCAGGCAGCGGCACAGGAGCTAGCAAACACAGCTGTGAACAGGGGAGTTTGAATGGGAGTTCTGTTGGAGGAGAAGCTATTTGTTTGTGTATTTGTATTGGTAGTATCTGTATGTGTAGAGGCTTTTAGGGGCTAGGTGCTGCGAGAGAAGCTGAGCCCTGATCAGGGGGCGGGGCTTCACTGACTAGGGGTCCTATAAAGGTAGGAGCCAGTCAGGCAGCGGCACAGGAGCTAGCAAACAGAGCTGTAAGCAGGGGAGTTTGAGTGGGAGTTCTGTTGGAGGAGAAGGTATTTGTGTGTGTTTTTGTATTGGTAGCATCTGTATGTGTAGAGGCTTGGAGGGGTTAGGTGCTGCGAGAGAAGCTGAGCCCTGATGAGGGGGCGGGGCTTCACTGACTAGGGATCCTATAAAGGTAGCAGCCAGTCAGGCAGCGGCACAGACAGCTGTAGCGGCACAGGAGCTAGGGAACACAGCTGTAAACAGGGGAGTTTGAGTGGGAGTTCTGTTGGAGGAGATGGTATTTGTGTGTGTTTGGTTTTGTATTGGTAGTATCTGTATGTGTAGGGGTTTGGCGGGGCTTTGTGCTTGTAGAGAAGCTGAGCCCTGATTGGGGGCGGGGCTTAACTGACTAGGGGTCCTATAAAGGTAGCAGCCAGTCAGGCAGCGGCACAGGAGCTAGCAAACAGAGCTGTAAGCAGGGGAGTTTGAGTGGGAGTTCTGTTGGAGGAGAAGGTATTTGTGTGTTTTTTTGTATTGGTAGTGTCTGTATGTGTAGAGGCTTGGAGGGGCTTTGTGCTGGGAGAGAAGCTGAGCCCTGATTAGGGGGCGGGGCTTCACTGACTAGGCTTCCTATAAAGGAAGCAGCCAGTCAGGCAGCGGCACAGACAGCTGCAGCGGCACAGGAGCTAGCAAACAGAGCTGTAAACAGGGGAGTTGGAGTGGGAGTTCTGTTGGAGGAGAAGGTATTTGTGTGTGTTTGGTTTTGTATTGTCAGTATCTGTATGTGCAGGGGCTGTGTGCTGGGAGAGAAGCTGAGCCCTGATTAGGGGGCGGGGCTTCCCTGACTAGGGGTCCTATAAAGGTAGCAGCCAGTCAGGCAGCGGCAGAGGAGCTAGCAAACAGAGCTGTAAACAGGGGAGTTTGAGTGGGAGTTCTGTTCGAGGAGAAGGTATTTGTGTGTGTTTTTGTATTGGTAGTATCTGTATGTGTAGAGGTTTGAAGGGGCTTTGTGCTGGGAGAGAAGCTGAGCCCTGATTAGGGGGCGGGGCTTCACTGACTAGGGTTCCTATAAAGGTAGCAGCCAGTCAGGCAGCGGAACAGACAGCTGCAGTGGCACAGGAGCTAGCAAACAGAGCTTTAAACAGGGGAATTTGAGTGGGAGTTCTGTTGGAGGAGAAGGTATTTGTGTGTGTTTTTGTATTGGTAGTATCTGTATGTGTAGAGGCTTGAAGGGGCTTTGTGCTGGGAGAGAAGCTGAGCCCTGATTAGGGGCGGGGCTTCACTGACTAGGGGTCCTATAAAGGTAGCAGCCAGTCAGGCATTGGCACAGACAGCTGCAGCGGCACAGGAGCTAGCAAACAGAGCTGTAAACAGGGGAATTTGAGTGGGAGTTCTGTTGGAGGAGACGGTATTTGTGTGTGTATTTGTATTGCTAGTATCTGTATGTGTAGAGGCTTTTAGGGGCTAGGTGCTGCGAGAGAAGCTGAGCCCTGATTAGGGGGCGGGGCTTCACTGACTAGGGGTTCTATAAAGGTAGCAGCCAGTCAGGCAGCGGCACAGGAGCTAGCAAACAGAGCTGTAAACAGAGGAATTTGAGTGGGAGTTCTGTTGGAGGAGAACGTATTTGTGTGTTTTTGTATTGGTATTATCTGTATGTGTAGAGGCTTGGAGGGGCTTTGTGCTGGGAGAGAAGCTGAGCCCTGATTAGGGGGCGGGGCTTCACTGACTAGGGGTCCTATAAAGGTAGCAGCCAGTCAGGCAGCGGCACAGGAGCTAGCAAAAGAGCTGTGAACAGGGGAGTTTGAGTGGGAGTTCTGTTGGAGGAGAAGGTATTTGTGTGTGTTTGGTTTTGCATTGGTAGTATCTGTATGTGTAGAGGCTTGGAGGGGCTTTGTGCTGGGAGAGAAGCTGAGCCCTGATTAGGGGGCGGGGCTTCACTGACTAGGGGTCCTACAAAGGGAGCAGCCAGTCAGGCAGCGGCACAGACAGCTGCAGTGGCACAGGCGCTAGCAAACAGAGCTGTAAACAGGGGAGTTTGAGTGGGAGTTCTGTTGGAGGAGAAGGTATTTCTGTGTGTTTGCTTTTGTATTGGTAGTATCTGTTTGTGTAGGGTCTTTGTGCTGGGAGAGAAGCTGAGCCCTGATCAGGGGGCGGGGCTTCACTGACTAGGGGTCCTATAAAGGTAGGAGCCAGTCAGGCAGCGGCACAGGAGCTAGCAAACAGAGCTGTAAGCAGGGGAGTTTGAGTGGGAGTTCTGTTGGAGGAGAAGGTATTTGTGTGTGTTTTTGTTTTGGTAGCATCTGTATGTGTAGAGGCTTGGAGGGGTTAGGTGCTGCGAGAGAAGCTGAGCCCTGATTAGGGGTCGGGGCTTCACTGATTAGGGGTCCTATAAAGGTAGCAGTCAGTCAGGCAGCGGCACAGACAGCTGCAGCGGCACAGGAGCTAGCTAACAGAGCTGTAAACAGGGGAGTTTGAGTGGGAGTTCTGTTGGAGGAGATGGTATTTGTGTGTGTTTGGTTTTGTATTGGTAGTATCTGTATGTGTAGGGTCTCTGTGCTGGGAGAGAAGCTGATTCCTGATCAGGGGGCGGGGCTTCACTGACTAGGGGTCCTATAAAGGTAGGAGCCAGTCAGGCAGTGGCACAGGAGCTAGAAAACAGAGCTGTAAGCAGGGGACTTTGAGTGGGAGTTCTTTTGGAGGAGAAGGTATTTGTGTGTTTTTTTGTATTGGTAGTATCTGTATGTGTAGAGGCTTGGAGGGGCTTTGTGCTGGGAGAGAAGCTGAGCCCTGATCAGGGGGCGGGGCTTCACTGACTAGGGGTCCTATAAAGGTAGCAGCCAGTCAGGCAGCGGAACAGACAGCTGCAGTGGCACAGGAGCTAGCAAACAGAGCTTTAAACAGGGGAATTTGAGTGGGAGTTCTGTTGGAGGAGAAGGTATTTGTGTGTGTTTTTGTATTGGTAGTATCTGTATGTGTAGAGGCTTGAAGGGGCTTTGTGCTGGGAGAGAAGCTGAGCCCTGATTAGGGGGCGGGGCTTCACTGACTAGGGGTCCTATAAAGGTAGCAGCCAGTCTGGCATTGGCACAGACAGCTGCAGCGGCACAGGAGCTAGCAAACAGAGCTGTAAACACGGGAGTTTGAGTGGGAGTTCTGTTGGAGGAGACGGTATTTGTGTGTGTTTGGTTTTGTATTGTCAGTATCTGTATGTGCAGGGGCTTTGTGCTGGGAGAGAAGCTGAGCCCTGATTAGGGGGCGGGGCTTCCCTGACAAGGGGTCCTATAAAGGTAGCAGCCAGTCAGGCAGCGGCACAGGAGCTAGCAAACAGATCTGTGAACAGGGGAGTTTGAGTGGGAGTTCTGTTGGAGGAGAAGCTATTTGTGTGTGTTTTTGTATTGGTAGTATCTGTATGTGTAGAGGCTTTTAGGGGCTAGGTGCTGCGAGAGAAGCTGAGGCCTGATTAGGGGGCGGGGCTTCACTGACTAGGGGTCCTATAAAGGTAGCAGCCAGTCAGGCAGCGGAACAGACAGCTGCAGTGGCACAGGAGCTAGCAAACAGAGCTGTGAACAGGGGAGTTTGAGTGGGAGTTCTGTTGGAGGAGAAGGTATTTGTGTGTGTTTTTGTATTGGTAGTATCTGTATGTGTAGAGGCTTGGAGGGGCTAGGTGCTGCGAGAGAAGCTGAGCCCTGATTAGGGGGCGGGGCTTCACAGACTAGGGGTCCTATAAAAGTAGCACCCAGTCAGGCAGCGGCACAGGAGCTAGCAAACACAGCTGTGAACAGGGGAGTTTGAATGGGAGTTCTGTGGAGGAGAAGCTATTTGTTTGTGTATTTGTATTGGTAGTATCTGTATGTGTAGAGGCTTTTAGGGGCTAGGTGCTGCGAGAGAAGCTGAGCCCTGATTAGGGGGCGGGGCTTCACTGACTAGGGGTTCTATAAAGGTAGCAGCCAGTCAGGCAGCGGCACAGGAGCTAGCAAACAGAGCTGTAAACAGAGGAATTTGAGTGGGAGTTCTGTTGGAGGAGAACGTATTTGTGTGTTTTTGTATTGGTATTATCTGTATGTGTAGAGGCTTGGAGGGGCTTTGTGCTGGGAGAGAAGCTGAGCCCTGATTAGGGGGCGGGGCTTCACTGACTAGGGGTCCTATAAAGGTAGCAGCCAGTCAGGCAGCGGCACAGGAGCTAGCAAAAGAGCTGTGAACAGGGGAGTTTGAGTGGGAGTTCTGTTGGAGGAGAAGGTATTTGTGTGTGTTTGGTTTTGCATTGGTAGTATCTGTATGTGTAGAGGCTTGGAGGGGCTTTGTGCTGGGAGAGAAGCTGAGCCCTGATTAGGGGGCGGGGCTTCACTGACTAGGGGTCCTACAAAGGGAGCAGCCAGTCAGGCAGCGGCACAGACAGCTGCAGTGGCACAGGCGCTAGCAAACAGAGCTGTAAACAGGGGAGTTTGAGTGGGAGTTCTGTTGGAGGAGAAGGTATTTCTGTGTGTTTGCTTTTGTATTGGTAGTATCTGTTTGTGTAGGGTCTTTGTGCTGGGAGAGAAGCTGAGCCCTGATCAGGGGGCGGGGCTTCACTGACTAGGGGTCCTATAAAGGTAGGAGCCAGTCAGGCAGCGGCACAGGAGCTAGCAAACAGAGCTGTAAGCAGGGGAGTTTGAGTGGGAGTTCTGTTGGAGGAGAAGGTATTTGTGTGTGTTTTTGTTTTGGTAGCATCTGTATGTGTAGAGGCTTGGAGGGGTTAGGTGCTGCGAGAGAAGCTGAGCCCTGATTAGGGGTCGGGGCTTCACTGATTAGGGGTCCTATAAAGGTAGCAGCCAGTCAGGCAGCGGCACAGACAGCTGCAGCGGCACAGGAGCTAGCTAACAGAGCTGTAAACAGGGGAGTTTGAGTGGGAGTTCTGTTGGAGGAGATGGTATTTGTGTGTGTTTGGTTTTGTATTGGTAGTATCTGTATGTGTAGGGTCTCTGTGCTGGGAGAGAAGCTGATTCCTGATCAGGGGGCGGGGCTTCACTGACTAGGGGTCCTATAAAGGTAGGAGCCAGTCAGGCAGTGGCACAGGAGCTAGAAAACAGAGCTGTAAGCAGGGGACTTTGAGTGGGAGTTCTTTTGGAGGAGAAGGTATTTGTGTGTTTTTTTGTATTGGTAGTATCTGTATGTGTAGAGGCTTGGAGGGGCTTTGTGCTGGGAGAGAAGCTGAGCCCTGATCAGGGGGCGGGGCTTCACTGACTAGGGTTCCTATAAAGGTAGCAGCCAGTCAGGCAGCGGAACAGACAGCTGCAGTGGCACAGGAGCTAGCAAACAGAGCTGTGAACAGGGGAGTTTGAGTGGGAGTTCTGTTGGAGGAGAAGCTATTTGTGTGTGTTTTTGTATTGGTAGTATCTGTATGTCTAGAGGCTTTTAGGGGCTAGGTGCTGCGAGAGAAGCTGAGGCCTGATTAGGGGGCGGGGCTTCACTGACTAGGGGTCCTATAAAGGTAGCAGCCAGTCAGGCAGCGGCACAGGAGCTAGCAAACAGAGCTGTAAACAGGGGAGTTTGAGTGGGAGTTCTGTTGGAGGAGAACGTATTTGTGTGTGTTTTTGTATTGGTAGTATCTGTATGTGTAGAGGCTTGGAGGGGCTAGGTGCTGCGAGAGAAGCTGAGCCCTGATTAGGGGTCGGGGCTTCACTGACTAGGGGTCATATAAAGGTAGCAGCCAGTCAGGCAGCGGCACAGACAGCTGCAGCGGCACAGGAGCTAGCTAACAGAGCTGTAAACAGGGGAGTTTGAGTGGGAGTTGTGTTGGAGGAGATGGTATTTGTGTGTGTTTGGTTTTGTATTGGTAGTATCTGTATGTGTAGGGGTTTGGCGGGGCTTTGTGCTTGGAGAGAAGCTGAGCCCTGATTAGGGGGCGGGGCTTCACTGACTAGGGGTCCTATAAAGGTAGCACCCAGTCAGGCAGTGGCACAGGAGCTAGCAAACACAGCTGTGAACAGGGGAGTTTGAGTGGGAGTTGTGTTGGAGGAGAAAGTATTTGTGTGTTTTTGTATTGGTATTATCTGTATGTGTAGAGGTTTGAAGGGGCTTTGTCCTGGGAGAGAAGCTGAGCCCTGATTGGGGGCGGGGCTTCACTGACTAGGGGTCCTATAAAGGTAGCAGCCACTCAGGCAGCGGCACAGGAGCTAGCAAACAGACCTGTAAACAGGGCAGTTTGAGTGGGAGTTCTGTTGGAGGAGAAGGTATTTGTGTGTGTTCGGTTTTGTATTGGTAGTATCTGTATGTGTAGGGTCTCTGTGCTGGGAGAGAAGCTGATTCCTGATCAGGGGGCGGGGCTTCACTGACTAGGGGTCCTATAAAGGTAGGAGCCAGTCAGGCAGCGGCACAGGAGCTAGAAAACAGAGCTGTAAGCAGGGGACTTTGAGTGGGAGTTCTTTTGGAGGAGAAGGTATTTGTGTGTTTTTTTGTATTGGTAGTATCTGTATGTGCAGGGGTTTGGCGGGGCTTTGTGCTTGGAGAGAAGCTGAGCCCTGATTAGGGGGCGGGGCTTAACTGACTAGGGGTCCTATAAAGGTAGCAGCCAATCAGGCAGCGGAACAGACAGCTGCAGTGGCACAGGAGCTAGCAAACAGAGCTGTGAACAGGGGAGTTTGAGTGGGAGTTCTGTTGGAGGAGAAGGTATTTGTGTGTTTTTTTGTATTGGTAGTATCTGTATATGTAGAGGCTTGGAGGGGCTTTGTGCTGGGAGAGAAGCTGAGCCCTGATCAGGGGTCGGGGCTTCACTGACTAGGGGTCCTATAAAGGTAGGAGCCAGTCAGGCAGTGGCACAGGAGCTAGCAAACAGAGCTGTAAGCAGGGGAGTTTGAGTGGGAGTTCTTTTGGAGGAGAAGGTATTTGTGTGTGTTTGGTTTTGTATTGGTAGTATCTGTATGTGTAGAGGTTTGAAGGGGCTTTGTGCTGGGAGAGAAGCTGAGCCCTGATTAGGGGGCGGGGCTTCACTGACTAGGGTTCCTATAAAGGTAGCAGCCAGTCAGGCAGCGGAACAGACAGCTGCAGTGGCACAGGAGCTAGCAAACAGAGCTTTAAACAGGGGAATTTGAGTGGGAGTTCTGTTGGAGGAGACGGTATTTGTGTGTGTTTGGTTTTGTATTGTCAGTATCTGTATGTGCAGGGGCTTTGTGCTGGGAGAGAAGCTGAGCCCTGATTAGGGGGCAGGGCTTCCCTGACTAGGGGTCCTATAAAGGTAGCAGCCAGTCAGGCAGCGGCACAGGAGCTAGCAAACAGAGCTGTGAACAGGGGAGTTTGAGTGGGAGTTCTGTTGGAGGAGAAGCTATTTGTGTGTGTTTTTGTATTGGTAGTATCTGTATGTCTAGAGGCTTTTAGGGGCTAGGTGCTGCGAGAGAAGCTGAGGCCTGATTAGGGGGCGGGGCTTCACTGACTAGGGGTCCTATAAAGGTAGCAGCCAGTCAGGCAGCGGCACAGGAGCTAGCAAACAGAGCTGTAAACAGGGGAGTTTGAGTGGGAGTTCTGTTGGAGGAGAACGTATTTGTGTGTGTTTTTGTATTGGTAGTATCTGTATGTGTAGAGGCTTGGAGGGGCTAGGTGCTGCGAGAGAAGCTGAGCCCTGATTAGGGGTCGGGGCTTCACTGACTAGGGGTCATATAAAGGTAGCAGCCAGTCAGGCAGCGGCACAGACAGCTGCAGCGGCACAGGAGCTAGCTAACAGAGCTGTAAACAGGGGAGTTTGAGTGGGAGTTGTGTTGGAGGAGATGGTATTTGTGTGTGTTTGGTTTTGTATTGGTAGTATCTGTATGTGTAGGGGTTTGGCGGGGCTTTGTGCTTGGAGAGAAGCTGAGCCCTGATTAGGGGGCGGGGCTTCACTGACTAGGGGTCCTATAAAGGTAGCAGCCAGTCAGGCAGCGGAACAGACAGCTGCAGTGGCACAGGAGCTAGCAAACAGAGCTGTGAACAGGGGAGTTTGAGTGGGAGTTCTGTTGGAGGAGACGGTATTTGTGTGTGTTTGGTTTTGTATTGTCAGTATCTGTATGTGCAGGGGCTTTGTGCTGGGAGAGAAGCTGAGCCCTGATTAGGGGGCGGGGCTTCCCTGACTAGGGGTCCTATAAAGGTAGCAGCGAGTCAGGCAGCGGCACAGGAGCTAGCAAACAGAGCTGTAAATAGGGGAGTTTGAGTGGGAGTTCTGTTGGAGGAGAAGGTATTTGTGTGTGTTTTTGTATTGGTAGTATCTGTATGTGTAGAGGCTTGGAGGGGCTAGGTGCTGAGAGAGAAGCTGAGCCCTGATTAGGGGGCGGGGCTTCCCTGACTAGGGGTCCTATAAAGGTAGCAGCGAGTCAGGCAGCGGCACAGGAGCTAGCAAACAGAGCTGTGAACAGGGGAGTTTGAGTGGGAGTTCTGTTGGAGGAGAACGTATTTGTGTGTGTTTTTGTATTGGTATTATCTGTATGTGTAGAGGCTTGGAGGGGCTTTGTGCTGGGAGAGAAGCTGAGCCCTGATTAGGGGGCGGGGCTTCACTGACTAGGGGTCCTATAAAGGTGGCAGCCAGTCAGACAGCGGCACAGACAGCTGCAGCGGCACAGGAGCTAGCTAACAGAGCTGTAAACAGGGGAGTTTGAGTGGGAGTTCTGTTGGAGGAGATGGTATTTGTGTGTGTTTGGTTTTGTATTGGTAGTATCTGTATGTGAAGGGGTTTGGCGGGGCTTTGTGCTGGGAGAGAAGCTGAGCCCTGATTAGGGGGCGGGGCTTCACTCACTAGGGGTCCTATAAAGGTAGCAGCCAGTCAGGCAGCGGCACAGGAGCTAGCAAACAGAGCTGTGAACAGGGGAGTTTGAGTGGGAGTTCTGTTGGAGGAGAAGGTGTATGTGTGTGTTTGGTTTTGTATTGGTATTATCTGTATGTGCAGAGGCTTGGAGGGGCTAGGTGCTGCGAGAGAAGCTGAGCCCTGATTAGGGGGCGGGGCTTCACTGACTAGGGGTCCTATAAAGGTAGCAGCCAGTCAGGCATTGGCACAGACAGCTGCAGCGGCACAGGAGCTAGCAAACAGAGCTGTAAACAGGGGAGTTTGAGTGGGAGTTCTGTTGGAGGAGAAGGTACTTGTGTGTGTTCGGTTTTGTATTGGTAGTATCTGTATGTGTACGGGCTTTGCTCTGGGAGAGAAGCTGAGCACTGATTAGGGGGCGTGGCTTCCCTGACTAGGGGTCCTATGAAGGTAGCAGCCAGTCAGGCAGCGGCACAGGAGCTAGCAAACAGAGCGGTAAACAGGGGAGTTTGAGTGGGAGTTCTGTTGGAGGAGAAGGTATTTGTGTGTTTTTTTGTATTGGTAGTATCTGTATGTGTAGAGGCTTGGAGGGGCTTTGTGCTGGGAGAGAAGCTGAGCCCTGATTGGGGGCGGGGCTTCACTGACTAGGGGTCCTATAAAGGTAGCAGCCAGTCAGGCAGCGGCACAGGAGCTAGGAAACAGAGCTGTAAACAGGGGAGTTTGAGTGGGAGTTCTGTTGGAGGAGATGGTATTTGTGTGTGTTTGGTTTTGTTTTGTCAGTATCTGTATGTGCAGGGGCTTTGTGCTGGGAGAGAAGCTGAGCCCTGATTAGGGGGCGGGGCTTCCCTGACTAGGGGTCCTATAAAGGTAGCAGCCAGTCAGGCAGCGGCACAGGAGCTAGCAAACAGAGCTGTGAACAGGGGAGTTTGAGTGGGAGTTCTGTTGGAGGAGAAGGTATTTGTGTTTGGTTTTGTATTGGTAGTATCTGTATGTGTAGAGGCTTGGAGGGGCTTTGTGCTGGGAGAGAAGCTGAGCCCTGATCAGGGGGCGGGGCTTCACTGACTAGGGGTCCTATAAAGGTAGCAGCCAGTCAGGCATTGGCACAGACAGCTGCAGCGGCACAGGAGCTAGCAAACAGAGCTGTAAACAGGGGAGTTTGAGTGGGAGTTCTGTTGGAGGAGACGGTATTTGTGTGTGTTTGGTTTTGTATTGTCAGTATCTGTATGTGCAGGGGCTTTGTGCTGGGAGAGAAGCTGAGCCCTGATTAGGGGGCGGGGCTTCCCTGACTAGGGGTCCTATAAAGGTAGCAGCCAGTCAGGCAGCGGCACAGGAGCTAGCAAACAGAGCTGTGAACAGGCTAGTTTGAGTGGGAGTTCTGTTGGAGGAGAACGTATTTGTGTGTGTTTTTGTATTGGTATTATCTGTATGTGTAGAGGCTTGGAGGGGCTTTGTGCTGGGAGAGAAGCTGAGCCCTGATTAGGGGGCGGGGCTTCACTGACTAGGGGTCCTATAAAGGTAGCAGCCAGTCAGGCAGCGGCACAGGAGTTGGCAAACAGAGCTGTGAACAGGGGAGTTTGAGTGGGAGTTCTGTTGGAGGAGAAGGTATTTGTTTGTGTTTTTGTATTGGTAGTATCTGTATGTGTAGAGGCTTGGAGGGGCTAGGTGCTGCGAGAGAAGCTGAGCCCTGATTAGGGGTCGGGGCTTCACTGATTAGGGGTCCTATAAAGGTAGCAGCCAGTCAGGCAGCGGCACAGACAGCTGCAGCGGCACAGGAGCTAGCTAACAGAGCTGTAAACAGGGGAGTTTGAGTGGGAGTTCTGTTGGAGGAGATGGTATTTGTGTGTGTTTGGTTTTGTATTGGTAGTATCTGTATGTGAAGGGGTTTGGCGGGGCTTTGTGCTGGGAGAGAAGCTGAGCCCTGATTAGGGGGCGGGGCTTCACTCACTAGGGGTCCTATAAAGGTAGCAGCCAGTCAGGCAGCGGCACAGGAGCTAGCAAACAGAGCTGTGAACAGGGGTGTTTGAGTGGGAGTTCTGTTGGAGGAGAAGGTGTATGTGTGTGTTTGGTTTTGTATTGGTAGTATCTGTATGTGCAGGGGTTTGGCGGGGCTTTGTGCTTGGAGAGAAGCTGAGCCCTGATTAGGGGGCGGGGCTTAATTGACTAGGGGTCCTATAAAGGTAGCAGCCAATCAGGCAGCGGAACAGACAGCTGCAGTGGCACAGGAGCTAGCAAACAGAGCTGTGAACAGGGGAGTTTGAGTGGGAGTTCTGTTGGAGGAGAAGGTATTTGTGTGTGTTTTTGTATTGGTATTATCTGTATGTGCAGAGGCTTGGAGGGGCTAGGTGCTGCGAGAGAAGCTGAGCCCTGATTAGGGGGCGGGGCTTCACTGACTAGGGGTCCTATAAAGGTAGCAGCCAGTCAGGCATTGGCACAGACAGCTGCAGCGGCACAGGAGCTAGCAAACAGAGCTGTAAACAGGGGAGTTTGAGTGGGAGTTCTGTTGGAGGAGAAGGTACTTGTGTGTGTTCGGTTTTGTATTGGTAGTATCTGTATGTGTACGGGCTTTGTTCTGGGAGAGAAGCTGAGCACTGATTAGGGGGCGTGGCTTCCCTGACTAGGGGTCCTATGAAGGTAGCAGCCAGTCAGGCAGCGGCACAGGAGCTAGCAAACAGAGCGGTAAACAGGGGAGTTTGAGTGGGAGTTCTGTTGGAGGAGAAGGTATTTGTGTGTTTTTTTGTATTGGTAGTATCTGTATGTGTAGAGGCTTGGAGGGGCTTTGTGCTGGGAGAGAAGCTGAGCCCTGATTGGGGGCGGGGCTTCACTGACTAGGGGTCCTATAAAGGTAGCAGCCAGTCAGGCAGCGGCACAGGAGCTAGCAAACAGAGCTGTAAACAGGGGAGTTTGAGTGGGAGTTCTGTTAGAGGAGAAGGTATTTGTGTGTGTTTTTGTATTGGTAGTATCTGTATGTGTAGAGGTTTGAAGGGGCTTTGTGCTGGGAGAGAAGCTGAGCCCTGATTAGGGGGCGGGGCTTCACTGACTAGGGTTCCTATAAAGGTAGCAGCCAGTCAGGCAGCGGAACAGACAGCTGCAGTGGCACAGGAGCTAGCAAACAGAGCTTTAAACAGGGGAATTTGAGTGGGAGTTCTGTTGGAGGAGACGGTATTTGTTTGTGTTTTTGTATTGGTAGTATCTGTATGTGTAGAGGCTTGGAGGGGCTAGGTGCTGCGAGAGAAGCTGAGCCCTGATTAGGGGGCGGGGCTTCACAGACTAGGGGTCCTATAAAAGTAGCACCCAGTCAGGCAGCGGCACAGGAGCTAGCAAACACAGCTGTGAACAGGGGAGTTTGAATGGGAGTTCTGTTGGAGGAGAAGCTATTTGTTTGTGTATTTGTATTGGTAGTATCTGTATGTGTAGAGGCTTTTAGGGGCTAGGTGCTGCGAGAGAAGCTGAGCCCTGATCAGGGGGCGGGGCTTCACTGACTAGGGGTCCTATAAAGGTAGGAGCCAGTCAGGCAGCGGCACAGGAGCTAGCAAACAGAGCTGTAAGCAGGGGAGTTTGAGTGGGAGTTCTGTTGGAGGAGAAGGTATTTGTGTGTGTTTTTGTATTGGTAGCATCTGTATGTGTAGAGGCTTGGAGGGGTTAGGTGCTGCGAGAGAAGCTGAGCCCTGATGAGGGGGCGGGGCTTCACTGACTAGGGGTCCTATAAAGGTAGCAGCCAGTCAGGCAGCGGCACAGACAGCTGTAGCGGCACAGGAGCTAGGGAACACAGCTGTAAACAGGGGAGTTTGAGTGGGAGTTCTTTTCGAGGAGAAGGTATTTGTGTGTTTTTTTGTATTGGTAGTATCTGTATGTGTAGAGGCTTGGAGGGGCTTTGTGCTGGGAGAGAAGCTGAGCCCTGATCAGGGGGCGGGGCTTCACTGACTAGGGGTCCTATAAAGGTAGCAGCCAGTCAGGCAGCGGCACAGGAGCTAGCAAACAGAGCTGTAAACAGGGGAGTTTGAGTGGGAGTTCTGTTGGAGGAGAAGGTATTTGTGTGTTTTTTTGTATTGGTAGTGTCTGTATGTGCAGAGGCTTGGAGGGGCTAGGTGCTGCGAGAGAAGCTGAGCCCTGATTAGGGGGCGGGGCTTCACTGACTAGGCTTCCTATAAAGGTAGCAGCCAGTCAGGCAGCGGCACAGACAGCTGCAGCGGCACAGGAGCTAGCAAACAGAGCTGTAAACAGGGGAGTTGGAGTGGGAGTTCTGTTGGAGGAGACGGTATTTGTGTGTGTTCGGTTTTGTATTGGTAGTATCTGTATGTGTACGGGCTGTGTGCTGGGAGAGAAGCTGAGCCCTGATTAGGGGGCGTGGCTTCCCTGACTAGGGGTCCTATAAAGGTAGGAGCCAGTCAGGCAGTGGCACAGGAGCTAGCAAACAGAGCTGTAAGCAGGGGAGTTTGAGTGGGAGTTCTTTTGGAGGAGAAGGTATTTGTGTGTTTTTTTGTATTGGTAGTATCTGTATGTGTAGAGGCTTGGAGGGGCTTTGTGCTGGGAGAGAAGCTGAGCCCTGATTGGGGGCGGGGCTTCACTGACTAGGGGTCCTATAAAGGTAGCAGCCAGTCAGGCAGCGGCACAGGAGCTAGCAAACAGAGCTGTAAACAGGGGAGTTTGAGTGGGAGTTCTGTTCGAGGAGAAGGTATTTGTGTGTGTTTTTGTATTGGTAGTATCTGTATGTGTAGAGGTTTGAAGGGGCTTTGTGCTGGGAGAGAAGCTGAGCCCTGATTAGGGGGCGGGGCTTCACTGACTAGGGTTCCTAGAAAGGTAGCAGCCAGTCAGGCAGCGGAACAGACAGCTGCAGTGGCACAGGAGCTAGCAAACAGAGCTTTAAACAGGGGAATTTGAGTGGGAGTTCTGTTGGAGGAGACGGTATTTGTGTGTGTTTGGTTTTGTATTGTCAGTATCTGTATGTGCAGGGGCTTCATGCTGGGAGAGAAGCTGAGCCCTGATTAGGGGGCGGGGCTTCCCTGACTAGGGTCCTATAAAGGTAGCAGCCAGTCAGGCAGCGGCACAGGAGCTAGCAAACAGAGCTGTGAACAGGGGAGTTTGAATGGGAGTTCTGTTGGAGGAGAAGCTATTTGTGTGTGTTTTTGTATTGGTAGTATCTGTATGTCTAGAGGCTTTTAGGGGCTAGGTGCTGCGAGAGAAGCTGAGGCCTGATTAGGGGGCGGGGCTTCACTGACTAGGGGTCCTATAAAGGTAGCAGCCAGTCAGGCAGCGGCACAGGAGCTAGCAAACAGAGCTGTAAACAGGGGAGTTTGAGTGGGAGTTCTGTTGGAGGAGAACGTATTTGTGTGTGTTTTTGTATTGGTATTATCTGTATGTGTAGAGGCTTGGAGGGGCTTTGTGCTGGGAGAGAAGCTGAGCCCTGATTAGGGGGCGGGGCTTCACTGACTAGGGGTCCTATAAAGGTAGCAGCCAGTCAGGCAGCGGCACAGGAGCTAGCAAACAGAGCTGTGAACAGGGGAGTTTGAGTGGGAGTTCTGTTGGAGGAGAAGGTATTTGTTTGTGTTTCTGTATTGGTAGTATATGTATGTGTAGAGGCTTGGAGGGGCTAGGTGCTGCGAGAGAAGCTGAGCCCTGATTAGGGGTCGGGGCTTCACTGACTAGGGGTCCTATAAAGGTAGCAGCCAGTCAGGCAGCGGCACAGACAGCTGCAGCGGCACAGGAGCTAGCTAACAGAGCTGTAAACAGGGGAGTTTGAGTGGGAGTTGTGTTGGAGGAGATGGTATTTGTGTGTTTGGTTTTGTATTGGTAGTATCTGTATGTGTAGGGGTTTGGCGGGGCTTTGTGCTTGGAGAGAAGCTGAGCCCTGATTAGGGGGCGGGGCTTCACTGACTAGGGGTCCTATAAAGGTAGCAGCCAGTCAGGCAGCGGAACAGACAGCTGCAGTGGCACAGGAGCTAGCAAACAGAGCTGTAAATAGGGGAGTTTGAGTGGGAGTTCTGTTGGAGGAGAAGGTATTTGTGTGTGTTTTTGTATTGGTAGTATCTGTATGTGTAGAGGCTTGGAGGGGCTAGGTGCTGCGAGAGAAGCTGAGCCCTGATTAGGGGGCGGGGCTTCACAGACTAGGGGTCCTATAAAGGTAGCACCCAGTCAGGCAGTGGCACAGGAGCTAGCAAACACAGCTGTGAACAGGGGAGTTTGAGTGGGAGTTCTGTTGGAGGAGAAAGTATTTGTGTGTTTTTGTATTGGTATTATCTGTATGTGTAGAGGCTTGGAGGGGCTTTGTGCTGGGAGAGAAGCTGAGCCCTGATTAGGGGGCGGGGCTTCACTGACTAGGGGTCCTATAAAGGTAGCAGCCAGTCAGGCAGCGGCACAGGAGCTAGCAAAAGAGCTGTGAACAGGAGAGTTTGAGTGGGAGTTCTGTTGGAGGAGAAGGTATTTGTTTGTGTTTGGTTTTGTATTGGTAGTATCTGTATGTGTAGGGGTTTGGCGGGGCTTTGTGCTTGTAGAGAAGCTGAGCCCTGATTGGGGGCGGGGCTTCACTGACTAGGGGTCCTATAAAGGTAGCAGCCAGTCAGGCATTGGCACAGACAGCTGCAGCGGCACAGGAGCTAGCAAACAGAGCTGTAAACAGGGGAGTTTGAGTGGGAGTTCTGTTGGAGGAGAAGGTATTTGTGTGTGTTTGGTTTTTTATTGGTAGTATCTGTATGTGAAGGGGTTTGGCGGGGCTTTGTGCTTGGAGAGAAGCTGAGCCCTGATTAGGGGGCGGGGCTTCACTGACTAGGGGTCCTATAAAGGTAGCAGCCAGTCAGGCACCGGCACAGGAGCTAGCAAACAGAGCTGTAAACAGGGGAGTTTGAGTGGGAATTCTGTTGGAGGAGAAGGTATTTGTGTGTGTTTGGTTTTGCATTGGTAGTATCTGTATGTGTAGAGGCTTGGAGGGGCTTTGTGCTGGGAGAGAAGCTGAGCCCTGATCAGGGGGCGGGGCTTCACTGACTAGGGGTCCTATAAAGGTAGCAGCCAGTCAGGCAGCGACACAGGAGCTAGCAAACAGAGCTGTGAACAGGGGAGTTTGAGTGGGAGTTCTGTTGGAGGAGAAGGTATTTGTGTGTGTTTTTGTATTGGTATTATCTGTATGTGTAGAGGCTTGAAGGGGCTTTGTGCTGGGAGAGAAGCTGAACCCTGATTAGGGGGCGGGGCTTCACTGACTAGGGGTCCTATAAAGGTAGCAGCCAGTCAGGCAGCGGCACAGACAGCTGCAGCGGCACAGGAGCTAGCAAACAGAGCTGTAAACAGGGGAGTTTGAGTGGGAGTTCTGTTGGAGGAGATGGTATTTGTGTGTGTTTGGTTTTGTATTGGTAGTATCTGTATGTGTAGGGGTTTGTCGGGGCTTTGTGCTGGGAGGGAAGCTGAGCCCTGATTAGGGGGCGGGGCTTCACTGACTAGGGTTCCTATAAAGGTAGCAGCCAGTCAGGCAGCAGAACAGACAGCTGCAGTGGCACAGGAGCTGGCAAACAGCTTTAAACAGGGGAATTTGAGTGGGAGTTCTGTTGGAGGAGAAGGTATTTGTGTGTGTTTTTGTATTGGTAGTATCTGTATATGTAGAGGCTTGGAGGGGCTTTGTGCTGGGAGAGAAGCTGAGCCCTGATCAGGGGGCGGGGCTTCACTGACTAGGGGTCCTATAAAGCTAGCAGCCAGTCAAGCAGCGGCACAGGAGCTAGCAAACAGAGCTGTAAACAGGAGAGTTTGAGTGGGAGTTCTGTTGGAGGAGAAGGTATTTGTGTGTGTTTGGTTTTTTATTGGTAGTATCTGTATGTGAAGGGGTTTGGCGGGGCTTTGTGCTTGGAGAGAAGCTGAACCCTGATTAGGGGGCGGGGCTTCACTGACTAGGGGTCCTATAAAGGTAGCAGCCAGTCACGCAGCGGAACAGACAGCTGCAGCGGCACAGGAGCTAGCAAACAGAGCTGTAAACAGGGGAGTTTGAGTGGGAGTTCTGTTGGAGGAGAAGGTATTTGTGTGTGTTTGGTTTTGTATTGGTAGTATCTGTATGTGTAGAGGCTTGGAGGGGCTTTGTGCTGGGAGAGAAGCTGAGCCCTGGTTTGGGGGCGGGGCTTCAGTGACTAGGGGTCCTATAAAGGTAGCAGCCAGTCAGGCAGCGGCACAGGAGCTAGCAAACAGAGCTGTAAACAGGGGAGTTTGAGTGGGAGTTCTGTTGGAGCAGAAGGTATTTGTGTGTGTTTGGTTTTGTATTGGTAGTATCTGTATGTGTAGGGGCTTTGTGCTAGGAGAGAAGCTGAGCCCTGATTAGGGGACGGGGCTTCACTGACTAGGGGTCCTATAAAGGTAGCAGCCAGTCAGGCAGCGGCACAGACAGCTGCAGTGGCACAGGAGCTAGCAAACAGAGCTGTGAACAGGGGAGTTTGAGTGGGAGTTCTGTTGGAGGAGAAGGTATTTGTGTGTGTTTGGTTTTGCATTGGTAGTATCTGTATGTGCAGGGGCTTTGTGCTGGGAGAGAAGCTGAGCCCTGATTAGGGGGCGGGGCTTCACTGACTAGGGGTCCTATAAAGGTAGCAGCCAGTCAGGCAGCGGCACAGGAGCTAGCAAACAGAGCTGTAAACAGGGCAGTTCGAGTGGGAGTTCTGTTGGAGGAGAAGGTATTTGTGTGTTTTTTTGTATTGGTAGTATCTGTATATGTAGAGGCTTGGAGGGGCTTTGTGCTGGGAGAGAAGCTGAGCCCTGATCAGGTGGCGGGGCTTCACTGACTAGGGGTCCTATAAAGGGAGCAGCCAGTCAGGCAGCGGCACAGGAGATAGCAAACAGAGCTGTAAACAGGGGAGTTTGAGTGGGAGTTCTGTTGGAGGAGAAGGTATTTGTGTGTGTTTGGTTTTGTATTGTCAGTATCTGTATGTGCAGGGGCTTTGTGCTGGGAGAGAAGCTGAGCCCTGATTAGGGGGCGGGGCTTCACTGACTACGGGTCCTATAAAGGTAGCAGCCAGTCAGGCAGCGGCACAGACAGCTGCAGCGGCACAGGAGGTAGCAAACAGAGCTGTAAAGAGGGGAGTTTGAGTGGGAGTTCTGTTGGAGGAGTAGGTATTTGTGTGTGTTTGGTTTTTTATTGGTAGTATCTGTATGTGTAGGGGTTTGGCGGGGCTTTGTGCTGGGAGAGAGCTGAACCCTGATTAGGGGGCGGGGCTTCACTGACTAGGGGTCCTATAAAGGTAGCAGCCAGTCAGGCAGCAGAACAGACATCTGCAGTGGCACAGGAGCTGGCAAACAGAGCTTTAAACAGGGGAATTTGAGTGGGAGTTCTGTTGGAGGAGAAGGTATTTGTGTGTGTTTTTGTATTGGTAGTATCTGTATGTGTAGAGGCTTGAAGGGGCTTTGTGCTGGGAGAGAAGCTGAGCCCTGATTAGGGGGCGGGGCTTCACTGACTAGGGGTCCTATAAAGCTAGCAGCCAGTCAGGCAGCGGCACAGGAGCTAGCAAACAGAGCTGTAAACAGGGGAGTTTGAGTGGGAGTTCTGTTGGAGGAGAAGGTATTTGTGTGTGTTTGGTTTTGTATTGGTAGTATCTGTATGTGTAGAGGCTTGGAGGGGCTTTGTGCTGGAAGAGAAGCTGAGCCCAGATTAGGGGGCGGGGCTTCAGTGACTAATGGTCCTATAAAGGTACCAGCCAGTCAGGCAGCGGCACAGGAGATAGCAAACAGAGCTGTAAGCAGGGGTGTTTGAGTGGGAGTTCTGTTGGAGGAGAAGGTATTTGTGTGTGTTTGGTTTTGTATTGGTAGTATCTGTATGTGAAGGGGTTTGGCGGGGCTTTGTGCTTGGAGAGAAGCTGAACCCTGATTAGGGGGCGGGGCTTCACTGACTAGGGGTCCTACAAAGGTAGCAGCCAGTCAGGCAGCGGAACACACAGCTGCAGCGGCACAGGAGCTAGCAAACAGAGCTCTAAACAGGGGAGTTTGAGTGGGAGTTCTGTTGGAGGAGAAGGTATTTGTGTGTGTTTGGTTTTGTATTGGTAGTATCTGTATGTGTAGAGGCTTGGAGGGGCTTTTTGCTGGGAGAGAAGCTGAGCCCTGGTTTGGGGGCGGGGCTTCAGTGACTAGTGGTCCTATAACGGTAGCAGCCAGTGAGGCAGCGGCACAGGAGCTAGCAAACAGACCTGTAAACAGGGGAGTTTGAGTGGGAGTTCTGTTGGAGGAGAACGTATTTGTGTGTGTTTTTGTATTGGTATTATCTGTATGTGTAGAGGCTTGGAGGGGCTTTGTGCTGGGAGAGAAGCTGAGCCCTGATTAGGGGGCGGGGCTTCACTGACTAGGGGTCCTATAAAGGTAGCAGCCAGTCAGGCAGCGGCACAGGAGCTAGCAAACAGAGCTCTGAACAGGGGAGTTTGAGTGGGAGTTCTGTTGGAGGAGAAGGTATTTGTGTGTGTTTTTGTATTGGTAGTATCTGTATGTGTAGAGGCTTTTAGGGGCTAGGTGCTGCGAGAGAAGCTGAGCCCTGATTAGGGGGCGGGGCTTCACTGACTAGGGGTCCTATAAAGGTAGCAGCCAGTCAGGCAGCGGCACATGAGCTAGGAAACAGAGCTGTGAACAGGGGAGTTTGAGTGGGAGTTCTGTTGGAGGAGAAGGTATTTGTGTGTGTTTTTGTATTGGTAGTATCTGTATGTGTAGAGGCTTGGAGGGGCTAGGTGCTGCGAGAGAAGCTGAGCCCTGATTAGGGGGAGGGGCTTCACTGACTAGGGGTCCTATAAAGGTAGCAGCCAGTCAGGCAGCGGCACAGACAGCTGCAGCGGCACAGGAGCTAGCAAACAGAGCTGTGAACAGGGGAGTTTGAGTGGGAGTTCTGTTGGAGGAGAAGTTATTTGTGTGTGTGCGTTTTTGTATTGGTAGTATCTGTATGTGTAGAGGCTTTGAGGGGCTTTGTGCTGGGAGAGAAGCTGAGCCCTGATTAGGGGGCGGGGCTTCACTGACTTCGGGTCCTATAAAGGTAGCAGCCAGTCAGGCAGCGGCACAGACAGCTGCAGCGGCACAGGAGGTAGCAAACAGAGCTCTAAACAGGGGAGTTTGAGTGGGAGTTCTGTTGGAGGAGTAGGTATTTGTGTGTGTTTGGTTTTTTATTGGTAGTATCTGTATGTGTAGGGGTTTGGCGGGGCTTTGTGCTGGGAGAGAAGCTGAACCCTGATTAGGGGGCGGGGCTTCACTGACTAGGGGTCCTATAAAGGTAGCAGCCAGTCAGGCAGCGGCACAGACAGCTGCAGCGGCACAGGAGCTAGCAAACAGAGCTCTAAACAGGGGAGTTTGAGTGGGAGTTCTGTTGGAGGAGAAGGTATTTGTGTGTGTTTGGTTTTGTATTGGTAGTATCTGTATGTGTAGAGGCTTGGAGGGGCTTTGTGCTGGGAGAGAAGCTGAGCCCTGATTAGGGGGCGGGGCTTCACTGACTAGGGTTCCTATAAAGGTAGCAGCCAGTCAGGCAGCAGAACAGACAGCTGCAGTGGCACAGGAGCTGGCAAACAGAGCTTTAAACAGGGGAATTTGAGTGGGAGTTCTGTTGGAGGAGAAGGTATTTGTGTGTGTTTTTGTATTGGTAGTATCTGTATGTGTAGAGGCTTGAAGGGGCTTTGTGCTGGGAGAGAAGCTTAGCCCTGATTAGGGGGCGGGGCTTCACTGACTAGGGGTCCTATAAAGGTAGCAGCCTGTCAGGCAGCGGCACAGGAGCTAGCAAACAGAGCTGTAAACAGGGCAGTTTGTGTGGGAGTTCTGTTGGAGGAGAAGGTATTTGTGTGTGTTTTTGTATTGGTAGTATCTGTATGTGTAGAGGCTTGGAGGGGCTTTGTGATGGGAGAGAAGCTGGGCCCTGATTAGGGGGCGGGGCTTCACTGATTAGGGGTCCTAGAAAGGGAGCAGCCAGTCAGGCAGCGGCACAGACAGCTGCAGTGGCACAGGAGCTAGCAAACAGAGCTGTAAAGAGGGGAGTTTGAGTGGGAGTTCTGTTGGAGGAGAAGGTATTTGTGTGTGTTTGGTTTTGTATTGGTAGTATCTGTATGTGTAGAGGCTTGGAGGGGCTTTGTGCTGGGAGAGAAGCTGAGCCCTGATTAGGGGGCGGGGCTTCACTGACTAGGGGTCCTATAAAGGTAGCAGCCAGTCAGGCAGCGGAACAGACAGCTGGAGTGGCACAGGAGCTAGCAAACAGAGCTGTGAACAGGGGAGTTTGAGTGGGAGTTCTGTGGGAGGAGAAGGTATTTGTGTGTGTTTTTGTATTGGTATTATCTGTATGTGTAGAGGCTTGGAGGGGCTAGGTGCTGCGAGAGAAGCTGAGCCCTGATTATGGGGCGGGGCTTCACTGACTAGGGGTCCTATAAAGGAAGCAGCCAGTCAGGCAGCGGCACAGACAGCTGCAGTGGCACAGGAGCTAGCAAACAGAGCTGTGAACAGGGGAGTTTGAGTGGGAGTTCTGTTGGAGGAGAAGGTATTTGTTTGTTTTTTTGTATTGGTAGTATCTGTATGTGTAGAGGCTTGGAGGGGCTTTGTGCTGATAGAGAAGCTGAGCCCTGATTAGGGGGCGGGGCTTCACTGACTAGGGGTCCTATAAAGCTAGCAGCCAGTCAGGCAGCGGCACAGGAGCTAGCAAACAGAGCTGTAAACAGGGGAGTTTGAGTGGGAGTTCTGTTGGAGGAGATGGTATTCGTGTGTGTTTGGTTTTTTATTGGTAGTGTCTGTATGTGTAGGGGTTTGGCGGGGCTTTGTGCTTGGAGAGAAGCTGAACCCTGATTAGGGGGCGGGGCTTCACTGACTAGGGGTCCTATAAAGGTAGCAGCCAGTCAGGCAGCGGCACAAACAGCTGCAGCGGCACAGGAGCTAGCAAACAGAGCTCTAAACAGGGGAGTTTTAGTGGGAGTTCTGTTGGAGGAGAAGGTATTTGTGTGTGTTTGGTTTTGTATTGGTAGTATCTGTATGTGTAGAGGCTTGGAGGGGCTTTGTGCTGGGAGAGAAGCTGAGCCCTGATTAGGGGGCGGGGCTTCACTGACTAGGGGTCCTACAAAGGTAGCAGCCAGTCAGGCAGCGGCACAGGAGCTAGCAAACAGAACTGTGACCAGGGGAGTTTGAGTGCGAGTTCTGTTGGAGGAGAAGGTATTTGTGTGTGTTTTTGTATTGGTAGTATCTGTATGTGTAGAGGCTTGGAGGGGCTTTGTGCTGGGAGAGAAGCTGAGCCCTGATTAGGGGGCGGGGCCTCACTGACTAGGGGTCCTATAAAGGTAGCAGCCAGTCAGGCAGCGGCACAGACAGCTGCAGCGGCACAGGAGCTAGCAAACAGAGCTGTAAACAGGGGAGTTTGAGTGGTAGTTCTGTTGGAGGAGAAGGTATTTGTGTGTGTTTGGTTTTGTATTGTCAGTATCTGTATGTGCAGGGGCTTTGTGCTGGGAGAGAAGCTGAGCCCTGATTAGGGGGCGGGGCTTCCCTGACTAGCGGTCCTATAAAGGTAGCAGCCAGTCAGGCAGCGGCACAGGAGCTAGCAAACAGAGCTGTGAACAGGGGAGTTTGAGTGGGAGTTCTGTTGGAGGAGAAGGTATTTGTTTGTGTTTTTGTATTGGTAGTATCTGTATGTGTAGAGGCTTGGAGGGGCTAGGTGCTGCGAGAGAAGCTGAGCCCTGATTAGGGGGCGGGGCTTCACTGACTAGGGGTCCTATAAAGGTAGCAGCCAGTCAGGCAGCGGCACAGACAGCTGCAGCGGCACAGGAGCTAGCAAACAGAGCTGTAAACAGGGGAGTTTGAGTGGTAGTTCTGTTGGAGGAGAAGGTATTTGTGTGTGTTTGGTTTTGTATTGTCAGTATCTGTATGTGCAGGGGCTTTGTGCTGGGAGAGAAGCTGAGCCCTGATTAGGGGTCGGGGCTTCCCTGACTAGGGGTCCTATAAAGGTAGCAGCCAGTCAGACAGCGGCACAGGAGCTAGCAAACAGAGCTGTGAACAGGAGAGTTTGAGTGGGAGTTCTGTTGGAGGAGAAGGTATTTGTGTGTTTTTTTGTATTGGTGGTATCTGTATGTGTAGAGGCTTGGAGGGGCTAGCTGCTGCGAGAGAAGCTGAGCCCTGATTAGGGGGCGGGGCTTCACTGACTCGGGGTCCTATAAAGGTAGCAGCCAGTCAGACAGCGGCACAGGAGCTAGCAAACAGAGCTGTGAACAGGAGAGTTTGAGTGGGAGTTCTGTTGGAGGAGAAGGTATTTGTGTGTTTTTTTGTATTGGTGGTATCTGTATGTGTAGAGGCTTGGAGGGGCTAGCTGCTGCGAGAGAAGCTGAGCCCTGATTAGGGGGCGGGGCTTCACTGACTCGGGGTCCTATAAAGGTAGCAGCCAGTCAGGCAGCGGCACAGACAGCTGCAGCGGCACAGGAGCTAGCAAACAGAGCTGTAAACAGGGGAGTTTGAGTGGGAGTTCTGTTGGAGGAGATGGTATTTGTGTGTGTTTGGTTTTGTATTGGTAGTATCTGTATGTGTAGGGGTTTGGCGGGGCTTTGTGCTTGGAGAGAAGCTGAGCCCTGATTAGGGGGCGGGGCTTCACTGACTAGGGGTCCTATAAAGGTATCAGCGAGTCAGGCATTGGCACAGACAGCTGCAGCGGCACAGGAGCTAGCAAACAGAGCTGTAAACAGGGGAGTTTGAGTGGTAGTTCTGTTGGAGGAGAAGGTATTTGTGTGTGTTTGGTTTTGTATTGTCAGTATCTGTATGTGCAGGGGCTTTGTGCTGGGAGAGAAGCTGAGCCCTGATTAGGGGTCGGGGCTTCCCTGACTAGGGGTCCTATAAAGGTAGCAGCCAGTCAGGCAGCGGCACAGGAGCTGGCAAACAGAGCTGTAAACAGGGGAGTTTGAGTGGGAGTTCTGTTGGAGGAGACGGTATTTTTGTGTGTTTTTGTATTGGTAATATCTGTATGTGTAGAGGCTTGGAGGGGCTTTGTGCTTGGAGAGAAGCTGCGCCCTGATGAGGGGGCGGGGCTTCACTGACTAGGGGTCCTATAAAGGTAGCAGCCAGTCAGGCATCAGAACAGACAGCTGCAGTGGCACAGGAGCTGGCAAACAGCTTTAAACAGGGGAATTTGAGTGGGAGTTCTGTTGGAGGAGAAGGTATTTGTGTGTGTTTTTGTATTGGTAGTATCTGTATATGTAGAGGCTTGGAGGGGCTTTGTGCTGGGAGAGAAGCTGAGCCCTGATCAGGGGGCGGGGCTTCACTGACTAGGGGTCCTATAAAGCTAGCAGCCAGTCAAGCAGCGGCACAGGAGCTAGCAAACAGAGCTGTAAACAGGAGAGTTTGAGTGGGAGTTCTGTTGGAGGAGAAGGTATTTGTGTGTGTTTGGTTTTTTATTGGTAGTATCTGTATGTGAAGGGGTTTGGCGGGGCTTTGTGCTTGGAGAGAAGCTGAACCCTGATTAGGGGGCGGGGCTTCACTGACTAGGGGTCCTATAAAGGTAGCAGCCAGTCAGGCAGCGGAACAGACAGCTGCAGCGGCACAGGAGCTAGCAAACAGAGCTGTAAACAGGGGAGTTTGAGTGGGAGTTCTGTTGGAGGAGAAGGTATTTGTGTGTGTTTGGTTTTGTATTGGTAGTATCTGTATGTGTAGAGGCTTGAAGGGGCTTTGTGCTGGGAGAGAAGCTGAGCCCTGGTTTGGGGGCGGGGCTTCAGTGACTAGGGGTCCTATAAAGGTAGCAGCCAGTCAGGCAGCGGCACAGGAGCTAGCAAACAGACCTGTAAACAGGGGAGTTTGAGTGGGAGTTCTGTTGGAGGAGAAGGTATTTGTGTGTGTTTTTGTATTGGTAGTATCTGTATGTGTAGAGGCTTGGAGTGGCTAGGTGCTGCGAGAGAAGCTGAGCCCCGATTAGGGGGCGGGGCTTCACTGACTAGGGGTCCTATAAAGGTAGCAGCCAGTCAGGCAGCGGCACAGGAGCTAGCAAACAGAGCTGTGAACAGGGGAGTTTGAGTGGGAGTTCCGTTGGAGGAGAAGGTATTTGTGTGTGTTTTTGTATTGGTAGTATCTGTATGTGTAGAGGCTTGGAGGGGCTTTGTGCTTGGAGAGAAGCTGCGCCCTCATTAGGGGGCGGGGCTTCACTGACTAGGGGTCCTATAAAGGTAGCAGCTAGTCAGGCAGCGGAACAGACAGCTGCAGTGGTACAGGAGCTAGCAAACAGAGCTGTAAACAGGGGAGTTTGAGTGGGAGTTATGTTGGAGGAGAAGGTATTTGTGTGTGTTTTTGTATTGGTATTATTTGTATGTGTAGAGGCTTGGAGGGGCTTTGTGATGGGAGAGAAGCTGGGCCCTGATTAGGGGGCGGGGCTTCACTGATTAGGGGTCCTAGAAAGGGAGCAGCCAGTCAGGCAGCGGCACAGACAGCTGCAGTGGCACAGGAGCTAGCAAACAGAGCTGTAAAGAGGGGAGTTTGAGTGGGAGTTCTGTTGGAGGAGAAGGTATTTGTGTGTGTTTGGTTTTGTATTGGTAGTATCTGTATGTGTAGAGGCTTGGAGGGGCTTTGTGCTGGGAGAGAAGCTGAGCCCTGATTAGGGGGCGGGGCTTCACTGACTAGGGGTCCTATAAAGGTAGCAGCCAGTCAGGCAGCGGAACAGACAGCTGGAGTGGCACAGGAGCTAGCAAACAGAGCTGTGAACAGGGGAGTTTGAGTGGGAGTTCTGTGGGAGGAGAAGGTATTTGTGTGTGTTTTTGTATTGGTAGTATCTGTATGTGTAGAGGCTTGGAGGGGCTTTGTGCTGGGAGAGAAGCTGAGCCCTGATTAGGGGGCGGGGCTTCACTGACTAGGGTTCCTATAAAGGTAGCAGCCAGTCAGGCATTGGCACAGACAGCTGCAGCGGCACGGGAGCTAGCAAACAGAGCTGTAAACAGGGGAATCTGAGTGGGAGTTCTGTTGGAGGAGAACGTATTTGTGTGTGTTTGGTTTTGTATTGTCAGTATCTGTATGTGCAGGGGCTTTGTGCTGGGAGAGAAGCTGAGCCCTGATTAGGGGGCGGGGGTTCCCTGACTAGGGGTCCTATAAAGGCAGCGGCTCAGACAGCTGCAGCGGCACAGGAGCTAGCAAACAGAGCTGTAAACAGGGGAATTTGAGTGGGAGTTCTGTTGGAGGAGAAGGTATTTGTGTGTGTGTGTTTTTGTATTGGTAGTATCTGTATGTGTAGAGGCTTGAAGGTGCTTTGTGCTGGGAGAGAAGCTGAGCCCTGATTAGGGGGCGGGGCTTCACTGACTAGGGGTCCTATAAAGGTAGCAGCCAGTCAGGCATTGGCACAGACAGCTGCAGCGGCACAGGAGCTAGCAAACAGAGCTGTAAAGAGGGGAGTTTGAGTGGGAGTTCTGTTGGAGCAGAAGGTATTTGTGTGTGTTTGGTTTTGTATTGGTAGTATCTGTATGTGTAGGGGCTTTGTGCTGGGAGAGAAGCTGAGCCCTGATTAGGGGACGGGGCTTCACTGACTAGGGGTCCTATAAAGGTAGCAGCCAGTCAGGCAGCGGAACAGACAGCTGCAGCGGCACAGGAGCTAGCAAACAGAGCTGTAAACAGGGGAGTTTGAGTGGGAGTTCTGTTGGAGGAGAAGGTATTTGTGTGTGTTTGGTTTTGTATTGTCAGTGTCTGTATGTGCAGGGGCTTTGTGCTGGGAGAGAAGCTGAGCCCTGATTAGGGGGCGGGGCTTCACTGACTAGGGGTCCTATAAAGGTAGCAGCCAGTCAGGCAGCGGCACAGACAGCTGCAGCGGCACAGGAGCTAGCAAACAGAGCTGTAAACAGGGGAGTTTGAGTGGGAGTTCTGTTGGAGCAGAAGGTATTTGTGTGTGTTTGGTTTTGTATTGGTAGTATCTGTATGTGTAGGGGCTTTGTGCTAGGAGAGAAGCTGAGCCCTGATTAGGGGACGGGGCTTCACTGACTAGGGGTCCTATAAAGGTAGCAGCCAGTCAGGCAGCGGCACAGACAGCTGCAGTGGCACAGGAGCTAGCAAACAGAGCTGTGAACAGGGGAGTTTGAGTGGGAGTTCTGTTGGAGGAGAAGGTATTTGTGTGTGTTTGGTTTTGCATTGGTAGTATCTGTATGTGCAGGGGCTTTGTGCTGGGAGAGAAGCTGAGCCCTGATTAGGGGGCGGGGCTTCACTGACTAGGGGTCCTATAAAGGTAGCAGCCAGTCAGGCAGCGGCACAGGAGCTAGCAAACAGAGCTGTAAACAGGGCAGTTTGAGTGGGAGTTCTGTTGGAGGAGAAGGTATTTGTGTGTTTTTTTGTATTGGTAGTATCTGTATATGTAGAGGCTTGAAGGGGCTTTGTGCTGGGAGAGAAGCTGAGCCCTGATCAGGGGGCGGGGCTTCACTGACTAGGGGTCCTATAAAGGGAGCAGCCAGTCAGGCAGCGGCACAGGAGATAGCAAACAGAGCTGTAAACAGGGGAGTTTGAGTGGGAGTTCTGTTGGAGGAGAAGGTATTTGTGTGTGTTTGGTTTTGTATTGTCAGTATCTGTATGTGCAGGGGCTTTGTGCTGGGAGAGAAGCTGAGCCCTGATTAGGGGGCGGGGCTTCCCTGACTAGGGGTCCTATAAAGGTAGCAGCCAGTCAGGCAGCGGCACAGGAGCTAGCAAACAGAGCTGTAAACAGGGGAGTTTGAGTGGGAGTTCTGTTGGAGGAGAAGGTATTTGTGTGTGTTTGGTTTTGCATTGGTAGTATCTGTATGTGTAGAGGCTTGGAGGGGCTTTGTGCTGGGAGAGAAGCTGAGCCCTGATTAGGGGGCGGGGCTTCACTGACTACAGGTCCTATAAAGGTAGCAGCCAGTCAGGCAGCGGCACAGACAGCTGCAGCGGCACAGGAGGTAGCAAACAGAGCTCTAAACAGGGGAGTTTGAGTGGGAGTTCTGTTGGAGGAGTAGGTATTTGTGTGTGTTTGGTTTTTTATTGGTAGTATCTGTATGTGTAGGGGTTGGGCGGGGCTTTGTGCTGGGAGAGAAGCTGAACCCTGATTAGGGGGCGGGGCTTCACTGACTAGGGGTCCTATAAAGGTAGCAGCCAGTCAGGCAGCGGCACAGACAGCTGCAGCGGCACAGGAGCTAGCAAACAGAGCTCTAAACAGGGAATTTGAGTGGGAGTTCTGTTGGAGGAGAAGGTATTTGTGTGTGTTTGGTTTTGTATTGGTAGTATCTGTATGTGTAGAGGCTTGGAGGGGCTTTGTGCTGGGAGAGAAGCTGAGCCCTGATTAGGGGGCGGGGCTTCACTGACTTGGGCTCCTATAAAGGTAGCAGCCAGTCAGGCAGCAGAACAGACAGCTGCAGTGGCACAGGAGCTGGCAAACAGAGCTGTAAACAGGGGAGTTGGAGTTCTGTTGGAGGAGAAGGTATTTGTGTGTGTTTAGATTTGTATTGTCAGTATCTGTATGTGCAGGGGCTTTGTGCTGGGAGAGAAGCTGAGCCCTGATTGGGGGGCGGGGCTTCACTGACTAGGGGTCCTATAAAGGTAGCAGCCAGTCAGGCAGCGGCACAGGAGCTAACAAACAGACCTGTAAACAGGGGAATTTGAGTGGCAGTTCTGTTGGAGGAGAAGGTATTTGTGTGTTTTTTTGTATTGGTAGTATCTGTATGTGTAGAGGCTTGGAGGGGCTTTGTGCTGGGAGAGAAGCTGAGCCGTGATTAGGGGGCGGGGCTTCACTGACTAGGGGTCCTATAAAGGTAGCAGCCAGTCAGGCAGCGGCAGACAGCTGCAGCGGCACAGGAGCAAGCAAACAGAGCTGTAAACAGGGGAGTTTGAGTTGGAGATCTGTTGGAGGAGAAGGTGTTTGTGTGTCTTTTGTATGGGTAGTATCTGTATGTGCAGAGGCTTGGAGGGGCTTTGTGCTGGGAGAGAAGCTGAGCCCTGATTAGGGGAGGGGCTTCACTGACTAGGGGTCCTATAAAGATAGCAGCCAGTCAGGCAGCGGCAAGGACAGCTGCAGCGGCACGGGAGCTAGCAAACAGAGCTGTAAACAGGGGAGTTTGAGTGGGAGTTCCCTTGGAGGAGAAGGTATTTGTGTTTGTTTGGTTTTGTATTGGTAGTATCTGGATGTGTAGGGGCTTTGTGCTGGGAGAGAAGCTGAGCCCTGATTATGGGGCGGGGCTTCACTGACTAGGGGTCCTAGAAAGGTAGGAGCCAGTCAGGCAGCGGCACAGGAGCTAGCAAACAGAGCTTTTAACAGGGGAGTTGGAGTGGGAGTTCTTTTGGAAGAGAAGGTATTTGTGTGTGTTTGGTTTTGTATTGGTAGTATCTGTATGTGTAGAGGCTTGGAGGGGCTTTGTGCTTGGAGAGAAGCTGAGCCCTGATTAGGGGGCGGGGCTTCACTGACTAGGGTTCCTATAAAGGTAGCAGCCAGTCAGGCAGCGGAACAGACAGCTGCAGTGGCACAGGAGCTAGCAAACAGAGCTGTGAACAGGGTAGTTTCAGTGGGAGTTCTGTTGGAGGAGAAGGTATTTGTGTGTTTTTGTCTTGGTAGTGTCTGTATGTGTAGAGGCTTGGAGGGACTAGGTGCTGGGAGAGAAGCTGAGCCCTGATTAGGGGGCGGGGCTTCACTGACTAGGGGTCCTATAAAGGTAGCAGCCAGTCAGGCAGCGGCACAGATAGCTGCAGCGGCACAGGACCTAGCAAACAGAGCTGTAAACAGGGGAGTTTGAGTGGGAGTTCTGTTGGAGGAGATGGTATTTGTGTGTGTTTGGTTTTGTATTGGTAGTATCTGTATGTGTAGAGGCTTGGAGGGGCTTTGTGCTGGGAGAGAAGCTGAGCCCTGATTAGGGGCGGGGCTTCACTGACTAGGGGTCCTATAAAGGTAGCAGCCAGGCAGGCATCGGCACAGACAGCTGCAGCGGCACAGGAGCTAGCAAACAGAGCTGTAAACAGGGGAGTTTGAGTGGGAGTTCTGTTGGAGGAGAAGGTATTTGTCTGTGTTTGGTTTTGTATTGGTAGTATCTGTATGTGTAGGGGCTTTGTGCTGGGAGAGAAGCTGAGCCCTGATCAGGGGGCGGGGCTTCACTGACTAGGGGTCCTAGAAAGGTAGGAGCCAGTCAGGCAGCGGCACAGGAGCTAGCAAACAGAGCTTTTAATAGGGGAGTTGGAGTGGGAGTTCTGTTGGAGGAGAAGGTATTTGTGTGTGTTTGGTTTTGTATTGGTAGTATCTGTATGTGTAGAGGCTTGGAGGGGCTTTGTGCTGGGAGAGAAGCTGAGCCCTGATTAGGGGGCGGGGCTTCACTGACTAGGGGTCCTGTAAAGGTAGCAGCCAGTCAGGCAGCGGCACAGACAGCTGCAGCGGCAAAGGAGCTAGCAAACAGAGCTGTGAACAGGGGAGTTTGAGTGGGAGTTCTGTTGGAGGAGATGGTATTTGTGTGTGTTTGGTTTTGTATTGGTAGTATCTGTATGTGTATTGGTTTGGCGGGGTTTTGTGCTTGGAGAGAAGCTGAGCCCTGATTAGGGGGCGGGGCTTCACCGACTAGGGTTCCTATAAAGGTAGCAGCCAGTCAGGCAGCGGCTAAGACAGCTGCAGCGGCACAGGAGCTAGCAAACAGAGCTGTAAACAGGGGAGTTGGAGTTCTGTTGGAGGAGAAGTTATTTGTGTGTGTTTGGATTTGTATTGTCAGTATCTGTATGTGCAGGGGCTTTGTGCTGGGAGAGAAGCTGAGCCCTGATTGGGGGGCGGGGCTTCACTGACTAGGGGTCCTATAAAGGTAGCAGCCAGTCAGGCAGCGGCACAGGAGCTAGCAAACAGAGCTGTGAACAGGGGAGTTTGAGTGGCAGTTCTGTTGGAGGAGAAGGTATTTGTGTGTTTTTTTGTATTGGTAGTATCTGTATGTGTAGAGGCTTGGAGGGGCTTTGTGCTGGGAGAGAAGCTGAGCCGTGATTAGGGGGCGGGGCTTCACTGACTAGGGGTCCTATAAAGGTAGCAGCCAGTCAGGCAGCGGCAGACAGCTGCAGCGGCACAGGAGCAAGCAAACAGAGCTGTAAACAGGGGAGTTTGAGTTGGAGATCTGTTGGAGGAGAAGGTGTTTGTGTGTCTTTTGTATTGGTAGTATCTGGATGTGTAGGGGCTTTGTCCTGGGAGAGAAGCTGAGCCCTGATTATGGGGCGGGGCTTCACTGACTAGGGGTCCTATAAAGGTAGCAGCCAGTCAGGCAGCGGCACAGACAGCAGCAGCACAGGAGCTAGCAAACAGAGCTGTAAACAGGGGAGTTTGAGTGCGAGTTCTGTTGGAGGAGAAGGTATTTGTGTGTGTTTGGGTTTGTATTGGTAGTATCTGTATGTGTAGGGATTTGGCGGGGCTTTGTGCTTGGAGAGAAGCTGAGCCCTGATTAGGGGGCGGGGCTTCACTGACTAGGGGTCCTATAAAGGTAGCAGCCAGTCAGGCAGCGGCACAGGATCTAGCAAACAGAGCTGTAAACAGGGGAGTTTGAGTGGGAGTTCTGTTGGAGGAGAAGGTATTTGTGTGTGTTCGGTTTTGTATTGGTAGTATCTGTATGTGTAGAGGCTTGGAGGGGTTAGGTGCTGCGAGAGAAGCTGAGCCCTGATTAGGGGGCGGGGCTTCACTGACTAGGGGTCCTATAAAGGTAGCAGCCAGTCAGGCAGCGGCTCAGACAGCTGCAGCGGCACAGGAGCTAGCAAACAGAGCTGTAAACAGGGGAGTTTGAGTGGGAGTTCTGTTGGAGGAGAAGGTATTTGTGTGTGTTTGGTTTTGTATTGGTAGTATCTGTATGTGTAGAGGCTTGGAGGGGCTTTGTGCTGGGAGAGAAGCTGAGCACTGACTAGGGGGCGGGGCTTCACTGACTAGGCGTCCTATAAAGGTAGCAGCCAGTCAGGCAGCGGCACAGGAGCTAGCAAACAGAGCTGTAAAGAGGGGAGTTTCAGTGGGAGTTCTGTTGGAGGAGAAGGTATTTGTGTGTTTTTGTCTTGGTAGTGTCTGTATGTGTAGAGGCTTGGAGGGACTAGGTGCTGGGAGAGAAGCTGAGCCCTGATTAGGGGGCGGGGCTTGACTGACTAGGGGTCCTATAAAGGTAGCAGCCAGTCAGGCAGCGGCACAGACAGCTGCAGCGGCACAGGACCTAGCAAACAGAGCTGTAAACAGGGGAGTTTGAGTGGGAGTTCTGTTGGAGGAGAAGGTATTTGTCTGTGTTTGTTTGGTTTTGTATTGGTAGTATCTCTATGTGTAGGGGCCTTGTGCTGGGAGAGAAGCTGAGCCCTGATTAGGGGGCGGGTCTTCACTGACTTGGGGTCCTATAAAGGTAGCAGCCAGTCAGGCAGCGGCACAGTAGCTAGCAAACAGAGCTTTTAACAGGGGAGTTGGAGTGGGAGTTCTGTTGGAGGAGAAGGTATTTGTGTGTGTTTGGTTTTGTATTGGTAGTATCTGTATGTGTAGAGGCTTGGAGGGGCTTTGTGCTGGGAGAGAAGCTGAGCCCTGATTAGGGGGCGGGGCTTCACCGACTAGGGTTCCTATAAAGGTAGCAGCCAGTCAGGCAGCGGCTAAGACAGCTGCAGCGGCACAGGAGCTAGCAAACAGAGCTGTAAACAGGGGAGTTGGAGTTCTGTTGGAGGAGAAGGTATTTGTGTGTGTTTGGATTTGTATTGTCAGTATCTGTATGTGCAGGGGCTTTGTGCTGGGAGAGAAGCTGAGCCCTGATTGGGGGGCGGGGCTTCACTGACTAGGGGTCCTATAAAGGTAGCAGCCAGTCAGGCAGCGGCACAGGAGCTAGCAAACAGACCTGTAAACAGGGGAATTTGAGTGGCAGTTCTGTTGGAGGAGAAGGTATTTGTGTGTTTTTTTGTATTGGTAGTATCTGTATGTGTAGAGGCTTGGAGGGGCTTTGTGCTGGGTGAGAAGCTGAGCCCTGATCAGGGGGCGGGGCTTCACTGACTAGGGGTCCTAGAAAGGTAGGAACCAGTCAGGCAGCGGCACAGGAGCTAGCAAACAGAGCTTTTAACAGGGGAGTTGGAGTGGGAGTTCTTTTGGAAGAGAAGGTATTTGTGTGTGTTTGGTTTTGTATTGGTAGTATCTGTATGTGTAGAGGCTTGGAGGGGCTTTGTGCTTGGAGAGAAGCTGAGCCCTGATTAGGGGGCGGGGCTTCACTGACTAGGGTTCCTATAAAGGTAGCAGCCAGTCAGGCAGCGGAACAGACAGCTGCAGTGGCACAGGAGCTAGCAAACAGAGCTGTGAACAGGGTAGTTTCAGTGGGAGTTCTGTTGGAGGAGAAGGTATTTGTGTGTTTTTGTCTTGGTAGTGTCTGTATGTGTAGAGGCTTGGAGGGACTAGGTGCTGGGAGAGAAGCTGAGCCCTGATTAGGGGGCGGGGCTTCACTGACTAGGGGTCCTATAAAGGTAGCAGCCAGTCAGGCAGCGGCACAGATAGCTGCAGCGGCACAGGACCTAGCAAACAGAGCTGTAAACAGGGGAGTTTGAGTGGGAGTTCTGTTGGAGGAGATGGTATTTGTGTGTGTTTGGTTTTGTATTGGTAGTATCTGTATGTGTAGAGGCTTGGAGGGGCTTTGTGCTGGGAGAGAAGCTGAGCCCTGATTAGGGGGCGGGGCTTCACTGACTAGGGTTCCTATAAAGGTAGCAGCCAGTCAGGCAGCGGAACAGACAGCTGCAGTGGCAAAGGAGCTAGCAAACGGAGCTGTGAACAGGGGAGTTTCAGTGGGAGTTCTTTTGGAGGAGATGGTATTTGTGTGTGTTTGGTTTTGTATTGGTAGTATCTGTATGTGTACTGGTTTGGCGGGGCTTTGTGCTTGGAGAGAAGCTGAGCCCTGATTAGGGGGCGGGGCTTCACTGACTAGGGTTCCTATAAAGGTAGCAGCCAGTCAGGCAGCGGCTAAGACAGCTGCAGCGGTACAGGAGCTAGCAAACAGAGCTGTAAACAGGGGAGTTGGAGTTCTGTTGGAGGAGAAGGTATTTGTGTGTGTTTGGATTTGTATTGTCAGTATCTGTATGTGCAGGGGCTTTGTGCTGGGAGAGAAGCTGAGCCCTGATTGGGGGGCGGGGCTTCACTGACTAGGGGTCCTATAAAGGTAGCAGCCAGTCAGGCAGCGGCACAGGAGCTAACAAACAGACCTGTAAACAGGGGAGTTTGAGTTGGAGATCTGTTGGAGGAGAAGGTGTTTGTGTGTCTTTTGTATGGGTAGTATCTGTATGTGCAGAGGCTTGGAGGGGCTTTGTGCTGGGAGAGAAGCTGAGCCCTGATTAGGGGAGGGGCTTCACTGACTAGGGGTCCTATAAAGATAGCAGCCAGTCAGGCAGCGGCAAGGACAGCTGCAGCGGCACGGGAGCTAGCAAACAGGGCTGTAAACAGGGGAGTTTGAGTGGGAGTTCCCTTGGAGGAGAAGGTATTTGTGTTTGTTTGGTTTTGTATTGGTAGTATCTGGATGTGTAGGGGCTTTGTGCTGGGAGAGAAGCTGAGCCCTGATTATGGGGCGGGGCTTCACTGACTAGGGGTCCTATAAAGGTAGCAGCCAGTCAGGCAGCGGCACAGACAGCAGCAGCACAGGAGCTAGCAAACAGAGCTGTAAACAGGGGAGTTTGAATGGGAGTTCTGTTGGAGGAGAAGGTATTTGTGTGTGTTCGGTTTTGTATTGGTAGTATCTGTATGTGTAGAGGCTTGGAGGGGTTAGGTGCTGCGAGAGAAGCTGAGCCCTGATTAGGGGGCGGGGCTTCACTGACTAGGGGTCCTATAAGGGTAGCAGCCAGTCAGGCAGCGGAACAGATAGCTGCAGTGGCACAGGAGCTAGGAAACAGAGCTGTAAACAGGGGAGTTTGAGTGGGAGTTCTGTTGGAGGAGAAGGTATTTGTGTGTGTTTGGTTTTGTATTGGTAGTATCTGTATGTGTAGAGGCTTGGAGGGGCTTTGTGCTGGGAGAGAAACTGAGCCCTGATTAGGGGGCGGGGCTTCACTGACTAGGGCTCCTATAAAGGTAGCAGCCAGTCAGGCAGCGGCACAGGAGCTAGCAAACAGAGCGGTGAACAGGGGAGTTTGAGTGGGAGTTCTGTTGGAGGAGATGGTATTGGTGTGCGTTTGGTTTTGTATTGGTAGTATCTGTATGTGTACTGGTTTGGCGGGGCTTTGTGCTTGGAGAGAAGCTGAGCCCTGATTAGGGGGCGGGGCTTCAATGACTAGGGTTCCTATAAAGGTAGCAGCCAGTCAGGCAGCGGCTAAGACAGCTGCAGCGGCACAGGAGCTAGCAAACAGAGCTGTAAACAGGGGAGTTGGAGTTCTCTTGGAGGAGAAGGTATTTGTGTGTGTTTGGATTTGTATTGTCAGTATCTGTATGTGCAGGGGCTTTGTGCTGGGAGAGAAGCTGAGCCGTGATTAGGGGGCGGGGCTTCACTGACTAGGGGTCCTATAAAGGTAGCAGCCAGTCAGGCAGCGGCAGACAGCTGCAGCGGCACAGGAGCAAGCAAACAGAGCTGTAAACAGGGGAGTTTGAGTTGGAGATCTGTTGGAGGAGAAGGTGTTTGTGTGTCTTTTGTATGGGTAGTATCTGTATGTGCAGAGGCTTGGAGGGGCTTTGTGCTGGGAGAGAAGCTGAGCCCTGATTAGGGGAGGGGCTTCACTGACTAGGGGTCCTATAAAGATAGCAGCCAGTCAGGCAGTGGCAAGGACAGCTGCAGCGGCACGGGAGCTAGCAAACAGAGCTGTAAACAGGGGAGTTTGAGTGGGAGTTCCCTTGGAGGAGAAGGTATTTGTGTTTGTTTGGTTTTGTATTGGTAGTATCTGGATGTGTAGGGGCTTTGTGCTGGGAGAGAAGCTGAGCCCTGATTATGGGGCGTGGCTTCACTGACTAGGGGTCCTATAAAGGTAGCAGCCAGTCAGGCAGCGGCACAGACAGCAGCAGCACAGGAGCTAGCAAACAGAGCTGTAAACAGGGGAGTTTGAGTGCGAGTTCTGTTGGAGGAGATGGTATTTGTGTGTGTTTGGGTTTGTATTGGTAGTATCTGTATGTGTAGGGATTTGGCGGGGCTTTGTGCTTGGAGAGAAGCTGAGCCCTGATTAGGGGGCGGGGCTTCACTGACTAGGGGTCCTATAAAGGTAGCAGCCAGTCAGGCAGCGGCTCAGACAGCTGCAGCGGCACAGGAGCTAGCAAACAGAGCTGTAAACAGGGGAGTTTGAGTGGGAGTTCTGTTGGAGGAGATGGTATTTGTGTGTGTTTGGTTTTGTATTGGTAGTATCTGTATGTGTATTGGTTTGGCGGGGCTTTGTGCTTGGAGAGAAGCTGAGCCCTGATTAGGGGGCGGGGCTTCACTGACTAGGGGTCCTATAAGGGTAGCAGCCAGTCAGGCAGCGGAACAGATAGCTGCAGCGGCACGGGAGCTAGCAAACAGAGCTGTAAACAGGGGGGTTTGAGTGGGAGTTCCCTTGGAGGAGAAGGTATTTGTGTTTGTTTGGTTTTGTATTGGTAGTATCTGGATGTGTAGGGGCTTTGTGCTGGGAGAGAAGCTGAGCCCTGATTATGGGGCGGGGCTTCACTGACTAGGGGTCCTATAAAGGTAGCAGCCAGTCAGGCAGCGGCACAGACAGCAGCAGCAGCACAGGAGCTAGCAAACAGAGCTGTAAACAGGGGAGTTTGAGTGGAAGTTCTGTTGGAGGAGAAGGTATTTGTGTGTGTTTGGTTTTGTATTGGTAGTATATGTATGTGTAGAGGCTTGAAGGGGCTTTGTGCTGGGAGAGAAGCTGAGCCCTGATTAGGGGGCGGGGCTTGACTGACTAGGGGTCCTATAAAGGTAGCAGCCAGTCAGGCAGCAGCACAGGAGCTAGCAAACAGAGCTGTAAACAGGGGAGTTTGTGTGGGAGTTCGGTTGGAGGAGAAGGTATTCGTGTGTGTTTGGTTTTGTATTGGTAGTATCTGTATGTGTAGAGGCTTGGAGGGGCTTTGTGCTGGGAGAGAAGCTGAGCCCTGATTAGGGGGCGGGGCTTCACTGACTAGGTGTCCTATAAAGGTAGCAGCCAGTCAGGCAGCGGCACAGGAGCTAGCAAACAGACCTGTAAACAGGGGAGTTTGAGTTGGAGTTCTGTTGGAGGAGAAGGTATTTGTGTGTGTTTGGTTTTGTATTGGTAGTGTCTGTATGTGCAGGGGCTTTGTGCTGGGAGAGAAGCTGAGCCCTGATTAGGGGGCGGGGCTTCCCTGACTAGGGGTCCTATAAAGGTAGCAGCCAGTCAGACAGCAGCACAGGAGCTAGCAAACAGTGCTGTAAGCAGGGGAGTTTGAGTGGGAGTTCTGTTGGAGGAGAAGGTGTTTGTGTGTGTTTTTTTGTATTGGTAGTATCTGTATGTGCAGAGGCTTGGAGGGGCTTTGTGCTGGGAGAGAAGCTGAGCCGTGATTAGGGGGCGGGGCTTCACTGACTAGGGGTCCTATAAAGGTAGCAGCCAGTCAGGCAGCGGCAGACAGCTGCAGCGGCACAGGAGCAAGCAAACAGAGCTGTAAACAGGGGAGTTTGAGTTGGAGATCTGTTGGAGGAGAAGGTGTTTGTGTGTCTTTTGTATGGGTAGTATCTGTATGTGCAGAGGCTTGGAGGGGCTTTGTGCTGGGAGAGAAGCTGAGCCCTGATTAGGGGAGGGGCTTCACTGACTAGGGGTCCTATAAAGATAGCAGCCAGTCAAGCAGCGGCACAGGAGCTAGCAAACAGAGCTGTAAACAGGGGAGTTTGAGTGGGAGTTCCCTTGGAGGAGAAGGTATTTGTGTTTGTTTGGTTTTGTATTGGTAGTATCTGGATGTGTAGGGGCTTTGTGCTGGGAGAGAAGCTGAGCCCTGATTATGGGGCGGGGCTTCACTGACTAGGGGTCCTATAAAGGTAGCAGCCAGTCAGGCAGCGGCACAGACAGCAGCAGCACAGGAGCTAGCAAACAGAGCTGTAAACAGGGGAGTTTGAGTGCGAGTTCTGTTGGAGGAGAAGGTATTTGTGTGTGTTTGGGTTTGTATTGGTAGTATCTGTATGTGTAGGGATTTGGCGGGGCTTTGTGCTTGGAGAGAAGCTGAGCCCTGATTAGGGGGCGGGGCTTCACTGACTAGGGGTCCTATAAAGGTAGCAGCCAGTCAGGCAGCGGCACAGGAGCTAGCAAACAGAGCTGTAAACAGGGGAGTTTGAATGGGAGTTCTGTTGGAGGAGAAGGTATTTGTGTGTGTTCGGTTTTGTATTGGTAGTATCTGTATGTGTAGAGGCTTGGAGGGTTTAGGTGCTGCGAGAGAAGCTGAGCCCTGATTAGGGGGCGGGGCTTCACTGACTAGGGGTCCTATAAGGGTAGCAGCCAGTCAGGCAGCGGAACAGATAGCTGCAGTGGCACAGGAGCTAGGAAACAGAGCTGTAAACAGGGGAGTTTGAGTGGGAGTTCTGTTGGAGGAGAAGGTATTTGTGTGTGTTTGGTTTTGTATTGGTAGTATCTGTATGTGTAGAGGCTTGGAGGGGCTTTGTGCTGGGAGAGAAACTGAGCCCTGATTAGGGGGCGGGGCTTCACTGACTAGGGCTCCTATAAAGGTAGCAGCCAGTCAGGCAGCGGCACAGGAGCTAGCAAACAGAGCGGTGAACAGGGGAGTTTGTGTGGGAGTTCTGTTGGAGGAGATGGTATTTGTGTGTGTTTGGTTTTGTATTGGTAGTATCTGTATGTGTATTGGTTTGGCGGGGCTTTGTGCTTCGAGAGAAGCTGAGCCCTGATTAGGGGGCGGGGCTTCACTGACAAGGGGTCCTATAAAGATAGCAGCCAGTCAGGCAGCGGCAAGGACAGCTGCAGCGGCACGGGAGCTAGCAAACAGAGCTGTAAACAGGGGAGTTTGAGTGGGAGTTCCCTTGGAGGAGAAGGTATTTGTGTTTGTTTGGTTTTGTATTGGTAGTATCTGGATGTGTAGGGGCTTTGTGCTGGGAGAGAAGCTGAGCCCTGATTATGGGGCGGGGCTTCACTGACTAGGGGTCCTATAAAGGTAGCAGCCAGTCAGGCAGCAGCACAGACAGCAGCAGCAGCACAGGAGCTAGCAAACAGAGCTGTAAACAGGCGAGTTTGAGTGGAAGTTCTGTTGGAGGAGAAGGTATTTGTGTGTGTTTGGTTTTGTATTGGTAGTATATGTATGTGTAGAGGCTTGAAGGGGCTTTGTGCTGGGAGAGAAGCTGAGCCCTGATTAGGGGGCGGGGCTTGACTGACTAGGGGTCCTATAAAGGTAGCATCCACTCAGGCTGCGGCTCAGACAGCTGCAGCGGCACAGGAGCTAGCAAACAGAGCTGTAAACAGGGGAGTTTGTGTGGGAGTTCTGTTGGAGGAGAAGGTATTCGTGTGTGTTTGGTTTTGTATTGGTAGTATCTGTATGTGTAGAGGCTTGGAGGGGCTTTGTGCTGGGAGAGAAGCTGAGCCCTGATTAGGGGGCGGGGCTTCACTGACTAGGGGTCCTATAAAGGTAGCAGCCAGTCAGGCAGCGGCACAGGAGCTAGCAAACAGACCTGTAAACAGGGGAGTTTGAGTTGGAGTTCTGTTGGAGGAGAAGGTATTTGTGTGTGTTCGGTTTTGTATTGGTAGTGTCTGTATGTGTTCGGGCTTTGTGCTGGGAGAGAAGCTGAGCCCTGATTAGGGGGCGGGGCTTCACTGACTAGGGGTCCTATGAAGGTAGCAGCCAGTCAGGCAGCGGCACAGGAGCTAGCAAATAGACCTGTAAACAGGGGAGTTTGAGTGGGAGTTCTGTTGGAGGAGAAGGTATTTGTGTGTGTTTGGATTTGTATTGTCAGTATCTGTATGTGCAGGGGCTTTGTGCTGGGAGAGAAGCTGAGCCCTGATTGGGGGGCGGGGCTTCACTGACTAGGGGTCCTATAAAGGTAGCAGCCAGTCAGGCAGCGGCACAGGAGCTAGCAAACAGACCTGTAAACAGGGGAGTTTGTGTGGGAGTTCTGTTGGACGAGAAGGTATTTGTGTGTGTTTGGTTTTGCATTGGTAGTATCTGTATGTGCAGAGGCTTGGAGGGGCTTTGTGCTTGGAGAGAAGCTGAGCCCTGATTAGGGGGCGGGGCTTCACTGACTAGGGGTCCTATAAAGGTAGCAGCCAGTCAGGCAGCGGCACAGGAGCTAGCAAACAGAGCGGTGAACAGGGGAGTTTGAGTGGGAGTTCTGTTGGACGAGAAGGTATTTGTGTCTGTTTTTGTATTGGTAGTATCTGTATGTGTGTTGGTTTGGCGGGGCTTTGTGCTTCGAGAGAAGCTGAGCCCTGAATATGGGGCGGGGCTTCACTGACTAGGGGTCCTATAAAGGTAGCAGCCAGTCAGGCAGCGGCACAGACAGCAGCAGCAGCACAGGAGCTAGCAAACAGAGCTGTAAACAGGGGAGTTTGAGTGGGAGTTCTGTTGGAGGAGAAGGTATTTGTGTGTGTTTGGTTTTGTATTGGTAGTATCTGTATGTGTATTGGTTTGGCGGGGCTTTGTGCTTGGAGAGAAGCTGAGCCCTGATTAGGGGGCGGGGCTTCACTGACTAGGGGTCCTATAAGGCTAGCAGCCAGTCAGGCAGCAGCACAGGAGCTAGCAAACAGAGCGGTGAACAGGGGAGTTTGAGTGGGAGTTCTGTTGGAGGAGAAGGTATTTGTGTCTGTTTTTGTATTGGTAGTATCTGTACGTGTAGAGGCTTGGAGGGGCTTTGTGCTGGGAGAGAAGCTGAGCCCTGATGAGGGGGCGGGGCTTCACTGACTAGGTGTCCTATAAAGGTAGGAGCCATTCAGACAGCGGCACAGGAGCTAGCAAACAGAGCTGTAAGCAGGGGACTTTGAGTGGGAGTTCTGTTGGAGGAGAAGGTATTTGTGTGTGTTATTGTATTGGTAGTATCTGTATGTGTATTGGTTTGGCGGGGCTTTGTGCTGGGAGAGAAGCTGAGCCCTGATTAGGGGGCGGGGCTTCCCTGACTAGGGGTCCTATAAAGGTAGCAGCCAGTCAGGCAGCGGCACAGGAGCTAGCAAACAGAGCTGTAAACAGGGGAGTTTGAGTGGGAGTTCTGTTGGAGGAGAAGGTATTTGTGTGTGTTTGGTTTTGTATTGGTAGTATCTGTATGTGTAAAGGCTTGGAGGGGCTTTGTGCTGGGAGGGAAGCTGAGCCCTGATTAGGGGGCGGGGCTTCACTGACTAGGGGTCCTATAAAGGTAGCAGCCAGTCAGGCATCGGCACAGACAGCTGCAGCGGCACAGGAGCTAGCAAACAGAGCTGTAAACAGGGGAGTTTGAGTGGGAGTTCTGTTGGAGGAGAAGGTATTTGTGTGTGTTTGGTTTTGTATTGGTAGTATCTGTATGTGTAGGGGCTTTGTGCTGGGAGAGAAGCTGAGCCCTGATTTGGGGGCGGGGCTTCACTGACTAGGGGTGCTATAAAGGTAGCAGCCAGTCAGGCAGCGGCACAGGAACGAGCAAACAGAGCTGTAAATAGGGGAGTTTGAGTGGGAGTTCTGTTGGAGGAGATGGTATTTGTGTGTGTTTGGTTTTGTATTTGTAGTATCTGTATGTGTAGAGGCTTGGAGGGGCGAGGTGCTGTGAGAGAAGCTGAGCCCTGATTAGGGGGCGGGGCTTCACTGACTAGGGGTCCTATAAAGGTAGCAGCCAGTCAGGCAGCGGCACAGGAGCTAGCAAACAGAGGTGTGAACAGGGGAGTTTGAGTGGGATTTCTGTTGGAGGAGAAGGTATCTGTGTGTGTTTGGTTTTGCTTTCGTAGTATCTGTTTGTGTAGAGGCTTGGAGGGGCTTTGTGCTGGGAGAGAAGCTGAGCCCTGATTAGGGGGCGGGGCTTCACTGACTAGGGGTCCTATAAAGGTAGCAGCCAGTCAGGCAGCGACACAGGAGCTAGCAAACGGAGCTGTAAACAGGGGAGTTTGAGTGGGAGTTCTGTTGGAGGAGAAGGTATTTGTGTGTGTTTGTATTGGTATTATCTGTATGTGTAGAGGCTTGGAGGGGCTTTGTGATGGGAGAGAAGCTGGGCCCTGATTAGGGGGCGGGGCTTAACTGACTAGGGGTCCTATAAAGGGAGCAGCCAGTCAGGCAGCGGCACAGACAGCTGCAGTGGCACAGGAGCTAGCAAACAGAGCTGTAAAGAAGGGAGTTTGAGTGGGAGTTCTGGTGGAGGAGAAGGTATTTGTGTGTGTTTGGTTTTGTATTGGTAGTATCTGTATGTGTAGGGGCTTTGTGCTGGGAGAGAAGCTGAGCCCTGATTAGGGGGCGGGGCTTAACTGACTAGGGGTCCTATAAAGGGAGCAGCCAGTCAGGCAGCGGCACAGACAGCTGCAGCGGCACAGGAGCTAGCAAACAGAGCTCTAAACAGGGGAGTTTGAGTGGGAGTTCTGTTGGAGGAGAAGGTATTTGTGTGTGTTTGGTTTTGTATTCGTAGTATCTGTATGTGTAGAGGCTTGGAGGGGCTTTGTGTTGGGAGAGAAGCTGAGCCCTGATTAGGGGGCGGGGCTTCACTGACTAGGGGTCCTATAAAGGTAGCAGCCAGTCAGGCAGCAGCACAGGAGCTAGCAAACAGAGCTGTGAACAGGGGAGTTTGAGTGGGAGTTCTGTTGGAGGAGAAGGTATTTGTGTGTGTTTGGTTTTGTATTGTCAGTATCTGTATGTGCAGGGGCTTTGTGCTGGGAGAGAAGCTGAGCCCTGATTAGGGGGTGGGGCTTCCCTGACTAGGGGTCCTATAAAGGTAGCAGCCAGTCAGGCAGCGGCACAGGAGCTAGCAAACAGAGCTGTAAAGAGGGGAGTTTGAGTGGGAGTTCTGTTGGAGGAGAAGGTATTTGTGTGTGTTTGGTTTTGCTTTGGTAGTATCTGTATGTGTAGAGGCTTGGAGGGGCTTTGTGCTGGGAGAGAAGCTGAGCCCTGATTAGGGGTCGGGGCATCAATGACTAGGGGTCCTATAAAGGTAGCAGCCAGTCAGGCAGCGGCACAGGAGCTAGCAAACAGAGCTGTAAACAGGGCAGTTTGAGTGGGAGTTCTGTTGGAGGAGAAGGTATTTGTGTGTGTTTTTGTATTGGTATTATCTGTATGTGTAGAGGCTTGGAGGGGCTTTGTGATGGGAGAGAAGCTGGGCCCTGATTAGGGGGCGGGGCTTCACTGATTAGGGGTCCTAGAAAGGGAGCAGCCAGTCAGGCAGCGGCACAGACAGCTGCAGTGGCACAGGAGCTAGCAAACAGAGCTGTAAAGAAGGGAGTTTGAGTGGGAGTTCTGGTGGAGGAGAAGGTATTTGTGTGTGTTTGGTTTTGTATTGGTAGTATCTGTATGTGTAGGGGCTTTGTGCTGGGAGAGAAGCTGAGCCCAGATTAGGGGGCGGGGCTTCACTGACTAGGGGTCCTGTAAAGTTACCAGCCAGTCAGGCAGCGGCACAGGAGCTAGCAAACAGATCTTTAAACAGGGGAGTTTGAGTGGGAGTTCTGTTGGAGGAGAAGGTATTTGTGTGTGTTTGGTTCTGCTTTGGTAGTATCTGTATGTGTAGAGGCTTGGAGGGGCTTTGTGCTGGGAGAGAAGCTGAGCCCTGATTAGGGGGCGGGGCTTCACTGACTAGGGGTCCTATAAAGGTAGCAGCCAGTCAGGCAGCGGCACAGGAGCTAGCAAACAGAGCTGTAAACAGGGGAGTTCGAGTGGGAGTTCTGTTGGAGGAGAAGGTATTTGTGTGTGTTTGGTTTTGTATTGTCAGTATCTGTATGTGCAGGGGCTTTGTGCTGGGAGAGAAGCTGAGCCCTGATTAGGGGGCGGGGCTTCCCTGACTAGGGGTCCTATAAAGGTAGCAGCCAGTCAGGCAGCGGCACAGGAGCTAGCAAACAGAGCTGTAAAGAGGGGAGTTTGAGTGGGAGTTCTGTTGGAGGAGAAGGTATTTGTGTGTGTTTGGTTTTGTATTCGTAGTATCTGTATGTGTAGAGGCTTGGAGGGGCTTTGTGCTGGGAGAAAAGCTGAGCCCTGATTAGGGGGCGGGGCTTCAATGACTAGGGGTCCTATAAAGGTAGCAGCCAGTCAGGAAGCGGCACAGGAGCTAGCAAACAGAGCTGTAAACAGGGCAGTTTGAGTGGGAGTTCTGTTGGAGGAGAAGGTATTTGTGTGTGTTTTTGTATTGGTATTATCTGTATGTGTAGAGGCTTGGAGGGGCTTTGTGATGGGAGAGAAGCTGGGCCCTGATTAGGAAGCGGGGCTTCACTGATTAGGGGTCCTAGAAAGGGAGCAGCCAGTCAGGCAGCGGCACAGACAGCTGCAGTGGCACAGGAGCTAGCAAACAGAGCTGTAAAGAAGGGAGTTTGAGTGGGAGTTCTGGTGGAGGAGAAGGTATTTGTGTGTGTTTGGTTTTGTATTGGTAGTATCTGTATGTGTAGGGGCTTTGTGCTGGGAGAGAAGCTGAGCCCTGATTAGGGGGCGGGGCTTCACTGACTAGGGGTCCTGTAAAGTTACCAGCCAGTCAGGCAGCGGCACAGGAGCTAGCAAACAGAGCTGTAAACAGGGCAGTTTGAGTGGGAGTTCTGTTGGAGGAGAAGGTATTTGTGTGTGTTTTTGTATTGGTATTATCTGTATGTGTAGGGGCTTTGTGCTGGGAGAGAAGCTGAGCCCTGATTAGGGGGCGGGGCTTCACTGACTAGGGGTCCTATAAAGATAGCAGCCAGTCAGACAGCGGCTCAGGAGCTAGCAAACAGAGCTGTAAGCAGGGGAGTTTGAGTGGGAGTTCTGTTGGAGGAGAAGGTATTTGTGTGTGTTTGGTTTTTTATTGGTAATATCTGTATGTGTATTGGTTTGGCGGGGCTTTGTGCTGGGAGAGAAGCTGAGCCCTGATTAGGGGGCGGGGCTTCCCTGACTAGGGGTCCTATAAAGGTAGCAGCCAGTCAGGCAGCGGCACAGGAGCTAGCAAACAGAGCTGTGAACAGGGGAGTTTGAGTGGGAGTTCTGTTGGAGGAGAAGGTATTTGTGTGTGTTTGGTTCTGCTTTGGTAGTATCTGTATGTGTAGAGGCTTGGAGGGGCTTTGTGCTGGGAGAGAAGCTGAGCCCTGATTAGGGGGCGGGGCTTCACTGACTAGGGGTCCTATAAAGGTAGCAGCCAGTCAGGCAGCGGCAGAGGAGCTAGCAAACAGCTGTGAAAAGGGGAGTTTGAGTGGGAGTTCTGTAGGAGGAGAAGGTATTTGTGTGTGTTTGGTTCTGCTTTGGTAGTATCTGTATGTGTAGAGGCTTGGAGGGGCTTTGTGCTGGGAGAGAAGCTGAGCCCTGATTAGGGGGCGGGGCTTCACTGACTAGGGGTCCTATAAAGGTAGCAGCCAGTCAGGCAGCGGCACAGGAGCTAGCAAAAGGAGCTGTAAACAGGGGAGTTCGAGTGGGAGTTCTGTTGGAGGAGAAGGTATTTGTGTGTGTTTGGTTTTGTATTGTCAGTATCTGTATGTGCAGGGGCTTTGTGCTGGGAGAGAAGCTGAGCCCTGATTAGGGGGCGGGGCTTCCCTGACTAGGGGTCCTATAAAGGTAGCAGCCAGTCAGGCAGCGGCACAGGAGCTAGCAAACAGAGCTGTAAAGAGGGGAGTTCGAGTGGGAGTTCTGTTGGAGGAGAAGGTATTTGTCTGTGTTTGGTTTTGTATTGGTAGTATCAGTATGTGTAGAGGTTTGAAGGGGCTTTGTGCTGGGAGAGAAGCTGAGCCCTGATTAGGGGGCGGGGCTTCACTAACTAGGGGTCCTATAAAGGTAGCAGCCAGTCAGACAGCGGCAGAGGAGCTAGCAAACAGAGCTGTGAACAGGGGAGTTTGAGTGGGAGTTCTGTTGGAGGAGATGGTATTTGTGTGTGTTTTTGTATTGGTAGTATCTGTATGTGTAGAGGCTTGGAGGGGCTAGGTGCTGCGAGAGAAGCTGAGCCCTGATTAGGGGGCGGGGCTTCACTGACTAGGGGTCCTATAAAGGTAGCAGCCAGTCAGGCAGCGGCACAAACAGCTGCAGCGGCACAGGAGCTAGCAAACAGAGCTGTAAACAGGGGAGTTTGAGTGGGAGTTCTGTTGGAGGAGAAGGTATTTGTGTGTGTTTGGTTTTGTATTGGTAGTATCTGTATGTTCAGAGGCTTGGAGGGGCTTTGTGCTGGGAGAGAAGCTGAGCCCTGATTAGGGGGCGGGGCTTCACTGATTAGAGGTCCTAGAAAGGTAGCAGCCAGTCAGGCAGCGGCACAGACAGCTGCAGCAGCACAGGAGCTAGCAAACGGAGCTGTAAACAGGGGAGTTTGAGTGGGAGTTCTGTTGGAGGAGAAGGTATTTGTGTGTGTTTGGTTTTGTATTCGTAGTATCTGTATGTGTAGAGGCTTGGAGGGGCTTTGTGCTGGGAGAGAAGCTGAGCCCTGATTAGGGGGCGGGGCTTCAATGACTAGGGGTCTTATAAAGGTAGCAGCCAGTCAGGCAGCGGCACAGGAGCTAGCAAACAGAGCTGTAAACAGGGCAGTTTGAGTGGGAGTTCTGTTGGAGGAGAAGGTATTTGTGTGTGTTTTTGTATTGGTAGTATCTGTATGTGTAGAGGCTTGGAGGGGCTTTGTGCTGGGAGAGAAGCTGAGCCCTGATTAGGGGGCGGGGCTTAACTGACTAGGGGTCCTATAAAGGGAGCAGCCAGTCAGGCAGCGGCACAGACAGCTGCAGTGGCACAGGAGCTAGCAAACAGAGCTGTAAAGAAGGGAGTTTGAGTGGGAGTTCTGTTGGAGGAGAAGGTATTTGTGTGTTTGGTTTTGTATTGGTAGTATCTGTATGTGTAGGGGCTTTGTGCTGGGATAGAAGCTGAGCCCTGATTAGGGGGCGGGGCTTCACTGACTAGGGGTCCTATAAAGGTACCAGCCAGTCAGGCAGCGGCACAGGAGCTATCAAACAGAGCTGTAAACAGGGGAGTTTGAGTGGGAGTTCTGTTGGAGGAGAAGGTATTTGTGTGTGTTTGGTTTTGTATTGTCAGTATCTGTATGTGCAGGGGCTTTGTGCTGGGAGAGAAGCTGAGCCCTGATTAGGGGGCGGGGCTTCCCTGACTAGGGGTCCTATAAAGGTAGCAGCCAGTCAGGCAGCGGCACAGGAGCTAGCAAACAGAGCTGTAAACAGGGGAGTTTGAGTGGGAGTTCTGTTGGAGGAGAAGGTATTTGTGTGTGTTTGGTTTTGTATTCGTAGTATCTGTATGTGTAGAGGCTTGGAGGGGCTTTGTGCTGGGAGAGAAGCTGAGCCCTGATTAGGGGGCGGGGCTTCAATGACTAGGGGTCCTATAAAGGTAGCAGCCAGTCAGGCAGCGGCACAGGAGCTAGCAGACAGAGCTGTAAACAGGGCAGTTTGAGTGGGAGTTCTGTTGGAGGAGAAGGTATTTGTGTGTGTTTTTGTATTGGTATTATCTGTATGTGTAGAGGCTTGGAGGGGCTTTGTGCTGGGAGAGAAGCTGAGCCCTGATTAGGGGGCGGGGCTTCACTGACTAGGGGTCCTATAAAGGTAGCAACCAGTCAGGCAGCGGCACAGGAGCTAGCAAAAGGAGCTGTAAACAGGGGAGTTCGAGTGGGAGTTCTGTTGGAGGAGAAGGTATTTGTGTGTGTTTGGTTTTGTATTGTCAGTATCTGTATGTGCAGGGGCTTTGTGCTGGGAGAGAAGCTGAGCCCTGATTAGGGGGCGGGGCTTCACTGATTAGGGGTCCTAGAAAGGGAGCAGCCAGTCAGGCAGCGGCACAGACAGCTGCAGTGGCACAGGAGCTAGCAAACAGAGCTGTAAAGAGGGGAGTTTGAGTGGGAGTTCTGTTGGAGGAGAAGGTATTTGTGTGTGTTTGGTTTTGTATTGGTAGTATCTGTATGTGTAGGGGCTTTGTGCTGGGAGAGAAGCTGAGCCCTTATGAGGGGGCGGGGCTTCACTGACTAGGGGTCCTATAAAGGTACCAGCCAGTCAGGCAGCGGCACAGGAGCTAGCAAACAGAGCTGTAAACAGGGCAGTTTGAGTGGGAGTTCTGTTGGAGGAGAAGGTATTTGTGTGTGTTTTTGTATTGGTATTATCTGTATGTTCAGAGGCTTGGAGGGGCTTTGTGCTGGGAGAGAAGCTGAGCCCTGATTAGGGGGCGGGGCTTCACTGATTAGAGGTCCTAGAAAGGTAGCAGCCAGTCAGGCAGCGGCACAGACAGCTGCAGTGGCACAGGAGCGAGCAAACGGAGCTGTAAACAGGGGAGTTTGAGTGGGAGTTCTGTTGGAGGAGAAGGTATTTGTGTGTGTTTGGTTTTGTATTCGTAGTATCTGTATGTGTAGAGGCTTGGAGGGGCTTTGTGCTGGGAGAGAAGCTGAGCCCTGATTAGGGGGCGGGGCTTCAATGACTAGGGGTCCTATAAAGGTAGCAGCCAGTCAGGCAGCGGCACAGGAGCTAGCAAACAGAGCTGTAAACAGGGCAGTTTGAGTGGGAGTTCTGTTGGAGGAGAAGGTATTTGTGTGTGTTTTTGTATTGGTAGTATCTGTATGTGTAGAGGCTTGGAGGGGCTTTGTGCTGGGAGAGAAGCTGAGCCCTGATTAGGGGGCGGGGCTTAACTGACTAGGGGTCCTATAAAGGGAGCAGCCAGTCAGGCAGCGGCACAGACAGCTGCAGTGGCACAGGAGCTAGCAAACAGAGCTGTAAAGAAGGGGGTTTGAGTGGGAGTTCTGTTGAAGGAGAATGTATTTGTGTGTGTTTGGTTTTGTATTGGTAGTATCTGTATGTGTAGGGGCTTTGTGCTGGGAGAGAAGCTGAGCCCTGATTAGGGGGCGGGGCTTCACTGACTAGGGGTCCTATAAAGGTACCAGCCAGTCAGGCAGCGGCACAGGAGCTATCAAACAGAGCTGTAAACAGGGGAGTTTGAGTGGGAGTTCTGTTGGAGGAGAAGGTATTTGTGTGTGTTTGGTTTTGTATTGTCAGTATCTGTATGTGCAGGGGCTTTGTGCTGGGAGAGAAGCTGAGCCCTGATTAGGGGGCGGGGCTTCCCTGACTAGGGGTCCTATAAAGGTAGCAGCCAGTCAGGCAGCGGCACAGGAGCTAGCAAACAGAGCTGTAAACAGGGGAGTTTGAGTGGGAGTTCTGTTGGAGGAGAAGGTATTTGTGTGTGTTTGGTTTTGTATTCGTAGTATCTGTATGTGTAGAGGCTTGGAGGGGCTTTGTGCTGGGAGAGAAGCTGAGCCCTGATTAGGGGGCGGGGCTTCAATGACTAGGGGTCCTATAAAGGTAGCAGCCAGTCAGGCAGCGGCACAGGAGCTAGCAGACAGAGCTGTAAACAGGGGAGTTTGAGTGGGAGTTACGTTGGAGGAGAAGGTATTTGTGTGTGTTTGGTTTTGTATTGGTAGTATCTGTATGTGTAGAGGCTTGGAGGGGCTTTGTGCTGGGAGAGAAGCTGAGCCCTGATTAGGGGGCGGGGCTTCAATGACTAGGGGTCCTATAAAGGTAGCAGCCAGTCAGGCAGCGGCACAGGAGCTAGCGAACAGAACTGTAAACAGGTGAGTTTGAGTGGGAGTTCTGTTGGAGGAGAAGGTATTTGTGTGTGTTTTTGTATTGGTATTATCTGTATGTGTAGAGGCTTGGAGGGGCTTTGTGATGGGAGAGAAGCTGGACCCTGATTAGGGGGCGGGGGTTCACTGATTAGGGGTCCTAGAAAGGTAGCAACCAGTCAGGCAGCGGCACAGGAGCTAGCAAAAGGAGCTGTAAACAGGGGAGTTCGAGTGGGAGTTCTGTTGGAGGAGAAGGTATTTGTGTGTGTTTGGTTTTGTATTGTCAGTATCTGTATGTGCAGGGGCTTTGTGCTGGGAGAGAAGCTGAGCCCTGATTAGGGGGCGGGGCTTCACTGACTAGGGGTCCTATAAAGGTAGCAGCCTGTCAGGCAGCGGCTAAGACAGCTGCAGCGGCACAGGAACAAGCAAACAGAGCTGTAAACAGGGGAGTTGGAGTTCTGTTGGAGGAGAAGGTATTTGTGTGTGTTTGGATTTGTATTCTCAGTATCTCTATGTGCAGGGACTTTGTACTGGGAGAGAAGCTGAGCCCTGATTAGGGGGCGGGGCTTCACTGACTAGGGGTCCTATAAAGGTAGCAGCCAGTCAGGCAGCGGCAGATAGCTGCAGCGGCACAGGAGCTAGCACACAGAGCTGTAAACAGGGGAGTCTGAGTGGGAGTTCTGTTGGAGGAGATGGTATTTGTGTGTGTTTGGTTTTGTATTGGTAGTATCTGTATGTGTATTGGTTTGGCGGGGCTTTGTGCTTGGAGAGAAGCTGAGCCCTGATTAGGGGGCGGGGCTTCACTGACTAGGGGTCCTATAAAGGTAGCAGCCAGTCAGGCAGCGGCTAAGACAGCTGCAGCGGCACAGGAGCTAGCAAACAGAGCTGTAAACAGGGGAGCTGGAGTTCTGTTGGAGGAGAAGGTATTTGTGTGTTTTTGGATTTGTATTGTCAGTATCTGTATGTGCAGGGGCTTTGTGCTGGGAGAGAAGCTGAGCCCTGATTAGGGGGCGGGGCTTCACTGACTAGGGGTCCTATAAAGGTAGCAGCCAGTCAGACAGCGGAACAGACAGCTGCAGTGGCACAGGAGCTAGCAAACAGAGCTGTAAACAGGGGAGTTTGAGTGGGAGTTCTGTTGGAGGAGAAGGTGTTTGTGTGTGTTTTTGTATTGGTAGTATCTGTATGTGTAGAGGCTTGGAGGGGCTTTGTGCTGGGAGAGAAGCTGAGCCCTGATTAGGGGGCGGGGCTTCCCTGACTAGGGGTCCTATAAAGGTAGCAGCCAGTCAGGCAGCGGCACAGGAGCTAGCAAACAGAGCTGTGAACAGGGGAGTTTGAGTGGGAGTTCTGTTGGAGGAGAAGGTATTTGTGTGTGTTTTTGTATTGGTAGTATCTGTATGTGTAGAGGCTTGGAGGGGCTTTGTGCTGGGAGAGAAGCTGAGCCCTGATTAGGGGGCGGGGCTTCACTGACTAGGGGTCCTATAAAGGTAGCAGCCAGTCAGGCAGCGGCACAGGAGCTAGCAAACAGAGCTGTAAACAGGGGAGTTTGAGTGGGAGTTCTGTTGGAGGAGATGGTATTTGTGTGTGTTTGGTTTTGTATTGGTAGTATCTGTATGTGTAGGGGTTTGGCGGGGCTTTGTGCTTGGAGAGAAGCTGGGCCCTGATTAGGGGGCGGGGCTTCACTGACTAGGCGTCCTATAAAGGTAGCAGCCAGTCAGGAAGCGGCAGACAGCTGCAGCGGCACAGGAGCTAGCAAACAGAGCTGTAAACAGGGGAGTTGGAGTGGGAGTTCTGTTGGAGGAGAAGGTATTTGTGTGTGTTTGGTTTTGTATTGGTAGTATCTGTATGTGTAGAGGCTTGGAGGGGCTTTGTGCTGGGAGAGAAGCTGAGCCCTGATCAGGGGGCGGGGCTTCACTGACGAGGGGTCCTATAAAGGTAGCAGCCAGTCAGGCAGCGGCACAGGAGCTAGCAAACAGAGCTGTAAACAGGGGAGTTTGAGTGGGAGTTCTGTTGGAGGAGAAGGTATTTGTGTGTGTTCGGTTTTGTATTGTCAGTATCTGTATGTGCAGGGGCTTTGTGCTGGGAGAGAAGCTGAGCCCTGATTAGGGGGCGCGGCTTTCCTGACTAGGGGTCCTATAAAGGTAGCAGCCAGTCAGGCAGCGGCACAGGAGCTAGCAAACAGAGCTGTAAACAGGGGATTTGGAGTGGGAGTTCTGCTGGAGGAGAAGGTATTTGTGTGTGTTTGGTTTTGTATTGGTAGTATCTGTATGTGTAGAGGCTTGGAGGGGCTTTGTGCTGGGAGAGAAGCTGAGCCCTGATTAGGGGGCGGGGCTTCACTGACTAGGGTTCCTATAAAGGTAGCAGCCAGCCAGGCAGCGGAACAGACAGCTGCAGTGGCACAGGAGCTAGCAAACAGAGCTGTGAACAGGGTAGTTTCAGTGGGAGTTCTGTTGGAGGAGAAGGTATTTGTGTGTTTTTGTCTTGGTAGTGTCTGTATTTGTAGAGGCTTGGAGGGACTAGGTGCTGGGAGAGAAGCTGAGCCCTGATTAGGGGGCGGGGCTTCACTGACTGGGGGTCCTATAAAGGTAGCAGCCAGTCAGGCAGCGGCACAGACAGCTGCAGCGGCACAGGACCTAGCAAACAGAGCTGTAAACAGGGGAGTTTGAGTGGGAGTTCTGTTGGAGGAGATGGTATTTGTGTGTGTTTGGTTTTGTATTGGTAGTATCTGTATGTGTAGAGGCTTGGAGGGGCTTTGTGCTGGGAGAGAAGCTGAGCCCTGATTGGGGGGCGGGTCTTCACTGACTAGGGGTCCTATAAAGGTAGCAGCCAGTCAGGCAGCGGCACAGGAGCTAGCAAACAGACCTGTAAACAGGGGAATTTGAGTGGCAGTTCTGTTGGAGGAGATGGTATTTGTGTGTGTTTGGTTTTGTATTGGTAGTATCTGTATGTGTATTGGTTTGGCGGGGCTTTGTGCTTGGAGAGAAGCTGAGCCCTGATGAGGGGGCGGGGCTTCACTGACTAGGGGTCCTATAAGGGTAGCAGCCAGTCAGGCAGCGGAACAGATAGCTGCAGTGGCACAGGAGCTTGCAAACAGAGCTGTAAACAGGGGAGTTTGAGTGGGGGTTCTGTTGGAGGAGAAGGTATTTGTGTGTGTTTGGTTTTGTATTGGTAGTATCTGTATGTGTAGAGGCTTGGAGGGGCTTGGTGCTGGGAGAGAAACTGAGCCCTGATTAGGGGGCGGGGCTTCACTGACTAGGGCTCCTATAAAGGTAGCAGCCAGTCAGGCAGCGGCACAGGAGCTAGCAAACAGAGCGGTGAACAGGGGAGTTTGAGTGGGAGTTCTGTTGGAGGAGATGGTATTTGTGTGTGTTTGGTTTTGTATTGGTAGTATCTGTATGTGTATTGGTTTGGCGGGGCTTGGTGCTTCGAGAGAAGCTGAGCCCTGATTAGGGGGCGGGGCTTCACTGACAAGGGGTCCTATAAAGATAGCAGCCAGTCAGGCAGCGGCAAGGACAGCTGCAGCGGCACAGGAGCTAGCAAACAGAGCTGTAAACAGGGGAGTTTGAGTGGGAGTTCTGTTGGAGGAGAAGGTATTTGTGTGTGTTTGGATTTGTATTGTCAGTATCTGTATGTGCAGGGGCTTTGTGCTGGGAGAGAAGCTGAGCCCTGATTGGGGGGCGGGGCTTCACTGACTAGGGGTCCTATAAAGGTAGCAGCCATTCAGGCAGCGGCACAGGAGCTAGCAAACGGACCTGTAAACAGGGGAATTTGAGTGGGAGTTCTGTTGGAGGAGAAGGTATTTGTGTGTTTTTTTGTATTGGTAGTATCTGTATGTGTAGAGGCTTGGAGGGGCTTTGTGCTGGGAGAGAAGCTGAGCCGTGATTAGGGGGCGGGCTTCTTTGACTAGGGGTCCTATAAAGGTAGCAGCCAGTCAGGCAGCGGCACAGGAGCTAGCAAACAGAGCTGTAAACAGGCGAGTTTGAGTTGGAGATCTGTTGGAGGAGAAGGTGTTTGTGTGTGTTTTTGTATTGGTAGTATCTGTATGTGCAGAGGCTTGGAGGGGCTTTGTGCTGGGAGAGAAGCTGAGCCGTGATTAGGGGGCGGGCTTCTTTGACTAGGCGTCCTATAAAGGTAGCAGCCAGTCAGGCAGCGGCAGACAGCTGCAGCGGCACGGGAGCTAGCAAACAGAGCTGTAAACAGGGGAGTTTGAGTGGTAGTTCCCTTGGAGGAGAAGGTATTTGTGTTTGTTTGGTTTTGTATTGGTAGTATCTGGATGTGTAGGGGCTTTGTGCTGGGAGAGAAGCTGAGCCCTGATTATGGGGCGGGGCTTCACTGACTAGGGGTCCTATAAAGGTAGCAGCCAGTCAGGCAGCGGCACAGACAGCAGCAGCAGCACAGGAGCTAGCAAACAGAGCTGTAAACAGGGGAGTTTGAGTGGGAGTTCTGTTGGAGGAGAAGGTATTTGTGTGTGTTTGGTTTTGTATTGGTAGTATCTGTATGTGTAGAGGCTTGGAGGGGCTTTGTGCTGGGAGAGAAGCTGAGCCCTGATTAGGGGGCGGGGCTTCACTGACGAGGGGTCCTATAAAGGTAGCAGCCAGTCAGACAGCGGCACAGGAGCTAGCAAACAGAGCTGTAAACAGGGGTGTTTGATTGGGAGTTCTGTTGGAGGAGAAGGTATTTGTGTGTTTTTTTGTATTGGTAGTATCTGTATGTGTAGAGGCTTGGAGGGGCTTTGTGCTGGGAGAGAAGCTGAGCCCTGATTAGGGGGCGGGGCTTCACTGACTAGGGGTCTTATACAGGGAGCAGCCAGTCAGGCAGCGGCACAGACAGCTGCAGTGGCACAGGCGCTAGCAAACAGAGCTGTAAACAGGGGAGTTTGAGTGGGAGTTCTGTTGGAGGAGAAGGTATTTGTGTGTGTTTGGTTTTGTATTGGCAGTATCTGTATGTGTACGGGCTTTGTGCTGGGAGAGAAGCTGAGCCCTGATTAGGGGGCGGGCTTCCCTGACTAGGGGTCCTATAAAGGTAGCAGCCAGTCAGGCAGCGGCACAGGAGCTAGCAAACAGAGCTGTAAACAGGGGAGTTTGAGTGGGAGTTCTGTTGGAGGAGAAGGTATTTGTGTGTGTTTGGTTTTGTATTCGTAGTATCTGTATGTGTAGGGGCTTTGTGCTGGGAGAGAAGCTGAGCCCTGATTAGGGGGCGGGGCTTCACTGACTAGGGGTCCTATAAAGGTAGCAGCCAGAAAGACAGCGGCACAGGAGCTAGCAAACAGAGCTGTAAACAGGGGAGTTTGAGTGGGAGTTCTGTTGGAGGAGAAGGTATTTGTGTGTGTTTGGTTTTGTATTCGTAGTATCTGTATGTGTAGGGGCTTTGTGCTGGGAGAGAAGCTGAGCCCTGATTGGGGGCGGGGCTTCACTGACTAGGGGTCCTATAAAGGTAGGAGCCAGTCAGGCAGCGGCACAGACAGCTGCAGCGCCACAGGAGCTAGCAAACAGAGCTGTGAATAGGGGAGTTGGAGTGGGAGTTCTGTTGGAGGAGAAGGTATTTGTATGTGTTTTTGTATTGGTGGTATCTGTATGTGTAGACGCTTTGAGGGGCTTTGTGCTGGGAGAGAAGCTGAGCCCTGATTGGGGGCGGGGCTTCACTGACTAGGGGTCCTATAAAGGTAGCAGCCAGTCAGACAGCAGCACAGGAGCTAGCAAACAGTGCTGTAAGCAGGGGAGTTTGAGTGGGAGTTCTGTTGGAGGGGAAGGTATTTCTGTGTGTTTGGTTTTGTATTGTCATTATCTGTATGTGCAGGGGCTTTGTGCTGGGAGAGAAGCTGAGCCCTGATTAGGGGGCGGGGCTTCCCTGACTAGGGGTCCTATAAAGGTAGCAGCCAGTCAGGCAGCGGCACAGGAGCTAGCAAACAGAGCTGTAAACAGGGGAGTTTGAGTGGGAGTTCTGTTGGAGGAGAAGGTATTTGTGTGTGTTTGGTTTTGTATTGTCAGTATCTGAATGTGCAGGGGCTTTGTGCTGGGAGAGAAGCTGAGCCCTGATGAGGGGGCGGGGCTTCCCTGACTAGGGGTCCTATAAAGGTAGCAGCCAGTCAGGCAGCGGCACAGGAGCTAGCAAACAGAGCTGTGAACAGGGGAGTTTGAGTGGGAGTTCTTTTGGAGGAGAAGTTATTTGTGTGTTTTTTTGTATTGGTAGTATCTGTATGTGTAGAGGCTTGGAGGGGCTTTGTGCTGGGAGAGAAGCTGAGCCCTGATTAGGGGGCGGGGCTTCACTGACTAGGGGTCCTATACAGCTAGCAGCCAGTCAGGCAGCGGCACAGGAGCTAGCAAACAGAGCTGTAAACAGGGGAGTTTGAGTGGGAGTTCTGTTGGAGGAGATGGTATTTGTGTGTGTTTGGGTTTGTATTGGTAGTATCTGTATGTGTACGGGGTTTGTGCTGGGAGAGAAGCTGAGCCCTGATTAGGGGGCGGGGCTTGCCTGACTAGGGGTCCTATAAAGGTAGCAGCCAGCCAGTCAGGCAGCGGCACAGGAGCTAACAGAGCTGTAAACAGGGGAGTTTGAGTGGGAGTTTTGTTGGAGGAGAAGGTATTTTTGCGTGTCTGGTTTTGTATTGGTGGTATCTGTATGTGTAGGGGCTTTGTGCTGGGAGAGAAGCTGAGCCCTGATTAGGGGGCGGTGCTTCCCTGACTAGGGTTCCTATAAAGGTAGCAGCCAGTCAGGCAGCGGCACAGGAGCTAGCAAACAGAGCTGTAAGCAGGGGAGTTTGAGTGGGAGTTCTGTTCGAGGAGAAGGTATTTGTGTGTTTTTTTGTATTGGTAGTATCTGTATGTGTAGAGGCTTGGAGGGGCTTTGTGCTGGGAGAGAAGCTGAGCCCTGATTAGGGGGCGGGGCTTCACTGACTAGGGGTCCTATAAAGGTAGCAGCCGGTCAGGCAGCGGCAGAGGAGCTAGCAAACAGAGCTGTAAACAGGGGAGTTTGAGTGGGAGTTCTGTTGGAGGAGATGGTATTTGTGTGTTTTTTTGTATTGGTAGTATCTGTATGTGTAGAGGCTTGGAGGGGCTTTGTGCTGGGAGAGAAGCTGAGCCCTGATTAGGGGGCGGGGCTGACTGACTAGGGGTCCTATAAAGGTAGCAGCCATTCAGGCAGCGGCTAAGACAGCTGCAGGTGCACAGGAGCGAGCAAATAGAGCTGTAAACAGGGGAGTTTGAGTGGGAGTTCTGTTGGAGGAGAAGGTATTTGTGTGTGTTTTTGTATTGGTAGTATCTGTATGTGTAGAGGCTTGGAGGGGCTTTGTGCTGGGAGAGAAGCTGAGCCCTGATTAGGGGGCGGGGCTTCCCTGACTAGGGGTCCTATAAAGGTAGCAGCCAGTCAGGCAGCGGCACAGGAGCTAGCAAACAGAGCTGTAAACAGGGGAGTTTCAGTGCGAGTTCTGTTGGAGGAGAAGGTATTTGTGTGTGTTTGGTTTTGTATTGTCAGTATCTGTATGTGCAGGGGCTTTGTGCTGGGAGAGAAGCTGAGCCCTGATTAGGGGGCGGTGCTTCCCTGACTAGGGGTCCTATAAAGGTAGCAGCCAGTCAGGCAGCGGCACAGGAGCTAGCAAACAGAGCTGTAAGCAGGGGAGTTTGAGTGGGAGTTCTGTTGGAGGAGAAGGTATTTGTGTGTGTTTGGTTTTGTATTGTCAGTATCTGAATGTGCAGGGGCTTTGTGCTGGGAGAGAAGCTGAGCCCTGATGAGGGGGCGGGGCTTCCCTGACTAGGGGTCCTATAAAGGTAGCAGCCAGTCAGGCAGCGGCACAGGAGCTAGCAAACAGAGCTGTGAACAGGGGAGTTTGAGTGGGAGTTCTTTTGGAGGAGAAGGTATTTGTGTGTTTTTTTGTATTGGTAGTATCTGTATGTGTAGAGGCTTGGAGGGGCTTTGTGCTGGGAGAGAAGCTGAGCCCTGATTAGGGGGCGGGGCTTCACTGACTAGGGGTCCTACAAGGGTAGGAGCCAGTCAGGCAGCAGCACAGGAGCTACCAAACAGTGCTGTGAACAGGGGAGTTTGAGTGGGAGTTCTGTTGGAGGAGATGGTATTTGTGTGTGTTTTTGTATTGGTAGTATCTGTATGTGTAGAGGCTTTGAGGGGCTTTGTGCTGGGGGAGAAGCTTAGCCCTGATTAGGGGGCGGGGCTTCACTGACTAGGGGTCCTATAAAGGTAGCAGCCAGTCAGGCAGCGGCTAAGACAGCTGCAGCGGCACAGGAGCTAGCAAACAGAGCTGTAAACAGGGGAGTTGGAGTGGGAGTTCTGTTGGAGGAGAAGGTATTTGTGTTTGTTTGGTTTTGTATTGTCAGTATCTGTATGTGTAGAGGCTTGGAGGGCCTAGGTGCTGGGAGAGAAGCTGAGCCCTGATTAGGGGGCGGGGCTTCACTGACTAGGGGTCCTATAAAGGTAGCAGCCGGTCAGGCAGCGGCAGAGGAGCTAGCAAACAGAGCTGTAAACAGGGGAGTTTGAGTGGGAGTTCTGTTGGAGGAGATGGTATTTGTGTGTGTTTGGTTTTGTATTGGTAGTATCTGTATGTGTAGAGGCTTGGAGGGACTTTGTGCTGGGAGAGAAGCTGAGCCCTGATTAGGGGGCGGGGCTGACTGACTAGGGGTCCTATAAAGGTAGCAGCCATTCAGGCAGCGGCACAGACAGCTGCAGGTGCACAGGAGCGAGCAAATAGAGCTGTAAACAGGGGAGTTTGAGTGGGAGTTCTGTTGGAGGAGAAGGTATTTGTGTGTGTTTGGTTTTGTACTGTCAGTATCTGTATGTGCAGGGGCTTTGTGCTGGGAGAGAAGCTGAGCCCTGATTAGGGGGCGGTGCTTCCCTGACTAGGGGTCCTATAAAGGTAGCAGCCAGTCAGGCAGCGGCACAGGAGCTAGCAAACAGAGCTGTTAGCAGGGGAGTTTGAGTGGGAGTTCTGTTGGAGGAGAAGGTATTTGTGTGTTTTTTTGTATTGGTAGTATCTGTATGTGTAGAGGCTTGGAGGGGCTTTGTGCTGGGAGAGAAGCTGAGCCCTGATTAGGGGGCGGGGCTTCACTGACTAGGGGTCCTATAAAGGTAGCAGCCAGTCAGGCAGCGGCACAGGAGCTAGCAAACAGAGCTAGCAAACAGAGCTGTAAAGAAGGGAGTTTGAGTGGGAGTTCTGTTGGAGGAGAAGGTATTTTTGTGTTTTTTTGTATTGGTAGTATCTGTATGTGTAGAGGCTTGGAGGGGCTTTGTGCTGGGAGAGAAGCTAAGCCCTGATCAGGGGGCGGGGCTTCATTGACTTGGGGTCCTATAAAGGTTGGAGCCAGTCAGACAGCAACACAGGAGCTAGCAAACAGAGGTGTAAACAGGGGAGTTTGAGTGGGAGTTCTGTTGGAGTAGATGGTATTTGTGTGTGTTTTTGTATTGGTATTATCTGTATGTGTAGCGGCTTGGAGGGGCTAGGTGCTGCGAGAGAAGCTGAGCCCTGATTAGGGGGCTGGGCTTCCCAGACTAGGGGTCCTATAAAGGTAGCAGCCAGTCAGGCAGCGGCACAGGAGCTAGCAAACAGAGCTGTAAACAGGGGAGTTTGAGTGGGAGTTCTGTTGGAGGAGAAGGTATTTGTGTGTGTTTGGTTTTGTATTGGTAGTATCTGTATGTTCAGAGGCTTGGAGGGGCTTTGTGCTGGGAGAGAAGCTGAGCCCTGATTAGGGGGCGGGACTTCACTGATCAGAGGTCCTAGAAAGGTAGCAGCCAGTCAGGCAGCGGCACAGACAGCTGCAGCAGCACAGGAGCTAGCAAACGGAGCTGTAAACAGGGGAGTTTGAGTGGGAGTTCTGTTGGAGGAGAAGGTATTTGTGTGTGTTTGGTTTTGTATTCGTAGTATCTGTATGTGTAGAGGCTTGGAGGGGCTTTGTGCTGGGAGAGAAGCTGAGCCCTGATTAGGGAGCGGGGCTTCAATGACTAGGGGTCCTATAAAGGTAGCAGCCAGTCAGGCAGCGGCACAGGAGCTAGCAAACAGAGCTGTAAACAGGGCAGTTTGAGTGGGAGTTCTGTTGGAGGAGAAGGTATTTGTGTGTGTTTTTGTATTGGTATTATCTGTATGTGTAGAGGCTTGGAGGGGCTTTGTGATGGGAGAGAAGCTGGGCCCTGATTAGGGGGCGGGGCTTCACTGACTAGGGGTCCTATAAAGGTAGCAGCCAGTAAGGCAGCGGCACAGACAGCTGCAGCGGCACAGGAGCTAGCAAACAGAGCTGTAAACAGGGGAGTTTGAGTGGGAGTTATGTTGGAGGAGAAGGTATTTGTGTGTGTTTGGTTTTGTATTGGTAGTATCTGTATGTGTAGAGGCTTGGAGGGGCTTTGTGCTGGGAGAGAAGCTGAGCCCTGATTAGGGGGCGGGGCTTAACTGACTAGGGGTCCTATAAAGGGAGCAGCCAGTCAGGCAGCGGCACAGACAGCTGCAGCGGCACAGGAGCTAGCAAACAGAGCTGTAAACAGGGGAGTTTGAGTGGGAGTTATGTTGGAGGAGAAGGTATTTGTGTGTGTTTGGTTTTGTATTGGTAGTATCTGTATATGTAGGGGCTTTGTGCTGGGAGAGAAGCTGAGCCCTGATTAGGGGGCGGGGCTTCACTGACTAGGGGTCCTATAAAGGTACCAGCCAGTCAGGCAGCGGCACAGGAGCTATCAAACAGAGCTGTAAACAGGGGAGTTTGAGTGGGAGTTCTGTTGGAGGAGAAGGTATTTGTGTGTGTTTGGTTTTGTATTCGTAGTATCTGTATGTGTAGAGGCTTGGAGGGGCTTTGTGCTGGGAGAGAAGCTGAGCCCTGATTAGGGGGCGGGGCTTCAATGACTAGGGGTCCTATAAAGGTAGCAGCCAGTCAGGCAGCGGCACAGGAGCTAGCAGACAGAGCTGTAAACAGGGCAGTTTGAGTGGGAGTTCTGTTGGAGGAGAAGGTATTTGTGTGTGTTTTTGTATTGGTATTATCTGTATGTGTAGAGGCTTGGAGGGGCTTTGTGATGGGAGAGAAGCTGGGCCCTGATTAGGGGCCGGGGCTTCACTGATTTGGGGTCCTAGAAAGGGAGCAGCCAGTCAAGCAGCGGCACAGACAGCTGCAGTGGCACAGGAGCTAGCAAACAGAGCTGTAAAGAAGGGAGTTTGACTGGGAGTTCTGGTGGAGGAGAAGGTATTTGTGTGTGTTTTTGTATTGGTATTATCTGTATGTGTAGGGGCTTTGTGCTGGGAGAGAAGCTGAGCCCTCATTAGGGGGCGGGGCTTCACTGACTAGAGGTCCTATAAAGGTAGCAGCCAGTCAGACAGCGGCTCAGGAGCTAGCAAACAGAGCTGTAAGCAGGGGAGTTTGAGTGGGAGTTCTGTTGGAGGAGAAGGTATTTGTGTGTGTTTGGTTCTGCTTTGGTAGTATCTGTATGTGTAGAGGCTTGGAGGGGCTTTGTGCTGGGAGAGAAGCTGAGCCCTGATTAGGGGGCGGGGCTTCAATGACTAGGGGTCCTATAAAGGTAGCAGCCAGTCAGGCAGCGGCACAGGAGCTAGCAAACAGAGCTGTAAACAGGGGAGTTCGAGTGGGAGTTCTGTTGGAGGAGAAGGTATTTGTGTGTGTTTGGTTTTGTATTGGTAGTATCAGTATGTGTAGAGGTTTGAAGGGGCTTTGTGCTGGGAGAGAAGCTGAGCCCTGATTAGGGGGCGGGGCTTCACTAACTAGGAGTCCTATAAAGGTAGCAGCCAGTCAGACAGCGGCACAGACAGCTGCAGCGGCACAGGAGCTAGCAAACAGTGCTGTAAACAGGGGAGTTTGAGTGGGAGTTCTGTTGGAGGAGAAGGTATTTGTGTGTGTTTGGTTTTGCATTGGTAGTATCTGTATGTGTAGAGGCTTGGAGGGGCTTTGTGCTGGGAGAGAAGCTGAGCCCTGATTAGGGGGCGGGGCTTCACTGACTAGGGGTCCTATAAAGGTAGCAGCCAGTCAGGCAGCGGCAGAGGAGCTAGCAAACAGCTGTGAACAGGGGAGTTTGAGTGGGAGTTCTGTTGGAGGAGAAGGTATTTGTGTGTGTTTGGTTCTGCTTTGGTAGTATCTGTATGTGTAGAGGCTTGGAGGGGCTTTGTGCTGGGAGAGAAGCTGAGCCCTGATTAGGGGGCGGGGCTTCACTGACTAGGGGTCCTATAAAGGTAGCAGCCAGTCAGGCAGCGGCACAGACAGCTGCAGCGGCACAGGAGCTAGCAAACAGAGCTGTAAACAGGGCAGTTTGAGTGGGAGTTCTGTTGGAGGAGAAGGTATTTGTGTGTGTTTGGTTTTGTATTGGTAGTATCTGTATGTGTAGGGCCTTTGTGCTGGGAGAGAAGCTGAGCCCTGATTAGGGGGCGTGGCTTCACTGACTAGGCGTCCTATAAAGGTAGCAGCCAGTCAGGCAGCGGCACAGGAGCTAGCAAACAGAGCTGTGAACAGGGGAGTTTGAGTGGGAGTTCTGTTGGAGGAGATGGTATTTGTGTGTGTTTGGTTTTGTATCGGTAGTATCTGTATGTGTAGGGGTTTGGCGGGGCTTTGTGCTTGAGAGAAGCTGAGCCCTGATTAGGGGGCGGGGCTTCACTGACTAGGCGTCCTATAAAGGTAGCAGCCAGTCAGGCAGCGGCACAGACAGCTGCAGCAGCACAGGAGCTAGCAAACGGAGCTGTAAACAGGGGAGTTTGAGTGGGAGTTCTGTTGGAGGAGAAGGTATTTGTGTGTGTTTTTGTATTGGTATTATCTGTATGTGTAGCGGCTTGGAGGGGCTAGGTGCTGCGAGAGAAGCTGAGCCCTGATTAGGGGGCGGGGCTTCCCAGACTAGGGGTCCTATAAAGGTAGCAGCCAGTCAGGCAGCGGCACAGGAGCTAGCAAACAGTGCTGTAAGCAGGGGAGTTTGAGTGGGAGTTCTGTTGGAGGAGAAGGTATTTGTGTGTCTTTTTTTCTATTGGTAGTATCTGTATGTGCAGAGGCTTGGAGGGGCTTTGTGCTGGGAGAGAAGCTGAGCCCTGATTAGGGGGCGGGGCTTCACTGACTAGGGGTCCTATAAAGGTAGCAGCCTTTCAGGCAGCGGCACAGACAGCTGCAGCAGCAAAGGAGCTAGCAAACAGAGCTGTAAACAGGGGAGTTTGAGTGGGAGTTCTGTTGGAGGAGAAGGTATTTGTGTGTGTTTGGATTTGTATTGTCAGTATCTGTATGTTCAGGGGCTTTGTGCTGGGAGAGAAGCTGAGCCCTGATTAGGGGGCGGGGCTTCCCTGACTAGGGGTCCTATAAAGGTGGCAGCCAGTCAGGCAGCGGCACAGGAGCTATCAAACAGAGCTGTAAACAGGGGAGTTTGAGTGGGAGTTCTGTTGGAGGAGAAGGTATTTGTGTGTGTGTGTTTTTGTATTGGTAGTATCAGTATGTGTAGAGGCTTGGAGGAGCTTTGTGCTGGGAGAGAAGCTGAGCCCTGATTAGTGGGCGGGTCTTCACTGACTAGGGGTCCCATAAAGGTAGCAGCCAGTCAGGAAGCGGCAGACAGCTGCAGCGGCACAGGAGCTAGCAAACAGAGCTGTAAACAGGGGAGTTGGAGTGGGAGTTCTGTTGGAGGAGAAGGTATTTGTGTGTGTTTGGTTTTGTATTGGTAGTATCTGTATGTGTAGAGGCTTGGAGGGGCTTTGTGCTGGGAGAGAAGCTGAGCCCTGATCAGGGGGCGGGGCTTCACTGACTAGGGGTCCTATAAAGGTAGCAGCCAGTCAGGCAGCGGCACAGGAGCTAGCAAACAGAGCTGTAAACAGGGGAGTTTGAGTGGGAGTTCTGTTGGAGGAGAAGGTATTTGTGTGTGTTCGGTTTTGTATTGTCAGTATCTGTATGTGCAGGGGCTTTGTGCTGGGAGAGAAGCTGAGCCCTGATTAGGGGGCGGGGCTTTCCTGACTAGGGGTCCTATAAAGGTAGCAGCCAGTCAGGCAGCGGCACAGGAGCTAGCAAACAGAGCTGTAAACAGGGGACTTGGAGTGGGAGTTCTGTTGGAGGAGAAGGTATTTGTGTGTGTTTGGTTTTGTATTGGTAGTATCTGTATGTGCAGGGGCTTTGTGCTGGGAGAGAAGCTGAGCCCTGATTAGGGGGCGGTGCTTTCCTGACTAGGGGTCCTATAAAGGTAGCAGCCAGTCAGGCAGCGGCACAGGAGCTAGCAAACAGAGCTGTAAACAGGGGAGTTTGAGTGGGAGTTCTGTTGGAGGAGAAGGTATTTGTGTGTGTTTGGTTTTGCATTGGTAGTATCTGTATGTGTAGAGGCTTGCAGGGGCTTTCTGCTGGGAGAGAAGCTGAGCCCTGATTAGGGGGCGGGGCTTCACTGACTAGGGGTCCTATAAAGGTAGCAGCCAGTAAGGCAGCGGCACAGGAGGTAGCAAACAGAGCTGTAAACAGGGCAGTTTGAGTGGGAGTTGTGTTGGAGGAGAAGGTATTTGTGTGTGTTTTTGTATTGGTAGTATCTGTATGTGTAGAGGCTTGGAGGGGCTTTGTGCTGGGAGAGAAGCTGAGCCCTGATCAGGGGGCGGGGCTTCACTGACTAGGGGTCCTATAAAGGTAGCAGCCAGTCAGGCAGCGGCACAGACAGCTGCAGTGGCACAGGAGCTAGCAAACAGAGCTGTGAACAGGGGAGTTTGAGTGGGAGTTCTGTTGGAGGAGAAGGTATTTGTGTGTGTTTGGTTTTGCATTGGTAGTATCTGTATGTGCAGGGGCTTTGTGCTGGGAGAGAAGCTGAGCCCTGACAGGGGGCGGGGCTTCACTGACTAGGGGTCCTATAAAGGTAGCAGCCAGTCAGGCAGCGGAACAGACAGCTGCAGTGGCACAGGAGCTAGCAAACAGAGCTGTGAACAGGGGAGTTTGAGTGGGAGTTCTGTTGGAGGAGAAGGTATTTGTGTGTGTTTTTTTATTGGTATTATCTGTATGTGTAGAGGCTTGGAGGGGCTAGGTGCTGCGAGAGAAGCTGAGCCCTGATTAGGGGGCGGGGCTTCACTGACTAGGGGTCCTATAAAGGTAGCAGCCAGTCAGGCATTGGCACAGACAGCTGCAGCGGCACAGGAGGTAGCAAACAGAGCTGTAAACAGGGCAGTTTGAGTGGGAGTTGTGTTGGAGGAGAAGGTATTTGTGTGTGTTTTTTTACTGGTATTATCTGTATGTGTAGAGGCTTGGAGGGGCTTTGTGCTGGGAGAGAAGCTGAGCCCTGATTAGGGGGCGGTGCTTTCCTGACTAGGGGTCCTATAAAGGTAGCAGCCAGTCAGGCAGCGGCACAGGAGCTAGCAAACAGAGCTGTGAACAGGGGAGTTTGAGTGGCAGTTCTGCTGGAGGAGAAGGTATTTGTGTGTGTTTTTGTATTGGTAGTATCTGTATGTGTAGAGGCTTGGAGGGGCTAGGTGCTGGGAGAGAAGCTGGGCCCTGATTAGGGGGCGGGGCTTCACTGACTAGGGGTCCTATAAAGGGAGCAGCCAGTCAGGCAGCGGCACAGACAGCTGCAGCGGCACAGGAGCTAGCAAACAGAGCTGTAAACAGGGGAGTTTGAGTGGGAGTTCTGTTGGAGGAGATTGTATTTGTGTGTGTTTGTTTTTGTATTGGTAGTATCTGTATGTGTAGAGGCTTGGAGGGGCTAGGTGCTGGGAGAGAAGCTGGGCCCTGATTAGGGGGCGGGGCTTCACTGACTAGGGGTCCTATAAAGGTAGCAGCCAGTCAGGCAGCGGCACAGGAGCTAGCAAACAGAGCTGTGAACAGGGGAATTTGAGTGGCAGTTCTTTTGGAGGAGAAGGTATTTGTGTGTGTTTTTGTATTGGTAGTATCTGTATGTGTAGAGGCTTGGAGGGGCTAGGTGCTGGGAGAGAAGCTGAGCCCTGATTAGGGGGCGGGGCTTCACTGACTAGGGGTCCTATAAAGGTAGCAGCCAGTCAGGCAGCGGCACAGACAGCTGCAGCGGCACAGGAGCTAGCAAACAGAGCTGTAAACAGGGGAGTTGGAGTTCTGTTGGAGGAGAAGGTATTTGTGTGAGTTTGGATTTGTATTGTCAGTATCTGTATGTGCAGGGGCTTTGTGCTGGGAGAGAAGCTGAGCCCTGATTAGGGGGCGGGGCTTCATTGACTAGGGGTCCTATAAAGGTAGCAGCCAGTCAGGCAGCGGCACAGGAGCTAGCAAACAAAGCTGTGAACAGGGGAGTTTGAGTGGCAGTTCTGCTGGAGGAGAAGGTATTTGTGTGTGTTTTTGTATTGGTAGTATCTGTATGTGTAGAGGCTTGGAGGGGCTTTGTGCTTGGAGAGAAGCTGAGCCCTGATTAGGGGGCGGGGCTTCACTGACTAGGGGTCCTATAAAGGTAGCAGCCAGTCAGGCAGCGGCACAGGAGCTAGCAAACAGAGCTGTAAACAGGGGAGTTTGAGTGGGAGTTCTGTTGGAGGAGAAGGTATTTGTGTGTTTTTGTATTGGTAGTGTCTGTATGTGTAGAGGCTTGGAGGGACTAGGTGCTGGGAGAGAAGCTGAGCCCTGATTAGGGGGCGGGGCTTCACTGACTAGGGGTCCTATAAAGGTAGCAGCCAGTCAGGCAGCGGCACAGACAGCTGCAGCGGCACAGGAGCTAGCAAACAGAGCTGTAAACAGGGTAGTTTCAGTGGGAGTTCTGTTGGAGGAGAAGGTATTTGTGTGTTTTTGTATTGGTAGTGTCTGTATGTGTAGAGGCTTGGAGGGACTAGGTGCTGGGAGAGAAGCTGAGCCCTGATTAGGGGGCGGGGCTTCACTGACTAGGGGTCCTATAAAGGTAGCAGCCAGTCAGGCAGCGGCTAAGACAGCTGCAGCGGCACAGGAGCTAGCAAACAGAGCTGTAAACAAGGGAGTTTGAGTGGGAGTTATGTTGGAGGAGAAGGTATTTGTGTGTGTTTGGTTTTGTATTGGTAGTATCTGTATGTGTAGAGGCTTGGAGGGGCTTTGTGCTGGGAGAGAAGCTGAGCCCTGATTAGGGGGCGGGGCTTCACTCACTAGGGGTCCTATAAAGGTAGCAGCCAGTCAGGCAGCGGCACAGGAGCTAGCAAACAGAGCTGTGAACAGGGGAGTTTGAGTGGCAGTTCTTTTGGAGGAGAAGGTATTTGTGTGTGTTTTTGTATTGGTAGTATCTGTATGTGTAGAGGCTTGGAGGGGCTAGGTGCTGGGAGAGAAGCTGAGCCCTGATTAGGGGGCGGGGATTCACTGACTAGGGGTCCTATAAAGTTAGCAGCCAGTCAGACAGCGGCACAGGAGCTAGCAAACAGAGCTGTAAACAGGGGAGTTTGAGTCGGAGTTCTGTTGGAGGAGAAGGTATTTGTGTGTGTTTGGTTTTGTATTGGTAGTATCTGTATGTGTAGGGGCTTGGAGAGGCTTTGTGCTGGGAGAGAAGCTGAGCCCTGATCAGGGGGCGGGGCTTCACTGACTAGGGGTCCTATAAAGGTACCAGCCAGTCAGGCATTGGCACAGACTGCTGCAGCGGCACAGGAGCTAGCAAACAGAGCTGTAAACAGGGGAGTTTGAGTGGGAGATCTGTTGCAGGAGAAGGTATTTGTGTGTGTTTGGTTTTGTATTGTCAGTATCTGTATGTGCAGGGGCTTTGTGCTGGGAGAGAAGCTGAGCCGTGATTTGGGGGCGGGGCTTCACTGACTAGGAGTCCTATAAATGTAGCAGCCAGTCAGGCAGCGGCACAGGAGCTAGCAAACAGAGCTGTGAACAGGGGAGTTTGAGTAGGAGTTCTGATGGAGGAGAAGGTATTTGTTTCTGTTTTTGTATTGGTAGTATCTGTATGTGTAGAGGCTTGGAGGGGCTTTGTGCTGGAAGAGAAGCTGAGCCTTGATTAGGGGGCGGGGCTTCACTGACTAGGGGTCCTATAAAGGTAGCAGCCAGTCAGTCAGCGGCACAGGAGCTAGCAAACAGAGCTGTAAACAGGGGAGTTGGAGTTCTGTTGGAGGAGAAGGTATTTGTGTGTGTTTGGATTTGTATTGTCAGTATCTCTATGTGCAGGGGCTTTGTGCTGGGAGAGAAGCTGAGCCGTGATTAGGGGGCGGGGCTTGACTGACTAGGGGTCCTATAAAGGTAGCAGCCTGTCAGGCAGCGGCTAAGACAGCTGCAGCGGCACAGGAGCAAGCAAACAGAGCTGTAAACAGGGGAGTTGGAGTTCTGTTGGAGGAGAAGGTATTTGTGTGTGTTTGGATTTGTATTCTCAGTATCTCTATGTGCAGGGACTTTGTGCTGGGAGAGAAGCTGAGCCCTGATTAGGGGGCGGGGCTTCACTGACTAGGGGTCCTATAAAGGTAGCAGCCAGTCAGGCAGCGGCAGATAGCTGCAGCGGCACAGGAGCTAGCACACAGAGCTGTAAACAGGGGAGTCTGAGTGGGAGTTCTGTTGGAGGAGATGGTATTTGTGTGTGTTTGGTTTTGTATTGGTAGTATCTGTATGTGTATTGGTTTGGCGGGGCTTTGTGCTTGGAGAGAAGCTGAGCCCTGATTAGGGGGCGGGGCTTCACTGACTAGGGGTCCTATAAAGGTAGCAGCCAGTCAGGCAGCGGCACAGGAGCTAGCAAACAGAGCTGTGAACAATGGAGTTTGAGTGGCAGTTCTTTTGGAGGAGAAGGTATTTGTGTGTGTTTTTGTATTGGTAGTATCTGTATGTGTAGGGGCTTGGAGAGGCTTTGTGCTGGGAGAGAAGCTGAGCCCTGATCAGGGGGCGGGGCTTCACTGACTGGGGTCCTATAAAGGTAGGAGCCAGTCAGGCAGCGGCACAGGAGCTAGCAAACAGAGCTTTTAACAGGGGAGTTGGAGTGGGAGTTCTGTTGGAGGAGAAGGTATTTGTGTGTGTTTGGTTTTGTATTGGTAGTGTCTGTTTGTGTAGAGGCTTGGAGGGACTAGGTGCTGGGAGAGAAGCTGAGCCCTGATTAGGGGGCGGGGCTTCACTGACTAGGGGTCCTATAAAGGTAGCAGCCAGTCAGGCAGCGGCACAGACAGCTGCAGCGGCACAGGAGCTAGCAAACAGAGCTGTAAACAGGGGAGTTGGAGTTCTGTTGGATGAGAAGGTATTTGTGTGTGTTTGGATTTGTATTGTCAGTATCTGTATGTGCAGGGGCTTTGTGCTGGGAGAGAGCTGAGCCCTGATTAGGGGGCGGGGCTTCACTGACTAGGGGTCCTATAAAGGTAGCAGCCAGTCAGGCAGCGGAACAGACAGCTGCAGTGGCACAGGAGCTAGCAAACAGAGCTGTAAACAGGGGAGTTTGAGTGGGAGTTCTGTTGGAGGAGAAGGTATTTGTGTGTGTTTTTGTATTGGTAGTATCTGTATGTGTAGAGCCTTGGAGGGGCTAGGTGCTGGGAGAGAAGCTGAGCCCTGATTAGGGGGTGGGACTTCACTGACTAGGGGTCCTATAAAGGTAGCAGCCAGTCAGGCAGCGGCTAAGACAGCTGCAGCGGCACAGGAGCTAGCAAACAGAGCTGTAAACAGGGGAGTTGCAGTTTTGTTGGAGGAGAAGGTATTTGTGTGTTTGGATTTGTATTGTCAGTATCTGTATGTGCAGGGGCTTTGTGCTGGGAGAGAAGCTGAGCCCTGATTAGGGGGCGGGGCTTCACTGACTAGGGGTCCTTTACAGGGAGCAGCCAGTCAGGTAGTGGCACAGACAGCTGCAGCGGCACAGGAGCTAGCAAACAGAGCTGTAAACAGGGGAGTTTGAGTCGGAGTTCTGTTGGAGGAGAAGGTATTTGTGTGTGTTTGGTTTTGTATTGGTAGTATCTGTATGTGTAGAGGCTTGGAGTGGCTTTTTGCTGGGAGAGAAGCTGAGCCCTGATTAGGGGGCGGGGCTTCACTGACTAGGGGTCCTATAAAGGTAGCAGCCAGTCAGGCAGCGGCACAGGAGCTAGCAAACAGAGCTGTGAACAATGGAGTTTGAGTGGCAGTTCTTTTGGAGGAGAAGGTATTTGTGTGTGTTTTTGTATTGGTAGTATCTGTATGTGTAGGGGCTTGGAGAGGCTTTGTGCTGGGAGAGAAGCTGAGCCCTGATCAGGGGGCGGGGCTTCACTGACTAGGGGTCCTATAAAGGTAGGAGCCAGTCAGGCAGCGGCACAGGAGCTAGCAAACAGAGCTTTTAACAGGGGAGTTGGAGTGGGAGTTCTGTTGGAGGAGAAGGTATTTGTGTGTGTTTGGATTTGTATTGTCAGTATCTGTATGTGCAGGGGCTTTGTGCTGGGAGAGAAGCTGAGCCCTGATTAGGGGGTGGGACTTCACTGACTAGGGGTCCTATAAAGGTAGCAGCCAGTCAGGCAGCGGCACAGACAGCTGCAGCGGCACAGGAGCTAGCAAACAGAGGTGTAAACAGGGGAGTTTGAGTGGGAGTTCTGTTGGAGGAGAAGGTATTTGTGTGTGTTTGGTTTTTTATTGGTAGTATCTGTATGTGTAGAGGCTTGGAGGGGCTTTGTGCTGGGAGAGAAGCTGAGCCCTGATCAGGGGGCGGGGCTTCACTGACTAGGGGTCCTATAAAGGTATCAGCCACTCAGGCAGCGGCACAGGAGGTAGCAAACAGAGGTGTAAACAGGGGAGTTTGAGTGGGAATTCTGTTGGAGGAGAAGGTATTTGTGTGTGTTTGGTTTTGTATTGGTAGTATCTGTATGTGTAGGGGCTTTGTGCTGGGAGAGAAGCTGAGCCCTGATTAGGGGGCGGGGCTTCACTGACTAGGGGTCCTATAAAGGTAGCAGCCAGTCAGGCAGCGGCACAGACAGCTGCAGCGGCACAGGAGCTAGCAAACAGAGCTGTAAACAGGGGAGTTTGAGTGGGAGTTATGTTGGAGGAGAAGGTATTTGTGTGTGTTTGGTTTTGTATTGGTAGTATCTGTATGTGTATTGGTTTGGCGGGGCTTTGTGCTTGGAGAGAAGCTGAGCCCTGATTAGGGGGCGGGGCTTCACTGACTAGGGTTCCTATAAAGATAGCAGCCAGTCAGGCAGCGGAACAGACAGCTGCAGTGGCACAGGAGCTAGCAAACAGAGCTGTAAACAGGGGAGTTGCAGTTCTGTTGGAGGAGAAGGTATTTGTGTGTGTTTGGATTTCTATTGTCAGTATCTATATGTGCAGGGGCTTTGTGCTGGGAGAGAAGCTGAGCCCTGATTAGGGGGCGGGGCTTGACTGACTAGGGGTCCTATAAAGGTAGCAGCCAGTCAGGGAGCGGCACAGGAGCTAGCAAACAGAGCTGTAAACAGGGGAGTTTGAGTGGGAGTTCTGTTGGAGGAGATGGTATTTGTGTGTGTTTGGTTTTGTATTGGTAGTATCTGTATGTGTAGAGGCTTGGAGGGGCTTTGTGCTGGGAGAGAAGCTCAGCCCTGATTAGGGGGCGGGGCTTCACTGACTAGGGGTCCTATAAAGGTAGCAGCCAGTCAGGCAGCGGCTAAGACAGCTGCAGCGGCACAGGAGCTAGCAAACAGAGCTGTAAACAGGGGAGCTGGAGTTCTGTTGGAGGAGAAGGTATTTGTGTGTTTTTGGATTTGTATTGTCAGTATCTGTATGTGCAGGGGCTTTGTGCTGGGAGAGAAGCTGAGCCCTGATTAGGGGGCGGGGCTTCACTGACTAGGGGTCCTATAAAGGTAGCAGCCAGTCAGACAGCGGAACAGACAGCTGCAGTGGCACAGGAGCTAGCAAACAGAGCTGTAAACAGGGGAGTTTGAGTGGGAGTTCTGTTGGAGGAGAAGGTGTTTGTGTGTGTTTTTGTATTGGTATTATCTGTATGTGTAGAGGCTTGGAGGGGCTTTGTGCTGGGAGAGAAGCTGGGCCCTGATTAGGGGGCGGGGTTTCACTGACTAGGGGTCCTATAAAGGTAGCAGCCAGTCAGGCAGCGGCACAGGAGCTAGCAAACAGAGCTGTGAACAGGGGAGTTTGAGTGGGAGTTCTGTTGGAGGAGAAGGTATTTGTGTGTGTTTGGTTTTGTATTGGTAGTATCTGTATGTGTAGAGGCTTGGAGGGTCTTTGTGCTGGGAGAGAAACTGAGCCCTGATTAGGGGGCGGGGCTTCACTGACTAGGGCTCCTATAAAGGTAGCAGCCAGTCAGGCAGCGGCACAGGAGCTAGCAAACAGAGCGGTGAACAGGGGAGTTTGAGTGGGAGTTCTGTTGGAGGAGATGCTATTTGTGTGTGTTTGGTTTTGTATTAGTAGTATCTGTATGTGTATTGTTTTGGCAGGGCTTTGTGCTTCGAGAGAAGCTGAACCCTGATTAGGGGGCGGGGCTTCACTGACAAGGGGTCCTATAAAGGTAGCAGCAAGTCAGGCTGCAGCTCAGACAGCTGCAGCGGCACAGGAGCTAGCAAACAGAGCTGTAAACAGGGGAGTTGGAGTGGGAGTTCTGTTGGAGGAGAAGGTATTCGTGTGTGTTTGGTTTTGTATTGTCAGTATCTGTATGTGCAGGGGCTTTGTGCTGGGAGAGAAGCTGAGCCCTGATTAGGGGGCGGTGCTTCCCTGACTAGGGGTCCTATAAAGGTAGCAGCCAGTCAGGCAGCAGCACAGGAGCTAGCAAACAGAGCTGTAAACAGGGGAGTTTGTGTGGGAGTTCTGTTGGAGGAGAAGGTATTTGTGTTTGTTTGGTTTTGTATTGTCAGTATCTGTATGTGTAGAGGCTTGGAGGGCCTAGGTGCTGGGAGAGAAGCTGAGCCCTGATTAGGGGGCGGGGCTTCACTGACTAGGGGTCCTATAAAGGTAGCAGCCGGTCAGGCAGCGGCAGAGGAGCTAGCAAACAGAGCTGTAAACAGGGGAGTTTGAGTGGGAGTTCTGTTGGAGGAGATGGTATTTGTGTGTGTTTGGTTTTGTATTGGTAGTATCTGTATGTGTAGAGGCTTGGAGGGGCTTTGTGCTGGGAGAGAAGCTGAGCCCTGATTAGGGGGCGGGGCTGACTGACTAGGGGTCCTATAAAGGTAGCAGCCATTCAGGCAGCGGCTAAGACAGCTGCAGGTGCACAGGAGCGAGCAAATAGAGCTGTAAACAGGGGAGTTTGAGTGGGAGTTCTGTTGGAGGAGAAGGTATTTGTGTGTGTTTTTGTATTGGTAGTATCTGTATGTGTAGAGGCTTGGAGGGGCTAGGTGCTGGGAGAGAAGCTGAGCCCTGATTGGGGGGCGGGGCTTGACTGACTAGGGGTCCTATAAAGGTAGCAGCCAGTCAGGCAGCGGCACAGACAGCTGAAGCGGCACAGGAGCTAGCAAACAGAGCTGTAAACAGGGGAGTTTCAGTGCGAGTTCTGTTGGAGGAGAAGGTATTTGTGTGTGTTTGGTTTTGTATTGTCAGTATCTGTATGTGCAGGGGCTTTGTGCTGGGAGAGAAGCTGAGCCCTGATTAGGGGGCGGTGCTTCCCTGACTAGGGGTCCTATAAAGGTAGCAGCCAGTCAGGCAGCGGCACAGGAGCTAGCAAACAGAGCTGTTAGCAGGGGAGTTTGAGTGGGAGTTCTGTTGGAGGAGAAGGTATTTGTGTGTTTTTTTGTATTGGTAGTATCTGTATGTGTAGAGGCTTGGAGGGGCTTTGTGCTGGGAGAGAAGCTGAGCCCTGATTAGGGGGCGGGGCTTCACTGACTAGGGGTCCTATAAAGGTAGCAGCCAGTCAGGCAGCGGCACAGGAGCTAGCAAACAGAGCTGTAAACAGGGGAGTTTGAGTGGGAGTTCTGTTGGAGGAGAAGGTATTTTTGTGTTTTTTTGTATTGGTAGTATCTGTATGTGTAGAGGCTTGGAGGGGCTTTGTGCTGGGAGAGAAGCTAAGCCCTGATCAGGGGGCGGGGCTTCATTGACTTGGGGTCCTATAAAGGTTGGAGCCAGTCAGACAGCAACACAGGAGCTAGCAAACAGAGGTGTAAACAGGGGAGTTTGAGTGGGAGTTCTGTTGGAGTAGATGGTATTTGTGTGTGTTTGTTTTTGTATTGGTAGCACCTGTATGTGTATGGGTTTGGAGGGGCTTTGTGCTTGGAGAGAAGCTGAGCCCTGATTAGGGGTGGGGCTTCACTGACTAGGGTTCCTATAAAGGTAGCAGCCAGTCAGGCAGCGGAACAGACAGCTGCAGTGGCACAGGAGCTAGCAAACTGAGCTGTGAACAGGGGAGTTTGAGTGGGAGTTCTGTTGGAGGAGAAGGTATTTGTGTGTTTTTTTGTATTGGTAGTATCTGTATGTGTAGAGGCTTGGAGGGGCTAGGTGCTGGGAGAGAAGCTGAGCCCTGATTAGGGGGCGGGGCTTCACTGACTAGGGGTCCTATAAAGGTAGCAGCCAGTCAGGCAGCGGCACAGACAGCTGCAGTGGCACAGGAGCTAGCAAACAGAGCTGTAAAGAAGGGAGTTTGAGTGGGAGTTCTGGTGGAGGAGAAGGTATTTGTGTGTGTTTGGTTTTGTATTGGTAGTATCTGTATGTGTACGGGCTTTGTGCTGGGAGAGAAGCTGAGCCCTGATTAGGGGGCGGGGCTTAACTGACTAGGGGTCCTATAAAGGGAGCAGCCAGTCAGGCAGCGGCACAGACAGCTGCAGCGGCACAGGAGCTAGCAAACAGAGCTCTAAACAGGGGAGTTTGAGTGGGAGTTCTGTTGGAGGAGAAGGTATTTGTGTGTGTTTGGTTTTGTATTCGTAGTATCTGTATGTGTAGAGGCTTGGAGGGGCTTTGTGCTGGGAGAGAAGCTGAGCCCTGAATAGGGGGCGGGGCTTCACTGACTAGGGGTCCTATAAAGGTAGCAGCCAGTCAGGCAGCGGCACAGGAGCTAGCAAAAGGAGCTGTAAACAGGGGAGTTCGAGTGGGAGTTCTGTTGGAGGAGAAGGTATTTGTGTGTGTTTGGTTCTGCTTTGGTAGTATCAGTATGTGTAGAGGTTTGAAGGGGCTTTGTGCTGGGAGAGAAGCTGAGCCCTGATAAGGGGGCGGGGCTTCACTGACTAGGGGTCCTATAAAGGTAGCAGCCAGTCAGGCAGCGGCACAGACAGCTGCAGCGGCACAGGAGCTAGCAAACAGAGCTCTAAACAGGGGAGTTTGAGTGGGAGTTCTGTTGGAGGAGAAGGTATTTGTGTGTGTTTTTGTATTGGTATTATCTGTATGTGTAGCGGCTTGGAGGGGCTAGGTGCTGCGAGAGAAGCTGAGCCCTGATTAGGGGGCTGGGCTTCCCAGACTAGGGGTCCTATAAAGGTAGCAGCCAGTCAGGCAGCGGCACAGGAGCTAGCAAACAGAGCTGTAAACAGGGGAGTTTGAGTGGGAGTTCTGTTGGAGGAGAAGGTATTTGTGTGTGTTTGGTTTTGTATTGGTAGTATCTGTATGTTCAGAGGCTTGGAGGGGCTTTGTGCTGGGAGAGAAGCTGAGCCCTGATTAGGGGGCGGGACTTCACTGATCAGAGGTCCTAGAAAGGTAGCAGCCAGTCAGGCAGCGGCACAGACAGCTGCAGCAGCACAGGAGCTAGCAAACGGAGCTGTAAACAGGGCAGTTTGAGTGGGAGTTCTGTTGGAGGAGAAGGTATTTGTGTGTGTTTTTGTATTGGTATTATCTGTATGTGTAGAGGCTTGGAGGGGCTTTGTGATGGGAGAGAAGCTGGGCCCTGATTAGGGGGCGGGGCTTCACTGACTAGGGGTCCTATAAAGGTAGCAGCCAGTAAGGCAGCGGCACAGACAGCTGCAGCGGCACAGGAGCTAGCAAACAGAGCTGTAAACAGGGGAGTTTGAGTGGGAGTTATGTTGGAGGAGAAGGTATTTGTGTGTGTTTGGTTTTGTATTGGTAGTATCTGTATGTGTAGAGGCTTGGAGGGGCTTTGTGCTGGGAGAGAAGCTGAGCCCTGATTAGGGGGCGGGGCTTAACTGACTAGGGGTCCTATAAAGGGAGCAGCCAGTCAGGCAGCGGCACAGACAGCTGCAGCGGCACAGGAGCTAGCAAACAGAGCTGTAAACAGGGGAGTTTGAGTGGGAGTTATGTTGGAGGAGAAGGTATTTGTGTGTGTTTGGTTTTGTATTGGTAGTATCTGTATATGTAGGGGCTTTGTGCTGGGAGAGAAGCTGAGCCCTGATTAGGGGGCGGGGCTTCACTGACTAGGGGTCCTATAAAGGTACCAGCCAGTCAGGCAGCGGCACAGGAGCTATCAAACAGAGCTGTAAACAGGGGAGTTTGAGTGGGAGTTCTGTTGGAGGAGAAGGTATTTGTGTGTGTTTGGTTTTGTATTCGTAGTATCTGTATGTGTAGAGGCTTGGAGGGGCTTTGTGCTGGGAGAGAAGCTGAGCCCTGATTAGGGGGCGGGGCTTCAATGACTAGGGGTCCTATAAAGGTAGCAGCCAGTCAGGCAGCGGCACAGGAGCTAGCAGACAGAGCTGTAAACAGGGCAGTTTGAGTGGGAGTTCTGTTGGAGGAGAAGGTATTTGTGTGTGTTTTTGTATTGGTATTATCTGTATGTGTAGAGGCTTGGAGGGGCTTTGTGATGGGAGAGAAGCTGGGCCCTGATTAGGGGCCGGGGCTTCACTGATTTGGGGTCCTAGAAAGGGAGCAGCCAGTCAAGCAGCGGCACAGACAGCTGCAGTGGCACAGGAGCTAGCAAACAGAGCTGTAAAGAAGGGAGTTTGACTGGGAGTTCTGGTGGAGGAGAAGGTATTTGTGTGTGTTTTTGTATTGGTATTATCTGTATGTGTAGGGGCTTTGTGCTGGGAGAGAAGCTGAGCCCTCATTAGGGGGCGGGGCTTCACTGACTAGAGGTCCTATAAAGGTAGCAGCCAGTCAGACAGCGGCTCAGGAGCTAGCAAACAGAGCTGTAAGCAGGGGAGTTTGAGTGGGAGTTCTGTTGGAGGAGAAGGTATTTGTGTGTGTTTGGTTCTGCTTTGGTAGTATCTGTATGTGTAGAGGCTTGGAGGGGCTTTGTGCTGGGAGAGAAGCTGAGCCCTGATTAGGGGGCGGGGCTTCAATGACTAGGGGTCCTATAAAGGTAGCAGCCAGTCAGGCAGCGGCACAGACAGCTGCAGTGGCACAGGAGCTAGCAAACAGAGCTGTAAACAGGGCAGTTTGAGTGGGAGTTCTGTTGGAGGAGAAGGTATTTGTGTGTGTTTGGTTTTGTATTGGTAGTATCTGTATGTGTAGGGCCTTTGTGCTGGGAGAGAAGCTGAGCCCTGATTAGGGGGCGTGGCTTCACTGACTAGGCGTCCTATAAAGGTAGCAGCCAGTCAGGCAGCGGCACAGGAGCTAGCAAACAGAGCTGTGAACAGGGGAGTTTGAGTGGGAGTTCTGTTGGAGGAGAAGGTATTTGTGTGTGTTTTTGTATTGGTAGTATCTGTATGTGTAGAGGCTTGGAGGGGCTAGGTGCTGCGAGAGAAGCTGAGCCCTGATTAGGGGGCGGGGCTTCACTGACTAGGGGTCCTATAAAGGTAGCAGCCAGTCAGGCAGCGGCACAGACAGCTGCAGCGGCACAGGAGCTAGCAAACAGAGCTGTAAACAGGGGAGTTTGAGTGGGAGTTCTGTTGGAGGAGATGGTATTTGTGTGTGTTTGGTTTTGTATCGGTAGTATCTGTATGTGTAGGGGTTTGGCGGGGCTTTGTGCTTGAGAGAAGCTGAGCCCTGATTAGGGGGCGGGGCTTCACTGACTAGGCGTCCTATAAAGGTAGCAGCCAGTCAGGCAGCGGCACAGACAGCTGCAGCAGCACAGGAGCTAGCAAACGGAGCTGTAAACAGGGGAGTTTGAGTGGGAGTTCTGTTGGAGGAGAAGGTATTTGTGTGTGTTTTTGTATTGGTATTATCTGTATGTGTAGCGGCTTGGAGGGGCTAGGTGCTGCGAGAGAAGCTGAGCCCTGATTAGGGGGCGGGGCTTCCCAGACTAGGGGTCCTATAAAGGTAGCAGCCAGTCAGGCAGCGGCACAGGAGCTAGCAAACAGTGCTGTAAGCAGGGGAGTTTGAGTGGGAGTTCTGTTGGAGGAGAAGGTATTTGTGTGTGTTTTTTTCTATTGGTAGTATCTGTATGTGCAGAGGCTTGGAGGGGCTTTGTGCTGGGAGAGAAGCTGAGCCCTGATTAGGGGGCGGGGCTTCACTGACTAGGGGTCCTATAAAGGTAGCAGCCTTTCAGGCAGCGGCACAGACAGCTGCAGCAGCAAAGGAGCTAGCAAACGGAGCTGTAAACAGGGGAGTTTGAGTGGGAGTTCTGTTGGAGGAGAAGGTATTAGTGTGTGTTTTTGTATTGGTATTATCTGTATGTGTAGGGGCTTGGAGGGGCTAGGTGCTGCGAGAGAAGCTGAGCCCTGATTAGGGGGCGGGGCTTCACTGACTAGGGGTCCTATTAATTTAGCAGCCAGTCAGGCATCGGCACAGACAGCTGCAGCGGCACAGGAGCTAGCAAACAGAGCTGTAAACAGGGGAGTTTGAGTGGGAGTTCTGTTGGAGGAGAAGGTATTTGTGTGTGTTTGGATTTGTATTGTCAGTATCTGTATGTTCAGGGGCTTTGTGCTGGGAGAGAAGCTGAGCCCTGATTAGGGGGCGGGGCTTCCCTGACTAGGGGTCCTATAAAGGTGGCAGCCAGTCAGGCAGCGGCACAGGAGCTATCAAACAGAGCTGTAAACAGGGGAGTTTGAGTGGGAGTTCTGTTGGAGGAGAAGGTATTTGTGTGTGTGTGTTTTTGTATTGGTAGTATCAGTATGTGTAGAGGCTTGGAGGAGCTTTGTGCTGGGAGAGAAGCTGAGCCCTGATTAGTGGGCGGGTCTTCACTGACTAGGGGTCCCATAAAGGTAGCAGCCAGTCAGGAAGCGGCAGACAGCTGCAGCGGCACAGGAGCTAGCAAACAGAGCTGTAAACAGGGGAGTTGGAGTGGGAGTTCTGTTGGAGGAGAAGGTATTTGTGTGTGTTTGGTTTTGTATTGGTAGTATCTGTATGTGTAGAGGCTTGGAGGGGCTTTGTGCTGGGAGAGAAGCTGAGCCCTGATCAGGGGGCGGGGCTTCACTGACTAGGGGTCCTATAAAGGTAGCAGCCAGTCAGGCAGCGGCACAGGAGCTAGCAAACAGAGCTGTAAACAGGGGAGTTTGAGTGGGAGTTCTGTTGGAGGAGAAGGTATTTGTGTGTGTTCGGTTTTGTATTGTCAGTATCTGTATGTGCAGGGGCTTTGTGCTGGGAGAGAAGCTGAGCCCTGATTAGGGGGCGGGGCTTTCCTGACTAGGGGTCCTATAAAGGTAGCAGCCAGTCAGGCAGCGGCACAGGAGCTAGCAAACAGAGCTGTAAACAGGGGACTTGGAGTGGGAGTTCTGTTGGAGGAGAAGGTATTTGTGTGTGTTTGGTTTTGTATTGGTAGTATCTGTATGTGCAGGGGCTTTGTGCTGGGAGAGAAGCTGAGCCCTGATTAGGGGGCGGTGCTTTCCTGACTAGGGGTCCTATAAAGGTAGCAGCCAGTCAGGCAGCGGCACAGGAGCTAGCAAACAGAGCTGTAAACAGGGGAGTTTGAGTGGGAGTTCTGTTGGAGGAGAAGGTATTTGTGTGTGTTTGGTTTTGCATTGGTAGTATCTGTATGTGTAGAGGCTTGCAGGGGCTTTCTGCTGGGAGAGAAGCTGAGCCCTGATTAGGGGGCGGGGCTTCACTGACTAGGGGTCCTATAAAGGTAGCAGCCAGTAAGGCAGCGGCACAGGAGGTAGCAAACAGAGCTGTAAACAGGGCAGTTTGAGTGGGAGTTGTGTTGGAGGAGAAGGTATTTGTGTGTGTTTTTGTATTGGTAGTATCTGTATGTGTAGAGGCTTGGAGGGGCTTTGTGCTGGGAGAGAAGCTGAGCCCTGATCAGGGGGCGGGGCTTCACTGACTAGGGGTCCTATAAAGGTAGCAGCCAGTCAGGCAGCGGCACAGACAGCTGCAGTGGCACAGGAGCTAGCAAACAGAGCTGTGAACAGGGGAGTTTGAGTGGGAGTTCTGTTGGAGGAGAAGGTATTTGTGTGTGTTTGGTTTTGCATTGGTAGTATCTGTATGTGCAGGGGCTTTGTGCTGGGAGAGAAGCTGAGCCCTGACAGGGGGCGGGGCTTCACTGACTAGGGGTCCTATAAAGGTAGCAGCCAGTCAGGCAGCGGAACAGACAGCTGCAGTGGCACAGGAGCTAGCAAACAGAGCTGTGAACAGGGGAGTTTGACTGGGAGTTCTGTTGGAGGAGAAGGTATTTGTGTGTGTGTTTTTTATTGGTATTATCTGTATGTGTAGAGGCTTGGAGGGGCTAGGTGCTGCGAGAGAAGCTGAGCCCTGATTAGGGGGCGGGGCTTCACTGACTAGGGGTCCTATAAAGGTAGCAGCCAGTCAGGCATTGGCACAGACAGCTGCAGCGGCACAGGAGGTAGCAAACAGAGCTGTAAACAGGGCAGTTTGAGTGGGAGTTGTGTTGGAGGAGAAGGTATTTGTGTGTGTTTTTTTACTGGTATTATCTGTATGTGTAGAGGCTTGGAGGGGCTTTGTGCTGGGAGAGAAGCTGAGCCCTGATTAGGGGGCGGTGCTTTCCTGACTAGGGGTCCTATAAAGGTAGCAGCCAGTCAGGCAGCGGCACAGGAGCTAGCAAACAGAGCTGTAAACAGGGGAGTTTGAGTGGGAGTTCTGTTGGAGGAGAAGGTATTTGTGTGTGTTTGGTTTTGCATTGGTAGTATCTGTATGTGTAGAGGCTTGCAGGGGCTTTCTGCTGGGAGAGAAGCTGAGCCCTGATTAGGGGGCGGGGCTTCACTGACTAGGGGTCCTATAAAGGTAGCAGCCAGTAAGGCAGCGGCACAGGAGGTAGCAAACAGAGCTGTAAACAGGGCAGTTTGAGTGGGAGTTGTGTTGGAGGAGAAGGTATTTGTGTGTGTTTTTGTATTGGTAGTATCTGTATGTGTAGAGGCTTGGAGGGGCTTTGTGCTGGGAGAGAAGCTGAGCCCTGATCAGGGGGCGGGGCTTCACTGACTAGGGGTCCTATAAAGGTAGCAGCCAGTCAGGCAGCGGCACAGACAGCTGCAGTGGCACAGGAGCTAGCAAACAGAGCTGTGAACAGGGGAGTTTGAGTGGGAGTTCTGTTGGAGGAGAAGGTATTTGTGTGTGTTTGGTTTTGCATTGGTAGTATCTGTATGTGCAGGGGCTTTGTGCTGGGAGAGAAGCTGAGCCCTGACAGGGGGCGGGGCTTCACTGACTAGGGGTCCTATAAAGGTAGCAGCCAGTCAGGCAGCGGAACAGACAGCTGCAGTGGCACAGGAGCTAGCAAACAGAGCTGTGAACAGGGGAGTTTGACTGGGAGTTCTGTTGGAGGAGAAGGTATTTGTGTGTGTTTTTTTATTGGTATTATCTGTATGTGTAGAGGCTTGGAGGGGCTAGGTGCTGCGAGAGAAGCTGAGCCCTGATTAGGGGGCGGGGCTTCACTGACTAGGGGTCCTATAAAGGTAGCAGCCAGTCAGGCATTGGCACAGACAGCTGCAGCGGCACAGGAGGTAGCAAACAGAGCTGTAAACAGGGCAGTTTGAGTGGGAGTTGTGTTGGAGGAGAAGGTATTTGTGTGTGTTTTTTTACTGGTATTATCTGTATGTGTAGAGGCTTGGAGGGGCTTTGTGCTGGGAGAGAAGCTGAGCCCTGATTAGGGGGCGGTGCTTTCCTGACTAGGGGTCCTATAAAGGTAGCAGCCAGTCAGGCAGCGGCACAGGAGCTAGCAAACAGAGCTGTAAACAGGGGAGTTTGAGTGGGAGTTCTGTTGGAGGAGAAGGTATTTGTGTGTGTTTGGTTTTGTATTGGTAGTATCTGTATGTGCAGGGGCTTTGTGCTGGGAGAGAAGCTGAGCCCTGATTAGGGGGCGGTGCTTTCCTGACTAGGGGTCCTATAAAGGTAGCAGCCAGTCAGGCAGCGGCACAGGAGCTAGCAAACAGAGCTGTGAACAGGGGAGTTTGAGTGGCAGTTCTGCTGGAGGAGAAGGTATTTGTGTGTGTTTTTGTATTGGTAGTATCTGTATGTGTAGAGGCTTGGAGGGGCTAGGTGCTGGGAGAGAAGCTGGGCCCTGATTAGGGGGCGGGGCTTCACTGACTAGGGGTCCTATAAAGGGAGCAGCCAGTCAGGCAGCGGCACAGACAGCTGCAGCGGCACAGGAGCTAGCAAACAGAGCTGTAAACAGGGGAGTTTGAGTGGGAGTTCTGTTGGAGGAGATTGTATTTGTGTGTGTTTGTTTTTGTATTGGTAGTATCTGTATGTGTAGAGGCTTGGAGGGGCTAGGTGCTGGGAGAGAAGCTGGGCCCTGATTAGGGGGCGGGGCTTCACTGACTAGGGGTCCTATAAAGGTAGCAGCCAGTCAGGCAGCGGCACAGGAGCTAGCAAACAGAGCTGTGAACAGGGGAATTTGAGTGGCAGTTCTTTTGGAGGAGAAGGTATTTGTGTGTGTTTTTGTATTGGTAGTATCTGTATGTGTAGAGGCTTGGAGGGGCTAGGTGCTGGGAGAGAAGCTGAGCCCTGATTAGGGGGCGGGGCTTCACTGACTAGGGGTCCTATAAAGGTAGCAGCCAGTCAGGCAGCGGCACAGACAGCTGCAGCGGCACAGGAGCTAGCAAACAGAGCTGTAAACAGGGGAGTTGGAGTTCTGTTGGAGGAGAAGGTATTTGTGTGAGTTTGGATTTGTATTGTCAGTATCTGTATGTGCAGGGGCTTTGTGCTGGGAGAGAAGCTGAGCCCTGATTAGGGGGCGGGGCTTCATTGACTAGGGGTCCTATAAAGGTAGCAGCCAGTCAGGCAGCGGCACAGGAGCTAGCAAACAAAGCTGTGAACAGGGGAGTTTGAGTGGCAGTTCTGCTGGAGGAGAAGGTATTTGTGTGTGTTTTTGTATTGGTAGTATCTGTATGTGTAGAGGCTTGGAGGGGCTTTGTGCTTGGAGAGAAGCTGAGCCCTGATTAGGGGGCGGGGCTCCACTGACTAGGGGTCCTATAAAGGTAGCAGCCAGTCAGGCAGCGGCACAGGAGCTAGCAAACAGAGCTGTAAACAGGGGAGTTTGAGTGGGAGTTCTGTTGGAGGAGAAGGTATTTGTGTGTTTTTGTATTGGTAGTGTCTGTATGTGTAGAGGCTTGGAGGGACTAGGTGCTGGGAGAGAAGCTGAGCCCTGATTAGGGGGCGGGGCTTCACTGACTAGGGGTCCTATAAAGGTAGCAGCCAGTCAGGCAGCGGCACAGACAGCTGCAGCGGCACAGGAGCTAGCAAACAGAGCTGTAAACAGGGTAGTTTCAGTGGGAGTTCTGTTGGAGGAGAAGGTATTAGTGTGTTTTTGTATTGGTAGTGTCTGTATGTGTAGAGGCTTGGAGGGACTAGGTGCTGGGAGAGAAGCTGAGCCCTGATTAGGGGGCGGGGCTTCACTGACTAGGGGTCCTATAAAGGTAGCAGCCAGTCAGGCAGCGGCTAAGACAGCTGCAGCGGCACAGGAGCTAGCAAACAGAGCTGTAAACAGGGGAGTTGGAGTTCTGTTGAAGGAGAAGTTATTTGTGTGTGTTTGGATTTGTATTGTCAGTATCTGTATGTGCAGGGGCTTTGTGCTGGGAGAGAAGCTGAGCCCTGATTAGGGGGCGGGGCTTCACTGACTAGGGGTCCTATAAAGGTTGCAGCCAGTCAGGCAGCGGCACAGGAGCTAGCAAACAGAGCTGTGAACAGGGGAGTTTGAGTGGCAGTTCTGTTGGAGGAGAAGGTATTTGTGTGTCTTTTTGTATTGGTAGTATCTGTATGTGTAGAGGCTTGGAGGGGCTAGGTGCTGGGAGAGAAGCTGGGCCCTGATTAGGGGGCAGGGCTTCACTGACTAGGGGTCCTATAAAGGTAGCAGCCAGTCAGGCAGCGGCACAGACAGCTGCAGCGGCACAGGAGCAAGCAAACAGAGCTGTAAACAGGGGAGTTTGAGTGGGAGTTCTGTTGGAGGAGAAGGTATTTGTGTGTGTTCGGTTTTGTATTGGTAGTATCTCTATGTGCAGGGACTTTGTGCTGGGAGAGAAGCTGAGCCCTGATTAGGGGGCGGGGCTTCACTGACTAGGGGTCCTATAAAGGTAGCAGCCAGTCAGGCAGCGGCACAGGAGCTAGCAAACAGAGCTGTAAACAAGGGAGTTTGAGTGGGAGTTATGTTGGAGGAGAAGGTATTTGTGTGTGTTTGGTTTTGTATTGGTAGTATCTGTATGTGTAGAGGCTTGGAGGGGCTTTGTGCTGGGAGAGAAGCTGAGCCCTGATTAGGGGGCGGGGCTTCACTCACTAGGGGTCCTATAAAGGTAGCAGCCAGTCAGGCAGCGGCACAGGAGCTAGCAAACAGAGCTGTGAACAGGGGAGTTTGAGTGGAAGTTCTTTTGGAGGAGAAGGTATTTGTGTGTGTTTTTGTATTGGTAGTATCTGTATGTGTAGAGGCTTGGAGGGGCTAGGTGCTGGGAGAGAAGCTGAGCCCTGATTAGGGGGCGGGGATTCACTGACTAGGGGTCCTATAAAGTTAGCAGCCAGTCAGACAGCGGCACAGGAGCTAGCAAACAGAGCTGTAAACAGGGGAGTTTGAGTCGGAGTTCTGTTGGAGGAGAAGGTATTTGTGTGTGTTTGGTTTTGTATTGGTAGTATCTGTATGTGTAGGGGCTTGGAGAGGCTTTGTGCTGGGAGAGAAGCTGAGCCCTGATCAGGGGGCGGGGCTTCACTGACTAGGGGTCCTATAAAGGTACCAGCCAGTCAGGCATTGGCACAGACTGCTGCAGCGGCACAGGAGCTAGCAAACAGAGCTGTAAACAGGGGAGTTGGAGTTCTGTTGCAGGAGAAGGTATTTGTGTGTGTTTGGTTTTGTATTGTCAGTATCTGTATGTGCAGGGGCTTTGTGCTGGGAGAGAAGCTGAGCCGTGATTTGGGGGCGGGGCTTCACTGACTAGGAGTCCTATAAATGTAGCAGCCAGTCAGGCAGCGGCACAGGAGCTAGCAAACAGAGCTGTGAACAGGGGAGTTTGAGTAGGAGTTCTGATGGAGGAGAAGGTATTTGTTTCTGTTTTTGTATTGGTAGTATCTGTATGTGTAGAGGCTTGGAGGGGCTTTGTGCTGGAAGAGAAGCTGAGCCTTGATTAGGGGGCGGGGCTTCACTGACTAGGGGTCCTATAAAGGTAGCAGCCAGTCAGTCAGCGGCACAGGAGCTAGCAAACAGAGCTGTAAACAGGGGAGTTGGAGTTCTGTTGGAGGAGAAGGTATTTGTGTGTGTTTGGATTTGTATTGTCAGTATCTCTATGTGCAGGGGCTTTGTGCTGGGAGAGAAGCTGAGCCGTGATTAGGGGGCGGGGCTTGACTGACTAGGGGTCCTATAAAGGTAGCAGCCTGTCAGGCAGCGGCTAAGACAGCTGCAGCGGCACAGGAGCAAGCAAACAGAGCTGTAAACAGGGGAGTTGGAGTTCTGTTGGAGGAGAAGGTATTTGTGTGTGTTTGGATTTGTATTCTCAGTATCTCTATGTGCAGGGACTTTGTGCTGGGAGAGAAGCTGAGCCCTGATTAGGGGGCGGGGCTTCACTGACTAGGGGTCCTATAAAGGTAGCAGCCAGTCAGGCAGCGGCAGATAGCTGCAGCGGCACAGGAGCTAGCACACAGACCTGTAAACAGGGGAGTCTGAGTGGGAGTTCTGTTGGAGGAGATGGTATTTGTGTGTGTTTGGTTTTGTATTGGTAGTATCTGTATGTGTATTGGTTTGGCGGGGCTTTGTGCTGGGAGAGAAGCTGAGCCCTGATTAGGGGGCGGGGCTTCACTGACTAGGGGTCCTATAAAGGTAGCAGCCAGTCAGGCAGCGGCACAGGAGCTAGCAAACAGAGCTGTGAACAATGGAGTTTGAGTGGCAGTTCTTTTGGAGGAGAAGGTATTTGTGTGTGTTTGGTTTTGTATTGGTAGTGTCTGTTTGTGTAGAGGCTTGGAGGGACTAGGTGCTGGGAGAGAAGCTGAGCCCTGATTAGGGGGCGGGGCTTCACTGACTAGGGGTCCTATAAAGGTAGCAGCCAGTCAGGCAGCGGCACAGACAGCTGCAGCGGCACAGGAGCTAGCAAACAGAGCTGTAAACAGGGGAGTTGGAGTTCTGTTGGATGAGAAGGTATTTGTGTGTGTTTGGATTTGTATTGTCAGTATCTGTATGTGCAGGGGCTTTGTGCTGGGAGAGAAGCTGAGCCCTGATTAGGGGGCGGGGCTTCACTGACTAGGGGTCCTATAAAGGTAGCAGCCAGTCAGGCAGCGGAACAGACAGCTGCAGTGGCACAGGAGCTAGCAAACAGAGCTGTAAACAGGGGAGTTTGAGTGGGAGTTCTGTTGGAGGAGAAGGTATTTGTGTGTGTTTTTGTATTGGTAGTATCTGTATGTGTAGAGCCTTGGAGGGGCTAGGTGCTGGGAGAGAAGCTGAGCCCTGATTAGGGGGTGGGACTTCACTGACTAGGGGTCCTATAAAGGTAGCAGCCAGTCAGGCAGCGGCACAGACAGCTGCAGCGGCACAGGAGCTAGCAAACAGAGCTGTAAACAGGGGAGTTTGAGTGGGAGTTCTGTTGGAGGAGAAGGTATTTGTGTGTGTTTGGTTATCTATTGGTAGTATCTGTATGTGTAGAGGCTTGGAGGGGCTTTGTGCTGGGAGAGAAGCTGAGCCCTGATTAGGGGGCGGGGCTTCACTGACTAGGGGTCCTATACAGGGAGCAGCCAGTCAGGCAGTGGCACAGACAGCTGCAGCGGCACAGGAGCTAGCAAACAGAGCTGTAAACACGGGAGTTTGAGTCGGAGTTCTGTTGGAGGAGAAGGTATTTGTGTGTTTTTTTGTATTGGTAGTATCTGTATGTGTAGAGGCTTGGAGGGGCTTTGTGCTGGGAGAGAAGCTGAGCCCTGATCAGGGGGCGGGGCTTCACTGACTAGGGGTCCTATAAAGGTATCAGCCAGTCAGGCAGCGGCACAGGAGGTAGCAAACAGAGCTTTTAACAGGGGAGTTGGAGTCGGAGTTCTGTTGGAGGAGAGGGTATTTGTGTGTGTTTCGTTTTGTATTGGTAGTATCTGTATGTGTAGAGGCTTGGAGGGGCTTTGTGCGGGGAGAGAAGCTGAGCCCTGATTAGGGGGCGGGGCTTCACTGACTAGGGGTCCTATAAAGGTAGCAGCCAGTCAGGCAGCGGCTAAGACAGCTGCAGCGGCACAGGAGCTAGCAAACAGAGCTGTAAACAGGGGAGTTGCAGTTTTGTTGGAGGAGAAGGTATTTGTGTGTTTGGATTTGTATTGTCAGTATCTGTATGTGCAGGGGCTTTGTGCTGGGAGAGAAGCTGAGCCCTGATTAGGGGGCGGGGCTTCACTGACTAGGGGTCCTATAAAGGTAGCAGCCAGTCAGGCAGCGGCACAGGAGCTAGCAAACAGAGCTGTAAACAGGGGAGTTTGAGTCGGAGTTCTGTTGGAGGAGAAGGTATTTGTGTGTGTTTGGTTTTGTATTGGTATTATCTGTATGTGTAGGGGCTTTGTTCTGGGAGAGAAGCTGAGCCCTGATTAGGGGGCGGGGCTTCACTGACTAGGGGTCCTATAAAGGTAGCAGCCAGTCAGGCAGCGGCACAGACAGCTGCAGCGGCACAGGAGCTAGCAAACAGAGCTGTAAACAGGGGAGTTGGAGTTCTGTTGGATGACAAGGTATTTGTGTGTGTTTGGATTTGTATTGTCAGTATCTGTATGTGCAGGGGCTTTGTGCTGGGAGAGAAGCTGAGCCCTGATTAGGGGGCGGGGCTTCACTGACTAGGGGTCCTATAAAGGTAGCAGCCAGTCAGGCAGCGGCACAGGAGCTAGCAAACAGAGCTGTGAACAATGGAGTTTGAGTGGCAGTTCTTTTGGAGGAGAAGGTATTTGTGTGTGTTTTTGTATTGGTAGTATCTGTATGTGTAGGGGCTTGGAGAGGCTTTGTGCTGGGAGAGAAGCTGAGCCCTGATCAGGGGGCGGGGCTTCACTGACTAGGGGTCCTATAAAGGTATCAGCCACTCAGGCAGCGGCACAGGAGGTAGCAAACAGAGGTGTAAACAGGGGAGTTTGAGTGGGAATTCTGTTGGAGGAGAAGGTATTTGTGTGTGTTTGGTTTTGTATTGGTAGTATCTGTATGTGTAGGGGCTTTGTGCTGGGAGAGAAGCTGAGCCCTGATTAGGGGGCGGGGCTTCACTGACTAGGGGTCCTATAAAGGTAGCAGCCAGTCAGGCAGCGGCACAGACAGCTGCAGCGGCACAGGAGCTAGCAAACAGAGCTGTAAACAGGGGAGTTGCAGTTCTGTTGGAGGAGAAGGTATTTGTGTGTGTTTGGATTTCTATTGTCAGTATCTATATGTGCAGGGGCTTTGTGCTGGGAGAGAAGCTGAGCCCTGATTAGGGGGCGGGGCTTGACTGACTAGGGGTCCTATAAAGGTAGCAGCCAGTCAGGGAGCGGCACAGGAGCTAGCAAACAGAGCTGTAAACAGGGGAGTTTGAGTGGGAGTTCTGTTGGAGGAGAAGGTATTTGTGTGTGTTTTTGTATTGGTAGTATCTGTATGTGTAGAGGTTTGAAGGGGCTTTGTGCTGGGAGAGAAGCTGAGCCCTGATTAGGGGGTGGGACTTCACTGACTAGGGGTCCTATAAAGGTAGCAGCCAGTCAGGCAGCGGCACAGACAGCTGCAGCGGCACAGGAGCTAGCAAACAGAGCTGTAAACAGGGGAGTTTGAGTGGGAGTTCTGTTGGAGGAGATGGTATTTGTGTGTGTTTGGTTTTGTATTGGTAGTATCTGTATGTGTAGAGGCTTGGAGGGGCTTTGTGCTGGGAGAGAAGCTCAGCCCTGATTAGGGGGCGGGGCTTCACTGACTAGGGGTCCTATAAAGGTAGCAGCCAGTCAGGAAGCGGCTAAGACAGCTGCAGCGGCACAGGAGCTAGCAAACAGAGCTGTAAACAGGGGAGCTGGAGTTCTGTTGGAGGAGAAGGTATTTGTGTGTTTTTGGATTTGTATTGTCAGTATCTGTATGTGCAGGGGCTTTGTGCTGGGAGAGAAGCTGAGCCCTGATTAGGGGGCGGGGCTTCACTGACTAGGGGTCCTATAAAGGTAGCAGCCAGTCAGACAGCGGAACAGACAGCTGCAGTGGCACAGGAGCTAGCAAACAGAGCTGTAAACAGGGGAGTTTGAGTGGGAGTTCTGTTGGAGGAGAAGGTGTTTGTGTGTGTTTTTGTATTGGTATTATCTGTATGTGTAGAGGCTTGGAGGGGCTTTGTGCTGGGAGAGAAGCTGGGCCCTGATTAGGGGGCGGGGTTTCACTGACTAGGGGTCCTATAAAGGTAGCAGCCAGTCAGGCAGCGGCACAGGAGCTAGCAAACAGAGCTGTGAACAGGGGAGTTTGAGTGGGAGTTCTGTTGGAGGAGAAGGTATTTGTGTGTTTGGTTTTGTATTGGTAGTATCTGTATGTGTAGAGGCTTGGAGGGTCTTTGTGCTGGGAGAGAAACTGAGCCCTGATTAGGGGGCGGGGCTTCACTGACTAGGGCTCCTATAAAGGTAGCAGCCAGTCAGGCAGCGGCACAGGAGCTAGCAAACAGAGCGGTGAACAGGGGAGTTTGAGTGGGAGTTCTGTTGGAGGAGATGCTATTTGTGTGTGTTTGGTTTTGTATTAGTAGTATCTGTATGTGTATTGTTTTGGCAGGGCTTTGTGCTTCGAGAGAAGCTGAACCCTGATTAGGGGGCGGGGCTTCACTGACAAGGGGTCCTATAAAGGTAGCAGCAAGTCAGGCTGCGGCTCAGACAGCTGCAGCGGCACAGGAGCTAGCAAACAGAGCTGTAAACAGGGGAGTTGGAGTGGGAGTTCTGTTGGAGGAGAAGGTATTCGTGTGTGTTTGGTTTTGTATTGTCAGTATCTGTATGTGCAGGGGCTTTGTGCTGGGAGAGAAGCTGAGCCCTGATTAGGGGGCGGTGCTTCCCTGACTAGGGGTCCTATAAAGGTAGCAGCCAGTCAGGCAGCAGCACAGGAGCTAGCAAACAGAGCTGTAAACAGGGGAGTTTGTGTGGGAGTTCTGTTGGAGGAGAAGGTATTCGTGTGTGTTTGGTTTTGTATTGGTAGTATCTGTATGTGTAGAGGCTTGGAGGGGCTTTGTGCTGGGAGAGAAGCTGAGCCCTGATTAGGGGGCGGGGCTTCACTGACTAGGGGTCCTATAAAGGTAGCAGCCAGTCAGGCAGCGGCACAGGAGCTAGCAAACAGACCTGTAAACAGGGGAGTTTGAGTTGGAGTTCTGTTGGAGGAGAAGGTATTTGTGTGTGTTCGGTTTTGTATTGGAAGTGTCTCTATGTGTTCGGGCTTTGTGCTGGGAGAGAAGCTGAGCCCTGATTAGGGGGCGGGGCTTCACTGACTAGGGGTCCTATAAAGGTAGCAGCCAGTCAGGCAGCGGCACAGGAGCTAGCAAATAGACCTGTAAACAGGGGAGTTTGAGTGGGAGTTCTGTTGGAGGAGAAGGTATTTGTGTGTTTTTTTGTATTGGTAGTATCTGTATGTGTAGAGGCTTGGAGGGGCTTTGTGCTGGGAGAGAAGCTGAGCCCTGATTAGGGGGCGGGGCTTCACTGACTAGGGGTCCTATAAAGGTAGCAGCCAGTCAGGCAGCGGCACAGACAGCTGCCGCGGCACAGGAGCTAGCAAACAGAGCTGTAAACAGGGGAGTTGGAGTTCTGTTGGAGGAGAAGGTATTTGTGTGTGTTTGGATTTGTATTGTCAGTATCTGTATGTGCAGGGGCTTTGTGCTGGGAGAGAAGCTGAGCCCTGATTGGGGGGCGGGGCTTCACTGACTAGGGGTCCTATAAAGATAGCAGCCAGTCAGGCAGCGGCAAGGACAGCTGCAGCGGCACGGGAGCTAGCAAACAGAGCTGTAAACAGGGGAGTTTGAGTGGGAGTTCCCTTGGAGGAGAAGGTATTTGTGTTTGTTTGGTTTTGTATTGGTAGTATCTGGATGTGTAGGGGCTTTGTGCTGGGAGAGAAGCTGAGCCCTGATTATGGGGCGGGGCTTCACTGACTAGGGGTCCTATAAAGGTAGCAGCCAGTCAGGCAGCGGCACAGACAGCTGCAGCAGCACAGGAGCTAGCAAACAGAGTTGTAAACAGGGGAGTTTGAGTGGGAGTTCTGTTGGAAGAGATGGTATTTGTATGTGTTTGGTTTCTTATTGGTAGTATCTGTATGTGTAGAGGCTTGGAGGGGCTTTGTGCTGGGAGAGAAGCTGAGCCCTGATCAGGGGGCGGGGCTCCACTGACTAGGGGTCCTAGAAAGGTTGGAGCCAGTCAGGCAGCGGAACAGGAGCTAGCAAACAGAGCTTTTAACAGGGGAGTTGGAGTGGGAGTTCTGCTGGAGGAGAAGGTATTTGTGTGTGTTTGGTTTTGTATTGGTAGTATATGTATGTTTAGAGGCTTGGAGGGGCTTTGTGCTGGGAGAGAAGCTGAGCCCTGATTAGGGGGCGGGGCTTCACTGACTAGGGTTCCTATAAAGGTAGCAGCCAGTCAGGCAGCGGAACAGACAGCTGCAGTGGCACAGGAGCTAGCAAACAGAGCTGTGAACAGGGTAGTTTCAGTGGGAGTTCTGTTGGAGGAGAAGGTATTTGTGTGTTTTTGTCTTGGTAGTGTCTGTATTTGTAGAGGCTTGGAGGGACTAGGTGCTGGGAGAGAAGCTGAGCCCTGATTAGGGGGCGGGGCTTCACTGACTAGGGGTCCTATAAAGGTAGCAGCCAGTCAGGCAGCGGCACAGGAGCTAGCAAACAGACCTGTAAACAGGGGAGTTTGAGTTGGAGTTCTGTTGGAGGAGAAGGTATTTGTGTGTGTTCGGTTTTGTATTGGTAGTGTCTCTATGTGTTCGGGCTTTGTGCTGGGAGAGAAGCTGAGCCCTGATTAGGGGGCGGGGCTTCACTCACTAGGGGTCCTATAAAGGTAGCAGCCAGTCAGGCAGCGGCACAGGAGCTAGCAAACAGAGCTGTAAACAGGGGAGTTTGAGTGGGAGTTCTGTTGGAGGAGAAGGTATTTGTGTGTGTTTGGTTTTGTATTGGTAGTATCTGTATGTGTAGAGGCTTGGCGGGGCTTTGTGCTGGGAGAGAAGCTGAGCCCTGATTAGGGGGCGGGGCTTCACTGACTAGGGGTCCTATAAAGGTAGCAGCCAGTCAGGCAGCGGCACAGGAGCTAGCAAACAGAGCTGAAAACAGGGGAGTTTGAGTGGGAGTTTTTTTTGGAGGAGATGGTATTTGTGTGTGTTTGGTTTTGTATTGGTAGTATCTGTATGTGTATTGGTTTGGCGGGGCTTTGTGCTTGGAGAGAAGCTGAGCCCTGATTAGGGGGCGGGGCTTCACTGGCTAGGGGTCCTATAAAGGTAGCAGCCAGTCAGGCAGCGGCACAGGAGCTAGCAAACAGAGCTGTGAACAGGGGAGTTTGAGTGGGAGTTCTGTTGGAGGAGAAGGTATTTGTGTGTGTTTGGTTTTGTATTGTCAGTATCTGTATGTGCAGGGGCTTTGTGCTGGGAGAGAAGCTGAGCCCTGATTAGGGGGCGGGGCTTCCCTGACTAGGGGTCCTATAAAGGTAGCAGCCAGTCAGACAGCAGCACAGGAGCTAGCAAACAGTGCTGTAAGCAGGGGAGTTTGAGTGGGAGTTCTGTTGGAGGAGAAGGTATTTGTGTGTGTTTTTGTATTGGCAGTATCTGTATGTGTAGAGGCTTGGAGGGGCTAGGTGCTGGGAGAGAAGCTGAGCCCTGATTAGCGGGCGGGGCTTCACTGACTAGGGGTCCTATAAAGGTAGCAGCCAGCCAGGCAGCGGAACAGACAGCTGCAGTGGCACAGGAGCTAGCAAACAGAGCTGTGAACAGGGTAGTTTCAGTGGGAGTTCTGTTGGAGGAGAAGGTATTTGTGTGTTTTTGTCTTGGTAGTGTCTGTATTTGTAGAGGCTTGGAGGGACTAGGTGCTGGGAGAGAAGCTGAGCCCTGATTAGGGGGCGGGGCTTCACTGACTGGGGGTCCTATAAAGGTAGCAGCCAGTCAGGCAGCGGCACAGACAGCTGCAGCGGCACAGGACCTAGCAAACAGAGCTGTAAACAGGGGAGTTTGAGTGGGAGTTCTGTTGGAGGAGATGGTATTTGTGTGTGTTTGGTTTTGTATTGGTAGTATCTGTATGTGTAGAGGCTTGGAGGGGCTTTGTGCTGGGAGAGAAGCTGAGCCCTGATTAGGGGGCGGGGCTTCACTGACTAGGGGTCCTATAAAGGTAGCAGCCAGTCAGGCAGCGGCTAAGACAGCTGCAGCGGCACAGGAGCTAGCAAACAGAGCTTTAAACAGGGGAGTTGGAGTTCTGTTGGAGGAGAAGGTATTTGTGTGTGTTTGGATTTGTATTGTCAGTATCTGTATGTGCAGGGGCTTTGTGCTGGGAGAGAAGCTGAGCCCTGATTGGGGGGCGGGTCTTCACTGACTAGGGGTCCTATAAAGGTAGCAGCCAGTCAGGCAGCGGCACAGGAGCTAGCAAACAGACCTGTAAACAGGGGAATTTGAGTGGCAGTTCTGTTGGAGGAGAAGGTATTTGTTTGTTTTTTGTATTGGTAGTATCTGTATGTGTAGAGGCTTGGAGGGGTTAGGTGCTGCGAGAGAAGCTGAGCCCTGATTAGGGGGCGTGGCTTCACTGACTAGGGGTCCTATAAAGGTAGCAGCCAGTCAGGCAGCGGCTCAGACAGCTGCAGCGGCACAGGACCTAGCAAACAGAGCTGTAAACAGGGGAGTTTGAGTGGGAGTTCTGTTGGAGGAGATGGTATTTGTGTGTGTTTGGTTTTGTATTGGTAGTATCTGTATGTGTATTGGTTTGGCGGGGCTTTGTGCTTGGAGAGAAGCTGAGCCCTGATTAGGGGGCGGGGCTTCACTGACTAGGGGTCCTATAATGGTAGCAGCCAGTCAGGCAGCGGAACAGATAGCTGCAGTGGCACAGGAGCTTGCAAACAGAGCTGTAAACAGGGGAGTTTGAGTGGGGGTTCTGTTGGAGGAGAAGGTATTTGTGTGTGTTTGGTTTTGTATTGGTAGTATCTGTATGTGTAGAGGCTTGGAGGGGCTTGGTGCTGGGAGAGAAGCTGAGCCCTGATTAGGGGGCGTGGCTTCACTGACTAGGGGTCCTATAAAGGTAGCAGCCAGTCAGGCAGCGGCTCAGACAGCTGCAGCGGCACAGGACCTAGCAAACAGAGCTGTAAACAGGGGAGTTTGAGTGGGAGTTCTGTTGGAGGAGATGGTATTTGTGTGTGTTTGGTTTTGTATTGGTAGTATCTGTATGTGTAGAGGCTTGGAGGGGCTTTGTGCTGGGAGAGAAGCTGAGCCCTGATTAGGGGGCGGGGCTTCACTGACTAGGGTTCCTATAAAGGTAGCAGCCAGCCAGGCAGCGGAACAGACAGCTGCAGTGGCACAGGAGCTAGCAAACAGAGCTGTGAACAGTGTAGTTTCAGTGGGAGTTCTGTTGGAGGAGAAGGTATTTGTGTGTTTTTGTCTTGGTAGTGTCTGTATTTGTAGAGGCTTGGAGGGACTAGGTGCTGGGAGAGAAGCTGAGCCCTGATTAGGGGGCGGGGCTTCACTGACTGGGGGTCCTATAAAGGTAGCAGCCAGTAAGGCAGCGGAACAGATAGCTGCAGTGGCACAGGAGCTTGCAAACAGAGCTGTAAACAGGGGAGTTTGAGTGGGGGTTCTGTTGGAGGAGAAGGTATTTGTGTGTGTTTGGTTTTGTATTGGTAGTATCTGTATGTGTAGAGGCTTGGAGGGGCTTGGTGCTGGGAGAGAAACTGAGCCCTGATTAGGGGGCGGGGCTTCACTGACTAGGGCTCCTATAAAGGTAGCAGCCAGTCAGGCAGCGGCACAGGAGCTAGCAAACAGAGCGGTGAACAGGGGAGTTTGAGTGGGAGTTCTGTTGGAGGAGATGGTATTTGTGTGTGTTTGGTTTTGTATTGGTAGTATCTGTATGTGTATTGGTTTGGCGGGGCTTGGTGCTTCGAGAGAAGCTGAGCCCTGATTAGGGGGCGGGGCTTCACTGACAAGGGGTCCTATAAAGATAGCAGCCAGTCAGGCAGCGGCAAGGACAGCTGCAGCGGCACAGGAGCTAGCAAACAGAGCTGTAAACAGGGGAGTTTGAGTGGGAGTTCTGTTGGAGGAGAAGGTATTTGTGTGTGTTTGGATTTGTATTGTCAGTATCTGTATGTGCAGGGGCTTTGTGCTGGGAGAGAAGCTGAGCCCTGATTGGGGGGCGGGGCTTCACTGACTAGGGGTCCTATAAAGGTAGCAGCCATTCAGGCAGCGGCACAGGAGCTAGCAAACAGAGCTGTAAACAGGCGAGTTTGAGTTGGAGATCTGTTGGAGGAGAAGGTGTTTGTGTGTGTTTTTGTACTGGTAGTATCTGTATGTGCAGAGGCTTGGAGGGGCTTTGTGCTGGGAGAGAAGCTGAGCCGTGATTAGGGGGCGGGCTTCTTTGACTAGGCGTCCTATAAAGGTAGCAGCCAGTCAGGCAGCGGCAGACAGCTGCAGCGGCACGGGAGCTAGCAAACAGAGCTGTAAACAGGGGAGTTTGAGTGGGAGTTCCCTTGGAGGAGAAGGTATTTGTGTTTGTTTGGTTTTGTATTGGTAGTATCTGGATGTGTAGGGGCTTTGTGCTGGGAGAGAAGCTGAGCCCTGATTATGGGGCGGGGCTTCACTGACTAGGGGTCCTATAAAGGTAGCAGCCAGTCAGGCAGCGGCACAGACAGCAGCAGCAGCACAGGAGCTAGCAAACAGAGCTGTAAACAGGGGAGTTTGAGTGGGAGTTCTGTTGGAGGAGAAGGTATTTGTGTGTGTTTGGTTTTGTATTGGTAGTATCTGTATGTGTAGAGGCTTGGAGGGGCTTTGTGCTGGGAGAGAAGCTGAGCCCTGATTAGGGGGCGGGGCTTCACTGACGAGGGGTCCTATAAAGGTAGCAGCCAGTCAGACAGCGGCACAGGAGCTAGCAAACAGAGCTGTAAACAGGGGTGTTTGATTGGGAGTTCTGTTGGAGGAGAAGGTATTTGTGTGTTTTTTTGTATTGGTAGTATCTGTATGTGTAGAGGCTTGGAGGGGCTTTGTGCTGGGAGAGAAGCTGAGCCCTGATTAGGGGGCGGGGCTTCACTGACTAGGGGTCTTATACAGGGAGCAGCCAGTCAGGCAGCGGCACAGACAGCTGCAGTGGCACAGGCGCTAGCAAACAGAGCTGTAAACAGGGGAGTTTGAGTGGGAGTTCTGTTGGAGGAGAAGGTATTTGTGTGTGTTTGGTTTTGTATTGGCAGTATCTGTATGTGTACGGGCTTTGTGCTGGGAGAGAAGCTGAGCCCTGATTAGGGGGCGGGCTTCCCTGATTAGGGGTCCTATAAAGGTAGCAGCCAGTCAGGCAGCGGCACAGGAGCTAGCAAACAGAGCTGTAAACAGGGGAGTTTGAGTGGGAGTTCTGTTGGAGGAGAAGGTATTTGTGTGTGTTTGGTTTTGTATTCGTAGTATCTGTATGTGTAGGGGCTTTGTGCTGGGAGAGAAGCTGAGCCCTGATTTGGGGGCGGGGCTTCACTGACTAGGGGTCCTATAAAGGTAGCAGCCAGAAAGACAGCGGCACAGGAGCTAGAAAACAGAGCTGTAAGCAGGGGAGTTTGAGTGGGAGTTCTGTTGGAGGAGAAGGTATTTGTGTGTGTTTGGTTTTGTATTGGGAGTATCTGTATGTGTAGAGGCTTGGAGGGGCTTTGTGCTGGGAGAGAAGCTGAGCCCTGATCAGGGGCGGGGCTTCACTGACTAGGGGTCCTATAAAGGTAGGAGCCAGTCAGGCAGCGGCACAGACAGCTGCAGCGCCACAGGAGCTAGCAAACAGAGCTGTGAATAGGGGAGTTGGAGTGGGAGTTCTGTTGGAGGAGAAGGTATTTGTGTGTTTTTTTGTATTGGTAGTATCTGTATGTGTAGAGGCTTGGCGGGGCTTTGTGCTGGGAGAGAAGCTGAGCCCTGATTAGGGGGCGGGGCTTCACTGACTAGGGGTCCTATAAAGGTAGCAGCCAGTCAGGCAGCGGCACAGGAGCTAGCAAACAGAGCTGAAAACAGGGGAGTTTGAGTGGGAGTTTTTTTTGGAGGAGATGGTATTTGTGTGTGTTTGGTTTTGTATTGGTAGTATCTGTATGTGTATTGGTTTGGCGGGGCTTTGTGCTTGGAGAGAAGCTGAGCCCTGATTAGGGGGCGGGGCTTCACTGGCTAGGGGTCCTATAAAGGTAGCAGCCAGTCAGGCAGCGGCACAGGAGCTAGCAAACAGAGCTGTGAACAGGGGAGTTTGAGTGGGAGTTCTGTTGGAGGAGAAGGTATTTGTGTGTGTTTGGTTTTGTATTGTCAGTATCTGTATGTGCAGGGGCTTTGTGCTGGGAGAGAAGCTGAGCCCTGATTAGGGGGCGGGGCTTCCCTGACTAGGGGTCCTATAAAGGTAGCAGCCAGTCAGACAGCAGCACAGGAGCTAGCAAACAGTGCTGTAAGCAGGGGAGTTTGAGTGGGAGTTCTGTTGGAGGAGAAGGTATTTGTGTGTGTTTTTGTATTGGCAGTATCTGTATGTGTAGAGGCTTGGAGGGGCTAGGTGCTGGGAGAGAAGCTGAGCCCTGATTAGCGGGCGGGGCTTCACTGACTAGGGGTCCTATAAAGGTAGCAGCCAGCCAGGCAGCGGAACAGACAGCTGCAGTGGCACAGGAGCTAGCAAACAGAGCTGTGAACAGGGTAGTTTCAGTGGGAGTTCTGTTGGAGGAGAAGGTATTTGTGTGTTTTTGTCTTGGTAGTGTCTGTATTTGTAGAGGCTTGGAGGGACTAGGTGCTGGGAGAGAAGCTGAGCCCTGATTAGGGGGCGGGGCTTCACTGACTGGGGGTCCTATAAAGGTAGCAGCCAGTCAGGCAGCGGCACAGACAGCTGCAGCGGCACAGGACCTAGCAAACAGAGCTGTAAACAGGGGAGTTTGAGTGGGAGTTCTGTTGGAGGAGATGGTATTTGTGTGTGTTTGGTTTTGTATTGGTAGTATCTGTATGTGTAGAGGCTTGGAGGGGCTTTGTGCTGGGAGAGAAGCTGAGCCCTGATTAGGGGGCGGGGCTTCACTGACTAGGGGTCCTATAAAGGTAGCAGCCAGTCAGGCAGCGGCTAAGACAGCTGCAGCGGCACAGGAGCTAGCAAACAGAGCTTTAAACAGGGGAGTTGGAGTTCTGTTGGAGGAGAAGGTATTTGTGTGTGTTTGGATTTGTATTGTCAGTATCTGTATGTGCAGGGGCTTTGTGCTGGGAGAGAAGCTGAGCCCTGATTGGGGGGCGGGTCTTCACTGACTAGGGGTCCTATAAAGGTAGCAGCCAGTCAGGCAGCGGCACAGGAGCTAGCAAACAGACCTGTAAACAGGGGAATTTGAGTGGCAGTTCTGTTGGAGGAGAAGGTATTTGTTTGTTTTTTGTATTGGTAGTATCTGTATGTGTAGAGGCTTGGAGGGGTTAGGTGCTGCGAGAGAAGCTGAGCCCTGATTAGGGGGCGTGGCTTCACTGACTAGGGGTCCTATAAAGGTAGCAGCCAGTCAGGCAGCGGCTCAGACAGCTGCAGCGGCACAGGACCTAGCAAACAGGGGAGTTTGAGTGGGAGTTCTGTTGGAGGAGATGGTATTTGTGTGTGTTTGGTTTTGTATTGGTAGTATCTGTATGTGTATTGGTTTGGCGGGGCTTTGTGCTTGGAGAGAAGCTGAGCCCTGATTAGGGGGCGGGGCTTCACTGACTAGGGGTCCTATAATGGTAGCAGCCAGTCAGGCAGCGGAACAGATAGCTGCAGTGGCACAGGAGCTTGCAAACAGAGCTGTAAACAGGGGAGTTTGAGTGGGGGTTCTGTTGGAGGAGAAGGTATTTGTGTGTGTTTGGTTTTGTATTGGTAGTATCTGTATGTGTAGAGGCTTGGAGGGGCTTGGTGCTGGGAGAGAAGCTGAGCCCTGATTAGGGGGCGTGGCTTCACTGACTAGGGGTCCTATAAAGGTAGCAGCCAGTCAGGCAGCGGCTCAGACAGCTGCAGCGGCACAGGACCTAGCAAACAGAGCTGTAAACAGGGGAGTTTGAGTGGGAGTTCTGTTGGAGGAGATGGTATTTGTGTGTGTTTGGTTTTGTATTGGTAGTATCTGTATGTGTATTGGTTTGGCGGGGCTTTGTGCTGGGAGAGAAGCTGAGCCCTGATTGGGGGGCGGGGCTTCACTGACTAGGGGTCCTATAAAGGTAGCAGCCATTCAGGCAGCGGCACAGGAGCTAGCAAACAGAGCTTTTAACAGGGGATTTGGAGTGGGAGTTCTGCTGGAGGAGAAGGTATTTGTGTGTGTTTGGTTTTGTATTGGTAGTATCTGTATGTGTAGAGGCTTGGAGGGGCTTTGTGCTGGGAGAGAAGCTGAGCCCTGATTAGGGGGCGGGGCTTCACTGACTAGGGTTCCTATAAAGGTAGCAGCCAGCCAGGCAGCGGAACAGACAGCTGCAGTGGCACAGGAGCTAGCAAACAGAGCTGTGAACAGGGTAGTTTCAGTGGGAGTTCTGTTGGAGGAGAAGGTATTTGTGTGTTTTTGTCTTGGTAGTGTCTGTATTTGTAGAGGCTTGGAGGGACTAGGTGCTGGGAGAGAAGCTGAGCCCTGATTAGGGGGCGGGGCTTCACTGACTGGGGGTCCTATAAAGGTAGCAGCCAGTAAGGCAGCGGAACAGATAGCTGCAGTGGCACAGGAGCTTGCAAACAGAGCTGTAAACAGGGGAGTTTGAGTGGGGGTTCTGTTGGAGGAGAAGGTATTTGTGTGTGTTTGGTTTTGTATTGGTAGTATCTGTATGTGTAGAGGCTTGGAGGGGCTTGGTGCTGGGAGAGAAACTGAGCCCTGATTAGGGGGCGGGGCTTCACTGACTAGGGCTCCTATAAAGGTAGCAGCCAGTCAGGCAGCGGCACAGGAGCTAGCAAACAGAGCGGTGAACAGGGGAGTTTGAGTGGGAGTTCTGTTGGAGGAGATGGTATTTGTGTGTGTTTGGTTTTGTATTGGTAGTATCTGTATGTGTATTGGTTTGGCGGGGCTTGGTGCTTCGAGAGAAGCTGAGCCCTGATTAGGGGGCGGGGCTTCACTGACAAGGGGTCCTATAAAGATAGCAGCCAGTCAGGCAGCGGCAAGGACAGCTGCAGCGGCACAGGAGCTAGCAAACAGAGCTGTAAACAGGGGAGTTTGAGTGGGAGTTCTGTTGGAGGAGAAGGTATTTGTGTGTGTTTGGATTTGTATTGTCAGTATCTGTATGTGCAGGGGCTTTGTGCTGGGAGAGAAGCTGAGCCCTGATTGGGGGGCGGGGCTTCACTGACTAGGGGTCCTATAAAGGTAGCAGCCATTCAGGCAGCGGCACAGGAGCTAGCAAACAGAGCTGTAAACAGGCGAGTTTGAGTTGGAGATCTGTTGGAGGAGAAGGTGTTTGTGTGTGTTTTTGTACTGGTAGTATCTGTATGTGCAGAGGCTTGGAGGGGCTTTGTGCTGGGAGAGAAGCTGAGCCGTGATTAGGGGGCGGGCTTCTTTGACTAGGCGTCCTATAAAGGTAGCAGCCAGTCAGGCAGCGGCAGACAGCTGCAGCGGCACGGGAGCTAGCAAACAGAGCTGTAAACAGGGGAGTTTGAGTGGGAGTTCCCTTGGAGGAGAAGGTATTTGTGTTTGTTTGGTTTTGTATTGGTAGTATCTGGATGTGTAGGGGCTTTGTGCTGGGAGAGAAGCTGAGCCCTGATTATGGGGCGGGGCTTCACTGACTAGGGGTCCTATAAAGGTAGCAGCCAGTCAGGCAGCGGCACAGACAGCAGCAGCAGCACAGGAGCTAGCAAACAGAGCTGTAAACAGGGGAGTTTGAGTGGGAGTTCTGTTGGAGGAGAAGGTATTTGTGTGTGTTTGGTTTTGTATTGGTAGTATCTGTATGTGTAGAGGCTTGGAGGGGCTTTGTGCTGGGAGAGAAGCTGAGCCCTGATTAGGGGGCGGGGCTTCACTGACGAGGGGTCCTATAAAGGTAGCAGCCAGTCAGACAGCGGCACAGGAGCTAGCAAACAGAGCTGTAAACAGGGGTGTTTGATTGGGAGTTCTGTTGGAGGAGAAGGTATTTGTGTGTTTTTTTGTATTGGTAGTATCTGTATGTGTAGAGGCTTGGAGGGGCTTTGTGCTGGGAGAGAAGCTGAGCCCTGATTAGGGGGCGGGGCTTCACTGACTAGGGGTCTTATACAGGGAGCAGCCAGTCAGGCAGCGGCACAGACAGCTGCAGTGGCACAGGCGCTAGCAAACAGAGCTGTAAACAGGGGAGTTTGAGTGGGAGTTCTGTTGGAGGAGAAGGTATTTGTGTGTGTTTGGTTTTGTATTGGCAGTATCTGTATGTGTACGGGCTTTGTGCTGGGAGAGAAGCTGAGCCCTGATTAGGGGGCGGGCTTCCCTGATTAGGGGTCCTATAAAGGTAGCAGCCAGTCAGGCAGCGGCACAGGAGCTAGCAAACAGAGCTGTAAACAGGGGAGTTTGAGTGGGAGTTCTGTTGGAGGAGAAGGTATTTGTGTGTGTTTGGTTTTGTATTCGTAGTATCTGTATGTGTAGGGGCTTTGTGCTGGGAGAGAAGCTGAGCCCTGATTAGGGGGCGGGGCTTCACTGACTAGGGGTCCTATAAAGGTAGCAGCCAGAAAGACAGCGGCACAGGAGCTAGAAAACAGAGCTGTAAGCAGGGGAGTTTGAGTGGGAGTTCTGTTGGAGGAGAAGGTATTTGTGTGTGTTTGGTTTTGTATTGGGAGTATCTGTATGTGTAGAGGCTTGGAGGGGCTTTGTGCTGGGAGAGAAGCTGAGCCCTGATCAGGGGCGGGGCTTCACTGACTAGGGGTCCTATAAAGGTAGGAGCCAGTCAGGCAGCGGCACAGACAGCTGCAGCGCCACAGGAGCTAGCAAACAGAGCTGTGAATAGGGGAGTTGGAGTGGGAGTTCTGTTGGAGGAGAAGGTATTTGTATGTGTTTTTGTATTGGTGGTATCTGTATGTGTAGACGCTTTGAGGGGCTTTGTGCTGGGAGAGAAGCTGAGCCCTGATTGGGGGCGGGGCTTCACTGACTAGGGGTCCTATAAAGGTAGCAGCCAGTCAGACAGCAGCACAGGAGCTAGCAAACAGTGCTGTAAGCAGGGGAGTTTGAGTGGGAGTTCTGTTGGAGGGGAAGGTATTTCTGTGTGTTTGGTTTTGTATTGTCAGTATCTGTATGTGCAGGGGCTTTGTGCTGGGAGAGAAGCTGAGCCCTGATTAGGGGGCGGGGCTTCCCTGACTAGGGGTCCTATAAAGGTAGCAGCCAGTCAGGCAGCGGCACAGGAGCTAGCAAACAGAGCTGTAAACAGGGGAGTTTGAGTGGGAGTTCTGTTGGAGGAGAAGGTATTTGTGTGTGTTTGGTTTTGTATTGTCAGTATCTGAATGTGCAGGGGCTTTGTGCTGGGAGAGAAGCTGAGCCCTGATGAGGGGGCGGGGCTTCCCTGACTAGGGGTCCTATAAAGGTAGCAGCCAGTCAGGCAGCGGCACAGGAGCTAGCAAACAGAGCTGTGAACAGGGGAGTTTGAGTGGGAGTTCTTTTGGAGGAGAAGTTATTTGTGTGTTTTTTTGTATTGGTAGTATCTGTATGTGTAGAGGCTTGGAGGGGCTTTGTGCTGGGAGAGAAGCTGAGCCCTGATTAGGGGGCTGGGCTTCACTGACTAGGGGTCCTATACAGCTAGCAGCCAGTCAGGCAGCGGCACAGGAGCTAGCAAACAGAGCTGTAAACAGGGGAGTTTGAGTGGGAGTTCTGTTGGAGGAGATGGTATTTGTGTGTGTTTGGGTTTGTATTGGTAGTATCTGTATGTGTACGGGGTTTGTGCTGGGAGAGAAGCTGAGCCCTGATTAGGGGGCGGGGCTTGCCTGACTAGGGGTCCTATAAAGGTAGCAGCCAGTCAGGCAGCGGCACAGGAGCTAACAGAGCTGTAAACAGGGGAGTTTGAGTGGGAGTTTTGTTGGAGGAGAAGGTATTTTTGCGTGTCTGGTTTTGTATTGGTGGTATCTGTATGTGTAGGGGCTTTGTGCTGGGAGAGAAGCTGAGCCCTGATTAGGGGGCGGGGCTTCACTGACTAGGGGTCCTACAAGGGTAGGAGCCAGTCAGGCAGCAGCACAGGAGCTACCAAACAGAGCTGTGAACAGGGGAGTTTGAGTGGGAGTTCTGTTGGAGGAGAAGGTATTTGTGTGTGTTTTTGTATTGGTAGTATCTGTATGTGTAGAGGCTTTGAGGGGCTTTGTGCAGGGGGAGAAGCTTAGCCCTGATTAGGGGGCGGGGCTTCACTGACTAGGGGTCCTATAAAGGTAGCAGCCAGTCAGGCAGCGGCTAAGACAGCTGCAGCGGCACAGGAGCTAGCAAACAGAGCTGTAAACAGGGGAGTTGGAGTGGGAGTTCTGTTGGAGGAGAAGGTATTTGTGTTTGTTTGGTTTGGAATTGTCAGTATCTGTATGTGTAGAGGCTTGGAGGGCCTAGGTGCTGGGAGAGAAGCTGAGCCCTGATTAGGGGGCGGGGCTTCACTGACTAGGGGTCCTATAAAGGTAGCAGCCGGTCAGGCAGCGGCAGAGGAGCTAGCAAACAGAGCTGTAAACAGGGGAGTTTGAGTGGGAGTTCTGTTGGAGGAGGTGGTATTTGTGTGTGTTTGGTTTTGTATTGGTAGTATCTGTATGTGTAGAGGCTTGGAGGGGCTAGGTGCTGGGAGAGAAGCTGAGCCCTGATTAGGGGGCGGGGCTTGACTGACTAGGGGTCCTATAAAGGTAGCAGCCAGTCAGGCAGCGGCTCAGACAGCTGCGGCGGCACAGGAGCTAGCAAACAGAGCTGTGAACAGGGGAGTTCGAGTGGGAGTTCTGTTGGAGGAGAAGGTATTTGTGTGTGTTTGGTTTTGTATTGGTAGTATCTGTATGTGTAGAGGCTTGGAGGGGCTTTGTGCTGGGAGAGAAGCTGAGCCCTGATTAGGGGGCGGGGCTTCACTGACTAGGGTTCCTATAAAGGTAGCAGCCAGTCAGGCAGCGGCACAGGAGCTAGCAAACAGAGCTGTAAACAGGGGAGTTTGAGTGGGAGTTCTGTTGGAGGAGAAGGTATTTTTGTGTTTTTTTGTATTGGTAGTATCTGTATGTGTAGAGGCTTGGAGGGGCTTTGTGCTGGGAGAGAAGCTGAGCCCTGATTAGGGGGCGGGGCTGACTGACTAGGGGTCCTATAAAGGTAGCAGCCAGTCAGGCAGCGGCTAAGACAGCTGCAGCGGCACAGGAGCTAGCAAACAGAGCTGTAAACAGGGGAGTTGGAGTGGGAGTTCTGTTGTAGGAGAAGGTATTTGTGTGTGTTTGGTTTTGTATTGTCAGTATCAGTATGTGCAGGGGCTTTGTGCTTTGAGAGAAGCTGAGCCCTGATTGGGGGGCGGGGCTTCACTGACTAGGGGTCCTATAAAGGTAGCAGCCAGTCAGGCAGCGGCACAGACAGCTGGAGCGGCACAGGAGCTAGCAAACAGAGCTGTGAACAGGGGAGATTGAGTGGGAGTTCTGTTGGAGGAGATGGTATTTGTGTGTGTTTGGTTTTGTATTGGTAGTATCTGTATGTGTAGAGGCTTGGAGGGGCTTTGTGCTGGGAGAGAAGCTGAGCCCTGATTAGGGGGCGGGGCTGACTGACTAGGGGTCCTATAAAGGTAGCAGCCAGTCAGGCAGCGGCACAGGAGCTAGCAAACAGAGCTGTAAGCAGGGGAGTTTGAGTGGGAGTTCTGTTGGAGGAGAAGGTATTTGTGTGTTTTTTTTGTATTGGTAGTATCTGTATGTGTAGAGGCTTGGAGGGGCTTTGTGCTGGGAGAGAAGCTGAGCCCTGATTAGGGGGCGGGGCTTCACTGACTAGGGGTCCTATAAAGGCAGCAGCCAGTCAGGCAGCGGCAGACAGCTGCAGCGGCACAGGAGCTAGCAAACAGAGCTGTGAACAGGGGAGTTTGAGTGGCAGTTCTGTTGGAGAAGAAGGTGTTTGTGTGTGATTTTGTATTGGTAGTATCTGTATGTGTAGAGGCTTGGAGGGGCTTTGTGCTGGGAGAGAAGCTGAGCCCTGATTAGGGGGCGGGGCTTCACTGACTAGGGGTCCTATAAAGGGAGCAGCCAGTCAGGCAGCGGCACAGACAGCTGCAGTGGCACAGGAGCTAGCAAACAGAGCTGTAAACAGGGGAGTTTGAGTGGGAGTTCTGTTGGAGGAGAAGGTATTTTTGTGTTTTTTTGTATTGGTAGTATCTGTATGTGCAGAGGCTTGGAGGGGCTTTGTGCTGGGAGAGAAGCTAAGCCCTGATCAGGGGGCGGGGCTTCATTGACTTGGCGTCCTATAAAGGTAGGAGCCAGTCAGACAGCGACACAGGAGCTAGCAAACAGAGGTGTAAACAGGGGAGTTTCAGTGGGAGTTCTGTTGGAGTAGATGGTATTTGTGTGTGTTTGGTTTTGTATTGGTAGCACCTGTATGTGTATTGGTTTGGCGGGGCTTTGTGCTTGGAGAGAAGCTGAGCCCTGATTAGGGGTGGGGCTTCACTGACTAGGGTTCCTATAAAGGTAGCAGCCAGTCAGGCAGCGGAACAGACAGCTGCAGCGGCACAGGAGCTAGCAAACAGAGCTGTAAACAGGGGAGTTTGAGTGGGAGTTCTGTTGGAGGAGAAGGTATTTGTGTGTGTTTGGTTTTGTATTGGTAGTATCTGTATGTGTAGAGGTTTGAAGGGGCTTTGTGCTCGGAGAGAAGCTGAGCACTGATTAGGGGGCGGGGCTTCACTGACTAGGAGTCCTATAAAGGTAGCAGCCAGTCAGGCAGCGGCACAGGAGCTAGCAAACAGAGCTGTGAACAGGGGAGTTTGAGTGGGAGTTCTGTTGGAGGAGAAGGTATTTGTGTGTGTTTGGTTTTGTATTGGTAGTATCTGTATGTGTAGGGGCTTTGTGCTGGGAGAGAAGCTGAGCCCTGATTAGGGGTGGGGCTTCACTGACTAGGGTTCCTATAAAGGTAGCAGCCAGTCAGGCAGCGGCTAAGACAGCTGCAGCGGCACAGGATCTAGCAAACAGAGCTGTAAACAGGGGAGTTGGAGTGGGAGCTCTGTTGGAGGAGAAGGTATTTGTGTGTGTTTGGTTTTGTATTGGTAGTATCTGTATGTGTAGAGGCTTGGAGGGGCTTTGTGCTGGGAGAGAAGCTGTGCCCTGATTAGGGGGCGGGGTTTTACTGACTAGGGGTCCTATAAATGTAGCAGCCAGTCAGGCAGCGGCACAGGAGCTAGGAAACAGAGCTTTTAACAGGGGAGTTTGAGTGGGAGTTTTTTTGGAGGAGATGGTATTTGTGTGTGTTTGGTTTTGTATTGGTAGTATCTGTATGTGTATTGGTTTGGCGGGGCTTTGTGCTTGGAGAGAAGCTGAGTCCTGATTAGGGGGCGGGGCTTCACTGACTAGGGTTCCTATAAAGGTAGCAGCCAGTCAGGCAGAGGAACAGACAGCTGCAGTGGCACAGGAGCTAGCAAACAGAGCTGTAAACAGGGGAGTTTGAGTGGGAGTTCTGTTGGAGGAGAAGGTATTTGTGTGTGTTTGGTTTTGTATTGGTAGTATCTGTATGTGTAGAGGCTTGGAGGGGCTTTGTGCTGGGAGAGAAGCTGAGCCCTGATTAGGGGGCGGGGCTTCACTGACTAGGGGTCCTACAAATGTAGCAGCCAGTCAGGCAGCGGCACAGGAGCTAGCAAACAGAGCTGTGAACAGGGGAGTTTCAGTGGGAGTTCTGTTGGAGGAGAAGGTATTTGTGTGTGTTTTTGTATTGGTAGTATCTGTATGTGTAGAGGCTTGGAGGGGCTTTGTGCTGGGAGAGAAGCTGAGCCCTGATTAGGGGGCGGGGCTGACTGACTAGGGGTCCTATAAAGGTAGCAGCCAGTCAGGCAGCGGCTAAGACAGCTGCAGCGGCACAGGAGCTAGCAAACAGAGCTGTAAACAGGGGAGTTGGAGTGGGAGTTCTGTTGTAGGAGAAGGTATTTGTGTGTGTTTGGTTTTGTATTGTCAGTATCTGTATGTGCAGGGGCTTTGTGCTGGGAGAGAAGCTGAGCCCTGATTGGGGGGCGGGGCTTCACTGACTAGGGGTCCTATAAAGGGAGCAGCCAGTCAGGCAGCGGCACAGACAGCTGCAGTGGCACAGGCGCTAGCAAACAGAGCTGTAAACAGGGGAGTTTGAGTGGGAGTTCTGTTGGAGGAGAAGGTATTTGTGTGTTTTTTTGTATTGGTAGTATCTGTATGTGTAGAGGCTTGGAGGGGCTTTGTGCTGGGAGAGAAGCTGAGCCCTGATTGGGGGCGGGGCTTCACTGACTAGGGGTCCTATAAAGGTAGCAGCCAGTCAGGCAGCGGCACAGACAGCTGCAGCGGCACAGGAGCTAGCAAACAGAGCTGTAAACAGGAGAGTTTGAGTGGGAGTTCTGTTGGAGGAGATGGTATTTGTGTGTGTTTGGTTTTGTATTGGTAGTACCTGTATGTGTAGAGGCTTGGAGGGGCTAGGTGCTGGGAGAGAAGCTGAGCCCTGATTAGGGGGCGGGGCTTCACTGACTAGGGGTCCTATAAAGGTAGCAGCCAGTCAGACAGCGACACAGGAGCTAGCAAACAGAGGTGTAAACAGGGGAGTTTCAGTGGGAGTTCTGTTGGAGTAGATGGTATTTGTGTGTGTTTGGTTTTGTATTGGTAGCACCTGTATGTGTATTGGTTTGGCGGGGCTTTGTGCTTGGAGAGAAGCTGAGCCCTGATTAGGGGTGGGGCTTCACTGACTAGGGTTCCTATCAAGGTAGCAGCCAGTCAGGCAGCGGAACAGACAGCTGCAGCGGCACAGGAGCTAGCAAACAGAGCTGTAAACAGGGGAGTTTGAGTGGGAGTTCTGTTGGAGGAGATGGTATTTGTGTGTGTTTGGTTTTGTATTGGTAGTATCTGTATGTGTAGGGGTTTGGTGGGGCTTTGTGCTTGGAGAGAAGCTGAGCCCTGATTAGGGGGCGGTGCTTCCCTGACTAGGGGTCCTATAAAGGTAGCAGCCAGTCAGGCAGCGGCACAGGAGCTAGCAAGCAGAGCTGTAAGCAGGGTAGTTTGAGTAGGAGTTCTGTTGGAGGAGAAGGTATTTGTTTGTGTTTGGTTTTGTATTGGTAGTATCTGTATGTGTAGAGGTTTGAAGGGGCTTTGTGCTGGGAGAGAAGCTGAGCCCTGATTAGGGGGCGGGGCTTCACTGACTAGGGGTCCTACAAAGGTAGGAGCCACTCAGGCAGCGGCACAGGAGCTAGCAAACAGAGCTGTGAACAGGGGAGATTGAGTGGGAGTTCTGTTGGAGGAGATGGTATTTGTGTGTGTTTGGTTTTGTATTGGTAGTATCTGTATGTGTAGAGGCTTGGAGGGGCTAGGTGCTGGGAGAGAAGCTGAGCCCTGATTAGGGGGCGGGGCTTCACTGACTAGGGGTCCTATAAAGGGAGCAGCCAGTCAGGCAGCGGCACAGACAGCTGCAGCGGCACAGGAGCTAGCAAACAGAGCTGTAAACAGGGGAGTTTGAGTGGGAGTTCTGTTGGAGGACATGGTATTTGTGTGTGTTTGGCTTTGTATTGGTAGTATCTGTATGTGTAGAGGCTTGGAGGGGCTTTGTGCTGGGAGAGAAGCTCAGCCCTGATTAGGGGGCGGGGCTGACTGACTAGGGGTCCTATAAAGGTAGCAGCCAGTCAGGCAGCGGCTAAGACAGCTGCAGCGGCACAGGAGCTAGCAAACAGAGCTGTAAACAGGGGAGTTGGAGTGGGAGTTCTGTTGTAGGAGAAGGTATTTGTGTGTGTTTGGTTTTGTATTGTCAGTATCTGTATGTGCAGGGGCTTTGTGCTGGGAGAGAAGCTGAGCCCTGATTGGGGGGCGGGGCTTCACTGACTAGGGGTCCTATAAAGGGAGCAGCCAGTCAGGCAGCGGCACAGACAGCTGCAGTGGCACAGGCGCTAGCAAACAGAGCTCTAAACAGGGGAGTTTGAGTGGGAGTTCTGTTGGAGGAGATGGTATTTGTGTGTGTTTGGCTTTGTATTGGTAGTATCTGTATGTGTACAGGCTTGGAGGGGCTAGGTGCTGGGAGAGAAGCTGAGCCCTGATTAGGGGGCGGGGCTTCACTGACTAGGGGTCCTATAAAGGTAGCAGCCGGTCAGGCAGCGGCACAGGAGCTAGCAAACAGAGCTGTGAACAGGGGAGTTTGAGTGGGAGTTCTGTTGGAGGAGAAGGTATTTGTGTGTGTTTTTGTATTGGTAGTATCTGTATGTGTAGAGGTTTGGAGGGGCTTTGTGCTGGGAGAGAAGCTGAGCCCTGATTAGGGGGCGGGGCTGACTGACTAGGGGTCCTATAAAGGAAGCAGCCAGTCAGGCAGCGGCTAAGACAACTGCAGCGGCACAGGAGCTAGCAAACAGAGCTGTAAACGGGAGTTTGAGTGGGAGTTGTGTTGGAGGAGAAGGTATTTGTGTGTGTGTGTTTTTGTATTGGTAGTATCTGTATGTGTAGAGGCTTGGAGGGGCTTTGTGCTGGGAGAGAAGCTGAGCCCTGATTAGGGGGCGGGGCTTCACTGACTAGGGGTCCTACAAAGGTAGGAGCCAGTCAGGCAGCAGCAGAGGAGCTACCAAACAGAGCTGTGAACAGGGGAGTTTGAGTGGGAGTTCTGTTGGAGGAGAAGGTATTTGTGTGTGTTTTTGTATTGATAGTATCTGTATGTGTAGAGGCTTTGAGGGGCTTTGTGCTGGGGGAGAAGCTTAGCCCTGATTAGGGGGCGGGGCTTCACTGACTAGGGGTCCTATAAAGGTAGCAGCCAGTCAGGCAGCGGCAGACAGCTGCAGCAGCACAGGAGCTAGCAAACAGAGCTGTAAACAGGGGAGTTTGTGTGGGAGTTGTGTTGGAGGAGAAGGTATTTGTGTGTGTTTGGTTTTGCATTGGTAGTATCTGTATGTGTAGAGGCTTGTAGGGGCTTTGTGCTGGGAGAGAAGCTGAGCCCTGATTAGGGGGCGGGGCTTCACTGACCAGGGGTCCTATAAAGGTAACAGCCAGTCAGGCAGCGGCACAGGAGCTAGCAAACAGAGCTGTAAACAGGGGAGTTTCAGTGGGAGTTCTGTTGGAGGAGAAGGTATTTGTGTGTGTTTGGTTTTGTATTGTCAGTATCTGTATGTGCAGGGGCTTTGTGCTGGGAGAGAAGCTGAGCCCTGATTAGGGGGCGGTGCTTCCCTGACTAGGGTTCCTATAAAGGTAGCAGCCAGTCAGGCAGCGGCACAGGAGCTAGCAAACAGAGCTGTAAGCAGGGGAGTTTGAGTGGGAGTTCTGTTGGAGGAGAAGGTATTTGTGTGTTTTTTTTTGTATTGGTAGTATCTGTATGTGTAGAGGCTTGGAGGGGCTTTGTGCTGGGAGAGAAGCTGAGCCCTGATTAGGGGGCGGGGCTTCACTGACTAGGGGTCCTATAAAGGCAGCAGCCAGTCAGGCAGCGGCAGACAGCTGCAGCGGCACAGGAGCTAGCAAACAGAGCTGTGAACAGGGGAGTTTGAGTGGCAGTTCTGTTGGAGGACAAGGTGTTTGTGTGTGTTTTTGTATTGGTAGTATCTGTATGTGTAGAGGCTTGGAGGGGCTTTGTGCTGGGAGAGAAGCTGAGCCCTGATTAGGGGGCGGGGCTTCCCTGACTAGGGGTCCTATAAAGGGAGCAGCCAGTCAGGCAGCGGCACAGGAGCTAGCAAACAGAGCTGTAAACAGGGGAGTTTGAGTGGGAGCTCTGTTGGAGGAGAAGGTATTTGTGTGTGTTTGGTTTTGTATTGGTAGTATCTGTATGTGTAGAGGCTTGGAGGGGCTTTGTGCTGGGAGAGAAGCTGAGCCCTGATTAGGGGGCGGGGTTTCACTGACTAGGGGTCCTATAAATGTAGCAGCCAGTCAGGCAGCGGCACAGGAGCTAGCAAACAGAGCTGGAAACAGGGGAGTTTGAGTGGGAGTTCTGTTGGAGGAGAAGGTATTTGTGTGTGTTTTTGTATCGGTAGTATCTCTATGTGTAGAGGCTTGGAGGGGCTAGGTGCTGGGAGAGAAGCTGAGCCCTGATTAGGGGGCGGGGCTTCACTGACTAGGGGTCCTATAAAGGTAGCAGCCAGTCAGGCAGCGGCACAGGAGCTAGCAAACAGAGCTGTGAACAGGGGAGTTGGAGTTCTGTTGGAGGAGAAGGTATTTGTGTGTGTTTGGTTTTGTATTGGTAGTATCTGTATGTGTAGAGGTTTGGAGGGGCTTTGTGCTGGGAGAGAAGCTGAGCCCTGATTAGGGGGCGGGGCTTCACTGACTAGGGGTCCTATAAAGGCAGCAGCCAGTCAGGCAGCGGCAGACAGCTGCAGCGGCACAGGAGCTAGCAAACAGAGCTGTGAACAGGGGAGTTTGAGTGGCAGTTCTGTTGGAGAAGAAGGTGTTTGTGTGTGTTTTTGTATTGGTAGTATCTGTATGTGTAGAGGCTTGGAGGGGCTTTGTGCTGGGAGAGAAGCTGAGCCCTGATTAGGGGGCGGGGCTTCACTGACTAGGGGTCCTATAAAGGGAGCAGCCAGTCAGGCAGCGGCACAGACAGCTGCAGTGGCACAGGAGCTAGCAAACAGAGCTGTGAACAGGGGAGTTTGAGTGGCAGTTCTGTTGGAGAAGAAGTTGTTTGTGTGTGTTTTTGTATTGGTAGTATCTGTATGTGTAGAGGCTTGGAGGGGCTTTGTGCTGGGAGAGAAGCTAAGCCCTGATCAGGGGGCGGGGCTTCATTGACTTGGCGTCCTATAAAGGTAGGAGCCAGTCAGACAGCGACACAGGAGCTAGCAAACAGAGGTGTAAGCAGGGGAGTTTCAGTGGGAGTTCTGTTGGACTAGATGGTATTTGTGTGTGTTTGGTTTTGTATTGGTAGTATCTGTATGTGTAGGGGTTTGGCGGGGCTTTGTGCTTGGAGAGAAGCTGAGCCCTGATTAGGGGTGGGGCTTCACTGACTAGGGTTCCTATAAAGGTAGCAGCCAGTCAGGCAGCAGAACAGACAGCTGCAGCGGCACAGGAGCTAGCAAACAGAGCTGTAAACAGGGGAGTTTGAGTGGGAGTTCTTTTGGAGGAGATGGTATTTGTGTGTGTTTGGTTTTGTATTGGTAGTATCTGTATGTGTAGGGGTTTGGCGGGGCTTTGTGCTTGGAGAGAAGCTGAGCCCTGATTAGGGGGCGGTGCTTCCCTGACTAGGGGTCCTATAAAGGTAGCAGCCAGTCAGGCAGCGGCACAGGAGCTAGCAAACAGAGCTGTAAGCAGGGGAGTTTGAGTAGGAGTTCTGTTGGAGGAGAAGGTATTTGTTTGTGTTTGGTTTTGTATTGGTAGTATCTGTATGTGTAGAGGTTTGAAGGGGCTTTGTGCTGGGAGAGAAGCTGAGCCCTGATTAGGGGGCGGGGCTTCACTGACTAGGGGTCCTACAAAGGTAGCAGCCAGTCAGGCAGCGGCACAGACAGCTGGAGCGGCACAGGAGCTAGCAAACAGAGCTGTGAACAGGGGAGATTGAGTGGGAGTTCTGTTGGAGGAGATGGTATTTGTGTGTGTTTGGTTTTGTATTGGTAGTATCTGTATGTGTAGAGGCTTGGAGGGGCTAGGTGCTGGGAGAGAAGCTGAGCCCTGATTAGGGGGCGGGGCTTCACTGACTAGGGGTCCTATAAAGGTAGCAGCCAGTCAGACAGCGGCACAGACAGCTGCAGCGGCACAGGAGCTAGCAAACAGAGCTGTTAAATGGGGGAGATTGAGTGGGAGTTCTGTTGGAGGAGAAGGTATTTGTGTGTGTTCGGTTTTGTATTGGTAGTATCTGTATGTGTACGGGCTTTGTGCTGGGAGAGAAGCTGAGCCCTGATTGGGGGGCGGGGCTTCACTCACTTGGGGTCCTATAAAGGGAGCAGCCAGTCAGGCAGCGGCACAGACAGCTGCAGCGGCACAGGAGCTAGCAAACAGAGCTGTAAACAGGGGAGATTGAGTGGGAGTTCTGTTGGAGGAGATGGTATTTGTGTGTGTTTGGTTTTGTATTGGTAGTATCTGTATGTGTACAGGCTTGGAGGGGCTAGGTGCTGGGAGAGAAGCTGAGCCCTGATTAGGGGGCGGGGCTTCACTGACTAGGGGTCCTATAAAGGTAGCAGCCGGTCAGGCAGCGGCACAGGAGCTAGCAAACAGAGCTGTGAACAGGGGAGTTTGAGTGGGAGTTCTGTTGGAGGAGAAGGTATTTGTGTGTGTTTTTGTATTGGTAGTATCTGTATGTGTAGAGGCTTGGAGGGGCTAAGTGCTGGGAGAGAAGCTGAGCCCTGATTAGGGGGCGGGGCTTCACTGACTAGGGGTCCTATAAAGGTAGCAGCCAGTCAGGCAGCGGCACAGACAGCTGCAGCGGCACAGGAGCTAGCAAACAGAGCTCTAAACAGGGGAGTTTGAGAGGGAGTTCTGTTGGAGGAGATGGTATTTGTGTGTGTTTGGTTTTGTATTGGTAGTATCTGTATGTGTAGAGGTTTGGAGGGGCTTTGTGCTGGGAGAGAAGCTGAGCCCTGATTAGGGGGCGGGGCTGACTGACTAGGGGTCCTATAAAGGAAGCAGCCAGTCAGGCAGCGGCTAAGACAACTGCAGCGGCACAGGAGCTAGCAAACAGAGCTGTAAACAGGGGAGTTTGAGTGGGAGTTGTGTTGGAGGAGAAGGTATTTGTGTGTGTGTGTTTTTGTATTGGTAGTATCTGTATGTGTAGAGGCTTGGAGGGGCTTTGTGCTGGGAGAGAAGCTGAGCCCTGATTAGGGGGCGGGGCTTCACTGACTAGGGGTCCTATAAAGGTAGCAGCCAGTCAGGCAGCGGCAGACAGCTGCAGCAGCACAGGAGCTAGCAAACAGAGCTGTAAACAGGGGAGTTTGTGTGGGAGTTGTGTTGGAGGAGAAGGTATTTGTGTGTGTTTGGTTTTGCATTGGTAGTATCTGTATGTGTAGAGGCTTGTAGGGGCTTTGTGCTGGGAGAGAAGCTGAGCCCTGATTAGGGGGCGGGGCTTCACTGACCAGGGGTCCTATAAAGGTAACAGCCAGTCAGGCAGCGGCACAGGAGCTAGCAAACAGAGCTGTAAACAGGGGAGTTTCAGTGGGAGTTCTGTTGGAGGAGAAGGTATTTGTGTGTGTTTGGTTTTGTATTGTCAGTATCTGTATGTGCAGGGGCTTTGTGCTGGGAGAGAAGCTGAGCCCTGATTAGGGGGCGGTGCTTCCCTGACTAGGGTTCCTATAAAGGTAGCAGCCAGTCAGGCAGCGGCACAGGAGCTAGCAAACAGAGCTGTAAGCAGGGGAGTTTGAGTGGGAGTTCTGTTGGAGGAGAAGGTATTTGTGTGTTTTTTTTGTATTGGTAGTATCTGTATGTGTAGAGGCTTGGAGGGGCTTTGTGCTGGGAGAGAAGCTGAGCCCTGATTAGGGGGCGGGGCTTCACTGACTAGGGGTCCTATAAAGGCAGCAGCCAGTCAGGCAGCGGCAGACAGCTGCAGCGGCACAGGAGCTAGCAAACAGAGCTGTGAACAGGGGAGTTTGAGTGGCAGTTCTGTTGGAGGAGAAGGTGTTTGTGTGTGTTTTTGTATTGGTAGTATCTGTATGTGTAGAGGCTTGGAGGGGCTTTGTGCTGGGAGAGAAGCTGAGCCCTGATTAGGGGGCGGGGCTTCCCTGACTAGGGGTCCTATAAAGGGAGCAGCCAGTCAGGCAGCGGCACAGGAGCTAGCAAACAGAGCTGTAAACAGGGGAGTTTGAGTTGGAGTTCTGTTGGAGGAGAAGGTATTTGTGTGTGTTTGGTTTTGTATTGGTAGTATCTGTATGTGTAGAGGCTTGGAGGGGCTTTGTGCTGGGAGAGAAGCTGAGCCCTGATTAGGGGGCGGGGCTTCACTGACTAGGGGTCCTATAAAGGTAGCAGCCAGTCAGGCAGCGGCACAGGAGCTAGCAAACAGAGCTGTGAACAGGGGAGTTTGAGTGGGAGTTCTGTTGGAGGAGAAGGTATTTGTGTGTGTTTGGTTTTGTATTGGTAGTATCTGTATGTGTAGAGGTTTGAAGGCGCTTTGTGCTGGGAGAGAAGCTGAGCCCTGATTAGGGGGCGGGGCTTCACTGACTAGGGGTCCTATAAAGGTAGCAGCCAGTCAGGCAGCGGCACAGGAGCTAGCAACAGAGCTGTGAACAGGGGAGTTTGAGTGGGAGTTCTGTTGGAGGAGAAGGTGTTTGTGTGTGTTTTTGTATTGGTAGTATCTGTATGTGTAGAGGCTTGGAGGGGCTTTGTGCTGGGAGAGAAGCTGAGCCCTGATTAGGGGTGGGGCTTCACTGACTAGGGTTCCTATAAAGGTAGCAGCCAGTCAGGCAGCGGAACAGACAGCTGCAGTGGCACAGGAGCTAGCAAACAGAGCTGTGAACAGGGGAGTTGGAGTTCTGTTGGAAGAGAAGATATTTGTGTGTGTTTGGATTTGTATTGTCAGTATCTGTATGTGCAGGGGCTTTGTGCTGGGAGAGAAGCTGAGCCCTGATTAGGGGGCGGGGCTTCCCTGACTAGGGGTCCTACAAAGGTAGGAGCCAGTCAGGCAGCGGCACAGGAGCTAGCAAACAGAGCTTTTAACAGGGGAGTTGGAGTGGGAGCTCTGTTGGAGGAGAAGGTATTTGTGTGTGTTTGGTTTTGTATTGGTAGTATCTGTATGTGTAGAGGCTTGGAGGGGCTTTGTGCTGGGAGAGAAGCTGAGCCCTGATTAGGGGGCGGGGTTTCACTGACTAGGGGTCCTATAAATGTAGCAGCCAGTCAGGCAGCGGCACAGGAGCTAGCAAACAGAGCTGGAAACAGGGGAGTTTGAGTGGGAGTTCTGTTGGAGGAGAAGGTATTTGTGTGTGTTTTTGTATCGGTAGTATCTGTATGTGTAGAGGCTTGGAGGGGCTAGGTGCTGGGAGAGAAGCTGAGCCCTGATTAGGGGGCGGGGCTTCACTGACTAGGGGTCCTATAAAGGTAGCAGCCAGTCAGGCAGCGGCACAGGAGCTAGCAAACAGAGCTGTGAACAGGGGAGTTGGAGTTCTGTTGGAGGAGAAGGTATTTGTGTGTGTTTGGTTTTGTATTGGTAGTATCTGTATGTGTAGAGGTTTGGAGGGGCTTTGTGCTGGGAGAGAAGCTGAGCCCTGATTAGGGGGCGGGGCTTCACTGACTAGGGGTCCTATAAAGGCAGCAGCCAGTCAGGCAGCGGCAGACAGCTGCAGCCGCACAGGAGCTAGCAAACAGAGCTGTGAACAGGGGAGTTTGAGTGGGAGTTGTGTTGGAGGAGAAGGTGTTTGTGTGTGTTTTTGTATTGGTAGTATCTGTATGTGTAGAGGCTTGGAGGGGCTTTGTGCTGGGAGAGAAGCTGAGCCCTGATTAGGGGGCGGGGCTTCACTGACTAGGGGTCCTATAAAGGGAGCAGCCAGTCAGGCAGCGGCACAGACAGCTGCAGTGGCACAGGAGCTAGCAAACAGAGCTGTAAACAGGGGAGTTTGAGTGGGAGTTCTGTTGGAGGAGAAGGTATTTTTGTGTTTTTTTGTATTGGTAGTATCTGTATGTGTAGAGGCTTGGAGGGGCTTTGTGCTGGGAGAGAAGCTAAGCCCTGATCAGGGGGCGGGGCTTCATTGACTTGGCGTCCTATAAAGGTAGGAGCCAGTCAGACAGCGACACAGGAGCTAGCAAACAGAGGTGTAAACAGGGGAGTTTCAGTGGGAGTTCTGTTGGAGTAGATGGTATTTGTGTGTGTTTGGTTTTGTATTGGTAGCACCTGTATGTGTATTGGTTTGGCGGGGCTTTGTGCTTGGAGAGAAGCTGAGCCCTGATTAGGGGTGGGGCTTCACTGACTAGGGTTCCTATAAAGGTAGCAGCCAGTCAGGCAGCGGAACAGACAGCTGCAGCGGCACAGGAGCTAGCAAACAGAGCTGTGAACAGGGGAGATTGAGTGGGAGTTCTGTTGGAGGAGAAGGTATTTGTTTGTGTTTGGTTTTGTATTGGTAGTATCTGTATGTGTAGAGGTTTGAAGGGGCTTTGTGCTGGGAGAGAAGCTGAGCCCTGATTAGGGGGCGGGGCTTCACTGACAAGGGGTCCTATAAAGGTAGCAGCCAGTCAGACAGCGGCACAGACAGCTGCAGCGGCACAGGAGCTAGCAAACAGAGCTGTGAACAGGGGAGATTGAGTGGGAGTTCTGTTGGAGGAGAAGGTATTTGTGTGTGTTCGGTTTTGTATTGGTAGTATCTGTATGTGTACGGGCTTTGTGCTGGGAGAGAAGCTGAGCCCTGATTGGGGGGCGGGGCTTCACTCACTTGGGGTCCTATAAAGGGAGCAGCCAGTCAGGCAGCGGCACAGACAGCTGCAGCGGCACAGGAGCTAGCAAACAGAGCTGTAAACAGGGGAGTTTGAGTGGGAGTTCTGTTGGAGGACATGGTATTTGTGTGTGTTTGGCTTTGTATTGGTAGTATCTGTATGTGTAGAGGCTTGGAGGGGCTTTGTGCTGGGAGAGAAGCTCAGCCCTGATTAGGGGGCGGGGCTGACTGACTAGGGGTCCTATAAAGGTAGCAGCCAGTCAGGCAGCGGCTAAGACAGCTGCAGCGGCACAGGAGCTAGCAAACAGAGCTGTAAACAGGGGAGTTGGAGTGGGAGTTCTGTTGTAGGAGAAGGTATTTGTGTGTGTTTGGTTTTGTATTGTCAGTATCTGTATGTGCAGGGGCTTTGTGCTGGGAGAGAAGCTGAGCCCTGATTGGGGGGCGGGGCTTCACAGACTAGGGGTCCTATAAAGGGAGCAGCCAGTCAGGCAGCGGCACAGACAGCTGCAGTGGCACAGGCGCTACCAAACAGAGCTGTAAACAGGGGAGTTTGAGTGGGAGTTCTGTTGGAGGAGATGGTATTTGTGTGTGTTTGGCTTTGTATTGGTAGTATCTGTATGTGTACAGGCTTGGAGGGCCTAGGTGCTGGGAGAGAAGCTGAGCCCTGATTAGGGGGCGGGGCTTCACTGACTAGGGGTCCTATAAAGGTAGCAGCCGGTCAGGCAGCGGCACAGGAGCTAGCAAACAGAGCTGTAAACAGGGGAGTTTGAGAGGGAGTTCTGTTGGAGGAGATGGTATTTGTGTGTGTTTGGTTTTGTATTGGTAGTATCTGTATGTGTAGAGGTTTGGAGGGGCTTTGTGCTGGGAGAGAAGCTGAGCCCTGATTAGGGGGCGGGGCTGACTGACTAGGGGTCCTATAAAGGAAGCAGCCAGTCAGGCAGCGGCTAAGACAACTGCAGCGGCACAGGAGCTAGCAAACAGAGCTGTAAACAGGGGAGTTTGAGTGGGAGTTGTGTTGGAGGAGAAGGTATTTGTGTGTGTGTGTTTTTGTATTGGTAGTATCTGTATGTGTAGAGGCTTGGAGGGGCTTTGTGCTGGGAGAGAAGCTGAGCCCTGATTAGGGGGCGGGGCTTCACTGACTAGGGGTCCTATAAAGGTAGCAGCCAGTCAGGCAGCGGCAGACAGCTGCAGCAGCACAGGAGCTAGCAAACAGAGCTGTAAACAGGGGAGTTTGTGTGGGAGTTGTGTTGGAGGAGAAGGTATTTGTGTGTGTTTGGTTTTGCATTGGTAGTATCTGTATGTGTAGAGGCTTGTAGGGGCTTTGTGCTGGGAGAGAAGCTGAGCCCTGATTAGGGGGCGGGGCTTCACTGACCAGGGGTCCTATAAAGGTAACAGCCAGTCAGGCAGCAGCAGAGGAGCTACCAAACAGAGCTGTGAACAGGGGAGTTTGAGTGGGAGTTCTGTTGGAGGAGAAGGTATTTGTGTGTGTTTGGTTTTGTATTGTCAGTATCTGTATGTGCAGGGGCTTTGTGCTGGGAGAGAAGCTGAGCCCTGATTAGGGGGCGGTGCTTCCCTGACTAGGGTTCCTATAAAGGTAGCAGCCAGTCAGGCAGCGGCACAGGAGCTAGCAAACAGAGCTGTAAGCAGGGGAGTTTGAGTGGGAGTTCTGTTGGAGGAGAAGGTATTTGTGTGTTTTTTTTGTATTGGTAGTATCTGTATGTGTAGAGGCTTGGAGGGGCTTTGTGCTGGGAGAGAAGCTGAGCCCTGATTAGGGGGAGGGGCTTCCCTGACTTGGGGTCCTATAAAGGTGGCAGCCAGTCAGGCAGCGGCACAGGAGCTAGCAAACAGAGCTGTAAACAGGGGAGTTTGAGTGGGAGTTGTGTTGGAGGAGAAGGTATTTGTGTGTGTTTGGTTTTGTATTGGTAGTATCTGTATGTGTAGGGTCTTTGTGCTGGGAGAGAAGCTGAGCCCTGATTAGGGGGCGGGGCTTCCCTGACTGGGGTCCTATAAAGGTAGCAGCCACTCAGGCAGCGGCACAGAGAGCTGCAGCGGCACAGGAGCTAGCAAACTGAGCTGTAAACAGGGAGTTTGAGTGGGAGTTCTGTTGGAGGAGAAGGTATTTGTGTTTGTTGGGTTTTGTATTGGTAGTATCTGCATGTGTAGAGGCTTGTAGGGGGTTTGTGCTGGGAGAGAAGCTGAGCCCTGATTAGGGGGCGGGGCTTCACTGACTAGGGGTCCTATGAAGGTAGCAGGCAGTCAGGCAGGGGTACAGACAGCTGTAGCGGCACAGGAGCGAGCAAACAGAGCTGTAAACAGGGGCGTTTGAGTGGGAGTTCTGTTGGAGGAGAAGGTACTTGTGTGTGTGTTTGGTTTTGTATTGGTAGTATCTGTATGTGTAGGGGCTTTGTGCTGGGAGAGAAGCTGAGCCCTGATTAGGGGGCGGGGCTTCCCTGACTAGGGGTCCTATAAAGGTAGCAGCCAGTCAGGCAGCGGCACAGGAGCTAGCAAACAGATCTGTAAACAGGGGAGTTTGAGTGGGAGTTCTGTTGGAGGAGATGGTATTTGTGTGTGTTTGGTTTTGTATTGGTAGTATCTGTATGTGTAGGGGTTTGGCGGGGCTTTGTGCTTGGAGAGAAGCTGAGCCCTGATTAGGGGGCGGGGTTTCACTGACTAGGGGTCCTATGAAGGTAGCAGCCAGTCAGGCAGCGGCACAGACAGCTGCAGCTGCACAGGAGCTAGCAAACAGAGCTGTAAACAGGGGCGTTTGAGTGGGAGTTCTGTTGGAGGAGAAGGTACTTGTGTGTGTGTTTGGTTTTGTATTGGTAGTATCTGTATGTGTAGGGGCTTTGTGCTGGGAGAGACGCTGAGCCGTGATTAGGGGGCGGGGCCTCACTGACTTGGGGTCCTATAAAGGTAGCGGCACAGGAGCTAGCAAACAGAGCTCAAAACAGGGGAGTTTGAGTGGGAGTTCTGTTGGAGGAGAAGGTATTTGTGTGTGTTTGGTTTTGTGTTGGTAGTATCTGTATGTGTAGGGTCTTTGTGCTGGGAGAGAAGCTGAGCCCTGATTAGGGGGCGGGGCTTCCCTGACTAGGGGTCCTATAAAGGTAGCAGCCAGTCAGGCAGCGGCACAGGAGCTAGCAAACAGAGCTGTAAACAGGGGAGTTTGAGTGGGAGTTCTGTTGGAGGAGAAGGTATTTGTGTGTGTTTGGTTTTGTATTGGTAGTATCTGTATGTGTAGGGGCTTTGTGCTGGGAGAGACGCTGAGCCGTGATTAGGGGGCGGGGCTTCACTGACTTGGGGTCCTATAAAGGTAGCGGCACAGGAGCTAGCAAACAGAGCTGAAAACAGGGGAGTTTGAGTGGGAGTTCTGTTTGAGGAGAAGGTATTTGTGTTTGTTGGGTTTTGTATTGGTAGTATCTGCATGTGTAGAGGCTTGTAGGGGCTTTGTGCTGGGAGAGAAGCTGAGCCCTGATTAGGGGGCGGGGCTTCACTGACTAGGGGTCCTATAAAGGTAGCAGCCAGTCAGGCAGCGGCACAGACAGCTGCAGAGGCACAGGAGCTAGCAAACAGAGCTGTAAACAGGGGAGTTGGAGTGGGAGTTCTGTTGGAGGAGAAGGTATTGGTGTGTGTGTTTGGTTTTGTATTGGTGGTATCTGTATCTGTAGGGGTTTTGTACTGGGAGAGAAGCTGAGCGCTGATTAGGGGATGGGGCTTGACTGACTACGGCTCCTGTAAAGGTAGCAGCTGGTCAGGCAGCGGCACAGACAGCTAGCAAACAGAGCTGTAAACAGGGGAGTTTGAGGGGGAGTTCTGTTGGAGGAGAAGGTATTTGTGTGTGTGTTTGGTTTTGTATTGGTGGTATCTGTATGTGTAGGGGCTTTGTGCTGGGAGAAAAGCTGAGCCCTGATTAGGGGGCGGGGCTTCACTGACTAGGGGTCCTATGAAGGTAGCAGCCAGTCAGGCAGCGTCACAGACAGCTGCAGGGGCACAGGAGCTAGCAAACAGAGCTGTAAACAGGGGAGTTTGAGTTTGAGTTCTGTTGGAGGAGAAGGTATTTGTGTGTGTTTGGTTTTGTATTGGTAGTATCTGTATGTGTAGAGGCTTTGTGCTGGGAGAGAAGCTGAGCCCTGATTAGGGAGCGGGGCTTCACTGACTAGGGGTCCTATAAAGGGAGCAGCCAGTCAGGCAGCGGCACAGGAGCAAGCAAACAGAGCTGTAAACAGGGGAGTTTGAGTGGGAGTTCTGTTGCAGGAGAAGGTATTTGTGTGTGTTTGGTTTTGTGTTGGTGGTATCTGTATGTGTAGGGGCTTTGTGCTGAGAGAGAAGCTGAGCCCTGATTTGGGGGCGGAGCTTCACTAAATAGGGGTCCTATAAAGGCAGCAGCCAGTCAGGCAGCGGCACAGACAGCTGCAGTGGCACAGGAGCTAGCAAACAGAGCTGTAAACAGGGGAGTTTGAGTGGGAGTTCTGTTGGAGGAGAAGGTATTTGTGTGTGTGTTTCGTTTTGTATTGGTAGTATCTGTATGTGTAGATGCTCAGAGGGCCTTTGTGCTGGGAGCGAAGCTGAGCCCTGATTACGGGGGGGGGCTTCACTGACTAGGGGTCCTATAAAGGGAGCAGCCAGTCTGGCAGCGGCACAGGAGCTAGCAAACAGAGCTGTAAACAGGGGAGTTTGACTGGGAGTTCTGTTGGAAGAGAAGGTATTTGTGTGTGTTTGGTTTTGCATTGGTGGTATCTGTATGTGTAGGAGCTTTGTGCTGGGAGAAAAGCTGAGCCCTGATTAGGGGGCGGGGCTTCACTGACTAGGGGTCCTATAAAGGTAGCAGCCAGTCAGGCAGCGGCACAGGAGCTAGCAAACAGAGCTGTAAACAGGGGAGTTTGAGGGGGAGTTCTGTTGGAGGAGAAGGTATTTGTGTGTGTTTGGTTTTGTATTGGTGGTATCTGTATGTGTAGGGGCTTTGTGCTGGGAGAAAAGCTGAGCCCTGATTAGGGGGCGGGGCTTCACTGATTAGGGGTCCTATAAAGGGAGCGGCACAGACAGCTGCAGCGGCACAGGAGCTAGCAAACAGAGCTGTAAACAGGGGAGTTTGAGTGGGAGTTCTGTTGGAGGAGGAGGTATTTGTGTGTGTTTGGTTTTGTATTGGTGGTATCTGTATGTGTACGGGCTTTGTGCTGGGAGAGAAGCTGAGCCCTGATTAGGGGGCGGGGCTTCACTGACGAGGGGTCCTATAAACGTACCAGCCAGTCAGGCAGCGGCACAGACAGCTGCAGCGGCACTGGAGCTAGCAAATAGTGCTGTAAACAGGGGAGTTTGAGTGGGAGTTCTGTTTGAGGAGAAGGTATTTCTGTGTGTGTTTGGTTTTGTATTGGTAGTATCTGTATGTGTAGAGGCTTGGAGGGGCTTTGTGCTGGGAGAAAAGCTGAGCCCTGATTAGGGGGCGGGGCTTCACTGACTAGGGGTCCTTTAAAGGGAGGAGCCAGTCAGGCAGTGGCACAGGAGCTAGCAAACAGAGCTGTAAACAGGGGAGTTTGAGTGGGAGTTCTGTTGGAGGAGAAGGTATTTGTGTGTGTTTGGTTGTATCTGTATGTGTAGGGGCTTTGTGCTGGGAGAGAAGCTGAGCCCTGATTAGGGGGCGGGGCTTCACTGACTAGGGGTCCTATAAAGGTAGCAGCCAGTCAGGCAGCGGCACAGACAGCTGCAGCGGCACAATACAAAACCAAACACACACACACAAATACCTTCTCCTCCAACAGAACTCCCACTCAAACTCCCCTGTTTACAGCTCTGTTTGCTCGCTCCTGTGCCGCTGCAGCTGTCTGTGCCACTGCCTGACTGGCTGCTACCTTTATAGGACCCCTAGTCAGTGAAGCCCCGGCCCCTAATCAGGGTGTTAGGATATAGATATTCAGGCCTGTCTGTAAAGGCCTATACTCTAAGAATTTAGGTGTATTCCTATCACTTGGCTAGTTAGAGGTATAAAAGAGAGAATCAAAATCACTGTCTGCGGTTGGAAGGGCCTTCTCTTACTGTGACAGTCTGAGGCCCTGTTCTTAGGCTAAGGCCTTTGGCTAAGCGACAGAGGCAGCCATAAGCTGGGAAGTGAATGGTCACATCCTCACATTCCAAACTAATCACATGGAAATACGGTGCTATTGGGCTGTTAGGAATTTAATCCTGTCCTTATAGTGCCTATCACCTCCAGAGAAAGGGAAGTGCCTAGAAGCTGTAAAAGGAAATTGAGGTTGATAGTTTTCTGTCTGGTAAGAACTCACTTATCAATAGACACAGCTGGGAAACTCTTATGTCTTTACAGATGTAGTTGTGAAATCCTCGCTTCTGTATTGTTTTGTCATTATAGTTCCCACTTTGCTATTGTTTATTGGCATGGTCTCTGTCTGGTTCTGTGATTGCTTCTGTCTGCTGTATAATTAATTTTGCTGGGTGTAAACTAATTAAGGTGGTGGGATATAATTGGTTAGCTAATCCATGTTAGGATTGGTTAGTTAAATTTTAGTAGAATGATTGGTTAAGGTATAGCTAAGAATATTACTATATAAATTAGGGGCAAACAGGAAGTAAGTTGGGATTCGAAAATAAGGAAAAGAACTTTTATTTAAGCTTACTGGAAGTTCACCCCAATAAACATCAAATTGTTTGCACCTTCGGACTTCGGGTATTGTTGCTCTCTGTTCATGAGAGAAGGACCAGGGAAGTAAGTGGGTGAAGGAATAAGCCCCCTAACATCTTGGTGCCGGGACTTGGATACATCGCATTGGTAGGTGAGTGGCAGCCTATAAGTCCCCCTCCCCAACAGTCCGCGCAGCTGCTTGGAGGGGGTATGGCGAACTCTCGTGATGGTAGTTGCGGGTTCTGGCAAGCTGGGGTAACGGATTTTTTGAACAAATGGATAAGGAAGAATCAGGGCCCATACCAGGTGCAGGGGTTCACCTGGGATGAGATTGAGAAGGAGATGGGAGAGGTTTTGGGAGACCCCAAGGGAAAGGAGTGTAGGAAAAAGGGAATGGTATTACAAGGTTTGTGTGCTGGGATGGCATACTGGGTAAAAAGGGAAGCTGATCTCCTCCAACACATTAAGGATTTGGAGGAGATTGTGGATCAGCAACGGATTTTAACAGAAAAATCTGTGTTAGCAGTAGAGGTAGCAGATTTGAAGGCACGGGATGCTGCACGGACAGAGGAGTCTTGTGAGGCAATCCGGAGAGAGAGGGACGAACTGCTGGGGAGAGTAGGAGACTTAGAGGAGGAATTGTATTATTGTAAACATGGGGGCAATGGATTTGGGGACCTCAAACCATCCGCCCCACTAATGGAACTGAAGGAGACACCTCCACCACCCTACCCTGAAAAAACACTGTACCCACCACTGCCGGTGGATGTTGTAAGCCGGCGATCCACAGTTACAGCCCCTGCGAGAGAGGCTACCCGGGAGGAACTGCAGGAGGCAGGAATAGTGGCCCCAGTTGCGGGGTGGGGGGACCATGCCCCACAAGTAGTAGAACAGGCAGAAATCCGCCCCTTGTCCCTGAAGGACCGGGAGGCAGTACTGGGCCGCTTGGGAAAGGTACCCCGGAATGATTGGGATCAGTTTGTGCTGTGGCTAGTGGAAGTGGGCAGAGAGATGGAGGGTCTAACTCGGGAGGACCAGGTGATCTTATGGCGTAGTCTTTTGGGACGAGGTACCTTGGGAATCGATGTGGCAGGAGTGGCACATCCATTTCTAATTCCCGGACAGGTGGCAAAACACTTGTTTGGGGTGTACTCTCGTACTGCGGGGATGAATAAGATGAAGCGAGTCCCTGGGGAAACAGGGCGGGATACACTTAATCGCATACAGGCCTGGGCACGGTGCTGGGTGGATCCCCTGGACGGTCCATGGGTGATGCCCCAGACAGGGGCACCGGGACCTGGTGGGGGTGTGGAGCAGGGCAGGGGTGTGGAATTGCTGGAGAAATGGTTGGAGCTGAGCAATCCGCAGTTCGTGGGGCATTTAAGGTTGCAGCACCCTGAACTTGCTCCCAATCAGCTACCCCAGTTTCTGGAACAGGCAGATGTGTCGAGGCAGATGCATCTGGGGGAAGAGCCAGTCCATGCTATTACTGCGGGGGATCAATACAAGGTGGAAAGGAGTGGGTCAGCCTGGAGAGGAGGAGGTAGAGGGAGAGTTCGTGGCTTTGGGAGGGTAGTCAGGGATGAGCGGGCAGCTATAGAGCAAGAGATCCAGAGACTGCAGGCTAAACTGACTACCCACGATCTTACCAGATCGGGGGAAAGTGGTCCCGGAGGCCAAGGGACTGGGACTGCCTGAAATGCCAGACATACAATTTTGCATGGAGACAGGAATGTGTTCGGTGCCAGGACCCCCGGTCCCCCCATGAACCAGTGGGAGGGACAGAGGTGGGTACTGCAACTTAGGGGTGCCCTGGGAGGCGTCCTGTCCATGTTCTCAGTTTAGGACGGGATGCATCTGGTCACCCCACGCTCCAGGGGGCAATCGAAGGGAGGCCCATGAGGGATTTTTTGATAGACACTGGAGCAGCCATCAGTTTAACCACATGGGGGCAGGGGAGACCCTCAGAAGGGACTGTGACAATTGTAGGGGCAACAGGAGGGGAGACACAGTTAACCCTGAGGAGGGGACAAATCAAAGGAATCTGAGGGGAAGGGGAGATTATGTGGGGTTGTAATGATATGCTTAATCTGTTGGGGGCAGGAGATTTACACAAACTGGGACTTGTACTGGATTTAGCCAATTGGGTGTGTTTACTGGGGCAAACACAGGACGGTCAGGGCTATACCATTCCCATGGGGATAGCCACTATGACCATTAAAGCGGCACATGCCCTCCCACCACCCCCGGCTGGGTGGGAACACATCCCTGTGTGGGCTAAGGATAACCTGGATTGTGGTAGGGGCAGCATGGAGGTACTGATGGAGGGAGGGGACCCTCCCCCACAGAAACAGTACCCTATTCCTCGGGAGGCATTGGCAGAGGTGGGAGCAACTATTGAGGAGTTGGAACAGAGGGGACTGATTCGGGCAGTTGCATCCCCTTGTAATGCTGCTGTGTGGCCCGTGAGGAAGCCAAATGGTACCTGGCGCCTCACTGTGGATTACAGGGCACTAAATGCGGTGGCCAATTCGCCAGCCTCAGTGGTGGCAGCGTATCCTGAAATGTTGGCCCGTATTGGACCCCAATTCCGAATTTTCACTGTTTTGGACATAGCTAATGGATTTTGGTCTCTGCCACTAGCTACCTCGTGTCAGTATAAAACTGCATTCACATGGGAGGGCAGACAATTCTGCTGGACAGTCCTACCCCAGGGATATAGGGACTCCCCTGCAATTTTTCACAGATACATGAGACAGGCTCTGGAGGGGGTGGATTCAGCAAGGTGCATACAATATGTAGACGACCTGTTGCTAATGTCAGGGACAGAGGAAGAAGACAGGGAACTAACTGAGCAGGTCTTGCAAGCTTTGGCAAGAGCAGGATTGAAGGTCAATGGGAAAAAGGCTCAGATGGGACAGACAAGAGTGACCTACTTAGGAGTGGAAGTGTCTCAGATGGGAAGGGAAATCGATAAGGGACGGGTGCAACTGATCCAGTCCCTGCCACTGCCTACGGATGTTAAAAGCTTGCAAAGTTTTCTGGGTCTAACTGGATTTTGCAGGGATTTTGTGGCCAATTATGCAGAAATAGCCCAGCCTCTATTTGACCTAACCCGAGCCTCAACTTGGGAATGGTCAGAAGAGTGTACTGAGGCAGTGAGAGTGCTAAAGGAAAACCTGGCCAGTGCTCCAGTGCTGGCCTCCCCAGATGGGGAGAAATTCTTTTATCTGTACCCTTTGGTATCGGACACTACCATTGGTTGTGCATTAACACAGGAGTATGGAGCAAAGGACCGACCTGTGGCCTTTGCCTCTCGACTTTTGAGTGCTGTGGAATTGAAGTATGGATGGTGTGAAAAGGTGCTGTTGTGCTCCTACTGGGGGGTAGGGAAATTTAAATACCTTACGGGAATGCAGAAAGTAATAATCCGATCTCCTCATGACCCCCTGCGGCTGTTAAACATGCACACTATTTTACAGGGACAAGTGAGTGGGCAGCGTATTGCTAAATGGTTGCTGGCTCTACAGGCAGAAAACATTAAAGCAGAGGTGTTAAAGGAACCCATAGTCTGGGTAGCTGGATTACATCTGGCTGGCACCCCACACCAATGTGAAGCCAGCCCAGGTAAAACCCAACATCAGGTGTTTCGGGCAGCTAATCCCAATCAGGTAAAGGAGGGGACACCGGTAGGGTTTTTGGATGGAAGTTGTAGCTATCAAGGGGGACGGAAAACTGCAGGCTTAGCTGTTGTGGGAATCAGAGGCAATGAGACAGTCAGCACCATTGGTTTCTCACTAGAAGCAAAGTCAGCTCAGGAGGCAGAACTGGCAGCTTTGCTAACAGCTTTAAATGAAGTGGATCCCAAATTTGAGGCAGAATGTTGGGTGGTGGTAGATTCAGATTATGTATTTCGTGGTGCCACATTAATGCTGAGATGGTGGGCAGATAATCATTTCAGGGCGACAGACGGCTCCACAATCAAGCATGCTACCTGGTGGAAGCGAGTGGAGGAGCTGAGTCACTGTTTTACACGGATCAATGTGGTGAAGGTAAAGGCACACAAGAAAACAGGACCCCTAAGCAAAGGGAATAATCTGGCCGATGTAGAGGCCAAGCGGGCTGCAACAAAGGCACCCCCATGGCCCTGGGAGCCAGAAGAGAGAGTGCCTGTAGCAGTGTTAACAAGAAGCGGGGTGGATACAGATCGGGGAGGGCGAATTCGAGAGTTGCAGGAATCTGACCCAGGACTGGAAGGCATCATGAAACTTGGGGACAGGCATGTGCCAAAGGTGGAACTAATGGAAGGGATTTGGTGTGTCTTAACAACTGAGGGACCAGTCATGTGGTGCCCTCAGGGAAGTCGGACAGCTTTCTTAAGCTGGGTGCATGGGAGCTTGGCAGGGGGACACCCCGGGTTTGAGGAGGCACTGGGAACTTTAAAAAGGTTGTGCTGGTGGCCAGGAATGGCAGCTGATTTAAAATCACATCTGGAACGTTGTTTGGACTGTGCCAGGCATAGCCCACCTCACAAGGTGCTAAGGGGAGAATTAATGAGACAAGCCCCAAGGGGACCATGGGAAAGGATACAGATTGATTACACAGGACCCCTACCACCAGATCACAGGAAAAACCGATTCATGTTGGTGGTAGTGGATGCTTTCAGCCGGTGGGTGGAAGCTTTCCCCACAAAGTATCAAACAGCCCGGGTAACTGCTGCAATACTGGTAAATGAGGTATTCACTCGCTGGGGGGTCCCAAAGGTGATTGACTCAGACCAAGGAGCTGCTTTTCGATCAGATCTGTTAGGGGAGCTATCAGCCCTCACTGGAATCACACAGTTGTTCCACATTGCTTACCACCCCCAGGCTGCGGGGCAGGTGGAACGCATGAACCGCACCATTAAAAGTGAGCTAAGAAAGGGAGTGGAAGTTGGAGGAAAAAACTGGTCACAGTTACTGCCCTTTGTCTTAATGAGAATAAGGGCCCGAGAATCAAAGGGCACAGGATTTTCTCCATATGAAGCTCTTATGGGAAGGCCTATGGAACAGTGGGAAAATCTACTTACCCCAGTACCTGGGGAAGTCACTACACACAGCCTAACACAAGAATGGATTTTAACTTTAATTGACCATGTAAAACAGGTACAGCAGGCGGTGGCCTGGCGAGACGAGCAAGGAGCAGCAAGAGTCAGAGCGTGGTATGACCTGCCTGGGGAGTGTAATCTACCCATGGTGGGAGATCTAGTGATGTACAAGATTCCAGGTCAACACCATCCATGCCCAGCTCCTAAATGGAAGGGCCCTTATCTTGTCCTTGACCAATTAGGGCCCAGTCTGCTATTACTGGGTAGAGAGAATGGAGGACAGGAGTGGGTTCACTGCACGCAAATAAAAAGGTACAAACAGGGGATAGGGAAAGGGGACGTGTAAATTGTGTTATGTGTGTATTACAGGTTAATTCAAAAAGGAGAAAAGGATGGAAATTCCCTGGCCCTGGATGGAACACTTACTAGTGCTAATCACAATTGTCACATTTACAAATTCTATTCAGATCCCACGATGTGAAGTGTCAAAAGGAGGAAACACATGGACGGCTACACATGCAACCTGTGGTAATAAAGCTAATGAAGACTATAAGAATCTCCCCATAGAAAGATGTACCACTAATACTCCAACGGGAATTTGGCAGTGTGGGTATATGGTTTATGGATTATGGATTAGATGGGGGAATCCCAACCAGGTGGAGAATATCAAATTTATCAGGAAATATTGAATGGTACTCCCTGGGTGCTGCCATGATTAACGATAGTGAAAAACACAGTTACCCAGCTATGTGGTTTGTTACAGAGGGTCCAAAGAATATAACCCTCTGGTCTCCTGGAGCAAATGAACCCTCTTGGGAAAATAGGGCCCCACATTTAGGGTGTGATGTTACCATATGTAACCACAATGGTACTTCCATGGAAGATAATCCCTGAAGGTGTGATTGTTATGTACATATTACATTAGGCGTAAAATCCCCTTTGGGACGCTGGGTGTATGATGAGTTAACCATTTTACAGAATGTAACCCTACAGGTGATATGGATGCCAAGTTGGAAGAATCCAAATTTAAAGTGGCCACAGCCTGGAGCCAAGAATATTCCCCGACGAGCAAATGTATGGGAGCCATTGTGGGAGCAGGTGCAGCCAGCACTTTTTAACGTGTCCTTTCACTCTATTACATGGGTGGTACGCCCCAAGGAATGGTGGGTGGACCAAATCCATCCTAATTGTAGTATGTACATAAAAGGATTGAAACAACAATTCAATGCATGGGTGAGGGGACACACCTGGAATCGTCGTCGGAAAAGGGGATTGTGGGCAGCTGGGAACACTATGCTGGGTACATGGAATCTGGGGGACGAGTGGGTAACCAAACAATTAGTAAGCCAAAATGTGAAATTTCAACAACAAATTAATGAATTAATGGCACAGCAACTATCAGCAGTTGCCACAGGGTGGAGGACAGCAGTAGAGGTAAACTTGCAGTTAACTCATTGGGCAGGGGACCTGGTGACATGGGTAGAAGATGGCTTCAGAAGACTAACATGGGGAGAAGTGTGCATAGGTATTCAAAATGCTCAGTTAATAATGTCAATGGATATTATGAGAGATGCTTGGTCAGAACAATGGCCTTCAGTATTGAATCGGGAAGCTAGCCCATATTTATCCACAATTGCAAAAACATACCCATCTACCTGGAAAATAACATCCCCGACCTGTGGGGACAGTTCTTGTGTAATTGTTACTATGATACCATGGGAAGGAAATGCAAATAAGGTGGTTCCCTTGTACCCTATGGGAGTAAGTAGGGAAGGGGGAGCACGTTGGGAGCCACTAGGGAATAGGTGGGGGGCATGGAATGGGGTAAATTGGACTGTCATCACATTAAGCAGTTGTATATCCAGAGGAGGAATATGGATGTGCCCCTCTTCTATGACTATGGAGGAGCAGGATCAATGGCCTATTGCAAAGGGGGGGCATTTAGGGGTAATGTATATGGGGTATGGTGTATTCTGTTGGGAATGTATGCAATCCTGCAATATAACACTAGGAGGCAAAATCCTTCCAGTGTATGACAAAATTATGAACTTCTATACTCTGCCACCTGGACTATGGTGCACCAATGGATCAGTGGACTCAATCGTTGTAAACAATCGAACCAGCACCTACTACCCGATACCGTACCAAGTAGTTGAATTGGTTTGGACAATACCAAATTTCACTGTGGATATGCAATGGACACACAATATGGACAAAAGTACACAAAGATTACAAGAGCAACTTGCTGCAAGCGCCAACAGTTGGACACACTTACAATACACACTACAGGATGGCACTGACAAAATTTTAACCTTATCAAAGGAGGAGCAGCAGTGTTTTTGGTGGGGGCCAGGATGTTGGACCATACTGCAGTGGTCAGGACTCTCGGTGTTGCTGTGGAGTATCATAGCAGCTAGTGTATTGTTAACTGTATGTGTGTTACATTGCATATGGAAACGATCACGGGGGGCACAACCCCCTAGAGAACAGCCACTAATTATAACTTATAAGTAATGTAGTAAGCCCCCACAAGTGTACTAGACAACCTGGACCCAACCTTCTCGGGCCCACTACACTGGGAAGTCTGGAACACTAATTGGAATAGGTGAGGTATGCCCGTACGAGAGAAAGTGCAGGGCACTATACTACACAAGGGGCAGTGGGACACATGGAGCATCGACACCTTCCACCTCGATGCCTGGCCCTATCAGGAAATGTGTCGCCATATGTCCTATGCTTTTCCAGGGATACCTGGGCAGGAGGATCCCAAAAGAAAAAAAAGGGGTGGAGTGTTAGGATATAGATATTCAGGCCTGTCTGTAAAGGCCTTTACTCTAAGAATTTAGATGTATTCCTATCACTTGGCTAGTTAGAGGTATAAAAGAAAGAATCAAAATCACTGTCTGCGGGTGGAAGGGCCTTCTCTTACTGTGACAGTCTGAGGCCCTGTTCTTAGGCTAAGGCCTTTGGCTAAGCGACAGAGGCAGCCATAAGCTGGGAAGTGAATGGTCACATCCTCACATTCCAAACTAGTCACATTGAAATACGGTGCTATTGGGCTGTTAGGAATTTAATCCTGTCCTTATAGTGCCTATCACCTCCAGAGAAAGGGAAGTGCCTAGAAACTGTAAAAGGAAATTGAGGTTGATAGTTTTCTGTCTGGTAAGAACTCACTTATCAATAGACACAGCTGGGAAACTCTTATGTCTTTACAGATGTAGTTGTGAAATCCTCACTTCTGTATTGTTTTGTCATTGTAGTTCCCACTTTCCTATTGTTTATTGGCATGGTCTCTGTCTGGTTCTGTGATTGCTTCTGTCTGCTGTATAATTAATTTTGCTGGGTGTAAACTAATTAAGGTGGTGGGATATAATTGGTTAGCTAATCCATGTTAGCATTGGTTAGTTAAATTTTAGTAGAATGATTGGTTAAGGTATAGCTAAGAATATTACTATATAAATTAGGGGCAAACAGGAAGTAAGTTGGGATTCGGAAATAAGGAAAAGGAACTTTTATTTAAGCTTACTGGAAGTTCACCCCAATAAACATCAAATTGTTTGCACCTTCGAACTTCGGGTATTGTTGCTCTCTGTTCATGAGAGAAGGACCAGGGAAGTAAGTGGGTGAAGGAATAAGCCCCCTAACAGAGGGCTCAGCTTCTCTCCCAGCACAAAGCCCCTCCAAGCCTCTACAGATACAGATACCACCAATACAAAACCAAACACACACACACAAATACCTTCTCCTCCAACAGAACTCCCACTCAAACTCCCCTGTTTACAGCTCTGTTTGCTAGCTCCTGTGCCGCTGCAGCTGTCTGTGCCGCTCCCTTTATAGGACCCCTAGTCAGTGAAGCCCCGCCCCCTAATCAGGGCTCAGCTTCTCTCCCAGCACAAAGCCCCTACACATACAGATACCACCAATACAAAACCAAACACACACACAAGTACCTTCTCCTCCAACAGAACTCCCACTCAAACTCCCCTGTTTACAGCTCTGTTTGCTAGCTCCTGTGCCGCTGCAGCTGTCTGTGCCGCTCCCTTTATAGGACCCCTAGTCAGTGAAGCCCCGCCCCCTAATCAGGGCTCAGCTTCTCTCCCAGCACAAAGCCCCTACACATACAGATACCACCAATACAAAACCAAACACACACACAAGTACCTTCTCCTCCAACAGAACTCCCACTCAAACGCCCCTGTTTACAGCTCTGTTTGCTAGCTCCTGTGCCGCTGTCTGACTGGCTGCTACCTTTATAGGACCCCGAGTCAGTGAAGCCCCGCTCCCTAATCAGGGCTCAGCTTCTCTCTCAGCACAAAGCCCCTCCAAGCCTCTACTCATACAGATACCACCAATACAAAACCAAACACAGACACAAATACCTTCTCCTCCAACAGAACTCCCACTCAAACTCCCCTGTTTACAGCTCTGTTTGCTAGCTCCTGTGCAGCTGCAGCTGTCTGTAGTCCTAAAGCCTTTGCAAAAGGTTTCTCGGGAGGGCAGCCTTATTGCGTCCTTCATGGTAGGACACTTTACCACTCCAGGCCAGTAACACGTTCTCGGGAATCATTTTAGAACAAAGCATTGCAGTGTATGTTTGCTGGCATTCAAACAACATCCATTCTTTATCTCTCTGTGTTAACCTCAGGAGAGTGAGATATAATTCATGGTCACCTGGTTGAAATAGAGTGCTTTTCTTCAGGGGACACTCAGAGGAGCCCATTCCTGCTGGGCTGTTTGCCTGTGGCTAAACAGAAATGTTCCCCGCTGTTAGCCACAGGGAGGGGGGAAGGTTGAGGGGGTAGTCACGCGGTGGGAGGAGGCAAAATGCGACCTTGTAACGAAAGCACATGTGCTATGTATGTAATGTTAACAGCAAGGTTTACCCTGAAAGAGTGTAGCCACTGTTTTATGAAATGTGTCTTTTTAAATACCACTGTCCCTTTTTTTTTCTCCACCACCTGCATGTGTTTCAATGATCACAGGATCTTCTCCTTCCCAGAGGCTAGTGAAGCTTAGAAAGAAAAAAAAACGCACTCGCGATGAAATGTTCTCCGAGCTCATGCTGTCCTCCCACACTGACAGAGCACAGACAAATGCGTGGAGGCAAATAATGTCAGAGTGCAGGAAAGCACAAAATGACCGGGAGGAGAGGTGGCGGGCTGAAGAGAGTAAGTGGCGGGCTGAAGACAGGGCTGAAGCTCAAATGTGGCGGCAGCGTGATGAGAGGAGGCAGGATTCAATGCTGAGGCTGCTGCAGGACCAAACCAGTATGCTCCAGTATATGGTTGAGCTGCAGCAAAGGCAGCTGGAGCACAGACTGCCACTGCAGCCCCTGAGTAACCAACCGCCCTCCTCCCCAAGTTCCATAGCCTCCACACCCAGATGCCCAAGAACGCGGTGGGGAGGCCTCCGGCCAACCAGCCACTCCACCACAGAGGATTCCCCAAAAAAAAGAAGACTGTCATTCAATAAATTTTAAAGTTGTAAACTTTTAAAGTGCTGTGCTTAAAGTGCTGTGTGGCATTTTCCTTCCCTCCTCCACCACCCCTCCTGGGCTACCTTGGTAGTCATCCCCCTATTTGTGTGATGAATGAATAAAGAATGCATGAATGTGAAGCAACAATTACTGTATTGCCTCTGCAAGCGGTAATTGAAGGGAGGAGGGGCGGGTGGTTAGCTTACAGGGAAGTAGAGTGAACCAAGGGGCGGGGGGTTTCATCAAGGAGAAACAAACAGAACTTTCACACCGTAGCCTGGCCAGTCATGAAACTGGTTTTCAAAGCTTCTCTGATGCGTACCACGCCCTCCTGTGCTCTTCTAACCGCCCTGGTGTCTGGCTGCGCGTAACCAGCAGCCAGACGATTTGCCTCAACCTCCCACCCCGCCATAAATGTCTCCCCCTTACTCTCACAGAGATTGTGAAGCACACAGCAAGCAGTAATAACAATGGGAATATTGGTTTCGCTGAGGTCTAAGCGAGTCAGTAAACTGCGGCAGCGCGCCTTTAAACGTCCAAATGCACATTCTACCACCATTCTGCACTTGCTCAGCCTGTAGTTGAACAGCTCCTGACTACTGTCCAGGCTGCCTGTGTACGGCTTCATGAGCCATGGCATTAAGGGGTAGGCTGGGTCCCCAAGGATACATATAGGCATTTCAACATCCCCAACAGTTATTTTCTGGTCTGGGAAGAAAGTCCCTTCCTGCAGCTTTTGAAACAGACCAGAGTTCCTGAAGATGCGAGCGTCATGTACCTTTCCCGGCCATCCCACGTTGATGTTGGTGAAACGTCCCTTGTGATCCACCAGAGCTTGCAGCACTATCGAAAAGTACCCCTTGCGGTTTATGTACTCGCCGGCTTGGTGCTCCGGTGCCAAGATAGGGATATGGGTTCTGTCTATAGCCCCACCACAGTTAGGGAATCCCATTGCAGCAAAGCCATCCACTATGACCTGCACATTTCCCAGGGTCACTACCCTTGATATCAGCAGATCTTTGATTGCGTTGGCTACTTGCATCACAGCAGCCCCCACAGTAGATTTGCCCACTCCAAATTGATTCCCAACTGACCGGTAGCTGTCTGACGTTGCAAGCTTCCACAGGGCTATCGCCACTCGCTTCTCAACTGTGAGGGCTGCTCTCATCTTGGTATTCATGCGCCTCAGGGCAGGGGAAAGCAAGTCACAAAGTTCCATGAAAGTGCCCTTACGCATGCGAAAGTTTAGCAGCCACTGGGAATCGTCCCAGACCTGCAACACTATGCGGTCCCACCAGTCTGTGCTTGTTTCCCGAGCCCAGAATCGGCGTTCCACAGCATGAACCTGCCCCATTAGCACCATGATGCATGCATTGGCAGGGCTCATGCTTTCAGAGAAATCTGTGTCCATGTCCTGATCACTCACGTGACCGCGCTGACATCGCCTCCTCACCCGGTATTGCTTTGCCAGGTTCTGGTGCTGCATATACTGCTGGATAATGCGTGTGGTGTTTAATGTGCTCCTAATTGCCAAAGTGAGCTGAGCGGCCTCCATGCTTGCCTTGGTATGGCGTCCGCACAGAAAAAAGGCGCGGAACGATTGTCTGCCGTTGCTCTGACAGAGGGAGGGGCGACTGATGACATGGCTTACAGGGTTGGCTTCAGGGAGCTAAAATCAACAAAGGGGGTGTCTTTACATCAAGGAGTATTTCAGGCAGGACTTCATGGAGGGTTCCAATAAGAAATGGTGCACCTAAGTTATCGTTCTTATTGGAACAAGAAGGTTAGCCTGGCCTCTGATTGATACATGGCTAGATTTACCTCGCTGCACCTTCTCTGTGAGTGACTGCAGTGTGACCTAGAAGAATGAGTCCCCTAGACAGGGGAAGGGGGGAAGCAAATGAGTACAAAACAAATCTGGTCTATTTATTGTTTTGACCCACTCTATCTTTTACATCTTTGGCTGGCAGCAGACGGTGCAGAAGGACTGCATGCCATCCACATCTCATGGCTGCTCGGCAGAAGATGGTACAGTATGATTGCTAGCCATCCTCATCTCTTGCCTGCCTGGCAGAAGATGGTACAATACGACTACTAGCAATCCTCATCTCTTGCTTGCCTGGCAGAAGATGGTACAGTACGACTGCTAGCAGTCCGTATCGCCTGCCTGCTCACCATAAGATGGTTCAATAGGACTGACTGCAGGACTAAAGAGAATGACCTGGTCAAGTCACTCCAAATTTAGTCCCTGCGCCCATGTCTGCCCAGGCGCTCCCAGCCGACGTGGCCAGGAGCACCTCGGACATGACGATGACGGCTACCAGTCGTACTGTACTGTCTGCTACCACAAGGCAAGGGGTTGCTGCTACTGTGTAGCAATGCCGTACCGCGTCTGCCAGCACCCAGGAGACATAGGGTGACGGTTACCTGAGCGGGCTCCATGCTTGCCGTGGTATGGCGTCTGCACAGGTAACTCAGGAAAAAAGGCGCGAAACGATTGTCTGCCCTTGCTTTCATGGAGGGAGGGAGGGAACGGGGGCCTGACGATATGTACCCAGAACCACTCGTGACAATGTTTTAGCCCCATCAGGCATTGGGATCTCAACCCAGAATTCCAATGGGCAGCAGAGACTGTGGGAACTGTGGGAGAGCTACCCACAATGCAACGCTCCGGAAGTCGACTCTAGCCTCGGTACTGTGGAAGCGCTCCGCCGAGTTAATGCACTTAATGCACTTAGAGCATTTTCTGTGGGGACACACACACTCGAATATATAAAACCGATTTCTAAAAAACCGACTTCTATAAATTCGACCTTATTCCGTAGTGTAGACATACCCTAACACGGCTGCTACTCTGACACTTGATACAGTTACACAATTGTTAGATGAGCTTTTTAATCCAAAGATCTATTTGAAGCCCCACATTGGAAACTAGGGAAAACTGGTATAATTACTGTTTGAAATGGATAAAGATCAGAGAGATTTGGTTATTGCTTGAAAACAAGTTCAATATAAAATGTATTTTATAAACAATTGGTTAATAATTTGGAGCTTTCCTGAAAGTTTTATTACTGGAGGCAGGCATGGCCAGTGCAAGGATGTTTTGCGCCCTAAGTGAAACTTCCACCTTGTGCCCGCCCCCCCCCAAGCCCTGTGGCAGCTCCCCTCCGCCCTGAGGCGCCCCCCCCCCCCGCAGCAGCTCCGCCCCAGCTCACCTCTGCTCTGCCTCCTCCGCGATCATGCCCCCGCTGCCACTTCTCCCGCCTCCCAGGTCTGAGGCACCAATCAGCTGTTTGGTGGGCAAGCCTGGGAGGGAGAGAAGCCGAGCAGGGCGTTGCTCAGGAGAGGAGGTAGAGCAGAGATGAGCTGGGGTGGGGAGCGGTTCCCCTGTGCGCTGCCCCCTCCCCCCAGGTACTTGCTGCAGGTGGCCCTCCCCGCGCCCCCCCAACCCCAGCTCACCTCCACTCCACCGCCTCCCCAGAGCGCACTTTTGGCCGCCCCCAACCACTTGGCGCCCTAGGCGGCTGCCTACTTTGCCTAGTGGTTGCACCGGCCCTGGAGGAAGGAAGCGTGAACCACCAAACCCAGTGTCTTCATGTTCATGGCAAGGGTCAGTGTCCATATTATTCTAAATAAGGAGGATTTTGATCATATATTTGTAGATTTATAATGAAACAAGCTATTTCCTGTCCTTACAGAGCAGCTGCGAGCTCTGGAGAAGAAAAGCAAACCGGGCAACGCGGCGAAGCAGCTTCCTACGCGTAAAGCCCCCATCCCCCCCGCCCGTGAGGGGCTCTCGGCTGGTTCCCCCGTTGGCGCTGCGGGGTGACGGACTCCCCGGCCTGGGACCCCGCGAAGGAGAAGCTTTGTGGAGGGGCTCAGCCAGCCCTACCGAGGCTGCCAACGCGGGACCCCGACTCCCCGCACCCTCTGAAGGCGGCATGTCCTGGGCCCGCAGCGTCACGCCAGACACGCGGTTCTGCTGCAGACTCGGGGGTCGGGGACTCCGCGGTGCTCGGGGCAGACCCGGCTCCATGACACGCTGGGGCCGGGGGGCGGGTGCGAACCCTGGGGCACTCGGGCACTGGGTGTCCCAGGCCGGCCCCGCCCCAGCCCCGGGAGCGGGCAGGGAGGCAGCACAGCCAGAGGCCCCGCGAGTCACCCCCTGGCGGGGCCGGGCTGCAGCGGCAGGGTCTGGGTGCAGCGCCCGGATATGACTGCCTTGGCTGGGGTTTGGGGGACCCCGGGCTCCTCCCGCCTCATTCCCCCGGCCCGCAGTGCCCCTAGAGCCCCACCAGGAGCACTGACCGGAAGTGAGGGGCGGACCCGGGTGCGCAACGGACCGGCGGCAGGGAGCGGAAGTACGTTGCCCCGGTGCCCGCTCCTTTCGAGTCCCACGGGGAACTTCCGGTTCGGCAGCGACCTCTTCCGGGAATCGCTCTAACGGACCCCCAGCGGGTGAAGCGCACCCCGCCATTTCCCTGGCTGGGGAGCGAGTGGAGCAGGGACCGGGCAGGGCCGGGGAGTGCGTGGGCAGGAGGGGCAGGGCTGGGGGTCCCCGCTGCACTGCACCGGCTGGAGCCCGCCCCCCGCAGCGCGCTGGGGCGGGGCGAGGAGACAACATCTCCCCGGGGGGGGCCTCCCCAGCTTCACGGCAGCTTCTGCTTCCGGCATCGCCCTGCCGGCCCCTCGCTCGAAAGATGGGAAGGCGGGGCAGGGCCTGGCAGCGACTGGCGGGAGATGGAGGCAGGGGAGAAACCACATCTCCCATGATGCACTGGGGCCTGCAGCAGGTGGGGGAGACCCTACATCTCCCATGATGCCCTGGGGCCTGCAGCAGGTGGGGGAGACCCTACATCTCCCATGATGCACTGGCTCACTCCCTCTCCCCGCCCAGCTCAGGGGCAGCCTCACCCAGTTACTGAGCTTGTGGCCCCGGGATTTCCCCTCCCCTGCCCTGCGCCTCCCCCCAGTCTCCATAGGGTTTGCAGGTGGGGTGCCTTTGGGGGTTGGGGTTAGGGGAAGATGGGAGGGGCTGGGGGCAACTCAGGTTGTGAGGGTGGCCACTCACGTGTTCCCAGAATGCCAGGGAGACAGGGCGGGGGAGGTAATGACTGTTATAGGAGCAACTTCTCTTGGGGAGACAGACAAGCTTTTGAGCCAGGCAGGGCTCTTCTTCAGGGCTGGGAGAGGGTCTCAGAGCTGCCAAGCCAGAGGGGGTACTTGGGACCTTATCAGACTGGCTCAGTGAAGATGGGGTGTTGACAGAACAATACAGACGCTCTCCAGAGAATGGAGCAGCTTCCGCCCATGCAGCTAGGCAATGAGCATTTCCCACAGCCTGGAGCCAAGGGGGAGGCGGCAGCTGCTGTTCTAGCTCCTCAGGGACAGCCCTGTCACCCAACAGACACTTCTCACTCAGCCACAGCTAAGGGTGTTGGGTTCCTCTGGTGGGAGTGTGGAGCAGCCATTTGTTTTCCTGTTCGCACTCCTCTGCGGTATGAAAATCGGGGAGGGGAGGCAGAAGCCCCACTTCCCTCCCTAAATGATGTCCATTAGGGGAAGCCAGGACAACAGGGTGGGGTGGCAAGTAGTGGCCAGACTCTTGCCCCAGGGTCGAGTGTAGCTCAGGGTCCAGCTCAACTTTCTCCCTGTACCACTGGCCCCTCGTCCCCTTCCACCACTAGGTCAACCTGGGAACTAAGGCAGGAACAGAGTGAGGAAGCAAGTCAAGCTGAGCAAGGCAGGCAAAAGCGAGTCTTGCCATCATGGGCCTCTCACAACGATGTCCTTTTTCTGTGCCACAGCTGACAAAAACATCCCGGACAGAGAAGCAGCAGGCCAAAAGAGAGCCATAGAGCTCCCGAAGTAGCTCAGTTGGGAGAGCGTTAGACTGAAGATCTAAAAGTCCCTGGTTCAATCCCAGGCTTTGGCAGGCCCTTTCCTCCTCCTTTGTGCAGGGGTGGCTTGTTTTCTGGGAGGGCATTGGCACCTTTACCTGAGGCGGGTCCCTGATTTTGAGCTCCCCAGCAGGACAACAGAGCAACAACTGGCCCACCTGACCTTTAACAGTAAGAGAAGGGAGTTGTCTTTCCCTGGCAACTTATTGGTGGACCCAATATGGCAGGAAGAGAGTGAAGTAGGGCAGCCGTCAGGAAGGGTGTGGGGCAGTGACAGGCAGGGATTGGGGTCGAAAGCTCCTCTGCACAGGTTGGGATGGGAAGGCGGGGTTAGAATTTCCCTCCAAAGCTATTTTAGGGTCTGATCCTACAAGCCTCCCACGTACCCAGTGCAGGATGGCTCCAGACTCCTCACCCAGTCCAGTGTTGGTGTATACAGCAGAGAATTGGAAGCAGCAAATCGGGGGGGTCATATAAAGAGACTAGAAATACAACAATTTACTTCTGAAAGAGAAGAAAAGACGACATTACCAAGCTGCATAATGGGGCGACCTGACCCTCAGAGACTGCGAAGGGAAATCTCAGGGGCTCTGCTCACCTGGCCCCAGGCCTGTGTCCTCAGGACAGGTCTGTGGGAGAAGGGAAATCGCCAGAGAGAGGAGTGGGACCCAGTGTGGATTTTTGGGCTGTGGCAGGGAATTTAGGTCCTGAGACTGGAGCCATAAAGAGGGAGTGAGTGAAGGCTCCCCTCTGCTTTCAGGCTGAAGGAATCCTGGGTTGGTCAGTCTGTCCAGGGGGGGTCACATTGCTCACAGGCAAAGAGCAGAGGAGAACTGCCCCCAGAATGACACATGCAGATCCTGGAGAAAAAGAAAGAGAAAAGAGACCAGCAGCAGGTGAAGGTGGCTGAGTGGGGGATTCCCTTGCGTGTGTGATGGAGCACTTGGGAAGCTGTGTCCATTCAAACACACTGAGCTTTAATATGGAGGAAGGCCGGACTTCTGTGACTTGGTAAAGGATTTAGGTGTCATAATGGACATACAACTCAGCATGAAATCCCCGTGCGATGCTGTGGCCATCCTTGGATGCACAGACAAGGAGAATAGTGACTAGAAATAGGGCACCAGAGATATCTCTGTATACCACCATGGTCAGACCAACACCGGAATCTTGCATACAGTCGTGTTGGCCGCATTTTAAAAGGAAGAATGAAAAATTGGACAGGGGACAGAGAACCCCCCCCCCCAAAAAAAAAAAAGGGAGCTGAAAAGTTGCCTTTCAGTGCGATACAAGAGCTGAATCTGTTCAGTTTCTCACAAAGACCAAGAGGTCACTTGATGACAGTGCGCAAATCCCCTCACAAAGAGAAACCTGGGTACGAAAGGGCTCTTTAACTGAGCAGCGAAAGGCAGAACAAGAACCAATGGCTGGAAGTTCATGCCAGAGAAACTGACATTAGAAATTTGGGACACATTTGAGATTGGGTGATTAAACATTGGAACAAGGTACCCAGGGCAATGATGGATTCTCCACTCCACGTGGAGGTGACAGGAGGGGGCAGGAGGTGCTGAAGCAAGTGCTCTCAGGTGATATAGAAAACAATTTCTCTCCGGTGCTTGGCCGGTGGGCCTTGCTTACATGCTCAGGGTCTCACTGATATCCATTTTGGGGGGTTAGGAAGGAATTTCCCCCAGGTCAGATTGGCAGGGATATTGGAGTTTTTGCCGTCCCCTGTGGCATGGGGCACAAGTGACTTGCCTGGATCAGCTGGGTGTCATGTGTCTGGGGGTCACACTGGATTATTTTGTTGTCTTGACTGGCCTGAAAATCTAGACCTGGATGTTCTCGCTCTAATGTTGCAATGTCTGACCTATGGTCACTCCAGCTCCCAAGTGCCTCTTCCGAGTCGAATCCCCAGCCAGTCTTCAGAGGACGGCAGCTGCTGCGCAAGGCAATCGGAGCTGGTGGGAGTGACTCTGGGGCAGTCACTAGCCACAGAAAACAGACCCTCTCCCAACACCCCGACTGCTGCCCCTCAGGTCTCTGGCCGTACAGGAGATGGGCCAGGCCCCCGTGGGAGGAATGAGGGGGATAGAAACCCCCAGGATGCAGAGTTGTGTGTTTCAGCCATGTTGGTGCATGGGTCTCACTCAGACCCATGCACTGTACCCACACGCAGAGCCAGTTCGGACTGTTGAACCCCAGACCCATGAGGGACGTGTTCAGCTCAGCATCAGTTGGGCTTTAACCCATAAGAAATAACCCTGGAGTTATAGTGGGGTCTCAGGGCCAGAGGACCCCAGACCCCTGAGCTGTCAGCGGAGAGCCAGGTGACCCGTCAGCATGAGGCCTTGTGCGTCAGCAGGAGGCCTTGTGCGTGGGGGGAAGACACATGGCTCAGGGAAAGGGGAAGATCACACACACAGCCGGAGCCCTCACCCGGTCCTGCACCCCTGCCCCAGCCCGGTGCCCGATCCTGCACCCTGAACCCCTCATTTCTGGCTTCACCCCAGAGCCTGCACCCCCCCATTAGAGCCCTCACCCCTCCTGCATCCCACCCCCCTGCCCCAGCCCAGTGATAGTGAGTGTGGGTGGGGGAGAGCAAGCCACCAAGGGAGGGAGAATGGAGTGAACTGGGGGCGGGGCCTCTGAGAAGGGGCAGGGCAGGACCTGAGAGAAGGGGCGGGGCTAAGGGGTTCGGTATTGTGCAGAAAGTTAGTAACCTGACATCAGGCCTGGCATAGGTGCTGCCTTTTGGTTTTGCCAGTAGGTCCCCCATCCCAGCTCTGCCCTCTCCCCCAAAGCCCCAGCCCCACCTCCACCCCACCCTGCTCTGCCCCCTTCCCTGAGGGCATCCCACTCAATCCTTCCTGCCCCCTCCTGCCTTAAGGGCAGGGGGTGTGTGTGTTTGGAGGGGCTCAGCTCCCCCCAACTGGCAATTTTCAGCATATTCATGCACTTTTCATATTCAACCATTTGGGAGCCCTGTGGATGCGATGGGGTGTCTGGAATGGGGCGTGTGTGATCCCACGGTGCCCCTTCCCCTCTGCCTGCAGAGCTGAGGACAGATGGGTCTGAGGAGCAGAGCAGGAGCTCTGGGAAGGAGAAGAGCAATATGAAGATGGTGTCTAAGACGAGGCCAGGTGACTTCTGTGGAGGGAGACATGCTGGACAATGCCAAGGATTGGGGAGACAACCAGGTGTGAGCCCAGGGCGCAGAGAGCTGGGGAGGATGTCTGTGTCTGAAACACTTCCCTGTCCTCTCTCACAGATGGAGTCCAAGAGGGATAGGAAGGAGAGAATGAGCACCCCAGTACTCAAGAATAATAAGGTGCATCCTAGCTGGGCCCAGGGCTCTGCGGGGTTAAGACCAGTGGAAGGGACAAGAGTCTCCTGTGCAGAGTGACGATTTTGGGTGCAGGTGCACTGGGATGCTTCTAATTGTAGCTCTGAGAACATCATGGGAAGGAGGTTCAGAGTAGATCCCTGGGGTGTGGGAGATGCGAAAAAAAGAGCCCCGCCATCACGGTAGAGCGTGACCGTAACTTTTGTTTTTCCTTCTTGCATTGTGTTTGGCACCAAGGGAAAAGAAGTGTGTGTGTGTGTGTCTTGATGCCAGGCAAGACCTGTCCAGCTCACCCTCTCTCTCTTTTTACTGCCTCCTACCACAGGCCCTGGGCCGGAGAAGTGCACATTGATCCCCACAGGCTTGGTCTCGAGGCCTGCACCATCTGGCGGGAGGGAAAAGAATCATACCAGGTCCTGGAGGCTGGGTAGCTGGATTACCCAGCTGATATTCTATGATTCTATGATTCTATGAATTACTAGTGCTAATCACAATTGTCACATTTACAAATTCTATTCAGATCCCACGATGTGAAGTGTCAAAAGGAGGAAACACATGGACGGCTACACATGCAACCTGTGGTAATAAAGCTAATGAAGACTATGAGAATCTCCCCATAGAAAGATGTACCACTAATACTCCAACAGGAATTTGGCAGTGTCGGTATATGGTTTATGGATTAGATGGGGGAATCCCAACCAGGTGGAGAATATCAAATTTATCAGGAAATATCGCATGGTACTCCCTGGGTGCTGCCATGATTAATGATAGTGGAAAACACAGTTACCCAGCTATGTGGTTTGTTACAGAGGGTCCAAAGAATATAACCCTCTGGTCTCCTGGAGCAAATGAACCCTCTTGGGAAAATAGGGCCCCACATTTAGGGTGTGATGTTACCATATGTAACCACAATGGTACTTCCATGGAAGATAATCCCTGAAGGTGTGATTGTTATGTACATATTACATTAGGCGTAAAATCCCCTTTGGGACGCTGGGTGTATGATGAGTTAACCATTTTACAGAATGTAACCCTACAGGTGATATGGATGCCAAGTTGGAAGAATCCAAATTTAAAGTGGCCACAGCCTGGAGCCAAGAATATTCCCCGACGAGCAAATGTATGGGAGCCATTGTGGGAGCAGGTGCAGCCAGCACTTTTTAACATGTCCTTTCACTCTATTACATGGGTGATACGCCCCAAGGAATGGTGGGTGGACCAAATCCATCCTAATTGTAGTATGTACATAAAAGGATTGAAACAACAATTCAATGCATGGGTGAGGGGACACACCTGGAATCGTCGTCGGAAAAGGGGGTTGTGGGCAGCGGGGAACACTATGCTGGGTACATGGAATCTGGGGGACGAGTGGGTAACCAAACAATTAGTAAGCCAAAATGTGAAATTTCAACAACAAATTAATGAATTAATGGCACAGCAACTATCAGCAGTTGCCACAAGGTGGAGGACAGCAGTAGAGGTAAACTTGCAGTTAACTCATTGGGCAGGGGACCTGTTGACATGGGTAGAGGATGGCTTCAGAAGACTAACATGGGGAGAAGTGTGCGTAGGTATTCAAAATGCTCAGTTAATAATGTTAATGGATATTATGAGAGATGCTTGGTCAGAACAATGGCCTTCAGTATTAAATCGGGAGGCTAGCCCATATCTATCCACAATTGCAAAAACATACCCATCTACCTGGAAAATAACATCCCCGACCTGTGGGGACAGTTCTTGTGTAATTGTTACTATGATACCATGGGAAGGAAATGCAAATAAGGTGGTTCCCTTGAACCCTATGGGAGTTAGTAGGGAAGGGGGAGCACGTTGGGAGCCACTAGGGAATAGGTGGGGGGGCTGGAATGGTGTAAATTGAACTGTCATCACATTAAGCAGTTGTATATCCAGAGGAGGAATATGGATGTGCCCCTCTTCTATGACTATGGAGGAGCAGGATCAATGGCCTATTGCAAAGGGGGGGCATTTAGGGGTAATGTATATGGGGTACGGTGTATTCTGTTGGGAATGTATGCAATCCTGCAATATAACACTAGGAGGCAAAATCCTTCCAGTGTATGACCAAATTATAAACTTCTATACACTGCCACCTGGACTATGGTGCACCAATGGATCAGTGGACTTCATCGTTGTAAACAGTCGAACCGGCACCTACTACCCCATGCCGTACCAAGTAGTTGAATTGGTTTGGACAATACCAAATTTCACTGTGGATATTCAATGGACACACAATATGGACAAAAGTACACAAAGATTACAAGAGCAACTTGCTGCAAGCGCCAACAGTTGGACACACTTACAATACACACTACAGGATGGCGCTGACAAAATTTTAACCTTATCAAAGGAGGAGAAGCAGTGTTTTTGGTGGTGGCCAGGATGTTGGACCATACTGCAGTGGTCAGGACTCTCGGTGTTGCTGTGGAGTATCATAGCAGCTAGTGTATTGTTAACTATATGTGTGTTACATTGCATATGGAAACGATCAAGGGGGGCACAACCCCCTAGAGAACAGCCACTAATTATAACCTATAAGTAATGTAGTAAGCCCCCCCCCCACCTATGTGTACTAGACAACCCAGACCCAACCTTCTCGGCCCCACTATACTGGGAAGTCTGGAACACTAATTGGAATAGGTGTAGTATGCCCGTACAAGAGAAGGTGCAGGGCATGGTACTACACAAGGGGCAGTGGGACAGATGGAGCATCGACACCTTCCACCTTGATGCCTGGCCCTATCAGGAAATGTGTCGCCATATGTCCTATGCTTTTCCAGGGATACCTGGGCAGGAGGATCCCAAAAGAAAAAGAAAAAGAAAAAAAGGGGTGGAGTGTTAGGATATAGATATTCAGGCCTGCCTGTAAAGGCCTGTACTTTAAGAATTTAGGTGTATTCTTATCACTTGGCTAGTTAGAGGTATAAAAGAAAGAATCAAAATCACTGTCTGCCAATGTAAGGTCCTTCTCTTACTGTGACAGTCTGGGGCCCTGTTCTTAGGCTAAGGCCTTTGGCTAAGCGACAGAGGCAGCCATAAGCTGGGAAGCGACCGGTCACATCCTCACATTCCAAAGTAGTCACATGGAAAGAAGGTGCTATTGGGCTGTTAGGAATACAATCCTGTCCTGATAGTGCCTATCAGCTCCAGAGAAAGGGAAGTGCCTAGAAAACGTAAAAGAAAACTTAGTTTGATAGCATCCTGTCTGGCAAGAACTCACTTATCAATACTGGGATGTGAAATCCTCACTTCTGTATTGTCTTGCCATTATAGTTCCCACTTTGCTATTGTTTGTCTGTATAATCTCTGTCTGGTTCTGTGAGTGTTCCTGTCTGCTGTATAATTAATTTTGCTGGGTGTAAACTAATTAAGGTGGTGGGATATAATTGGTTACATAATCATGTTACAATATGTTAGGATTGGTTAGTTAAATTTTAGTAGAATGATTGGTTAAGGTATAGCTAAGAATATTACTATATAAATTAGGGGCAAACAGGAAGTAAGTTGGGATTCGGAAATAAGGAAAAGGAACTTGTGTTTAAGCTTGCTGGAAGTTCACCCCAATAAACATCGAATTGTTTGCACCTTCGGACTTCGGATATTGTTGCTCTCTGTTCATGTGAGAAGGACCAGGGAAGTGAGAGAGTGAAGGAATAAGCTCTCTAACAAGTTGGTTGAGTTCAGGATCCTGACACAGGGAAGAAAGGTAAGCAGCAGGATACGGACCCTGGACTTCAGGAAAACAGACTTCGACTCCCTCAGGGAACGGATGGGTAGGATCCCCTGGGGGAACTAACATGAAGGGGAAAGAAGTCCAGGACAGCTGGCTGTATTTCAAGGAATTCCTGTTGAGATTACAGGGATAAACCATCCCGATGAGTCGAAAGAATAGTAAATATGGCAGGCGACCAGCTTGGCTTAACGGTGAAATCCTAGCGGATCTTAAACATAAAAAAGAAGCTTACAAGAAGTGGAAGGTTGGACATATGACCAGGGAAGAGTATAAAAATATTGCTCAGGCATGTAGGAATGAAATCAGGAGGGCCAAATCGCACGTGGAGCTGCAGCTAGCAAGAGATGTCAAGAGTAACAAGAAGGGTTTCTTCAGGTATGTTGGCAACAAGGAGAAAGCCAAGGAAAGTGTGGGCCCCTTACTGAATGAGGGAGGCAACCTAGTGACAGAGGATGTGGAAAAAGCTAATGTACTCAATGCTTTTTTTGCCTCTGTCTTCACTAACAAGGTCAGCTCCCAGACCGCTGCACTGGGCATCACAACATGGGGAGTAGATGGCCAGCCCTCTGTGGAGAAAGAGGTGGTTAGGGACTATTTAGAAAAGCTGGACGTGCACAAGTCCATGGGGCCGGACGAGTTGCATCCGAGAGTGCTAAAGGAATTGGCGGCTGTGATTGCAGAGCCATTGGCCATTATCTTTGAAAACTCGTGGTGAACGGTGGAAGTCCCAGATGACTGGAAAAAGGCTAATGTAGTGCCAATCAAAAGGGAAGAAGGAGGATCCTGGGAACTACAGGCCAGTCAGCCTCACCTCAGTCCCCGGAAAAATCATGGAGCAGGTCCTCAAGGGAATCAATCCTGAAGCACTTACATGAGAGGAAAGTGATCAGGAACAGTCAGCATGGATTCACAAAGGGAAGGTCATGCCTGACTAATCTAATCGCCTTCTATGACGAGATTACTGGTTCTGTGGATGAAGGGAAAGCAGTGGATGTATTATTTCTTGACTTTAGCAAAGCTTTTGACACGGTCTCCCACAGTATTCTTGTCAGCAAGTTAAGGAAGTATGGGCTGGATGAATGCACTATAAGGTGGGTAGAAAGTTGGCTAGATTGTCGGGCTCAACGGGTAGTGATCAATGGCTCCATGTCTAGTTGGCAGCCGATATCCAGTGGAGTGCCTCAAGGGTCGGTCCTGGGCTGGTTTTGTTCAAAGTAAATGATAAATAAATGGTCTGGAGGATGGTGTGGATTGCACTCTCAGCAAATTTGCGGATGATACTAAACTAGGTGGAGTGGTAGATACGCTGGAGGGCAGGGATAGGATACAGAGGGACCTAGACAAATTGGAGGATTGGGCCAAAAGAAATCTGATGAGGATCAATAAGGATAATGCAGAGTCCTGCACTTAGGACGGAAGAACCCAATGCATTTCATTTGCCTAAAGACTTGTTGGTTTCAGAGATACCTGAGTCGCCCCGGTTCAGCACCGACACATTCTTGGTACTGATCACATCTCAGTGCCCAGACATACATGCAGTACCAATGAAGTCTCCCACAGCATCCATGACAGCTCCACCTCTTCCCAGTGTCGAGGCAGAGGAGGAGGATGACAGATTCTCCTCAGTCTCCTTGGAAGGCTCTCTGTCCCACTACCAGGGAGTGAATCACCCAGAAACCTCTGCAGAACCAGCTTACCACCATGAGAGACATGACCCACACAGTTGGTATGGACACGCTTGGGTGCACCCATCAATGCCCTTTGCACCACCCCAGTGGCCATACTGGTCTATACCCCAATTCTTGAGGGCCCCTAGTGTTGCTCATCACGATAGGAGAAGGCAATCTCCTACTGCTTCTCTGTCTAGGTCTCCCGATCCACAGGAGGAGAACAGGCAGTGAGATGAGACAAAGGGATTACTCCAGTGACTAACATCTCTTCATCATCTCCTGTTGAAGCTGTTATGCCTCCCCCACCAACTTTGGCAAATGACTTCAAACCATTTCAAGACTTCATCAAGAGAGAAGTGGATTTTCTACATATTCCACTGGAAGAAGTCAAGGTGTTGCAACACAAGCTGTTCGACATGCTACACTCTTCATCATCAGCCTGTATTGCACTCACTATTAACGAGGTATCGCTGGACCCAGCAAAGACTATGTGGCACAGTACATCCCACATGCAAGAGAGCGGATAAAAGTATTATGTTCCCTCTAAAGACTCGGATTTTTTATTTTCCCACCCATTCCCAAAATCCCTTGTAATCGATGCTGTAAATGAACGTGGCAGACAGCACCATGCTAAATCAACATCCTATGACAGAACTTAAAACAACTTGAAAATCATATTCTTAGGTGACCCTGCAATTTAAGGTTGCTAATTACCAAGCTCTTATGGCAAAATACAACCATATCAATTATTCTACATTAAACACCTTCATTGACCATCTCCCATTAGTTTCACGTGATCACTACTGAGGGTCAGCTTCTTGCAAGGACATTGTTGCAGGCACCTCTCTAAACACCTGACACAGCTGCCTGCTTCATCTCAACAGCAGTGGGCATGCGGAGCTTCCTGGCTTCACCTTTCTGGCTTTCCAAGGAAAGTCCAGTCTACTGTGGAGGACCTTCCATTTGAACGATCCAAATTATCTGAAGAGAAAATGGATGAATCCCTCCACATACTAAAAGACTCTAGAGCCACTTTGCATTCACTGAGAATTTATGCACCTGCACAAAAAAGAAGATATAATAAATCACAGATGACACAGAGATCCTGGCCTGATCAATTTTCTCCTCCCCAAAGGCATTATGAACCCCAACAGAAAACACAATGAATATGAAAGTGAAGATCAACTCCCCCACAGTCATCAACATCACAGCCATCTACATCTATGCACAATTTTTGATATGTTGTTTGAGGACCCGAGGTACCATCCCCATTTTAATTTGCTGCAAAAACACAAACATCACCACTACTTTGGCAACTGCCTTACTCTTTTTCATCAGAATTGGGACCAAGTGGGTTTTGGAGATCATCTCCACAGGATTTTCGATCCATTTTACCTCCCTCACTCCTGCCTACCGCTCCCCCCGACCCTCCTCAGGAACCCTTCTCATGAGCAGCTTTTACATAAGGAAACAAGCTATCTTCTGAACCTAGGTGCTGTAGAACCAGTTCCTACTCAACACAGCGGAAAGGGCTTCAACTCCAAGTACTTCCAGATACTGAAAAAGAATGGTGATTGGACACACATTGTGGATCTAAGATCACTCAACAGATTTGTAAAGATACAACGCTTCAAGAAGGTGACTTTGGCAGCAATAATCCCATCTCTGGACCATGGGGACTGGTTCTCAACCCTTGACCTACAAGATGCTTACTTCCATATCGCGAGCCACAGAAGGTTTCTAGTATTCACTCTGAGACAAGACAACTTTCATTGTCTGCACCCAGAGTGTTCTCAAAAGTGTTTTCATTGTCTGCACCCAGAGTGTCCTTTCTATTGTTGTGGTGCTCCTTCGCAAACAAAGAGTGATAATATTCCTGTATCTAGATGATTGCCTGCTCAAGGCATGCTCCTTTGATGATGCTTTGACGCCCCCACAAAAGACTGTGGACCTATTCCTCCAACTGGCTCTAAAAGTAGACATCCAAAAGACCATATTAACTCCAATATAACATCTGGAATTTATAGGGGCCTACCTAGATGGAGCAGAGGCCAAAGCCTTCCTTCCCTTATGCAGGTTCAACGCCTGAGACAACTTAATCTCAACAGGACAGGCCAACCCTCAAACCTTGGTCAGAAATAGTCTTCAACTACCGGGACACATGGTGGCAGGCACCTTTGTAATAAATCACGTGAGACTCCACATGTACTGGTTTCAGTGGTGGTTCAGCACATACCAAGCACACACAGTATAAACAAACTTCTATTGATGCCCTCAACAGTCAAAAACTCCCTCAACTGGTAGAAAGACTCTCACAATGTCTGCTCAGGAGTTCCCTTCACTCAACCACCCCCAACGTTAATAATGACAACAGATGCATACCTACTGGGATGGGGAGCCCTCCTGGACACAAACATTAGTCAAGGCAAATGGTTCCCCTTCGAATTCACATTGCATATCTACTTACTGGAACCCAGAGCAGTCAGGAAAGCTTGTTCACATTTTCTCCCACTGATCGGGGGAAGCATCTAAACATTATGATAGAGAACACTGCATGTATGTTTTACATAAATCACTAGGGAAGAGCAGGCTCACCTTCCCTTTGTACCAAGGCAGTGACACTCTGGACCTGGTGCATTCACCACCCCATAGAATGGCTTCCGTATGAGGAGAGATTAATCAGGCTGGGACTTTTCAGCTTGGAAAAGAGGTGACTAAGGAGGGATATGATAGAGGTCTTTGGGGCAGCTGCCTGTTAGGATAAAGATATTCAGGTCTGTCTGTAAAGGCCTATACTCTAAGAATTTAGGTGTATTCTTATCACTTGGCTAGTTATAGAGGTATAAAAGAAAGAATCAAAATCACTGTCTGCCGGTGTAAGGGCCTTCTCTTACTGTGACAGTCTGAGGCCCTGTTCTTAGGCTAAGGCCTTTGGCTAAGCAACAGGCAGCCATAAACTGGGAAGTGAATGGTCACATCCTCACATTCCAAACTAGTCACATTGAAATAAGGTGCTATTGGGCTGTTAGGAATACAATCCTGTCCTGATAGTTCCTATCGCCTCCAGAGAAAGGGAAGTGCCTAGAAAATGTAAACGGAAACTTAGTTTGATAGCATCCTGTCTAGCAAGAACTCACTTATCAATAGCTGGGATGTGAAATCCTCATTTCTATATTGTCTTCTCATTATAGTTCCCACTTTGCTATTGTTTGTCTGTATAATCTCTGTCTGGTTCTGTGATTGTTCCTGTCTGCTGTATAATTAATTTTGCTGGGTGTGAACTATTTAAGGTGGTGGGATATAATGGTTACATAATCATGTTACAATATGTTAGGATTGGTTAGTTAAATTTCAGGAAAATGATTGGTTAAGGTATAGCTAAGCAGAACTCAAGTTTTACTATATAATCTGTAGTCAATGAGGAAGTGAGTGGGTGTGGGTGGAGAGGGTGGATGGGGAGGGAGATGGGAACAGGGAATGGGGGTAAGGAAATTGGACTCATGTTTGGCTAAGGGCAGGAATGGGAACAGGGACACAGGTGTAAGGCTCTGTGGTGTCAGAGCTGGGAAGGAGGATACTAAGGAAGGAAACTGGAATCATGCTTGCTGGAAGTTCACCCCAATAAACATCGAATTGTTTGCACCTTTGGACTTCGGGTATTGTTGCTCTCTGTTCATGCGAGAAGGACCAGGGAAGTAAGTGGGTGAAGGAATAAGCCCCCTAACACTGCCATTGGCCACTATCGGAGGACAGGATAGTGGGCTTGATGGACCTTTGGTCTGACCCAGTCTGGCCGTTCTTATGTTCTTATTTGTGGCAAGGTTTACTCATGCCCTGAGACATCATCTTGTTGTCGTCTTATGATGGAAAGGGGTGATGGCAGCGAGATGCACTTCCAGGGAGCATAGCAATAACCCTGACATTTTCAGTTCTAGGATGCAATCTACCACAAGTGGTAGTGGAGAGGATGTAGGGGTAACATGTTTCCAGTCACACCAGAGCTGGAATCTCTTCCACTATTGAATAGACATGGTCTTTACTTACTCAGAGCAGGTAATTTCTAAGCGTTGGAAGCATTGAGTTGGAGAACCTGTCGATTGGGGTGATGGACCTTGCCAGTACCCTGAGAGGGGAGATGAGGAACAGGCTGCTGAGTGATTGGCATGCAAATCACCAGTTGAGTACAACATGGGAATCACGTTCGTCATGGCCACAAGGGGTCTGTAAGTGTAACCCTGGCCCTTTCTTTTCTTTCCTCAGGCAAGACCTTTGATATTAGAGGAATTGGAGGCAAGGCATAGAGGAGACCTGTGTTCCCATGTAGGGAAAGATCATCTCCGAGAGAGTGATGACCCAGGACAGCTCCGGAGCAGAACTGGGAGCACTTCTTGTCTCTGGCTGTGGGGAATAAGTCTATCTTTGGAACTCCCCAAAGTAGAAATATGCTGTGGAGAATGGAAAGGTCTATTTCTCATTTGTAATCCTGGGAAAAGTTCCTGCTGAGAGTGTCTGCAGGAGTGTTCTGTGTGCCCAAGAGGTGAGCTGCTGAGATGTTGGTGTGAACATAAGAGCATAAGAACAGCCATACTGGGTCAGACCAAAGGTCCATCTAGCCCAGTATCCTGCCTTCTGACAGTGGCCAATGGCAGGTGCCCCAAAGGGAATGAACAGACAGGTTATCCTCAAGTGATCCATGCCTATCACCCAATCCCAGCTTCTGGCCAACAGAGGCTTGGGACACCATTCCTGCCCATCCTGGCTAATAGCTATTGATGGACCTAGCCACCATGAATCTATCTAGCTCCCTTTTGAACCCCGTTATAGTCTTGGCCTTCACAACACCCTCTGGTAAGGAGTGCCAGAGGTTGACAGTGCGTTGCATGAAAAAATACTTTCTTGTGTTTGTTTTAAACCCGCTACCTATTAATTTCATTTGGTGGCCCCTTGTTCTTCTATTATGAGAAGGAGTAAATAACACTTCTTTATTTACTTTCTCTATACCACTCATGATTCATAGCCCTCTATCATATCCCCCCTTAGTCGCCTCTTTTCCAAGCTGAAAAGTCCCAGTCTTATTAATCTCTCCTCATACGGAAGTCGTTCTATACCCCTAATCATTTTTGTTGCCCTTTTCTGAACCTTTTCCAATTCCAATGTGTCTTTTTTGAGGTGGGGCGACCACGTCTGCACACAGTATTCAAGGTGCGGGTGAACCATGGATTTATATATAGGCGATATGATATTTTCTGTCATATTATCGATCCCTTTCTTGATGATTCCCAACATTCTGTTTGCTTTTTTGACTGCCGCTGCACACTGAGTGGATGATTTCAGAAAACTATCCACAATGACTCCAAGATCTCTTTCTTGAGTGGCAACAGCTAATTTAGACCCCATCATTGTATATGTATAGTTAGGATTATGTTTTCCAATGTGCATTACTTTTCATTTATCAACATTAAATTTAATCTGCCATTTTGTTGCCCAGTCATCCAGTTTCGTGAGATCCTTTTGTAGCTCTTTGCAGTCTTCACAATCAGATGTTCTACACTGTCATGAGACCTCAACCATGTCCTTCGGTTTCTTACAAGACTTCCCTTCGAACCCATGGCTTCCTGCTCTCTTCTATACCTCTCTATGGAAACTACAATCCTAGTGGCCATTATGTCTGCACGGAGAGTGGGAGAGATAGGGGCTCTATTGGTATACCCCCTGTTTACAGTTGTTTTAGAAGACAAGGTTACAATATGACTGTACCCCACATTCCTACTGAAAATATCTTCACACTTCCACATAAACCGGTTTATCCATCTCCCCACTTTCTTTCCAAAACCACACCAGGATAAAAGGGAGGTGACACTACACACTCTCAATGTCAGGAGAGTCCTTTTATTTGGTGAGGATTAAGCCTTTTAGGAAATCTCGCAGACTACTTCTCTCCATTGCAGACAGATCTAAGGGAGCCTCAATCACTAAACAAAGACTCTCGAGATGGATATCAGACTGCATTACCCATTACTCTCACAATTATGGCATTCCACCTTCCTGTACGGTTCAAACTTACTCCAGGAGATCTCTCTCCACTTACACAGCCTTACATAAGAATGTTCTGATCACAGACATGTGCAGAGCAGAAACGTGGACATCTGCTCACACATTTGCTGAACAACATGCAGTCACCCACATCTCAGCAGAAGCACCTTAAAAGTGTGTGAGGGGCCCACAGGCACCTGAACTGTGGCTGCACCCCACATGCCATGCCCCGCCTGAGGCCCTGCCCCTTTCTCCCTGTGCTCACGCCACCCATTGCCCCCAAGGCCCTGACCTCACACTACCTCTTCTCCCCAAGCCCCTGACCTTGCACCAACCCTTCCCCCAAAACCCCAACATCACTCTCGCTTCCCCCCAAAACCCCGCCTGCTGCTCACTCCTCTCCCCCCACCGTTACTTGCCTTTACAGCTGGCAAAAAGTGGGGGGAGAGCCTGACCCCTTGATCCCCCCAATTCCAGCACCCCTGCATCCTCTGCTATATTTTATTCCAGTGTCTGATGCTCAGGACTAGACTCGACTCTGAAACCCCACCCCTCAGTTAAGGGTACTGCTGCAGAGTCGCCGAGACACCGCTGAAAGAAGGAGAAAGGGTTACTCACCTGGTGCCGTAACTGTGGCTTTCTGAGATGTGTCCCTGTGGGTGCTCCACTACTTGCCCTCCTTCCCCTCTGCTTTGGAGCTCTTACCTATGAGCTCTGTGGTAGAGAAGGAACTGGGGGCACTTTGTCTGAACAGCGCTATATTGACCTAATGCGGAGCACGAGATGGGGAGAGCGTATGTGGGGGCCAAACAGAAACTGCTACCTAAAATCTCCGATGTGAGCCGCAGGGCTGTGAATACACAGAGCATGGAGTAACACACACCTCGAAGAACTGCAGTTACTGTGCAAGGCGAGGAACCCTTTCTTATCCCATTTTACACTCAGGGAACTGAGGCCCAGAGAGCTCAGGGCCCCAATTCAGCTAGATACAGGCTTAACTTTACGTATGTGAATAATCCCATTACTATAAGTCAGTCTCTCACTGTCAGGCATTTTTTTCCAGCCCTCAAATAATTTTTGTGGCTCTTTTCTGCATCCTTTCTAGTTTTTCAACGTCTTTTTTCAAATGAGGTCAGCCAGTTGTTCCGACAGCCCCACAGCCAGCTGCACTGACTGCCAGCCACTGTTGGAGTGGCCCAGGGCAGCTGGCCCCGGGGACCACCTGACCAGCAGCCAGTGGGGCTGGCCCCAGAGAGCGCCTGAGCAGTGGTCCCTCGGGCGGCTGAAGCAGCTGCTGCTCAGTGTCCCCTGGCAGCTGGCGCCACTGGCCCTGCTCCCCCTCCAGCAGCAGCCCCGCTGAGATTTACTTAGGGGACTTATGGTATAAATCATGAACTGGTCACAGGTGGTGAATTTTTTTGTTTATTGCCCATGACCTGTCCACAACTTTCTCTAAAAATACCCGTAACTAAACTGTAACCTTAGGCCTGGTACAGCAGTGACTGAGTGAGGGTCTAAGGTCTGTGATGTACAGGAGGAACCCTTCTGGCCCTGAACTCTGTGAATCTATGATTTTCTGTAAAATGGCAGCTCTTTGCTAGTATGAGAGGGGACCATTGCCCCCCGGAATCTCACCTCTTTCACTCTTCTTTCTTTAGAAAACCTGCAATCTGAAGTGGAGAAAGAGAGAGGTAAGTTCCTAGGACAAGTTCCCTGAAATAATAGTAGGAATAACCCAGTTAATGCAACAAGATGAAACCTCACCTCTTTCTTCCTTTTCTCTTCCAGAGTTTCTGCACGCTGAGCTGGAGAACGAGAGAGGTAAATGTCTGGGTTCTCCGGAGGCTTGAACAATTTTCTCGCACTGTACATAGTCAGACGCACTTTGGCTTTTGTCTCTGCACTATCTGTTAGGAGAGGCTCTGGGAATCAAACGGACGGGGCGCTCTGACTAATCATAGAGTGGGGTAACTGCTCCATAGATAAGGTTGCTGCTCAGTTTCCATAATAAGCCTGATTTTAGCCCCTTCCTTTAAAATCTGCACACAGGGGAATGTCCATATCCAAAACTGGTGGGTCTGCCTGGGCCCATGTACCTTTTTGCTACTGAATTTAAAGGAATGGAGGGGTGGGGGGATTCTGATGCCCTGGAAACAGGGGCTCAGCGCAGTCCCAAAGTCTCCTAGCACTCTCTGACACTTTGAGGCACAAACTCAGTGAGAAGGAGCCAGCTCATGTTGCTGGGCCCATGAGCTAAGATCCAGTGTTCAGGGCCAAGGGTTAGCTCATTAAACCCTCACTTCCATGTTATCAGGGCCTAGCCCCTCACCAAGCTGCCTGGCACATGGGGAGTGTGGACACTACACCACACGTGAGCCCAGCTAGGGCAGGGCCATAGGAGCCCAGCGAGGGTCAGATGCCAAGAAGGGGAGTGTAATCGACAGTGCCCAAAGCCACTAAGAGCTCTATGAGGATGGAGCTCAGGCCAGGAGACCTCGGCGGAAAGAGGGCAGCAGAGAGCACAGTGGAGAGGGCAAAGTGGTCCTTTAAAGGCACATTCCCTAACCCAGGAGCTGTTGTAGAACTGACTGCATACCCATGTCTCTCTGTTTGCAGAGAAATCCCTGGCTGAACTTGGTAAGTGCCATGTGTCCCCTTTCCCCCACCCCATATGACATTGTGTCCTATGCTGGCAGTCCGTGCTCCGGGGAGTGCTCACCTCTTGGTGTGTTTGATTTCAGGCTGGAGTAAAGTCAGCAAAAATGCAGGTAAGTGAAGCTGGTATTTTAATGTCAGGCCCCCTGCACCACTCTGCTGCCCAGCAAATGCGCACATGCCAGAAGTCACAGGGAAAGAGCAGTATGGTCAACGAAAATGCCAGATTCGTCCCCAGTTTACTTGCATAAAACAAATGCTCACACTTAAGTATGGAGTCCCGAGCTCTCCAGTGTAACTGCAATAACTCAGAGTGCTCCTAAGGCCGGGAACTTACCTGCTGTCAATTCAGGGGGGTAGGTGCTCGCAGCAGTTGGTAATTATGGTTCAGAGTTGGGTTTTTACTGGACACATATGGTGAATTCTCATGTGTTGCGTTGTTATTAACTTCATGAACTAGAAGGGTTCTAGAAAACTGTAAATTACCTTAACTGGCTGCGGGTAATTGCCTTAATGCTTTTTGGACTCTGGTGAAATCTCTGTTTTTACGGAGTTGTCAATCAGTAGCCCTTTGGCCAATTCAGTTCAAATATGGTAGAAAAATTCTACATCAGACCTGGACCAAATCTACCAAATTTGAGTCTGATATGACTTGGTGGGTATTAGAATAGAGGGCTCCCAACTCAGGTGTAGATTGGAAACTCAGTTGCTGTCTTAGCTGTGGAGACGTGGTAGCGGCCCCACAGCACTGATTTTGTGGTAGGTGAATACTGAGTTCTTTTGATGGTTGAAATGATCTCCGTGTGTGTAACACCTGAGCTCATTCCTTACTGGGGCCTCTGTAGAGGTTACAGACAGGCCCAATGGGAGCTAGAGGCATCTCCATCTCTTCCAGGGGAACTATTTGCCCCTATTGCCTGGGAGGAGAGCTGCAGTGAAATGCAGAGAAGCAGATCCCTGGGAGTTAGAGGCGGGAAATCAGAGAGTCTCCTAGCCAAGACAGAGCTGGTGGGAGGATGGGAAACAGCCTCGATGGGCATAGGCACCAACTTCTGCTGGTGCCCATGGGTGCTCGACCCCTCCTCTACCCCCAGCCCTGCCCTGACTCCACCCCTGCCCCGCCCCCATTCCAACCCCTTCCCCAAAGTCCCCACCCCAACTCCGTCCCCTCCCTGCCCCTATTGGACTCCTTCCCCAAATCCCCTCCCAGGCTCCGCCTCTTCCCCTGAGTGCGCCACGTTCCCGCTCCTCCCCCCTCCCTCCCAGAGCTTGTTACGCTGCTAAACAGCTGTTTTGTGGCTGCAAGCTCTGGGAGCTAGGAGAAGCAGGGACACAGCATGCTCAGGGGAGGAGGCAGAGGTTAGGTGAGGTGAGGTGGAGGCGCGGAGCTTGGCTGCCGGTGGGTGCTGAGCACCCACTAATTTTTCCCCGTGCGTGCTCCAGTCCTGCAGCACCCATGGAGTCAGCACCTATGCTGATGCTCTACCCCATCTCTGCAGCGATGGTGAGTCTGGATCCGGACACGGCTCATCCCAGCCTCAAGGTCTCTGAGAATCGGCGATCTGTGGAATAGAGGGGCTTGCAGCAGGACGTGCCTGACAACCCTGAGAGATTTGACAGTGAAACCTGCGTGCTGGGTTTGGAAGGGTTTGCCTCGGGGAAACACTACTGGGAGGTAGAAGTCGGAGGTGGTAGGGCCTGGGCTGTGGGGGTGGCCAAAGAATCTGTCAGGAGGAAGGGCTGGATCAGCTTTTCTCCTGAGGAGAGGATCTGGGCCGTGGATCAGTGTGGGAGCCATTACTGGGCTTGCACCTCCCCAGAGACCCTCCTGTCCCCGACTGGGAGCCCTGGGAAGATCGGAGTGTATCTGGACTATGAGCGGGGCCTGGTGTCATTTTATCATCCTGGTATGGAGGCCCCAATCTACACTTTCACCACCTCTTTCACTGGGCAGCTCCACCCTTTCTTCTGGGTCTACTCCCCAATCACGCTGTTTCCCTGAGATATGGCACTGTGGGGATAGCACCTCTCACTGGTCAAAGACGTTTTTTGTTCTGTTGTTTTCCGAAATGGACTAATTTTTCATTTTTAAATATTTTCCATTATTTTTTTATTCCTCTCAAAACTTGGAATTTTCCAGAATGAATATTTTCAGTTTTGAAAATCCTACCGTTTGACTAAGCTGAGGGCTCAAAATTGGCAAAGCAGAAGAAATCCTGATATTATGGTGATGAGTGTGGTGGAAGAAGCTACATAGAATAGAACAGAACCCAATAAACAATACATCATAGGATCCCTCCATCCAAATAAAAGGTTTAAGTTGAAAATTTTGTAATAATGCAAGAAAAAAAAACCCTCAAGAAAATCCAAATGTATGTATGAGCAGTATGACTGCTCAGAGCTCCGGTACGAAACTGTAGAAAAACCTGAGTGTCTCTGGATTAAGTTTAGAAGTGTGTGCAACAAGAGTGATGTAGTGGTGGGAGTCTGCTATAGACCACCGGACCAGGGGGATGAGGTAGATGAGGCTTTCTTCCAGCAACTCACGGAAGCTACTAGATCGCATGCCCTGATTCTCATGGGTGACTTTAATTTTCCTGATATCTGCTGGGAGAGCAATACAGTGGTGCATAGACAATCCAGGAAGTTTTTGGAAAGCGTAGGGGACAATTTCCTGGCGCAAGTGCTAGAGGAGCCAACTGGGGGGGGCGCTTTTCTTGACCTGCTGCTCACAAACCGGGTAGAATTAGTGGGGGAAGCAAAAGTGGATGGGAATCTGGGAGGCAGTGACCATGAGTTGGTTGAGTTCAGGATCCTGACACAGGGAAGAAAGGTAAGCAGCAGGATACGGACCCTGGACTTCAGGAAAGCAGACTTCGACTCCCTCAGGGAACAGATGGCCAGGATCCCCTGGGGGACTAACTTGAAGGGGAAAGGAGTCCAGGAGAGCTGGCTGTATTTCAAGGAATCCCTGTTGAGGTTACAGGGACAAACCATCCCGATGAGTCGAAAGAATAGTAAATATGGCAGGCGACCAACTTGGCTTAATAGTGAAATCCTAGCGGATCTTAAACATAAAAAAGAAGCTTACAAGAAGTGGAAGGTTGGACATATGACCAGGGAAGAGTATAAAAATATTGCTCGGGCATGTAGGAATGTTATCAGGAGGGCCAAATCGCACCTGGAGCTGCAGCTAGCCAGAGATGTCAAGAGTAACAAGAAGGGTTTCTTCAGGTATGTTGGCAACAAGAAGAAAGCCAAGGAAAGTGTGGGCCCCTTACTGAATGAGGGAGGCAACCTAGTGACAGAGGATGTGGAAAAAGCTAATGTACTCAATGCTTTTTTTGCCTCTGTCTTCACTAACAAGGTCAGCTCCCAGACTGCTGCGCTGGGCATCACAAAATGGGGAAGAGATGGCCAGCCCTCTGTGGAGATAGAGGTGGTTAGGGACTATTTACAAAAGCTGGATGTGCACAAGTCCATGGGGCTGGACGAGTTGCATCCGAGAGTGCTGAAGGAATTGGCGGCTGTGATTGCAGAGCCATTGGCCATTATCTTTGAAAACTCGTGGCGAACCGGGGAAGTCCCGGATGACTGGAAAAAGGCTAATGTAGTGCCAATCTTTAAAAAAGGGAAGAAGGAGGATCCTGGGAACTACAGGCCAGTCAGCCTCACCTCAGTCCCTGGAAAAATCATGGAGCAGGTCCTCAAAGAATCAATCCTGAAGCACTTGCATGAGAGGAAGGTGATCAGGAACAGCCAGCATGGATTCACCAAGGGAAGGTCATGCCTGACTAATCTAATCACCTTTTATGATGAGATTACTGGTTCTGTGGATGAAGGGAAAGCAGTGGATGTATTGTTTCTTGACTTTAGCAAAGCTTTTGACATGGTCTCCCACAGTATTCTTGTCAGCAAGTTAAGGAAGTATGGGCTGGATGAATGCACTATAAGGTGGGTAGAAAGCTGGCTAGATTGTCGGGCTCAACGGGTAGTGATCAATGGCTCCATGTCTAGTTGGCAGCCGGTATCAAGTGGAGTGCCCCAAGGGTCGGTCCTGGGGCCGGTTTTGTTCAATATCTTCATAAATGATCTGGAGGATGGTGTGGATTGCACTCTCAGCAAATTTGCGGATGATACTAAACTGGGAGGAGTGGTAGATACGCTGGAGGGGAGGGATAGGATACAGAAGGACCTAGACAAATTGGAGGATTGGGCCAAAAGAAATCTGATGAGGTTCAATAAGCATAAGTGCAGGGTCCTGCACTTAGGACGGAAGAACCCAATGCACCGCTACAGACTAGGGACCGAATGGCTAGGCAGCAGTTCTGCGGAAAAGGACCTAGGGGTGACAGTGGACGAGAAGCTGGATATGAGTCAGCAGTGTGCCCTTGTTGCCAAGGAGGCCAATGGCATTTTGGGATGTATAAGTAGGGGCATAGCGAGCAGATCGAGGGACGTGATCGTTCCCCTCTATTCGACATTGGTGAGGCCTCATCTGGAGTACTGTGTCCAGTTTTGGGCCCCACACTACAAGAAGGATGTGGATAAATTGGAGAGAGTCCAGCGAAGGGCAACAAAAATGATTAGGGGTCTAGAACACATGACTTATGAGGAGAGGCTGAGGGAACTGGGATTGTTTAGCCTGCAGAAGAGAAGAATGAGGGGGGATTTGATAGCTGCTTTCAACTACCTGAAAGGGGGTTCCAAAGAGGATGGCTCTAGACTGTTCTCAATGGTAGCAGATGACAGAACGAGGAGTAATGGTCCCAAGTTGCAGTGGGGGAGGTTTAGATTGGATATTAGGAAAAACTTTTTCACTAAGAGGGTGGTGAAACACTGGAATGCGTTACCTAGGGAGGTGGTAGAATCTCCTTCCTTAGAGGTTTTTAAGGTCAGGCTTGACAAAGCCCTGGCTGGGATGATTTAACTGGGAATTGGTCCTGCTTCGAGCAGGGGGTTGGACTAGATGACCTTCAGGGGTCCCTTCCAACCCTGATATTCTATGATTCTATGATTCTATGAATGTTTTCAACAAAAACATCTCTTTTTGTAAACCGGCCAAATTTCCTCAAGATATTTTTTGAACGAAAACTTTTGTTCAGTTCTAATTAACACCTGTAATTGCACATAATCAATGAATGTTTCCTGATTCGTAGTACTGTAATTTATCAACTGACCATCATTGATGAGAGGAAGGGGTAAGAACATCTCTTAAACCCTGTCCCAAAACATCACATTATCCGAACTGGATAAAACGCTCCAAGAAAGCACATTCCTAACCAATAACCATGTTCTGTGACATTACTGGTGAAAGAAATGGAGTCAGAGGAATGGAGGGAGCTCCGGTTCTCTGGATGAGTGTTGATCATGGGGTTCACAGCATCCAGGAAGGCTTAAGCTAAACCCAAAATGACAGGTATGTCCTACACCAGCTACATGTAGAGTTTTAGGCCAGAAGGGACCATGAGATCATCCAGTCAGACCTCCTCTATATCACAGGCCACGAACACACCCAGCACGCTCACATCAAGCCCAACATCGAAGATTAAACCAAACTATTGCAGCCCACAGGTGACTAGACTCTTACATGCCAAAGCCATGGAGCCCCACCCAGCCTGAGCGAAACAAAGCATGGGGGCAAAAACTAGATCAGTCTCATAATACTTCCCCTGCGTCATAATACTGCCCTTGAAGGGGCACTAGCCTTCGCCACCCCCACCCACCTCGGTTCCAGTGTCTCTGGTGTCTAAACAGGATTTCCTTAAATCAAAACAGCCGGCTTCTCCCACCTCCTGCTGCAGGATTAAAGGAAAGCAGTGCTTTCTTATGTTAGCCACAGGATCTGATCATCTCCTCTATTAATTGGATGATTTAAGGAGCTGATGACCCAAACCAACATCATTGTTAACCCACCGACTTATGGAGTCAGTCTTGGTTGTGACCTGGATATGATCATTGTTTTCAGAGGTTCACAGATTCCAAGGCCAGAAGGGACTTTTGTGATCAGCTTGTTTGGACTCCTGTGTAACACAGGCCAGGGATCTGCCCCACAATAATTCCTGCTCGAACTAGAGCAGATATATTTTTTTTAAATCATCCACTCTTGATTTAAAAATGGTCAGTGATGGAAAATCCACCACAACCCTGGGTAAATGGTGCCAGTAGTTAATTACCCTCACTATTAAACATGTTTGAGAGGGATAGCCATGTTAGTCTGTTTCAGCAAAAACAATGAGGAATCCTGTGGCGCCTTGAAGACTAATAAATTTATTTGGGCATAAGCTTTCATGGGCTGGAACCCACTTCATCAGATGCATGAAGTGGAAACTTCAAGTGGGCAGATATAGATACACATGCAAACACAGGTACAAGGCCTGTCATGTACACCGGGAGATGGCAGGTTCCAGGGCTGCTACCAGCAGGTCAGGCTCCATTGAGATTATTGAGATGCAGGCTCAACTCCCTCAGGCCGTCTTCCCCATTATTTCCACCTGTGCCCAGCATGCTTTCAAGAAGGTCCCGGATTCAGGCAAGCCTACCAAAAGCTTTGTCAGTATCCGTCAGGGTGCCTCAGAGTCCTTTTTGGATTTTACCAACAGATTGCATGAGGCTATCCTCCGACAGGTGGATAACACTGAGGCAGCTCACGAGCTCCTGTTAAAATTGGCAGTTGAAAATGCAAACGAGGATTGCCGCCGTGCTCTCCAGGCAGCGCAAGCCTCTGGTATTTTAGAGCTCTCAGACATGCTGCGGGCGTGCCAGAACATCGGCACACAAGCCCACAAAGCTGGAGTTCTGGCTGCCGCCCTGAGAAAAACCGGGAAGGAGGGGAAGCGTTGTTACCGCTGTGGTAAGGAGGGTCATTTTCAGCGGAAGTGCCGCTCATCTAAGGCACCAGCCCGACCCTCAAAGAAGTGCCCCAAGTGTGGGAAAGGTTATCACTGGGCTAATCAGTGTCGTAGCGGGTCGAGAAACCGCACGACGGGTCCCCCCCGAACCCAGGGCCAAACGGGGGTGTTTCCCACTCAGACAACCGCTCCTCTGCCTTAAAATCCGTAGACTCTATGAGGGCGGCGACTGCTGGAAGTGCAGGGCTTGATTTGATCATGCAGGAGGACACTGACTTTCGGCTGCCAGGGGAGGTCTGTGCCATACCTACACAGGTGACAGGACCTCTCCCTGCCGGCTTTGTGGGTCTTGTTCTCCCTCACTCACATGCTGGGAAACAGGGCTTTTTTGTCATTCCAGGGGTCATTGATGCTGATTACACTGGCATTATTAAGGTTCAGGTGTGGACTCATCTTCCACAGTTGCTCCCGCGTGGACGGTCAATTGCACAATTGATTTTAGTCCCCTATCAGGTGCCAGCTGCCGAGGATCGAACTCGGGGCGGAGGCGGCTTTGGATCGACGTTGTCTCACTCGCCGTCTCACAGGGCGTCTTCTCCACTTGTTGCTCTGACAATGTCAGTCCGCCCCTCAAAACCTCAGTTAACACTTCTCTTAAATGATGTTCCTTTTACAGGGCTGGTGGACACTGGAGCTGACGTTACGGTGATTCGTGATCTGGAGTGGCCGGTTAGTTGGCCTACGGTTCCTTCTAAAGAATTGTGGGGGATCGGGGGTAGTAAACCCAGGCGCCAAAGTTTGTCTTGGGTCACAGTCTCTAAACCGGGAGGCCGTACCCTTGCTACTATCCGCCCTTTTGTACTCCCTGTCCACCTCAATATTTGGGGCCGTGATTTACTTACAAAGTTAGACACCACCCTCGATCTTAACATCTGATGGCCCAAAACCCTCCCTCACCCACCGTGCCCTCCACATTACCCTTGGTATGGCAATCCTTAGAGCCCGTATGGATTGACCAGTGGCCCCTCCCTCTAGAAAAGCTAAAAGCGCTTCATTCGCTTGTGCAGCAGCATTTCCAAGCACAGCTATTGGAGAGCTCCACTAGTCCCTGGAACACCCCAGTGTTCGTTATTAAGAAAAAATCGGGTGCTTGGCGGCTGTTACATGATTTAAGGGAAATAAATAAATGCATCCAACCTATGGGCCCCTTGCAGTTTGGCTTACCAAATCCAAATTTAATTCCTCAAACCAATCAACTTTGTGTGTTAGATTTAAAAGATTGTTTTTTCACCATCCCCCTTTGCCCACAAGATCCTGAAAAATTTGCATTTACGGTGCCACAATATAATAATCAGCAACCCTCTCAAAGGTATCAGTGGAAGGTCTTGCCCCAGGGAATGCCAAATAGTCCAACCTTGTGTCAGCTTTTTGTGGATCGGGCACTTGCCCCTTTCCGTGCCCGGTACCCTACGCTAAAGGTCTACCATTACATGGATGACATTTTGCTTAGTGGTCCCCGGGTCACGGCACAACAGCTTGAATCTTTGTCTCAGATTCTCGGCCAAAATGGCTTGTTAGTGGCACCAGAAAAAATCCAACACTCTTATCCCTACCACTAACTCGGATATAAGGTTTTACAAACCTATGCTGCTCCGGTTCGTCCGGAATTAATTCTACCTCAACCCCTAACCCTTGTTAAATTACAACAGATTTTGGGTCATTTAAATTGGATTCGGCCCTACTTTCGTCTCCCCACTTCAATGCTGCAGCCGTTTTTTGAGCTCCTGCGTGGAGCCCGGGCACCGGGTGCAGTTATTGCCATCACTGAGGAGCATATTGCCTGCATTCAACAAATCAATGCAGCATTGAGTCAGGAGTTTGTGGACAGACTCCCAGAGGTCCGTCCCTTACGGTTCGTTCTTCTTGCCACCCCTCATACGCCAACTGCGGCTCTGTTTGTACCCCGTACAGACACAGCCGTTTCTATTATAGAGTGGCTATACCTTTCATCCACCCCTCCTCGAAATATTTATCCGTATTTAGATGCCCTATCTGATCTTGTTCGTAAAGCCCGCCACCGTGCAGTGCAACTCACTGGCACTGATTTAGTTGCCATTGTGCTCCCCTTGTCCCATACTGAATTTGACTCTTTGTGCCACACCTCCTTGGCCTGGCAGGTTGCTCTTTGTGATTATGTGGGAGAGATTTCTTACAATCCTCCAAAAGATCCTCTATTGGTCATTACCCAAAAGGTGCTCCTAATTGTTCATCGTCTTAGCCGCTCTCAACCCATTGTTTCCGCTGTCACTCTTTTTACTGATGGCTCTCCCCACCGAGGTGTAGTCACTTATCAGTTGGGTGACCCCCCTCGTTGGCATTCTCGTTTTACACTGCCTCAGCGTTCTGCACAGCGTTCAGAATTGGCTGCTGTTATTTTGGCCTTTCAACTTTTTGCTGATTGTCCCTTTAATTTAATTGTGGATAGCCATTATGTTTATCAGGTAATTGATCATTTACCCCTTACCCTCATTACCCCTCAGGTTGATGCGGACCTCCTTCGCCTGTTTTTGTCTTTGCAGCATCTTATTGCCACTCGTCATTTCCCTTACTTTGTTGCTCATATTCGCAGTCATACCCCTCTGCCTGGGCCACTCACTGAGGGCAATGCACGCACCGATCGCGCGTTGCGTGGTCAGGTAAATTCCCTTTTTTCTGACCCCATTGAAAGCCATGCCTTTTTTCATCAGTCTGCCTCTGTTTTGGCCCGGCAGTTTCACATTTCTGCTGATCATGCACGTTCCATTGTTCGTTCCTGCCCCCACTGTGCTGCTGCTGCTCCTACCTTTTCTTATGCCGTTAAGCCCAGAGGTACCGCAGCAAATCAGCTGTGGCAAATGGATGTTACTCATGTGCCACAATTCCGCCCCTATTCGTTTTTACATGTTTCCGTTGATACTTATTCGGGCTTCCTTTGGGCAACCCCACAACGTGGGGAAGCCACTAACAAAGTTATTCACCATTTGCTGGCCTGCTTTTCTGTTATGGGTCGCCCCTGCCGAATTAAAACAGATAATGCCCCAGCCTACTGCTCTGCAGCCCTCTCCACCTTTTGTGCCCACTGGGACGTCCGTCTTAAACACGGAATCCCTTATAATTCCACGGGCCAAGTCATTGTTGAACGTGCCAATCGCACACTTGCTTGATAAACAATTAAAACAAGGGGAGCTGCGTCTCCGAACCTTAGGAGACATTCAACAACAAATGCATATCCTCTTGTTTACTTTAAATAATTTAACACTGAATGCAGATCAGCAGACCCCTGCGGATCGGCTTTTTCACAAATCTGAGGTACTGGAAAGACCGCGTGTCTTTTACTGTCAGCTGCCCGATCCACAGTGGCTGGGCCCAGTACCTCTAATCACTTGGGGTCGGGGATATGCTGCTGTGTCTCTCCCTGCAGGACCGTTGTGGGTTCCAGCTCGGTGTGTGCGACCGGCACTTAAACAACATGGCATGGCACCAGGGGCTGTCGAATCCCATACCAGAGTTTTAGCTGACTTTGGAGGAGACCGCGTTGCCCCCCGAGTCGACAACGACGGGACGGAAACGGAGGAGACGTAGTGTCCCAAACCGGCCCGTGACATGGGGAGCAGTAAAAGCATTGGTCGCCGTGGCCCAACAAAGACTGGCAGCAGATCAACAGCCAGAGACTCCTAAGACTTTGTTTGTGGCGATTCTCGCCCAAATCACTGCTAATTCTGTGATGATTGTGTGCCTTTTGTGCCTGCTATTTCCTGTAGGGGTTGGCTCGGAAGCGCTTCCCCCGTTATGAGCCCGAATGACATATAACATATGGGAAAGATTGGCTTCAATAGCAAATGTTACCCACTTTTGTCTATCTAATTCTGTAGCAGCCGGAGATTTGTTAGGTACATGCCTTATTCCAGTATGTCATCACCCTGAGGAGATGGAAAATAAGACACTGTTTTCTCCTTATGCGAATCTTTCTTCCCAGTACTCTAGCATGGCTAATTGGGGCCCGGCCAACTATACTCTGCCTCGCACGGCTATATCCCTCCACACACTGTACCCGGCCGGGGCTGACAATGTCACCTGTGCGTGTGTAGTTAACTGCACTAGTACAAACGTGCCTTTGGGCTGTCGAAAAATTTCTCAACCCCTTTTAAATTGTTCCCATGCTGTTAATGTTTCATACAATTATGGCCATATCATCCTACCATCAGGATGGTTTTTTACTTGCGGTTCACGCACCTTTAATTATATCCCTGCAAATTTAAGTGATGGCACCCTTTGCTGTCTTAGTAGAATGACACTTATATTGCCTTTTGCTGGTCAAAAACGTAGTAGAAGAAGTGTACACCTTTCAGATGATTGTATTGCAGATGTTGAGCTTTTTAGTCGTGCTGAGTATACTGCTTTAGCAGCCTCTATTGTTGGGGTCCCCACGCTTGCCATGTATTCAGCCAGAACTTTAAATAACCTGGCATGCTTTGCAGCAAAGGCAATTAATACAACATCCCAGGCTATTGCCTTACTTAACACAGAACAACACGAATTAAGGGATGCAATCTTGGATAACAGAGCAGCCATTGATTTTCTGCTCCTGAAACACCATCTAGGCTGCTCCACGTTTCAGCACATGTGTTGCTTTAATTTAACTGATAATAGTCGCTCCATAGAAACTAGACTGGCTGAATTGGCCAATCTTACAACACACATACGCCAAGCTCTGGGGTTTAAGGGTTTTTGGAATTGGCTTACAGGTTGGCTGCCCTCTCTAGAATGGCTGCGACAGCTTTTCGGTTATGCTGTGTTTGTAATTATTGGGCTTATTTTTTGCTGCTGCTGTGTACAATGTATTCCTTCCTTGTTAAGATTTTGTGAAATTTCGCCCTGGAAAGCGCCCCAGGTTATGTCCTTGTCTGTCTGGGAGTTAAACAGCATGACGAAACAAATTGACGGCTATCATGAGATGGCCGAATATCATTAAATAAAAAACGGGGGGATGAAGGGTTCATGTTTAGCTATTCCACCTGGAAGCAGGCAGGGCACACCCTGACTGTTTTGTAGAAGCAATGCACACATTGCTCTATCCAAGGACAAGGGCTAGATATGAACCATGAGAACTTGATTGTTGGGACAGTGACTGTGGGAAGCTTTCTTAGCCTGGGCTCAAGGCCTGAGAACCAGGATTGTAGTAGATAAATGATGGTAAATAAGTATATTAATCAACGTCATACTTTCCTTTGTGTAACTTTTTGCGGTAGCAGTGTGTAATGCTTAGGCGGGAGAAATATAATAAAAGGAGAAGGTGGAAGGCGGGGGGCAGAACAGCCCATCTCAGCTGACCGGCCTGCTTCCTTGCACAAAAGCTGTGTTCTGCCTCATCATTGAACTGCCACATCCCATTACACCTTGAGCATCCCAACCAAAATCTCCTTTTCTAACGGCACCCCACAGAGTCACTCTACTCAAGAGACTCTGGCCCCTCTCCACCTACATCCCCCCGAGCCCCGTCCCCAGCGAGGACACCCACGGCCGGTGAGGAGGACGACAGCGAGTGCGGACGAGGAACTGGAAGCACTGACCTGGCAGCCAGGTCTGCAGAGGGCAGAGAGCCGAGGCCTTGTTCCGCCCCCTTGGAAAGAGGCCCAAGCGGCTCAGGCCCCCTCCTGCCGTGTTCCCCTCCGGCGAGAGCTCCGGCACCATTCCTCGCCAGAGCCGCTGCGAAAGCCGAGCCGGAGCCCTCGCTCCACAGCGCTCGACATGTTGTGGGTCGTCTTGCATTGCGTGTGACATGTTGTGGGTTATTTTGTGTTGAGTGAGTGTGTGTTTGTGAGATGTTGTGGGTCGTGTGTGTGATGTTTTGTGTGTGATGCTTTCCATGTCGCGGTGTGTGTGTGTCTTTGTCGTGTGTTATTTTTGGGTGTCGTGTTCTGTGCCCTTCTGTGTCATCGTATCGAAAAGCATTTTGGTGAATCATTCGAGGAGAGCTTTAGCACTTGTACTTGTCGATAATTTAAGTCTCCTTAGGAGTAATTTTCTTGAACCAATCGCTACGAACTCTCCAGGAGAGACGCTGGATTGCTGGAGTCTTTACCACTAGGTACTTGTAAAGAATGATTTTCTACCTGGAGTCCTTTGCACGAACCGATCTGTTCCAACGCACCAAGGGAGAATGCCTTTGCTTTTCTGCTGGATGATTCCGTGGGAAATTTATCAGAAGACGGCTGAGGAATGAATTGTCTCATTCCTAGTCATTTTCACGAACCGATTTTAGTCCAAATCTCCAGGAGCTAATTATGAATATAGTACGGAGGATGATTCCATGTGTAATTAATTGCTAACATTGCTCAGAAAGAGCTGCCTCCTTTTCAGTAATTTCTACCAAATCGTCAACTGAGATCTACCTAATCACAAGGAGCCAATCTGAAAGGCTTTTGGAGGAGGAGTCCATTTGTCATTGATTTTTAGCATTGATCAGATATAACTTTCTCTTTTTTAGCAATTTTCACGATAAATCTCTGCCAAATGCCGAAGAGAGAATAGACTTGCTTTTTGATGGATGGTTCCATGAGAAAGACATCAGGATACCTGATTACGAAAGACGTTCTCATTTTCAGTAATTTTCGCAACCTGCTCTGTACCGTCTGACGAGAAGTGAATCCTCGGGGCTTTCAGGAAGATTCCCTTTCAAATTTATCTGTCGCACAGGTCAAAAATGAATTTCTCTATTTTAGTATATTTCGAGAAACGATTTCTTCCAAATCACCAGCAGGGAATCGAAAAGCGTTTTGGTGAATCATTCGAGGAGAAATGGATCCCTAGTACTTGTCAATAATGTATGTCTCATTATGAGTAATTTTCTTGAACAGATCTCTACCAAATGATCAGGCGAGATTACGTATGGCTTTTCGAGGAAGAGTGCATGAGACATCAACGGCTACATCTGATTAATAATGAATGTCTCATTTTTAGCAATTTACACTACCCATCTGTATGTGTGACGTGTTCTGTGTGTGTGTGCGTCGGTGTCGTGCTGTGTGTGTTGTCTTGGGTGGCCACAACACAGGGTAATGCACAAAGCATTCCCCTCCTGGAGGAAGAGTGACACGACGTGGCCACTCAGGAGTAACACACAAACAATCCGAAGCCTCCCCCCCACCCCCCACCCCGGAGCAACAGTGATGTGTGTGGCCAATTCAGGTCATGCACAAAGCATTTCCCTCATGGAGGAAGAGTGACACGACGTGGCCACTTGGAGTAATGCAGAAAGCATTTCCCTCACGGAGCAATGGTGACACTGCGTGGCCAATTCAGGTAGTGCTCAAATCATTTCCCTCCTGGAGCAACAGTGACACCGGGCAGCCCCTTAGAGTAAGACACAAATCATTTCCTCACGGAGCACCAGTTGCACAAACTGAGTTTATTAATAATAATAATAATAATAATTAATAATAAAACTAAACAAAAAATACATAGGTAGATTTTCAGTGATAAGAAGGGATAGCAAACAGAAGAAGGCAGATTTCTAAGCAACTACAAATATGCACGCATACTGAGCCTAAGATCTACAAGAGACTGGATTCAAGAAGTAATTGCCCATCCTACATGTCTTTTGGGAACTTGAAGAGTTTCTGTATCTTAGACTTCCCGTTGTTTCTCTTCACAGACCACACTCCTGTTTTAGGCTGGACTTCCCCCTTCTCATTTCCTTTGTCTCTTCAAGTACTTTCAGCAGCCTTTCTACTGCCCTGCATGATATTCGTCCGCTCCGACTTTTCCATGGCTCCTGAGACCTCACTTGTGGGAATGCACACCTACCCGCATCCTGTGAAGGGACACGGCATGAGGAGAGAAGAGCAGAGAAGAGAACGAGAGAGTTGGCGAACACAGGAGAGAAAACAGAGAAACATGAGAGCAAGGCGAGCAACTCACCACCTGGAGTCATCCTCTTGGATCCAAGCTTCAGTTGTGGAGAGGACACCGTTCCTGACCAGAGAAACGAGCAGCCTCGAGGAAGAGTGCATGAGACATCAACGGCTACATGTGATTAGTAGTGAATGTCTCATTTTTAGCACTTTACACTACCCATCTGTATGTGTGACGTGTTCTCTGTGTGTGTGCGTCGGTGTCGTGCTGTGTGTGTTGTCTTGGGTGGCCACAACACAGGGTAATGCACAAAGCATTCCCCTCCTGGAGGAAGAGTGACACAACGTGGCCACTCAGGAGTAACACACAAACAATCCCACGCCTCCCCTCCCACCCCCCACTCCGGAGCAACAGTGATGTGTGTGGCCAATTCAGGCCATGCACAAAGCATTTCCCTCCCGGAGGAACAGTGACACCGGGCAGCCCCTTGGAGTAAGACACAAATCATTTCCTCACGGTGCACCAGTTGCACAAACTGAGTTTAATAATAATAATAATTAATAATAATAATATAATTAATAATAATAATTAATAATAACAAAACTAAACAATTCAGGTAGTGCTCAAATCATTTCCTCACGGAGCACCAGTTGCACAAACTGAGTTTAATAATAATACTAATTAAAGTAAACAAAAAATAGATAGGTAGATTTTCAGTGATTAGAAGGGATAGTAAACAGAAGAAGGCAGATTTCTAAGCAACTACAAATACGCACGCATACTGAGCCTAAGATCTACAAGAGACTGGATTCAAGAAGTAATTGCCCATCCTACATGTCTTTCAGCAACTTGAAGAGATTCTGTAGCTTAGACTTCCCGTTGTTTCTCTTTACAGACTACACCGTTCCTGACCAGAGAAACGAGCAGCCTCTGATAATGGGACCTTTTCTTCCTCGTAACCACAGCTGATCAGGAACCTTTCCTTACAA